>NW_024526377.1:8620602-9220602 GCF_017590135.1 Pyrgilauda ruficollis | reverse complement strand
TGGAAACTCTTTCAAAGTGAGTGTCATGACCCCAAATTACCTTTTGTTTATCAGTGGTCTTTTTTTTTAATAAAAGGTTGCAAAAGTGTGACTTAACAAACTTTGAGGTCAAGAGTCACTCTTTTACTAATTTGCACAGTTGTTTGAACATTGATTGTAACCTGCCATCTGACAAGTCAAAGTTGCCAAACTATAAGGTTATGCACTATATTAGTCAGTTACCAAAGATCTGTCGCTGGTAAAAGTCTCTCTGACTTCAGAATCATTCCAGATCAAGGGGAAATTGCAGCAGAGCGAGGCAGCTCAGCTCCGAGTGATGCCAGTCACCCCCTCCTGGCACAAGGTACTCTGCCTGCAAGGGTAATCAGAACACATCATTATCTTAGAGGCAGCAATTAATATGTTAGAGATAAGGCACAAAGATGGTAAAACTGCTGAATGTTCTTTTTGACAATCTGTGAGCTCTCCAGTTCCTCAGCTGTAGAACTGCAGCAGCGTTTAGGGCAAAAGACACTTCATTGCTTAGAAGTTTATCTTTCCAGCTCTTTTTAGAAAGAGAAGGATTCCCATTTCCTAAGGCAAACTGTTAAATATCTCTGTGTCTATGCTTATTTTTATGACATAACAAAATTCTGGAGCCAGCTGTGTTAGTTTATATGCCTGTACAAGTAAAACTTCTTAAAACAGGAAATCCATTCATTTTTCAACCTCACTGTACAAAGGGGAAAGCCACCTCCCTGAACTACTTTTCTGCGTGTTGGTGACAATAAACCCAAAGAACTCATTCTCATCTCAGTTAAATTGGCATCAACCTGCTCTGTTTCCATCGTTGCCCAGTTAACTTCCAGATTTCAGGTGCAATACTGATACCTTTTGCACTTGAGGAAAGAGATGACAAGACTTAGTTTCATTTCTATTTTGGAAAAAGAACTTTTCTCATGACCTGAAACCCTTTGCTCTGCCAGAAGCTTTCATTTTAAGAATTTTCGTATTTGTACAAAGATCTAGATATTAATTTCTATCCAAAAGTCAACAAAGTTTGAAATGGAAATGAAATACTTATTTTAACAGAGAATAAGTAATTATTGGAGCCGATTATGATAGGATGAAGGGAAAATCTCCACTGTTTGACCTCCTTAATCAGAGTCAGATATCCTTCTAAAAAGAGTTGTGATAGATCATTAAGCAGCAATCTGAATGAAATTATAAAATCATGTGGTATGTCTGTGTTTCTCCACACTCCAAGGTTTTGAATCTGTTTCTTCTTTTGGTGGATCTAACATTCAAAGCACTGATTCATCACACCATCCAAGCTTATCAAGGAAGTGAAGCCTTACAAGTGTTAGCTTAAACAAAATTTGTTATATAGTATCAGTGCCAATCTGAGGGCTTTTAAAAAGACTTCTACAGACAGGTGTGTGTGTTTCATTTAAGAAAAAATTCAGAAATCAGCAGGATACAACCAAGCTGCAGCACAGAAAGAGATAAATGCTGCCAGTGTAACATTATCCTCTCCATTCTTGTGTCAGACTTTTCCCATTCTGGATTTTCTCACTGTCAAAAGACCAGATGCTCCATTGCAGCACCTCAGGGAGAAATGGCCTAGAGAATCTGTTTGCTTCTTAGACAAGACAAAGGGGGAAGTTCATCTTCAAGCAAAGAAAGCTTTAGAGGGATTTTTCTAAAGTATCCTTACAAGCTGGGGTAACACTGCTGTTGCCATTGAAGGAATTCCTTTCCCTTTCTCCTCCTGTTCAGATACATTTACCAAAGATATGATCTTCAGGGAAATGGAATCAATCTTCACCTCCTAGGATCATACTGGGGTTTACAGCCCAGGCACTCCAGGACCTGAGGCAATGTAAACCTTCTTGATCTTTCCTGCTTTCTTCTGACAATCTCACCCTTCCCTAAGTTTTGGGTTGGTTTTTTTTTATTAAAAGTATTAAATCTGTGAGAAGATGGCGGGCAAAGTTTGGAAATGGAAAGATCTAGCCTGAGTACACACACTCCTTTTCAGATCCAGCTTTCCATTCCGTGTCTGGACCAGCTGCTGGACACAGTGATTTCATGGATCACTGCTGACCTCTGTTAAGCAAAGTTCTAAGAAGGCCAAATCAATACCATGGGAGACTTAAATTTTCCAAAAAGTGAACCAGTTGCAGTTCAGAGTGAAACCTCAGTGTTTCTTCCCCAGAGGTGGATAGAAATTTGGTTTTCTGGCTGACATTGCCCAGCCATCAGCACTGGAGACTCCAGAGGCTGTGAGTTCCTGGCAGGCAGAGTCCATCCAGGATGCTGCTGGCACAGTGCTGGCAGGCAAATCCCAAGCAGAGCAGGCTTGTGATCAGTTTGCTGAAGGGAAAGAAAAACCACGCTAAAACCTTCCTCAGGATGTTGCAAATGACACAGATCAGCAGTTTTGGTAGCAGGTGTGTTTTTCTCAGCATTTCCCCCACCACTTCTCCTTACAAGTTTGATATTTCCTGCTGTATTTCTTGGTTCCCAGAGACTCATTGCTGCATGTCAGGCAGAAGGATGTTTCAAGCTATATCCTGCCCTGCTGCAGGAAAAATCCTCGTGCTGGTTTTGGCTAACTTAAATTTCCTTTGAGAAGTGTATTCCCAGGTGTTCAGTTTAGTAACTACACAATTTTCTGGATGATCTTATGTTTTACAAATAGCAAAAATTATCTTTTAACAGAGAATTAATAAGGAGAGAGCTACTCATGACAGCCTAAGAATTGCAGTTTTTAGCTAACAGCTAAAATTTAGAGATGCTGCTTTGAAGGAAGGACTTGGAACAGGGCCTATCTTCCCTCTGCAAAGCAAAGACCCACTGCAGCATAGGAGCAACGCTCAATAATGTGCTAATTAATCAACTTTCCTTAGAAAGATATCAGAGAGAATAGTTCCCAGACAATTCAGCTGGACAAATGTTTCTGAGCCACAAGAATCAATGTGATTGAGTGGATTAAAGGAGCAAAAGGGCAGAGGCACACATGCAGCAGATTTCCTGCAGATTTACCCTTCCTCTTTCAAAACATTGCTCTAAAATACCGCTCTGGGGTATATGCTTGATGGGGAGAAATTTAGGGTAGCACTTTCCCACAGCACATCCCCATTTCACTCCAAAGTAGCTCCAGTTCTGAGCAGCAATAAAAAATAAATTACATTTATTAAATCCCTTGATCCCACCTTTAAGGACTGCCAGTAACAGCATTTTCATAAAAGGAAATGTCTCTCTCAGGCTCCAAATCTTTCCATTTCTGCTGTAATTTAAAGTGGGGAATAATTTCTTCAGAAAAGATTTCTGCCAATGCCTGACATCCATGTTAGGCATATTTAATATTTAATAAAATGTTGAACACACCATGCTGTATTTCAAATTCTTCAAAGCTAGATACCAGATGAATATCATGTGAGTGAGATTTTAGCTTCACGTTTGTGTTGGAAAGGAACTTGAAGGTCATCTGATTCCATGATCTTCCACTACACCCATTTGCTCAGGGCCTAATTACCAACCTGGCATAATTACCAACAGCTCATTGCCACTGCTCCACAGACTCCAAGATTCCAAGTCCCTTTGTGTTTTGGGGAGATTTTTGAATGGATTTCCATCCATTTCGATGGATTCCTATGATTTTGGGGCAGATAAAGTTCCTCTTGGAAGCAGAAGGGGTTGGGAGGCCGGACACACAACACAAATGCTGCATATTGACTTCAGGGCCCCTTGGCCATTTGTTTATTACCTTGAAAGGTCTCCAGAACTTGGAGATAACTAATGAGATGAGCCTCTGTAGAGGCCAAGATCAGAGCTCCTGGTGTCCTACCTCAGGGTGTGGCAAGCACAGGGAGTCATAGAGGGGTATAAGGACAGATTATAAGAGAAAATAGCTCTTCTCTGATGCACTCCTACCATCATCTGGTTTGGTGACTTTACTGATTTTAGGAACTTTCCTACTTGCGGACAGGACCCAAGGCATTTTTTACTTACCCCATATGTTTAATAATAGAAAATCCAAGAGATCCATGGGCTTGCTGGATGAGTGCTGCTAGCACAGCAATCCTAAAGGAAGCAGTGATAAAAGCAGTGGATAAAAGTGGAAGTATGGGACACAGGAAAGCTGTTTTGTTCCTCCCCATTCTCTGCTCTGCGTGAAGGCATCATCAGAACCTCATTTCATCAGTTTATCATTTCATAGCAATCAGATTTATTTCATGAATAGTCAGAAAATAAGCCTGAGTCTGACCATGGGTTTGTTTCCTGAGCAGATGAAATCAAGGGGATCCTCATCTCTTGCAAATGGGAAGGGCACTCTCGGCGACCACCCCACTGCAGATCTTCTTCTTCTCCAGGTGGTGGGAGGACTTTGTGATTGCATTATCACAGTGACACCTCCACCTCCCCATGAAGCAGATTCCAGGAGTTGTGCTCAATCTTCAGCCCATTTCAGTTGATAACATCCCATCTTCCTGTTGAATAAAATACATCTCTTGAGACCAGCTCCTACCACTGCTTTCTGCTCATTCTGGTTTTAGACTCCCACCATCATCTTTAAAGTCCTTAGAAAAATGAAATGGGCCTCCTCAGTGAGCTCATTTCTCTACTGCAGGGCTGCAACAGCTGTGGTCAACAAAGATGTGAGAGGGTTTTGAGACCCTGAGATTTTGCCAGGGT
Organism: Pyrgilauda ruficollis; assembly: GCF_017590135.1. Taxonomy (NCBI): domain Eukaryota; kingdom Metazoa; phylum Chordata; class Aves; order Passeriformes; family Passeridae; genus Pyrgilauda; species Pyrgilauda ruficollis. The sequence goes on along the minus strand of NW_024526377.1, from coordinate 9,215,922 downwards.
GATGGATGGCTATTGGACTCGATAATTCCCTGGAAGTAGTTGTGTGATGCAATTCAAGCCTAGCAAAGGCAGTACATTTCCCAACAGGGATGGCAGGATACATAGGCTCCAAATTTATCTGGGAATAATTCTGTTGTCACAGATAAATAAATTCAGGCTATCAAAAAAAAAAAAAAAAAAAAGGAGAAAGGACAACAGTCCTTTGTCCTTTTGTCCTCCATGTGTTGCTTCAACACTGTAATGATCAAGGAAGGTATTATTAACAACACATGCCAAAGCAGAAAATCTGCATCCAGTTCTTAAATCTTACCTATTTTTAAATAAAATCACTTACTAGAATAAGATCCTCCAAACAAACAGAAGTGTTACTTTTTTGGACACTTAGAAAGACATTTAAATAGGAATATGCATATAAAGTCTTGCAGAGAAGGAAGGATGCTATCCAGCTCTGGGGATTTTTGCTTGCTTACTGGTGAACAGACTTCGAAATCTTATTCAGGTCTCTTCCAAAATAGTCCGGGCTGTAAGGCAGAGCTCATGTTTACTCAGTGTGGCACTGATTTAGCTGTGACCCCAGGAGAAGAGTCCTGCAGGGGCTGAAGGGTTGTGGCTGCCTCGGATTTACTGAAGGAAAAGCCTTTGGATCATTTATCTCTGAAGATGAAGTGCCTTCTATTCACTGTACACAAGGGAATAACAAGAGTATCATTATATAACTATGGTCCTAACCTAATTAATATTTGACTAAGAAAGAAAAAGAGAAAGAATAAAGCTTTTAGAAGTTCAAGAGTATTAGATAAAACCTTAGACTTAACAGTCTTCCTCTTTTCATTTCCCTGCTTTAATCTTCAGGTATAAAGAGACTAGTTTGAAATAATTTAGGATGTTTTTATGGGAAGATCACAGAATTGTTGAGTTTAGAACAGAAAACACCTACTCCAACCCTCTTATCAAAACAGGGTCAGCCAGAGTAGTTTGCTTGTCTGAGTTTTGAACATCTTCAAGGAGGGAGACACATCATCTCTGGGCAAACTGCTCTACTGTTTGTCCACCTTCAAAACAAAATAAAAAAAGGAAAATAAAAGAAAAAAATTTTTTTTTCATGTCTAAATGAAATCATAGAAGCATAGAATGGGTTGGGCTGGAAGGCATCTTAAAGATCATCCAGTCCCACCCCCCTACTATGGACAGGGACACCTTCCACTGATGTTCAGAGCCTCATCCAACCTGGCCTTGAACACTTCAGAGATGAGGCAGCCACAGCTTCTCTGGGCAATCTGTGCCAGGGTCTCACCACCCTCATAGAGAAGAATTTCTTACTAATATTTAATATAAACCTTCCCTCCATCATAAGGCCCTTCCCCCTTGTCCTATCACTGGATACCCATGAACATCTCAGTTGAGAAGGGACCTACCAGGATCATCCAATGTCTAATCCAAGCTTGCAGAGGCTGTGGTCAGCATGGAAAAGGTGGAAAAGAGGAGACTGAAGGAGAAATAGGACAGGCACCCTGCAGATTGCGTCCGGGAAGAGTGAAATAGCTGACAGGATTCAGGCAAGGACCGGGCACTGAAAGTGCTGGTGAAGCCCTGCTGGTGCTCAGTGTGACAGCAAGAAAAATTTAAAAATAAATTTAAATTTTAAAAAATGTGTAAAGTAATAAGAATTCCTCCAGGAGGAATGGCAGTAGACATGAGCTCACTAATGCCTAACAGCTTCACAGCACAGAAACTTCTCTCCCCTGGATGTCTGCTTTTCTCACAGAGCCTGGCATGCTTTTACCTCTTGACCTGCCTGTCCTGCCTTCAGCCCTGAGAGAAAACACCCCACACTCAATAAAGGTCTGGCATTCCCTCTGGAAAACACAGAGGTAAATTCTCAAAATGGTGTGGTGGAACCTCAAAGTATCTAAATACAAGTACCATTTCCAGGACTCTCAGACTAAATTATTTCATAGCATTCAGGTGGATGAATGCTTCTCTTCTGCCTTTTTTTCATTTCTGCTTCATTTTGTTTGTTTGCTTGTTTTTTTAAATAAATATCCAGACTTGTATGATATCCAATATTCTTTTAGACTGCCAGATTATCTCCAGTTCACATCATCAGTCTGCATTTGTTTTCTCACTAACAACTCAAACTGATGTTTGGGGTTCCTGTCAAACTTCCCTCTACTCCTGTAAAAAAAAAAAAAAAAAAAAAAAAATCTCTGCCATATTTAGGTATGGAGGATTCCTTTTTCTTTTGGACATCTCTATGACTTTTCCCACCACAAGTTCAATACTTCCAAAATAATTTTAAATAATCTGAAGTATAATAAATGAAACAAAGTGGATAAGGCACAAGGTCTATTGGTGAGAATCTAAGTTGAAGTCCTTGTACCAGAGGGCTTTTTCACAGAATCTGTTGCTGATGAAGATTTCTGGCTCTGTGACTGCAGATACCATGGATTTGGGAAAAGCTGTTTGACAGAGTTTTCAAGAAAACATGTTCTTCAAGGAAAATAGGTTCTCCAGGTATTGGTACCTGAGTTTTAACATCAAAAAGCATTCTGTAATATTCCTCCATGCAATAACTTTGGAGTTCCTTCTTCTGAGAAATAATGAGAGAAAGTCCTGAATTTATTTCCATTTTCTTAAAGACAAAATAAGGGGAAAATGGAGCAAGTTTCTGGTCACCTCTTTTCTGACCACCTTCCTAATTTTAGGGCCATCATCTGATCTTTAATAACCACAATTTTGCGGAGGTGACCTGGTAGAAAATCCAGCCTAATTCCTATGGTTTTAATTAACAAACATAGCTAAGAGACCCTGAGACTGTTTATTTCTATTCCTTAGATGAGCAAAAACATTGAGTGGCACAACAATATTTGTCTTCCTTTGGATCCCTCGTTCAAAATGATAGCAAAATACATCAAAACACAATGTGAGGAGATATTCTTTATTGCAATTACACATGGCAGCCACATTAATTAGTCATTCCAGCATAGATGGTGGAGAGGGTCGACTATAAATTCAAACAGCTTGGATCACAACAGTAAGAAAGTTAGAACATAAGCCAAAATTACTTGTGGGAAAGAGATAATATTTTAACTATCTCTATTTTGGAAATGTTCATCAATTGTGAAATGCCATAGGAGTTAAGAAAACATTTTATCTACTAAAACTGATTGAGTGTTGTTTCTCTGTAGAGAGGAAATTCTTGCCTGTTTCTATTTTTTGTTTCTTCAGAAAAATTTTTGTCTCCAGAGACTATACCAGGATTCAAGCCCTCTTGAACCATTGCTACTAGCCATAAGCTTGAATATTTTGTTTTGTTTGTTAAGGAATAAACTTGTAATTTTGTCCCAGTAGTTAAATTAACTTTGCTTTCTGCACAGTTCCCCAAGCCCAGAAGAAAACAAAATATCAGCACTCATTTATTATAGAAAAAATGTCAGAACTGGAAGCTGGATTTTGCTGGGTTTTTAGAAAGACATTTTCTTGCTTCTGCAAAAATAAAAGGAAGACAAACAATTTACCTACAACCTGCATTTTGGGTTCCAGAAACATTTGCCTTCATCATGGATCAAGGATGAACCTAAGGTGCCACAATACGATTCCTTTTTCCTGTAAGAATCCATCACCCTTTCACAGCTCAAAAGTTTTTTGAGTATTTTAAGCTGTGATTTTGGAAGATGTGAACAATTTGATTTCATTTTCTGGGTACACATCAAAAACATGGCTTTTGAGGACTTCTCAGTAATAGGACTTGTGGAAATTTTATCCTCCTCTGCCTTCCAAGCCCCTGCTTTTCTCATAGAATCATAAAATCATTAATGTTCAAAAATCCCTCAGAGATCATTGAATCCAACAGTTAACTCTGTATTGCCAGATCTACCACTAAACCATGTGACAGTTCCTTTGGTGATCCCACCTCCCTGGGCAGTCTGCTCAACTGACTGACCACCCTTTCAGTGAAACAAATGCTCCTATTATCCAATCTAAACCTCCTCTGGTACAACTTGAGGCCATTTCCTCTCATCCTGTCACCTTGGTGAAGAATCTGCCCCACCTGGCTACACCCTCCTGTCAGGGAGTTGTAGAGAGCAATAAGATCTTCCCTGAGCCTCCTTTTCTCCAGGCTGAGCCCCCTCAGCTCCCTCAGCTCCTCATCAGATGTGCTCCAGACCCATCCCCAGCTCCATTGCCCTTTTCTGGGCACACAAAGTTGTCCCCTCTCCTTCACCACCCCAAACAAAGGTGCTTGTCCCCACACACCACCTGTGACATCCCCAAAGCTCTGCTGTGGAGAAAAAGGTATCTGTTACAACTGAGAGAAGGCTCAGACCTCTGGCAGTTTCTCAGGATAAATCCAAATCCCTCACTGTTGTGGTGGTGAAGCAAGTTCATCTCTTCACAGCTTTCCATCCCAAATCTCCTGCAAATTGTCTTCACAGCTTTCCATCCCAAGTCTCCTGCAAATTTCCATCCCAAATCTGCTGCACAACACAAGATCTTCTTGCTCCTCTTCTTCCACAGAAGGAGCAGCTCAACTCCTGACCCTGATCTGTTCTGCCTCTTGCTAAGAAGCCTTGAGCCATTTTTAATGCCAAAATGCCAGAGAAAGGACTTTGAGACTCAATCAAAACTAACAAATCACTGCCCAGAGTTATGAAAGACTACAGAAGGGATATGATTGTGAGTCCTGCCATGTTTTCCAACACTGGAAAAGAAGGGGTTTGGTGGAAAAGGCACCTGGGAGGCCTCAATAATCCCATAAGTGCAGCCAGAGTGAATTCCCTGAGCTGGAGGCAGGTCTGCAGCCTTCAGCGGCAGAATGAGGTTTGCCAGAGGGAGGATGGATCTGTGCAGCCTCGACACATGCAGAGCCCATTTCCACCAGCTACTCACCTCCATGTATCTCCTGCATCTCTGGGGCTCTGCTTGCCTTGAGCTTCAAACCTGAGATTTATGTAACCTAAAAAGGGCAGCAAAACAACCAAGAATCATGTATTTCAATTTGCACTTTTTGCTGTTGGGGGAGCAGAGGGGTACAGGTGCATTGGCTGGTGATGATGTTATTTTGGTCAAGATAAAAACCCTTCCAAATATGAATGTAGAAAATTATTAATTATGGAGTAACCACTCCTGCTTCTTCCTTCTTGCAGATGCTTGAAGACTATTTCTCTCTAAATGGAAGGACAGCTGCAGAGAGATACATTTTTGCAGGAAATGCAGCTCTGATGAATACCAGTTGCTGAATTTCCCCTCTGTCCACCCTGAAACATTTCACCTGTTGATCTAATGGCTTTTTGGAGCAGCAGGGCTGATTTGTCCTTGCCAAAGAGTGAACTGGCTTTTAACATGGATTTATCCTAATTTCATTTTACAGGAGGCTCAATTCTCTTTTCCAGATCAAGTCCCTCTGTCACATAAAACCCAGATATTCTGGGACATGGGGAACAGAAGACCACCCAGGAAAACTAACAGTGACCTCTGGGACCACAGCAGCTTGGATTTACCTGGCTTTCCTAGGAAAAAGAACTCACATCTCCTAGAGCAAAAAAAAACCCATAATAGTAGAAAAATCAAGAAGCTGCAAAGTAAGGAGGCACTCTGGTGTGTGAAATTCTCCTATCCCCAAATGATTTTATTTTAGGTAGCCTCAATTCCATGTGGGAAGACAGAAAGGGATAAGAGACAGGAATGTAATAAAGGATTTGATATAGAAGCTCCCAAGACAAAAAAAATTTGCCCCAAAATTCATTGTGTAAATTGAACCTCTCAATGTGTGCAGGGTCACCACATGAGCTGAACAAATGGGGATGTGAGAGTCGGTTTGATTTAGTTTTCTGGATTGTAATTTTTTGTAAGTACTTTGTGCTGCACACAGAAAACATGCAGAGATTTTGACTGATTCTGCCACAGGCTGGACTTACAAGAATTTAACTGAAGGGACAGAAATTTCAGAGTTCAGACTGGTTTGGGCTCATTTGGCTACAGCTGGAGGAGAACGCACAAAAGTAGTTCTCGATAATTTTGTGTTAGGTTTAAAAAAAACCACACTGAACACTTTGTTCATTGTATTAACAATTTTTCTATTGTTATTCCATAAAAGTAAGCAGACTTCTGCAATTCCATCTTAGAGATTTCCACAAGGGTGATATCCCAGAGACTGACTCCTGAGACAGTATCTAACCATTTCAGTGGGAATTTTATATGAATAACATATCCCAGTGAAAAGCTGGATTTCAAGTTGCTTTCTGTGGTAAGCCTGGGGCAGACAGGCAATCCTAAGGTAATATCATTGAAACCCTCTACAAAATATCAAACTCACATGAGACAGCTGATCACCTTGGCCTCAAAGAGCCAAAATTTAACTGTCTTTTTTGGCCAGTTTTATTCATAATCATAGATAATCATAATTTTTTCCCCTTCTATAAATTCAGAGCCATAAAAATCCTCTTGGTCTCCCTTATTTCCTCTTGTTGGTGTAGATAAAGGCTACTTTACAAAACACTCCATGCCTGTTTATTTACATACAGCTTAACATAATAAGCCACTAATCTTATTTGAGGCCTCTGAGCAGTATTGAAATATAGATTGTTACTAATAACTATAGCAATTCCATGTTCCTGGTGCTGAAATGGCAATCCTTCCCCCCCTGCTTCCACATGGAGCCAAAGAGAATGTTTGCTGAATTTCCAATGGGCATGTCAGGAAAACAGCATCAACCACAGCAGAAACTCCTCAATTTACTGAATGTGTTCCTTCTTTGAGTGACTTCTTGAGATGGCTCCCTAAACTAAAAAAAAAAAAAAAAAAGAAAAACCAAAACCAAAGTTGTCCAACTCTGTTGGCCACAAAAATGCCATTTTTCAGGTGTGCTTCCAACTTTACAATAAGTTGGAAGCATCTGTTGCACAACAATTTTCCACCTGTAAACAACATTTCTTGGAAACAGAGACATTGTGTTGAAATATTTTAATTTTGGTGAAATATCTGATGGGAAATTTGGATTGTTTTGACTTCTTCATTTCACTCTGGTGTTGAAGTGTTTTGTTTCAGTAAAGCAGAGAGGGTTTGTTTTGACTTTCTTACTCTGTTTTATTTCACCCTAAATTTATATTACCATCCTTCCAATACTGTGTTTATGTATTTGCCTGTTATAGTAACGGTTCCTTTGGCCATCTGAAAATATGCTGAGATGAAAGAAAATGAGTACATTTCATCTTTTTTCTGAGTAGTATTGATTAATTCACAACATAATGTTTGTACAATCACTGATGTTTTGGATTTTTTTTTCTTTTCTCATTTCACTGAAGCTCCATTTTGCTGTAAAAGCAATTTTCAAAATGGCACCTTTTCCCACAGACAGGGACATTTATTTACCATCAAAATTAATGTGCTAACTAACAGTGTCAAATCACATTCAGCTGCCACAGCAATTAAATTCCCACTGCCTGGCCATGGCTCCCCTTTTTCCTCCTTTTACAGGCCCTCATTGTACAACCTTCCCCTTGCATTGGAATAAGTTATTTGTCCCCCTTGCTGGGGAAATGAGGTGCTGTTTCAGGTACAATGGCCCACAGGGAGGTAGGTGTCCTTGCCCATGGAAGGGTGTTTGGAATTAGGTGACTGTTTAGGCACCTTCCAACCCAAACCAATCTATAATTCTGTAATCCTGTACGAAAGTGTCCACAAAAAGGCAGTTTTTGACTCCTGATTCAAGGCAGTGGAAAACCATGGCAGCAATCAGGTTCAGTTGCACATTAATCTTTGTGAGGGAAAACCTAGGAATGCGCAGAAAACCTAGGAACATCTCCAGACAGTTGGGAACCTTGGCTGTGAACAGCATCCTTGGGGTGTTAATGGACGGTGGCAGAGTATCTCCACCAGCCATACCCCCAGAGTGTCACCTCATGTCAGCTTTTGATCCAAACAAATCCTAGGAATTACAGCTAGGGAAGAACTGTGCAGTCAGCGAGGTGGTAGTAGGATGTTTGCTAAAGATTTGTCTCCACCTGGAAGTTTAGTAACTAAATTACTAAGCTCAAAGCCATGTCTGTGTACAACACTGTGTCCCATTCTATATCCCCACACAACCCTGGGAGCCCCTTGTTAATTCCTACCACTGTCCCAATGTAATCAACCCCTTTCCTAGTCTTTGTAGCCCAACTGGTGCTTCCTAATGCTCTGGGATGTGACTCCAGGATGCTCCAGTATACAGCTGATCTCTCCTGTGCTTTCAGATTTATAACCATTTTCCCCCACTTACTACTCTCCATGCATGAAAACTCTGATGTTTTATTCAGGGGCAGTTGTCTCTGGCCATACTTCTGCCAATTAAATACCAGCACCATAACAATGCTGTTGCATATCTTCAGTTTTAATTCTCTAACAATAATTTTATTGCTCCAGATTTCGACTCACATATTTGTACTTCTTGATGCTTTCCTTGTTCTCACTTCTATTTCCACCTCTGTACTGCTGTTATCTATTATTACCAGGTTGCCACAGTAACTGCATTCCTCAACACTCCTTATTTGTTCCACACCAATTGTTATATGGACTGTGTTTGTTCCCATCATTGCCAAGATCTTGATCCTTTTTTTGTTGTTGTTGAAATTTTGTCCTGTTCCGTGGTTTGGGAGGTTTTGGCTGCACATCATGGGGCAAGAAAGACGAGAGGTAACTCCTCCTCCAAGGCCCCACATTCACAGTACTCACTGAAAATCTTGCTGCTCTCTGAGGCAGTTGGCTCTGACACTTCATTCTCTGCAGGTCAAGTTTTCCACCTCTCTGACCATCCAAGGAGCAGGGATTCTCCCTGTTCTGCCTTGTGTTCTCTGCAGGACTGCTCCGGGTGTGAGCTACAGCAAACTGCCCACCTCAGCAAACTTGTCCAGGCTGCAGAAACATCCCTGTGGGCAGCACTGGAAAACCCCAAATCCCACTCCACACCAGTGCACCCTTCCTGAAACTGTGATATGAGCTCCTGCACGCTCAGAGAGGGGATTTCTTTCCCTCTCTCTCTCAACCTCTATGTTTTGCTGCCCTCTCCTGCTCAGCCAGGAAAGCTCTCAAACTTCCCAAACCGGGAAATGCAGACCCCACCTGGAAATTTGAGGCTCCCTCATAAGTATGACAAGTCTTGCCAGAGCAGAGCATCCCTGATGGGAGCAAAGTGGCAGAGGAAGCAAGGAGATACAGGGTATCAGTGGAGACCAGGATTAACCCTTCCTGACTATCTGTTCTAGAAAGAAAAACAAACAAACAAAACTAAAACAAGAGCTGCGAAGAAATTGCTCTACAAAAGAAGCAGTACTCAAATGTTTCTACATTGACCCAAGCACTAAAGGGGGCATTACCACCTTCTGCCTTAACTCTCAGGAGCTCAGGACGTGGCTGTGGGAGGAAGTTAGAGAAGTCATTGCAGCATTGCAGCCACTGCTGCAGTGGAGCCTCTGAGCTCACAGTTTGGAGATCCCAAATTGGCCCCTCCGTGTCCTTCACTCCCACAGCAGCAGCAGCAAAGTCGGTGATTGTGACCACCTAAAACAGCAATGGGCAGTGCTGCCACCCCCTTCACACATTCCCTGTCCCTGGGAAGCACCTCACTGCCAATGTTCCAGTCTCAGCTATGTTATTGCCTACAAAAATTCTCCATTTCAGGCATCACTGGAGTGATTTCATGGTGCTTTTACTGATTTGTTGATTAATGACCTTGCTGTGCTGCACAACAAAAACTTTCTTGGGGCTGAAACAGAAGCCCAGCACGAAGGACATGAACTGCTACACTGCCATCCAAGCACCAGGAATGGAGCTGCTTTCTCCCACTAAAAACTATCAGTGGTAAGAGCAAATTTGGGCTGATTTTAGTGGGTTCACTCACTTTATTCCTGAAGGGGAGGCAAATGGTTTCCTCAAACTCACTCCTTGTGGTTTCCTCTAACTCACTCCTACACCAGGCCATCCCATGTTAATGCAGCCAGCCAAGCCATAAATCACTGAATCATGGACTATTTTGGGTTAGAGGGGACCTTTAAAGGTCACCAAGTCCAACCCTCCTGCTATGATCAGGGACACCTTCAACAAGATCAAGTTGCTCAGAGCTCTGTCCAACCTAAACCTGAAAGTTTCCAGAGATGGGGCAGCCACCACCTCTCTTCTCTTCCTTCACTGCCCTCAAATCACAGTTGTACACATTATTGAACCCTTGGCTTGCTTTTGACATCAAACTGAAAACAGATTGGCAAAAATTTATGCATTGCCACATGTGTTTTACACTCACAACTTCCTTGTATTCTTCATAACTCATTATGGTAAAAATATTGAGAAAGGTAATAGGGACAGCAAAAGATAGAATTTAATTACAATAAGAATTTATTTACAAGAAGGCTGGAAGGGACTTTTTACTACCCCTTCCCACAGTAACAGGACAAGGGATAATGGTCATGGAGAGGGGATTTAGATTAGATATTAGGAAGAAATTCTTCCCTGTGAGGGTGGTGAAGCCCTGGCACAGGTTGCCCAGAGAAGCTGTGGCTGCCCCATCCTGGGAAGTGTCCAAGACCAGGCTGGATGGGGCTTGGAGCAACCTGGGATAGTGGAAGGTGTCCCTGTCCATGGCAGGGGGTTTGGAACAAGGTAATATTGAAGGTCCCTTCCAACCCAAGCCATTCTAGGATTCTCTGGATATAATTCCCAGCTGACTAACAGAGCCACCAGCTGATCCTCATTCCACACAAGCAGAGAGGAGAGACCAGGTCAGGGTGGTGCTGTAGATGCTGCACAAACATGGACATGGGCATAAATGTGACAATAAAAAAGTCACAGAGAAGAAAAGCTGAGAGAAGGTGACCTTGACAAGTCAACTAATGCAATATTTATTGGCTTTTGAAAGAAGGGTTTATTGAGCAAGAAAGAATGACATCAGCCAACAGAGGATGAAAACAAGTACCCGATAAGAGTTGGCTTAAAGCTCTATCCAAGCACAGGTGGAGGAATATAAAGCAGGAAGAGGGATATATCCAAGACAGGGCTGGTGGATATGCTGTCCACATGCTCAGTGCTCAGGGAAGTGCTGCAGGTGAACTGGAGCAGTCAGTATCATGGAAAGGACATTGTACAGCCAGCCTGTCACCAAATTACCCCAAATCCTTACCACGAACGCAGTGCAGTCCCTTGTGATGATGTCAATATATGGAGTTTCTAATTCTAAATAACTACCTGGGGAGAAAAGAAAAACAAAAACAAAAACAGAAAACAATCCAAAACCCATAAAACCTGGCATCAGCTAGAAAGTGCATACATGTCTGGGAAAACTGGAAAAAAACCCACCAGTTTTATTATAAATTCAGATACTAACATTTACACTGAAATGTCAAGCCATAAGAGAATGGAATCAACTGAGCCTGTAAAAGCAAAATAGGCCACATTATTAGACAGCACTTTTAAAATTAGTTTTGATGTTCACTTAATTATATCCCCTTGGATGAGTCAAGAAAACAGAATCTTGCCTTATTATTACCACTTCATATCATTATGAAGGTCCTTGATTGGGTTCAGTAGATGATCTCAATGGGATCTGTCAAACAATAGGATTATCTTCATTTCAGTGGAAAAGCTCTCTCTCCCAAAGGCACGTTTTTTGATAAATGGCTCTTTCATGTAGACACAAGCCTAGCAAGACATTCAATCATGTGTTCAAAATATAATGGCTTAGATGATTAACAAAAAGTTAACATGGGAAAGGTATAATGTACTTAAGAAAAATCTCTTTATTCCTGAGAAGGAAAAGAAAGTTGGGGTAGAAAAGTAATATTTACTGCCAGCTCCACAGCAAGTACATCCACACACAGTATAATTATTCAAATTCCACTGCCCTCCAATAAGGTGGGGTTCCAGGGAACTTAGGACAATAGATCACCTGGAGTTGCCTAAAAATGTTACTCTATTGGAAGGAAATTCTTTGATAAGTTTATCAAAATTATGAGCAGTTTCTTCCAACACGGTTAGGACTTGAGTGTAAAATGAATCAAATCAGTGTAAGCAGAAAGGTGCATTTGTCAAAGCAGTATTACCAGCAAGGAAGCACATTACAGCAAAAGTGTGGAAAACTTCACTTTCTTTGCTCAGAAAAGCTATAATTTGGCAAAGAACTTCAGTGTGTGCCTAAGTTATGAAGTACATTACATATGATGGAAATCAAGCAGTGAGATTGTTATTCCCCAGAATGTTGTAACTTAATTTCATCCATTTGTCAATTAAGAGTGCATGGGAAAAATACTTTTTAAATCCAGAAATAAATATATCCAGAGAAGTAGGAGAACAAGTATGATTGGTACAAGACTTCTGGCTGTGATGTCCAGACCCCACAGAGCTTGTACAACCACATCCATTTCTGATTCACCTGTGATTGAACACGCTACAGTTCTGCCAATAAACCAGAGTGCCTCAGGCCTTCTGGAAAGCCATTCTATATGAGAAACATGAAAATCCTCACTTCTCTTATTTATGATTTAAAGCAGAATCTCCAGAGCTTTGTCAAGGCTGAGAAACATGCACGCCTCAGGGCATGTGGCCACCTCCAGCTAATAGAGGGCAGGAAGAAAACCATCTCCCCCCGGCCCCAGGACTACCTGTAGCACCTCAAGGTGTGTGCTATGGGCTACTGTACAAGGCAATTACCTGTCCTTTCTCTAATTCCTCTCTCTCTGCCCCCTAGGGACATCTCCTCAAGAATCTCGAAGGCAACCAGCAACAGGATGAGAGGACACAGCCCCCAGCTGTGCCAGGGGAGCTTGAAGTTGCACATTAGGAAGAATTTCTTCGCAGAAAGGGTGCTTAAACTTTGGAATGGGCTGCTCAAGGTGGTGGTGGAGTCACCATCCCTGGAGGTGCTTGAGAAATGACTGCACATGGTGCTCCGTACTGTGGTTTAGCTGACAAGGTGGTGATTGGACAAAGATTGGACTCGATGATCTTGGAGGTCTTTTCCAACCTAAGTGATTCTGTGATTCTATGTCAGCTTTCAGGTTAAACCTGAAGGATGGCAGGCAATGCAGCTGTGCACTGGGAACTAGAACTGGAAATGTGGGGAAGACAGCAGAGTGGGGAGGATAATCAAAGAGAAGTTAAAAAAGGAGATGGGTGTGTATAGTGTTGCCCTTTACCTTTTCAAGTCCACAGCCTTATAACTGTGAAGATGGCTAAGCAGAGACCTTTGAACTCAGGCCTCACTGGCAATGTCCCTACCATCAGATAACTTTAGCTTCTCTGTCACCTCCAGGGTCCTAATTCCTGATTATCCTTAGTCATGTAAACATCAGTTCAATCCCAGACTATTTTGCTATAAAGCAGTAAGTGCTCCCCAAAACAGTTTCTCATGGGTGGATTTTTTGCTATAAAACTCTTGCTCAGTGATCAGTACATGAGATTTCACCAGACTTGGCTCTCCTTGCCTTACAGTGTGCTCCAACAGGGTCACCCCCGCCTTTGCATCTCCAGGGCACAGAGCCCAAAGCAGTGTAAAAGCAAAAGGTCTGTTCTGGAGGAGACAATTCTTGATCACTGTGGAGGAATGGTGGGCATAACCGATGAGGGGAATAGGGACAGGGATGAAAGAATGGCAGTAAATAGCTGAGGAGACACAGAAGATATGGGGATGTAAACCCCAGACCTTCTAATTTCTCCATGTTCAGGGCCCCACTGTAAAGCATTCGGTTCCCAGTTAAAACTCAGCACTGCAGCCCCTTTCCCCAGGGTGCTGACCTCCTATCTCACCTGCAGAAATTATGGCCAAACACAACAAAGCTGAACTCTGCAGGGCTAAAATTTCTCGTGGAATGGTTACAGCTATGGTATGCTCCAGTCTGTCCCAGTAGAGCTGTGTGGAGCTTTGACAGAGGAAATCTGGGCCCAGTCCTCAGGAGTTCATGAACCGTTCAGTAAAACTGGCCCCCAATCCAAAAAATCCTGGGCTCACATCCAAGAAAAACTCCAGCTCCAAGAACATCCTGCCTTGCCATAGCTCTTCTACATCCATCCACCCAGACCACGCCAGGAAATTTTCAATGCACTTTACATCTTGAATTGCACACACAGAAATGCTGAGGGATCTTGGTAGCAGGAAAACAAGCAAAAGCAGAGGGGCCAGGTGTCTGTTAAAATCAGCTTGAAGGATTCTTTTTCCTCTCTGGTAGCTGGTTTAACAACTGAGTGTTAGTTCACATGAAATTACAGCTGCATTCCTATGGAATTATACACTCCATCCATCTGTTCTTGCACTGAATATCGAGGAAGAGGCAAGGAAGATTTTAGGCTTTTCCTCCCATTCTGCAAGCAGAAGGGCATTTGGCTTTTCATATTTGTCAGCCTACTCTGGGAAAATGACTTTCAAACACATGGCATGAATCCAGAGAGCTGCAAATAGAAAAAGGGATTTGATGGTGTGTGCCCTGGCAGACAATAGCTCTGCACAGGCATTGTTAGGACAGGCATGGCCAGCTTGTAGTTGCCAGGCTTCAGCTGGTTCCCACAGCCCAGAAAAGGCTCTTGTGTACATCCCTGGCCTGGAAGCAGTGCTGAGCTGCCAGGACCTCCCAGGCTACCTGGGTCCTGAGACCCTGCAAGAGGTCAGAGGATGGACAACTCAAACCCTCCAGGCGGCTGCTGGGACTCTCTTTTGCATCCCAGACAACTGATGGTGGCCCAAGTCCCTGATGTCATCAAATCATAGAATATCCCGAGCTGGAAGAGTCTCACAAAAATCATTGAGTCCAGCTCCTGGCCCTGCATAAGGCAGCCCCAAAAATCCCACCATGAGCTTGAAAGCATAGTCCAAACACTCCTTGAACTCTGGCAGGCTTGAGGTTGTGTACTGTCCTGCCTGTGGACTACCCTTGGGGCACTTCCAACTCTCCAGATAAATGTGAAAAACCCACATTTTTCATCCCTCAGCAGTACAGAGAGCCTGTTATGCTGCAGGGAGGTTTCTACCCTGGAATAACAGTGTGCACACAATATCTGGAGTCTCCTTCCAGCTCCTTCTTTCAGGAGTAGGGGAGGCACACTCAGGGAACTGAGACACCCACCTAGCCACAGCAAAGGGCAGAGTGCTATGTGCCAGGGTGTGAACTTCTTTCAACCCCAGGACACACAGTAAGTGGTTCAGGGGCTCACAAAGAAACCTCGAGGTGGATTTTTTCAGGTTTAGTCAGAAAGGTTAGACAAGCAAGCTGCTGTCATTCACACTGCATTCCTGACTACTGCATGCTCAGTGAGCAGTGAAACTCTGCCCATGACAGATGTACTAAGTGAGCAGGACAACAGTGGAACAGCTTAGCACAACACCACTCTATAGCCTATACCACTGACATTGATTTTCCTTTCAATCAAGAAAAAGCAGGGGAAAACTCTGCTGCCACCACTGCCACCTCCAGGAATTTCCAATCACCCATGTAGAGAAGCCTGTTATCATCACTTTGCAGATTATAAAGGAAGCAAAAATCCTGCTGTTGATTTGACAAGCAGTGTCAGCCCTCTGAGAATCAGGTTCAGGTCTTCCTGACACCTCCCCTTTCCTCTACGGCTCTGAGAATGTTGTTTGATCTCTCTGTGTCCTTCAGATCTGCCTCTATAACACGAAGCTAATGCTGCTGACCCAGAAGGCTGCTGTAAGGAGAAAGGGCTTCACTTATCTCTGGCACCACACAGAAAGAACCAAGAGAGAGCCTAAGAAGACTAGAAGGGGGTTACGTTCTGCTCTGCTGCTTAATTGAATAAGCTGCTATTTGCAAGTAATTAAAGGAAAACTCAAGTGTCTGTGAGTGGGGTGAAAGAGGAGAATTCCTCTAATTTACATCTCATTGCCACTGAGATAAATATGCTTTTTTCGTTCTTATCAAAATGATTAACGAGACCTTCCTTAATAGTGATGCTTTTTAACCACTGTTATCACCTAATGATTAAACTAATTGGTGGCTAAAGCCTGGAAGTTTCACCTGCTTGTTTTATGAAAAAAAATTTCTCCCTCCAGCCTCCCATCCAGTCCCAGTTACAAACTCCAGCTCTGCTGCAGATTTACCCAGTAATGGAACTGGGAGAGGTTAAAGCCTGCCTCACTCCATCCTCACTCCATCCATCATGACAACATGATCTGGCCAAGTCTACATCTGTGGTTGTCAGACTGTCTGTAGCCCAGACAAAGCAGACACATCATGATTCCAGAAATCCAAGCTCAGGTACCTCCCCTCAGGTTGCACTTTTCCCTCACATCCTCCTCGCCCCATGTCATTTGTATTCCTGTAAGCAATGAGAATGGTGCTTGGGGTTGCTGAATCAGCCACATGAACAGACCTTTGCTGACTGCACATGGTTTTGGATGAGGATCCATCAAATCCAGGCTGGATTTGAGCCTCCCCGAGCTGACAGCACAGGTAACACCCAGGATTTAGGATATCCACATGTAGGTGTTGGCTGTGTGATAGTGTTTGATCTCTCATTAAAATCAAGGCAGACCACGGGCAGCACTCAGATGCTTAGAACAGAGACCTCCAGTGTCCCTCTGCCACTTCCAGGCAGTTTGGGTATCACAGGCCATGTGAAATGGCCCTGGAAATCCAGAAAATCAAGTCCTTTCTGTGGTGAGCAGAGTCAGCTGGAGAAAGATTCACTCTAGCACGGATGCCTTTGAGCTACTGATCCAGGAAGAGGTTGGTCACTCAGGTTCTGGACTATTTCTGTCTTGCCCACAGAGATTTTTGGATGCTGCCAGGCATGTCAGATGGCACTGGGCATCTTCATTTGGCAAATGAATCCCACCTCTGTGCTGTAATTTGTACTAGCTAAAAAAACACTAAAATGTTCCAAAAAGAAATCATACCCAGTGTCAATGTAAATGATCTCAGGAGGTATAATGTTGGTAAAAAAAAAAAAAAAATCCTTTTGGGTCAGTTTTTGTTTTATCTAAGCAAAATTCCTATCTGACATTTTAAGCTTGCAATAATATATTAAATAGCAGCACAGCACTTAACTAATCTTACATTTAGATTGCCTCTTGCCTGTGTTTGCTGCATGGGATGCTCACTCTGCTCCTTGCCAATAAGCCATCCAGAGAAGCAGAACAACATTAATGATCAGGAAAAAAACCAAAAGCTATTCAATAATAACCTCAGTGGTAATTCCATGATGAGAAATTCACTCGCTTCTTTATTTGTGGTGGGAGCTCTTGTTGTTCTTATTGTGAATCCTCAGGCATAAAAGGTGGATGTGATTTCTAATTTAAATAGAGTTGGTATAACCCTCTGAAAATGAATCCTCATGAAATGATAAAGCAGGGCTCTAATATTGTGTTTTGAAGGGTGCCACATGTTCTGAATAATGTTGTAGGTACATAATTGAGGAGGCAACACTGGCTTCAGTGGGACAGAAATGGGACCCCTTTGAGGTTCCTCAGAGACTCCATGTAGCTACATGCTAACATGGAGTGGACAGAGGAGCTGTGCTTCTGGAGAAGACACATTTCACTACCCAGGTTGCTCCATGTCCCATCCAAACTGGACTTGAGCACTGCCAGGGATGCCTGTGTTGGAAGGGACCTACAAGGATCAAGTCCAACTCAGTGCTTTGGGGAATGTGCTGTGGTGTAGATGATGCCTCACCTGAAAAGAGTGACACCTATAAACCTAGAAACTACTGACAGACATGAGACTCTCCCAGGAGTAAATGGAGTTTTCTCAACTGTTGCAAGTTATCTAAAGATATTTCTTGGTCTGACATGACACACCAAGCCTTCATGTAGACACCAGTGTTGGCACCCTTCGCACACCACAAAGCAATGTGGCATCTCTCTCACTTAGCAGAGAGCCAATAGAGCCCTGCTTCCCTGCTCAAAGGATTCCCAGACCCTTAGATATGGCATAAAAGATGAACTAGCTCCATCACTTGACAAGGTTAAAGTAGGAAATAATATATTTATTTGAAGATAGACTTGCATCACGGTGCTAGAGCTAGAGGAAACTGTGGTGTCAGATTTTATTTCAGTTTTGCAGAATAAAGACCTTCCTTAATTGTTGCAGTACCTCAGATAGCTTCTGTCTCCTGTCCTGAGGTGAAATATTTGTCCATGGATTCTCTGGTGTTCACACTGTCTAAAGCAATTTGAGTGTCAAATACAAGCTTTGAAAGTGTCTTTCATGTCCTTCCTTTTGCATCCACCCCCTGCCCTGCAGTGAGAATGAAGAGTGGGGGTGGTACAAAGATGTGTCAAGATCATTTAAAATACCATTTCCCAGCCTTGCTCACCTCCTCATTGTCATTTCCTTCCTATTTTCTCCCATCAGTGCTGTGTTTGTACCTGACTTAGCTCCTGTCTGGCCCCACCTCCCTGTGTCTGCTACAGCTGCCTAAAACACACTTGTAAAACTCCTGAATGTCGAAGAATTATTAAACATAATTCTGCTCACTCCTACAAGGAGGACAAGGACACAGGAATCTGAGCCATTCCTGAAACAGGGAATTCCTGTGTTTGGGAAAGCAGAGCCTCTGTGAAGGCTAAATAAATCCTGAGGTGCATGAAGAACTAAGCAGGACTAAGAAGTAGTTTTAACTTCTGTACCGTGATCTCATGTGCAGTCTGGGACCAACTGGGCTGAAAAATATTTACAAGCCTAAATTAAACACTACTCACACTGTTAAAGAACTATGGAAAGATAGTTTGGGGATGGTTTTGAGGAACTGACCACACAGCAGATGAGGCTGACTTGGTTCTTACAAAGTAAACTGAAGATATTATTTCACAAAGCACAGAAAGAAATGGCAATAAGCGGGTTTGTCAGTCAATATGCCATTTCCTTTTCAATCCTATCTCTAGAATTTAAGGAGAATCACTACCCAAGGAACCAAGGAATCAATTTAAAAATTAAAACAAATCCTCTGCTATATTTTCACCAGCAAAAAATACGATTAAACCACCATCCTTCTGATCCTGAGCAGCGTTCAGAGCTCTGATATGACAGAAATAACTGCAGAGCAAGTGATGGAGAGTCAGGACCCTCGAGGGGAAGGGTTTGGAAAATACCTCTGGGATTCAGAAGGGTGAGCAGGTCTCAAGCATGTGGCTGAAGTAATTGCTGTCACTTCCTTGCTTCACAGAGTAGTTCAGGATAACCCAGCATGGCCTCCCAGCACAGTGGGGGGAAATGTCAGAGCATAAAAACCGTATTTCTCTTCTATCTTAGAAAAGAAGAGCACATGTTTTGCAACTTCACCATCAAATGGGCATCAGTGACATGAAAACCAGGTCATTGCCAGGTTATGCTGGAGGTTAAGGTGAACTTGAGGGAATGCTGGATGATGGACATGAAAAAAAAAAAAAAAAACCTTGAAATCAAAGGTCTGGTATTGTTGAATTTCTCTATCTTGGGAAAAAACAGTTCCTGGCAGGAAGAAGTTTTTCCAATGTACTGGGACATGAATTAACCCCTCCCTCTGGAAATAATTTTGTCATATAAGTGGAAAATTATCAGTTCTATGGCTGTAGTGATGCCAAAATCCACTTTAATGACAGGTAAAAAAATTACCACGAAAAAAAAAAAAATCTCCATCATATACAGAGGGAAATGGTGGCAAGGAAAGGGACTGCTGGGAGCTCAGAGGGGCAGGAGCTGGAGCTCAGGGTTTGTGGCTGGCAGCTTTTCTGCCTGCCTGTGAATCTCTCATGGCCCAGAAACTTATGATGTATTCTACACTTCCAATAAAAAGAAGAAAAGCAGTTAAGAATCTTTCATTAAAAAGCTCAAGGAGGAGATGCAGCCCAGAGATCTGAGCCAAAAAAACAAAAAAGCCATCTATAAAAACTGAATCTTCAGAGATGACCCCACAACTCCTTCACTCATCCACATGAATCTGCTGAAATGTGACATTTTTTTGTTTAATGCAGGAGGTGGGGACCACAGAGAAGAGGGAGAAGGGAAATTCCCGGCTGTGAGTGGCTCACTGATGCCAAGCAGTGGGGTGGGGTCACCCACCAGCCCCCCCAAGCTGACTCCCCACTGCTCCACACTGGGAGGACAGCCCAGGTCTCCAGGACCTGAGGTCCAGCTCCCTAACAAGGCAAAAACAACAATCACACTGACTAAACATTTGCAGGTTTTTTATTGGATCAGCTTTTGGGTGTGGAAATCTATATCAAAGGTATTTTGTGATTTCATTGCAAAGGTTTATTTGGCAAATAAAGTTAATTTGGCTAATTAAAAGAGGAAAAGGAGAGTACTCTCCCTCTTACTGGGCAATAAACAGGGGGTAGTGAGTTAATAAAAAAGAAAAACAATTATAATGGGGGAAAGAGATGGTATTTTTTCAGCTTTCCACATTCATCTCAGAAAAAGGCAAGACTATGCACTGCTGGGTAGCCAGAATTCACCAAAGGATGATCAACGGCTACACACTTCCCATATTTCTTCTCTTGAACATGTCCAGTAAGCTTCACAAGCACAGAGAAACTTTAGCAAGCATCCCCTCTATCAAATGGATTTGATAATACTTATCAAATCCATCTACAGCTGATGTGCCTTTCTCCATCCCTTAAATACTCTCAGCCATGACCACCAACACCTGGCAAAGGAGCAAAAGGAGGCTCTGCCTGCAGTGAAACCTACTGGAAAACAGGTGAAAATGGAAATCAAACCAGCAGGCACATAATGGATTCTTTGCTTGTTTTCTGACAAGGTCAGGATTAAATCATGTTCTGGTATTTCTTGTTTGGACTCAGATGTTCACCAGTTCCCATCCATGTCTCACAAGCTCTGTGTACTACAGTACTTTACTCTAACAAGGTAAAAACAAGGTGACATATCTAACAAGGTGACATATCTCTCTCCACAAGGTCTTTTAAGGATAAACTGTCCAATTAGGAAATGACACCTAAATTATTTTTACTTTTAACCCAATAATCAATTACCTGTGGCCCACAATGCCAATTTCAATCCAATTACACAAAACCACCCAAACCCATGAAGAAGGTGAAGAAGAAGGTGAAGAAGAAGGTGAAGAAAAAGGACCAGCCCCCTCCCTAAAACCTCCATCTTGATTTATATGTTACTATATTCTAAAACCTTAAACTCTAAGTTTTCCACCCTGTGGTATTACACACTTCTATTCAAACTATACACCCACAATCCCAGTTCTATCATCCAATTTTGGAAGCCTTCTCCACGACTTCAGGTCAAATGCAGTGTTCTCTTGGGGGTCAGTGCCTGACAGCACAGAAAGTCTAAAATTCTCAGCAGCCAGTGTTCCAACAGGCACCCACACAGTGTTGTGAAACTGGAGGGGGAAATATCCTCCTGGGGAAGGCAGAGGCTGTGCAGGACCACCGGAGAGCCCCCATGCCCCAGAGAAGTGCTCAAGCAAAGGATGTCCCCTAAAACAGCTCTGCCTGTCCTCTGTGGGGTGACAGCTCCCGCACCCCAGGCATCAGCAGCTCTCCCTGCACGGAGCAGGCTCCCAGGGGAGGATGTAAATCCCAGGCACGGCACGGGTGAGGCTCTGCCCTTGGCTCCAGGTCCTTGGGTTCGGCCGCAGACGGCAGCGAGGGTGGGCAGAGCAGTTTCACACGACCTTCCTCCCTGAACCAAAGCTGCTGACGTTCACCCAGTCCCGGGCACGGGGCCAGGCCCTGCCTGCCAAAGTCTGTCCCCCTTCCAAAACACATCAGCTGGAATTACTGAATCCCTGAACCTGCTCCGGGAACAGACCCAGGCTGTGGTTTCATCTACACGTGAGCGCAGCCTGAGTTTGCCTGATGCACAGTGCTCCAACAATAAAGTGCAAACCTCCTCTACACCTCCGAAATAGGGCTGTGGAGACAAAAAAACACCTCTCAGATTCACTAGGGCAATCCATAAATGAGACTTAAAATTAAGTACTGGCATCCTCATTTTATAGCCCAAACCCCGTCTGTCCTACAGAGTTGAGTTTTTACCTATTTTTTTTTTCCTTGTGTTACTCTTATTTTTCGCCTAAAATAAATAAGGAAATTATTTGTTTGAGAGTTGTCCTTATCTCTAACAAGATACCTGGATTTCCATATCAAGGGATTGTTTCTCATTTCTTGGAGATAACAAAAAAAACGTGCCTCAGGGAATTCTGATTTACGTTCAGCAGCTTGTGAGAAACCTATGGATAAAAATATTCAAGGAAGAATTGAACAGATTGTGTCTGAGGATTATCTCTACACCCAAATGTATGTGTGAAAAATAAATAAAAGCAATACAAGCCATTCTGTCTGCACAGAGATAGAAGCAGGCTTCTTTTGCAGTAAGAAAAGCCATTACTTTAGTTATTTACAGAATCAGAGAGGTTTGTGTTGGAAGGACCTAAAAGGTCATCTCCTTCCAACTCTTCTGCCATGGGCAGGGACACCTTCCACTAGACCAGGTTGCTGTCTCTGGGACAGTGGAGGAGAAAAATAAATACTGAATTGCAGAATAACTTTGCAAAATAACATTAAAAATAAATAAATAAATAAATAAATAAAAGTGGTTTAGCCTCTCTCTGCTTATGGGCTGGAAGGAAACGAGTTTAAAGAAACCCGATCAGCTGATAACTGCATTATGCCAATTCATTCCTCCCTCCAGCACAGGTCCTTTAATGAGACCTTTTTGCATTGCAGCTGCCATCCCTTGGCTGACAGGCCAAACCCTCTTCTCAGTGAGGTGTTTAGTCCCAGATCATCTCCCTTATGGAGCCACAAGTATCTTCTGCAAGATTAAACAATTTCTGGGGGAGATTTTCTGAGAGAAGTGAATTTTATTGGACCATAATTTGTCCTTGGGAAGATCAGCCTAGTCTGGGGGCTTTCTAATGGAGAAGGCAGGGGCAAAGACATCCCAGTGCAAAAGGCCTGAACAACAGCACTCAAATGTCTAAACTATTTATTGAAAGTCATAGAATCAAAGAATGGTTTGGGTTGGAAGGGACCTTCAAACACCATCTCATGCCAACCTGCTCCCTTGGACAGGGACACCTTCCACTATCCCAGGTTGTTCCAAGTCCTGTCCAACTTGGCTTTGAACTCTTCCAGGGATGGCACAGCCACAGCTTCTCTGGGAAACTGTGTCAGGGCCTCATGACCCTCACAGGAAAGAATTTCTTCCTAATATCCAATCTAAATCTCTCCTCTTTCAGTTTAAAAGCATTCCCCCTTGTTCTATCACTAACTGCCCGTGTAAATACACCTGTCTGCATGGACAGCCTTGGAAACCTGCAACCTCTGGTCATGCACAAAAAAAGAAAACATTTAAGGCAGAAAAGTGATATCTACCCCCCATCAGCCCTGCAGCACAGCCCTGGGAGTAGGAAAAGATTCACACAACAGGTTTTCCCAGGTGCTCATGTGCTGCAGAGCATCCCAGCAGCAGCAGCAGCTCCGTCCAGCCCTCCTGGTCTGAGCTCACCTGCTCAGCAGATGAGCGGTGGCTGTCCCCAGCAGGACTGCCATTCCCAAAAAGTGGCATCAGAAGGAGAAAAGGTCTTGGAAATCTGGAAAGACACAGAGGGAGGCGTGTCCAGGGAGGCCTGCTGGCACTCCAGAGAGGTACAGTGGTGGTGTTGAGTGGGATGATGGCAGATGGGATTCACCACATCACAGCCATGAGCTGGGACCTCATTCCAGCTGAGCCCTGAAGAGGCAAATACCAAAGCACTTGGGATAAACTGGGAAAATTACCTCAACTCCAGCAAGAAGCTTGAATGGGAGAGGGAGGAAAAGGAGCAAAAGAGATAGGATGTTTTCAAGGCTGGAGAAGCCCCATCTCTTGAGGAGCCAGGGGTGTGACTCCTCTCCAGTGGGATAGCTCTGCATCTTCCTTGTTTTCCCTGGGTTTTACCAGCACAAACAGGACCTGCCAAACCCCCCATGATGTCAACTGAGAGGATTCAGGACTAAAATCATGATCTGGGGCTGTA
The DNA here is from genome assembly GCF_017590135.1 of Pyrgilauda ruficollis. Lineage (NCBI taxonomy): Eukaryota > Metazoa > Chordata > Aves > Passeriformes > Passeridae > Pyrgilauda > Pyrgilauda ruficollis. The sequence goes on along the minus strand of NW_024526377.1, from coordinate 9,191,970 downwards.
CCATGAAGATGCTCAAGTCTGAAAAGAGATGGGTCTTTCACAAAAAACAACTGTCTCCCTGCTTGGCCTTGGAGTTCCTCAGGGAGGCAGATGTTTGATTCCAGGATTTTGGCAGAAATTTGTGCACCTGAGACATGAAGACCACAGAAGGGAGAGAGCAGAAAGACAGACGTGTACACTGAATCCCACGTATATTTGCCTGATGGGGGTGTAGCACATACCAGAACTTCAGCAAAATGTCTGTTAATTAACTAAAAACCTAATTTTATAGAAAATAATTCATACTTTTGGAAATAAGGCTACCTGTTCACAAACAAACCCATGTCAGTGGAAAATTTTCAGATTTCTATGAACCCTAGGATTTACACATTTTATTAATGATCAGTAATGTCATATTTATCAGCCTATGGGCCAAGAAAGAAATTAACTGATAGAAGTTAAAACCTGTGCATGGTTGTGCTGACTGCTCCCACTGTGGTGACTGGCATTCCAGTCAACCCCAGACACTGAAAAATCCTGAGTCAGGCCTTAAAACCCACATGCCCTGCTTGAAAACCACAAGAGAATGTGACATTTATGAAAAATAATAACAAAAACAGCAGCAGCAACAACCTTGGTATCTCACCCTTGGCATTCTGCTGTATTTCCAGCTTGTATTCCTCAGCTAGAACTTATTTTTGAATAAGAAGCCTGAGAATATAATGGGTTAGAAGGTCCTAGGAGTTGGATGCATCAGAAAAAAATCTTCATCTATTGCAAAACAAACAGCAAAATTACACAACAGCATTGTGCTTGGCATCTTTACAAAGCAGGAATATTTCTATTTTCTGCACTTACCTATACAAATCTACCAAACATCTTTCCTCTCCAGCATCTAAGGGAGTTTATGGGGCAGTAAAAACTGAATTAATAAACCCAGATAAAAAGCAATAAATTATTTGCTTGAAAAAAATAAACAACACACTTGTCTTTCAAAATATTGGAGCTGTAAAAACCATCAGGGAAGAATTACATAACTTTATAGCTGATTTCAGTCTGTGGGCTTTGGGAGAGCAGTGGTTTGCATCCCAATGACCTTCTGCACATGAAACTTTTACAGACCCCGTTTTGTGTATGTGCATTTGGACATTTTTAGTTGTGTCCTTCTCTCAATTTATTCAGTTTTGCGTTGAAAAGACAGAATAAGACAGCAGCAATGTGAAAGCCAAAAATACCCTTGATTTTCATTTTCCAAAAATGGCCAGTTTGGAGGGAAAAAAAAAAAAGGTTTTTTTGGTGGGTTAAGGCAAATGGCCCACTTTGAAATAAAAAAATGCTGTTTCCAACGCAAACAAACCTTCTGGCATTAGAAATTATGTGATTGGATTGTGCAAGTCGAACGTGTCTCAGCGGACTGAGGGGCAAAGGGAGCAGCTTTGGGCATGTTCAGGGCTGCAGTCACAGTGCTGGCCTCTGTCCTCTTCTTCTTCCCTCCTTCAACAACCTTCAGACTGCTGCCTCAGTTTCTCTTGGTGTAAAGCACACTTAAAATAGCAACTCTCCTCCTGGAGGAAGCTCTGAGGAGTAATTAACCAATGCTAGCAAAGTGCCAGCCAGCACTAATTGCGATCATTGTGCAGGAGAGGAGCAGTGGGGTTTGCCTTGGTCCTAGTGGTGCTTGTTTTCCTGGACTCGATGAGCCACGGCATCAGTGGGCCACTGATGGGGCTGTAAGTGACTCCTCAAGGCACTGCAGCAGGTTCTGAAAATATAAACATTCACAAATTAATTTAGCTCTCCAACAGCCTCCTGGAAAGTGAAGGCTCTGGCCTCCCTCACAATATTGGTATGCCAGGAAAAAGGGACAGAAAAGTTATTCCTGTTATTCCAGGCTGACAAAGTGCCTGGGTTGAGCTGTACACCCCCACTCACCCTTTGATTTGTCCTGTAAATCCAGCGTGGTCACACCTGCACTGTGGTGGCTCTGACACAGCACCTGGAGCCATGCCTTGGGAGCAGGAAATTGGGAATGGGGCCAGGCTGGTATAGGAAGGATGGGGGAAAGCAACTGGTTAGCAAAGCAGGGGAAGAGAAGGAAGAACTTAGCCTAAGGAGCAAGAGTCAATGTGTTCCCTGCACCTTCTGGTCAAAAATCTGTCCAAAAACTGGGAATGGTTTGTGGAAGAATCACAGATAAGGACATTACCAAATTCATCTATGGAACGGGAACTTCTGGTGCAGACAGGCCTTTCATGAACATGGAGGTTTTACAAAACAGAGGATCCAAGCTATGATTTGTCCAAATAAACATTTATCTGCCTGGGAGAACAACAGCTTCTCTGTCATCCTCAGTTTTCACATCAGGAGAGGCTGCTGGGTCAATACCAAGTAGAAATTGTTGATCCCATGGCGGGGGGGGGGGGGAATGTAACTAAATTATCTTTAAGGTCCCTTCCAGCCCAAACTATTCTATGATTCTATGATATTATAGCAGGGTCCAGAATATGCTGTTGTCTGCAAGTAACTAAATTATCTTTAAGGTCCCTTCCAGCCCAAACTATTCTATGATTCTATGAAACTATAGCAGGGTCCAGAATATGCTCTGCAGTCTGCAGAGATCAACTCTCTTCAGGGACTTTTCCAAAGGATGCTCCAGGGGTGGGCATCCCCCATGGCCACGGCACCACCGGAGCCTGCAGACTGAGAAAAGGCTTTCTTCAGGTTTGAAAGAGAAATAGCCACGCTCAGGCCAAGTGCAGGCTGGGAACCTGAGCTCAAATTTAATTGCACTCCCCATTTAGACAATTGAAGGGAAATAGATTTGCTGACTGCTGTCTATCTGTGAAGACCTAACAAAGCAGGGGGATGGGAATAGTCCTAGGTCTGGACATGTTCCAAGGTGGTAGCAGAAAAAACAAGGAGCTATTCCCACAGGAAGAGACAGTGTGAAGGAATCTTCTTTCACAGTTCTTTCCTCTCTGGCAACAGTTTCTCAAGTTAAATATTTATATATGTATATATGCATTCATGTACATACCCTCACAAAGCAAGGCAAAATGTAGAATCTTACTGTCTGAAAAGTGGATCTAATCAAGTAAATGATCTTCAATTTTGAAATTTCCTTTACAAGACTCTAAAATGTTTTATTTCAAAGTACAACTTCAGCTTTCAAAGTACAGAGTAATTTATAGATTAACATTTTAAGCATAAAGCCTCCCTTTAAACTTCCCAAAATTCTTTGAAGATGGGAGGGTTCAAACTTACAAACCCCTGGGAAAGAAGGTGCCCCTTTAGAGCCAGATGGGCCTGATCATCCTGTTCACTCCAAAAACCCTACAATTAGTACGATTAATTTGGAAAACCCAGCCTGTGTTACCCCAGTATGACATTAGATGTCACCCATGCACTGCATTTACTGCCTGTCCCCCTCTCCTGGTCCCCACATGGGAAAGTAACAGCCCATTAGCCCATTCCCCCCTTCACCCCAGGGCTGATGATTCAGGCTGGGGGGATCTCAGGATATCACACCTGGAGGGCCAGGAGAAATGCCCACAGCCTGGACCTGACACCTCAGCCGGGAAGAGGTGGGATAGGAGCAGTATCCACGCCCCTACTGCCTCGCAGGACAGGGGTGGGTCTTTGGACTCTGGAGAAGGTCCAAGATGCAGATGTTTAACTCTGTACTGTCCCTGACCTGTGCCAGCCAGCACTGCCCACGTCTGGGCAGCCTTGGAGGGGCTGAAGGGTTTGGAGATGAGTCCCCCTGGGATGCACCCCTAATTTAGCAAGAAGAGAGTACAGCTGTATGGAATTTAGATGTTCTGTGCCACTCACAGGCCCATGGCCAGGAAATGGGTCCCCAGGAGCCAGAGATGGCACAGAGGTACAGGGAACAGCCCCGTGTTGTAAGGCAGCCAGGGTGCTCTGCAGCCCCCGTTCCCCTGGCTCAAGGTCTCCTTCACACGCCCTCTCCTCCAAGGACTGCTTCACCCTTCCGTTCCCTTGCTAAAGGAGGGGAACCAAAACCCTGGGAAGGTGGCCACCAGGCTGGAAAGCTGGGAGGGAGCCAGCTGAGCAGCCCCACGCTAGGAACCACCCCTGGTGCCATTTGGGCACTGTCCCAGCCCTACACCAAGTGGGGCAGGATCTCCCTGAGGGCTGACAGGGGCCGGCAGGAGGAATCCCATGGACTGGAGAAGGAGGCCGACCTCATTAAAGCCATGGAAATCCCCTTCCACATTCCCGGCTGCGGTGTTTCCTCTCTTGCAAGAGCGTGAGGCGGTGGCAGGCGGGGGGGAGGCACTTTGGGGAACATGTTTACAGAACTCCTGCCAAACCACAGGAAGTCCCAGCTCCTGGAGATGAAGAATGGGCGGAGGAGGAGGCAGATGTGGCCAAGGCTCTGTCAACTCCTCTCCACTGCCACTGGCAAACAAAAGCCAGAGCACAGCAGCGTTGTTGTGCCTGGCCATGTGGGATGCAGGAGGGCCTGGAGACTTCTCCCTTTGCTGTTTTATCTCAGAGCAGCTCAGCAAGTGAAGTCCTCCAGCAAAGGGGGAGAAAAGCACCTGAGAGGTCATTTATCTGCACACTTCTAGGGTTAAGCACACCTCATTGTGCTTCTGGCTGTGGCAACTGAGAACAGACTCAGAAATGGAATCCAATAGCTCACCATGCAGAAAGCTGACACTCAGTTGTATTAAGATTTTTTTTTTTTTATGATTTCTAAACAGCATTCATCTGCTGCACCCCATTTACCCATCCAAGGAATGCCACCTTGTGGATTTCTCCTAGCTTCTCTCTGAAGGGCTGGCAGCTGAGCTGTCCATGCATACAAGGAATCTAGAGGAAGGTGTTCCTTTCCATGGCACAAGAGCTGGGACTAATTGATCCTGAATGGTTCCTTCCAGCCCAAACTGTTCTATGATTTTATGAGTCTTCTGCCTCTGCCAACACTCGCAGCCGTGACATGCCACTTGTCCAGTGAGACTATCAAAGCAACAGCTTGAAGATGCTCCTCCTTGATCAGAAGGTGTTGGACGCCCCTACAAATACATCCTAGAATGGCAATGAGCTCTTGAGACTGGGCACCACGAGGGTCTCCTCTGCTGACACCAGCTGAGCAGGATTTGGGCAGCAGGTCCACAATTCAGTACATGTTTCACATTTCTTTTCATTTCATTAGGGACAACAGCCTTACAGCAGTCAAGGATGTTTCTTTATCTCCCCCGATCTCACATTCCCGGTGGCTTTGGCTGCATCCTTGGTGAAGACCTTGCACTCATAATGGCTTTAACCTGAAGAAGGGTAGGTTTAGATTAGATATTAGGAAGAAATTCTTCACTGTGAGGGTGATGAGACACTGGAACAGGTTTGCCCAGAGAAGCTGTGGCTGCCCTATCCCAGGAAGTGTTCAAGGCCAGAATGGATGGGGCTTGGAGTAACCTGGTCTAGTGGAAGGAGTCCCTGCCCATGGGAGGGGGTTGGAATGAGATAATTTTTAAGGAACCTTCTGACCCAAACTATTCTGGAATTCTATGATAGGTATCTACAGAGAAGCCAACATTCCCTAAAGTACTCAGCACAGCCCTGTCCTCACCATTTCACTTGTTTGATGAGGACAGACACTCCACACCCTGATTTATCTATCAACACCTGCAGGGGTACAGACAGGCAGAAAAACAACCTACCTACCAAAACATTGCTTCATATTGCTCAAGACAGTCAGAACTGCAAATTAATTCATAACAGACTGCATTTAAGACCTAAAGAAAAATACAAGTTAATTTATTGGACATGCTATTTCAAAATGAATAATATAGTTCTTGTTTAAAAGCCACTAAAGAGACAGATTTAATAAAAGAAAAGAGCAAAGTTTCCAAGAGGTTTCATCTGACAGTGAATATCATATTGAACATAGTCAGGAAGAGAAGTCATTGTAGTCTATATAATTAGTTCTTCCCTCCACCCCTGTTTGGCAATCACTTTATCAAATTACAGATGTCCAGACTGGATTAAGTGTTGCTGAAATACCTTGCAGTCAAAATCTTTGCGCAGTGTTCATTATCATTAATTAAGTGTATGCAATCCCAGTTCCCAGAAGAATGTCCTTTTCTGTTAGCGGAGCTATATTTAAACTCAGGAGAATTCAGCATGCATTTTTAATAGAAATTCAACAGACAGTATTGACATTTCTTTTTGGTTTACAGCAGCCTTTTTACATCACAAAAACCATCGCAATAACCCAGGGAGATTGTGCTTCTCCTTTTCAGCTAAAAACCACAGTTCTTTAAACCAATTTCTGAGATCTTTCCATCACCATGTTCTAGACTTAGATCCAGAAATACCTTGCCCCACTTCCAAGTAGTAAACTCGGAGTTTACTAGTAGGTGATGTGCTTGTTTATGCTTCCCAGTATGCTCTTTGCTCTCTCCAGAGGGTGGATTTCCTGACTCACAGTGCCTCTAACCCATTGCCCAAACCGGTTGCTCCCCATCCTGTCTTTGTGCAGCTGGCTGTTCCTCCTGCCTTATTCCACCCCACATGCCTCCTGACTGAATCTCACCCCACTTTGGACAGGCCATTATTCCACAAACTGAGGGTCCTCCTCCTTCCCAATCTCATCCTCCAGTGCTTTTCTCAGTCCTTCCTGACTCCGCATGTCCAGCAGAATGAATAGTCCTCCTCTGGATTCATCCACCCAGCCTGCAAACCCGTGTTCACCATCACCATCCTTCTCAGAAGTCCTGCTAAAAAGCATCTGAGTTGTGCTTCAGCTGTTTTAGAAGATTACCAATGAAAGCCCTGCTGGAGCCAAGGCAGCCACTGCATCTCTCCAGAACAACTGCTGCAAATGGAATTTGATTGATCCAAAAGTTTTCTCTTGACCAGTCCCTAATGGCTGATATTCATTTCCTTCATTACGTGTCATGTGTCTGTAAAATGGTCATTTAATTACCTGTCCTTCACTTGTTTTTGTAAGAGTGTGTGTGTATTTCCTACCCTGTTGACTCTCCCACTTTATGGTACAAGTCTGAACACCCAGTCTTGCTCTGCCTCATCATCCCTAATCCTCAGCATGAAACAGCCCTGTCATAGGTCACTAAGGGGAGAAAAGCCCCTCCAAAACATATCTGCTAAACATTCCCAGTACCTTCAGTGAATGTTTGGGTGCCATTTCTAATATTAATCCATTAGACCCTAAAATAACACTTTAAGTACACAACACATCACCAACTTCCCCACAGGTCTGCAGAGCTTTGGCTCTGGCTCATAACATTGTGGAGACTAAATGTCTCCATCCGTGGGTTAAAAAAATGCTGGTGATGTTTATCTGTTCCAAGGAACACCTGTGAAATGGATTCACACATTGAAACAACTTGTGTTCACCTCGTTGGAGAAATGAGAACCCAGGATTTCTTCAGTGCTTCCCAGGCAAGCCCATACCCCTGTCCTCCTGGGAAGGAAAACATTCCCATGAAGGCTGGGCTGAGAAGCAAGGAGAAAATCCACATTCAATGAAGAATTCTCCCCCAGCAGCATCCCAGAGGGTTTTTGTGTAGGAGCATGTTCATACCTGATGATGCGACTGAGACCTGTGCTAAGGTGGCCTCAGGGGACTTTAAAACGCACTTGACTGAAGCACCTCCACTAAAAGCTGCTCCCTGGGGTCCTTATACATCCCAAGAAATGGCAGAACATCACTCCTGGGGGTCTTTAGGGATCCTCAAGGTAGCAAGCATGAATCCCTGCTATTGGGGATAGGGATTATCTACCATTTTGGGGCAAGTTGTTCACAGTTACAACAGGGAAGAATCAGAGCTTGCCTTTCTGCCACTGCTCAGCTGAGACCATCTTCAGACTGCTCATCTCTCCTGTGTGAGATAAAATTCATCACAAAGCCAGTCCCTCCTTGCCAGAAGATGGAAGTGGTCCAATGCAAACAGGACAAATACACCAGCTAATGCCAGCTCTCTGTCACTCAGTCAGCCTTCCCTCTGAAACAAAAAGCAAAGCAAGTCCCAGAGGTCTCTCTTGCCCTGAGCATGGCTTTACAATTATAAATTATCCCAAGATTATCTCTGTCCCCAGCAGTGCTGAATTCACCTCTGCTGTGTTTGCTGGGGGATTAATTGCTGCTGCATTGGCTGCACTGCAAAACAAAAGCTGGGGATGCAGCAAGCTCCTGATTGCCACCATTATTCAGCAAGAGGTGACAAATTTACAGCCAAATACACAGGAAATACTCTTTGATTTAGCACAGTCTGCAATTAGCCAGCACACACCACTGCTGGGGAGGAAATCAAGGCAAACAACATCAGGCATCCAAAGGATGTGAGCAAGGACAGGGATTAGGGTGGCACTGGGTAAAACAGCAATGCCCAGAGCTGACCATCCTGGCTTCAGGAGGCATCATCCAAGGGTGAACGGGTGCTTCTTGCTCTACCTACATTCTAGCACGGTGTCTGACAGTGCCTGGATGCAACATCCAACTCATTCCTTGATATCTCTCCCACACTGTCAGGAGACTGCACTGGTGCCAATTTCTAGGACTCTGTATACAAAAGAGATGCTCCAGGACAGCCCTTCCAAACCACCTCTTCCCTAGATGGACCACACATCTCACATGGGGAAATGTGGAGATATCTGAGGAGAGAAGATACCCAGAGGTCTGGTGCTATTGCAGAGCACTGGGCTTGCTTTCCAGATCAAAGCCTCTGGTTCCATCTTGGATATCCTGCCTGAGTGTGAGGAAAGGAGGAGCTTCATTTCCAGCAGAAAAAATCTCCCACTTGCAGAGGTAACCCACAGCCTCACCATCCTTGTCCATGGTGGGAACAAGCGGCAAACACATCGCTCCTCACTGAATCTGGGCTGGATCAGAGGAAAGCTGAGATCCATGGGATTGCAGGAGAGCCCTGGACATCAGCTCTGCTGTCATCCCCATCTGGTGCTGTGGGACTTCCAGGCACATGGACATGTGGTGAGAGCTCTGGACGCAGAGGCTCAGATGAAACACCAGAAGCTCCACAACTCTGAGTGAGACCAGGCTGAAAATCTGTCAAGCTTTCTCATGAGATTTCCTCTCTCCCTCCTGGTTCTGTTTGGACTGGAAACACCATGAGAATAATTTTCCTCCTTGCATTTCAGCAGTTTTGCTTCCGGGCCTGGGCTAAACAAGGAAGTGCAGAGGCGTGGGAACTGAGGGGAGACACAAACACATGGGAGCGCAGGATAAATGGCTCCAAATCCCTGCATTCAACTCACTGCTTCCATCAGAGGTTCTCCTGCCAGCTGAACTCCTCTGCACAGGCTGACACTTTCAGGTGGAGGTGGTTATCTGTGGTTCAGATCCTTCTCCCCCTTAGGCAGCAAAGCACTCCCAGGAATAACTCAACTTTTACTGCTGTGAGACAAGAACATTTGGATCAGGATCTTGGTGCCTTTTAAAGACACATCACCCAGCCAGCAGCAGAGCACTTGGACACAGAGCCCAGACCTCCAGACCTTTGTCCTTCTGTGGTAAAAGGGTTTGACTTCTTGATGCACTCATCATCTCAGCATCCTGAAAACAGAGTCCATTTCAGGTGTGGAGTACCACAAACCACTTCATGGGAAGCTGACCCATTCCTCCAGGATCCAAACTTCTTCACTACTCCACGCCTTCAGCATCCACTGACAAAACAAGTTGTGCCCACAGAAGCAGGTATGGCATGTAGGGATGAATAATGATCCTATCACCACATACATATTTCAGGATAAAATTCCAGCTTCACCACAGCCTAATGCACCACCCAACATGTGTTTACACCAAACAATCAGTAACTCAAAGCTACAAAGAATGAGGAAATGGGAAGGAGTTTTTCCCATACCAAGCAGCTTGCAATTTAAGGCATTGCTCTTTCCCATAAGTCTCCACCAGATTGGCATGGAAACCTATTTGGGATTATGTGGATCTTTTCAGAAGTTCAAAGGTTAATTGGAGCTATACCAGCATTATGAGCAGAAAGGAAGGGACAATTTCAAGCAGCAAGGTCATGTATCTAGTGAGCACTTCCCTCTGGAGCATTCATCATTATTTAATTATCACTGTACTAATAGCTAGCATGAATTAAAGTATTCAGAGTCTCTTAGGCTTTGTGGAAGAAGAAAAGCTTCTGGTTTTTTTAAGAACCTCACAACAGGAGATAGTGGAACATCCTCCTGGCCCAGCTGGCCCTGTCTCTGAGCACTTGGGGCAAACAACTGAACTTACTTTACTCTACAACTTTTAGGCAGGACTGGCCCAGACCATGAGCAAAGAAGTTCCAGGTGAGTCTCAAGGACCTGCAGACAGCAGTGGCACAAGCCAGGAGAGGACTCAGTGACTAGAGAGGCCATTTAAGTGGCTTTAATTTGAACCAGAATAGATTTAGATTAGACACTAGGAAAGAATTCTTTACAGTAAGGGTGGTGAGGCCCTGGCACGGGTTGCCCAGAGAATTTGTGGATGCCCCATCCCTGGAAGTGTTCCAAGGGCAGGTTGGATGTGGCTTGGAGCAACCTGGTATAGGGGAAAGTGTCCCCTCCATCCTGCCAGAGGCTCATCACTGAACAGGTTACATCTGAATTTGAGCCCTTTAATACCTGTTGCAAAACCACCTTCCCCTCCTGGATAGTGCTACCTGGTAGCAGCACCTAGACAGGTTCTGCTGTCCTCTTTGTCTGCACCATGTCCCTGCTCTGAACACATCCCCAGAGGCACAAGCACAGCTTCTCCACGTCCTTGGCTCAGACAGAGGAGCACAGCCCTGAGCCATGTCCTCTTCTCCCTGTCAGAAGAAGCAAGAGAGGCAGAAATGCACCCAAGAGACACCCTGTGACTCTGGTCCCTGCCAGCTCTCTCCAATCTGCCCTGCCCAAGGCACTTTTCCCTGTCACAGTCTGGCACATCTATTTCAAATGCGGAGGATTGCCACATATCACAGGGAACAAGAAACAGATTCCCACCAGGGAAGCAGGGCCCTAGAGCAGAGTGGCGTCAATGACATGCCCTTGAGGTTCAGAGAAGGAGGACACAACTGCTTGTTAATCCTGCTTCCCAGCTGGTGATTTCTAGGGATAACCTAACCAGGGAATTCTAGGGAAAACGTTAAAAGAACTTCTAGTAATGCACTGTGAGAATAAAATCCCCATCGCTGCAGCTCACAGGGAGGCAACGCTGCTGATTGCACAATAAACCATGTGAACTGCTGGACACAGATCCAAGGATCAGGAAACAAGCAGCAAAGTCTCCAGCAAAATCACCTCTTTCATTATTTGGGTTTTAGGAACCCAGATGTGACACCCTGTGATAGGGTAGATTACATGGTGGTCCCAAGCCTACCTTTGAACCCAACTCTTCATGAGTCCAATATTTTCTCTTGTTATCTTGTGCCTTTAATTACTCGTGTTCACATGTTCACCCCTACAACATTCACCTCCTTGCTCTTACCCCAGTCCCTCTCCCCAGCTTCCCCAGACACCATGAGTCCTCAGCCTGTTCTTGACCTCTCAGTGTGGCAGTCTTGAGCTCTTCAGACCTTGCCTGTGGCATTATGCTTCAGCACTTTTATTAATTCAGAGATGCCTTGTCTTAGAGGACAGAATATGTAGCAACCTGAAGGCACAAGGTAAGGCTGAATGGTTGCAGCCCCAGAAGACAAGCACGTGCTCTGTGCCCATCTGGATGCTACCTGGCACAGTCCTGTCACTGTGAGGGCCAAGAAATGAATCAACAGCACAGTGCTACACCTTTACACCGGCAAGGCAAAGAGGCAGGGGTGAAGGTAAGTCACGAAATCAGAGCTGCATTACTCAGCATGGTCAGTTTGTCATTGCAGCATGATCTACCACCTGAGTCACAGGAGTAGAACTCATTCTGCTTAAATTTAGACCTCTAAAATGTAGAATCTTATGTCTGGCGACACACATTGAGCTTCCTTTACAGTCTGTGATTCATCTGACCTCTCTCAGACACTATTGTAGATTGAATCACACTCTGGTTCTTCCTATTTTTCTGCATTGGCAACGAAGGGAGCCAACGGTGACTAGTTCATCCAAAGCCAGACATCTCAATTCTATATGCCAAAATAAGAGCAAAGGAATCCCACTCTGGGTATTGTCATTTCTCCCTAATTGAAGGGCTTAAAACTTTCAAAGCAGAAGGACAATGACAGATGAATTTGTGGTGGGCTTTTCATGCCAACGTTGAGAGACTGTTTCTTCCCTGCCAGCTCACTCAATTTAATTCATGGGAATGTCCAGAAACAGGAACCCCTGGAGCAAAGCAAAAAAATGAGCCAGGCTCTGGCATTTCTGTGAGCAGCCAGTTCTTAATTATTTGACTAATACAAGCATTGTGCAGCAACCATTGAGCAGTTTGTGGAGGTTTCTTTGTCACCCATGCACAAAACCTCCACAAGGGTCTAGGGTTTCTGCAGAGGTTTGGGTACAAGAGCACAATACCAAACTGCAATTCTTCTCAGGGTGTTTGAGGAATTTATAATGAAATAGACCTTAAATGTAATTTGGGTCAGGAAGGATCAGAGAGGATCAAGTAGGAGATGTATCATGGGCATGAGGCAAACCCTCCCAAGTTCTGGAAAGGGCAGGAGCATGCTGGGGAAACTACAGGAATGGGGGTTTCTGCACAGAATGGACACAACTACCCTGGGAGGAGGCTGCAAAGAACCTCTCTGAGCCATGAAAATGGAGACAAAATTACTCACAAGCCCCTGGATGTTGGATACCTGTGGAGATGTGGGCTCTCCCTTCAGTAGAAAATAGGTCAAATATGGTTAGAAATTAGGATTTTATCATTTCAGCTCCCCAGCCCCAGAAGTATTGCTGGTTGAGGGCTCTGAGGCAGAGCAGAGCCAGGGGGGAAGGAAGTGTCTTGGGCTGAGCCCAGGGGCTGCACTCAGACCCCACAGGGCTAGGAGGAGAGCACAGGGGAAGGAAGTCTTACAGCAAGGTCGGACAGCAGCTGTCTCCAGGAATGAATCCAGGAGCAGCATCCTCCTGGGATGGGCCAGGAGGATCTTGCATTGACTGACTGCCCTTCCTGAGCTCGGGAGGAAATTAATCTCCCACCATGGGCTCCAGTTTATTTTTACATTGCAAGTTAGCCCAAAGGGAAAAAAAAGAAAATAATAAAAAAAGTTCTATTCCCTAAAAGGAATCACAAATTTCACAGCGACCTAAGGAGATTAGTCAAATCCCTGTGACCGTCAGCAGTTTCACTTAGGTCAAAGCCTGGCATAACTCAATCTCTGTGAGAAGGGAGGAGTGGTGTGGCCTGCCCAGCTCTGCAGGCTGGCCAGCCTCTCCAAGAGGGTCCTTCTGCAATATCTGGAGGGAAATATCCCTTTTGCAGTCCCACAGCAAGCAGTCAGACTGACCCGGAGTGCAGACTGCAAAAGGGAGCGTTATCTCTTGCAGATACCACAGTGAGACCTTCCAAGCTGGGAAGCAGGAGGAGGACAAATTTCCCAGGCTGGGAGACATCAAAGGCTGTGTGAAACCTTCCGAAAATGCTCACCCTGAATTTCTCATGCATGGGTGGGCATATGGGATAACTCTCCATAGGGTCAGGGAAATGTAGAAAGTGGAGCAGTCGGGTTCTGATTCGCCTCTTGCTTTGAGGGAGAAAATGAAGGGAATTTAGCTCAAAACCTAAAAATAAATATGACACCCATAGGTTTGGCTTTGCACAAAAACTGGCCTGAGTTAGGTAACCTAAGGCATTTTTTGTATGAATTCATTTCCATCCCCTGCCAAACATGTCTGTGTTAATGGGCTCACAGAAGCATCAGCCCTTCAAGCTGTGCCTCAGACTTCACCCAGCAGATCAGTAATGTGGTGCTGCTGCTGTGGTGCCGCTGCTGCAATGCACTCAGTGAGCAGAGAGGTGTTGGAGAAATAAATTGAGAACAAACTTTCAATTTGGAAATGTTCAGAACCAGGTTTGATGGGGCTTTGAGTAACCTGGGCTAGTGGAAGGTGTCCCTGCCCCTGGTAGAGGGGTTTGAACAAGATAATCTTTAGGGACCCTTCCAGCTGAAATCATTCTATGCTTCTGTGATTACTCTAAGGAGAAATAGGGCTTTCAGCTCATACTCCACAGCTTTAAAAATAATCTGCCTCCTTTTCAGCCAGAGGAAGGGGCCTCTTGATAGAAGCCCAACAGAAAGCCTCCTTCTCTGTTGTGCAAATACAGAATTTGCTTTACATGTTATCATGAAGCCAAAAAGATAGTAGTTCCAGTGTCCTTCCTCCACTGCAGAGAGGCAGGAGGCTTTTGCAACTGTTTCTCTCTCTCTGGTAAAGCTGTTGGTGCAGTTATTAAAATAAATAACAATTTTTGCAATTCTTAGCTCTCCTCCCAGAGACACTTGCTCTCTCTTCGTGGCTTCTTCATTATTTGAACTCTTCCAGTAGTACTAGACCTGAAGTTTTCAAAATTACAAGTCAGGAACTAGAAAATCCTTACACTGATTTAGAAACTAAAAGATTAAAAACAAAACAGCAAGAGAGACCTCAACTGCAGGGACTTTTGAGTTGTTTCTGGTCTTTGAGGTTCTGAAACCAAGAGTGGGACAGTCCTGTTGCATTTTTTTTCCGAGTATCACCACACCTGCTCTTCTATCTGCTGTTTCTCTCCTGGTGTTGAGTTCTTTTCAGACCAGAAAGCATCCTTCTGTCCTATGAATGTGCAGCATTTAGCACAAGGTGGTCTTCAGGCAGGATGCATCCTCTGGGCATGGGAAAAATGAAGGTGAATTGTTACAATCAGCTGTTTTACCTATGAAATACATAAACCTAGAGTAAACATTTGAGAAGTGAAGACAGCAGCTGGGATAAGGAAGACAGACAGCATCATTGTCCATCACAGCTGGAAGAACTCTCACTCTTCAGTATTTGCGGACCCAGTGAGAGCTTTCCTGTGGGGGAAAAGGAACAATAAATAACAGGGAATCATAGAGTTATAGAGTGGTTTGGGTTGGAAGGGACCATCTCATTCCAACTCCCTGCCATGGATGGGGACACCTTCCACTAGACCAGATGGCTCAGGGTCCCATCCAACTTGGCTTTGAACAATTCCAGGGATGGGGCAACCATGTCATCATCACCATCCTCCTCCTCCTCCTCCTCCTCCTCCTCCTCCTCCTCCTCATCATCATCATCATCATCATCAAAAATATTGCTCATCATCAACACATCAGAATATCCTCTGCTATTCCTCTAACATCAGGGTGACCAAAAGCATGAGTTTGCACTAAGTGGGTTCAGATTAGTCAGAGGTAACATGGCCCTTTGCTCCTGATGATTTCACCAACATGACATTTGTTCTCATGCCTTTCTCCAGCCTCCACCTCCCTTAAAAAAACCTGGAAATGCAGTTTCCCTAGCTGGAAACACACATTTCGTAGTAACATTTTCCAGACCACTTTGCAAGAGGTAAAGTGAGACGAATTTTTTCAGCACAGTTTTGTAGAAGCTCACAGCTCTTACCTGGCCCTTCCTGTCTGTATCCTGACATATTCCTTCAGTAATCTCCAGGTCCTCTTGGGTTCGTCTTTTTGTGGTGTTTGTTTCTTTGCCCTTCTTAAATAAAGTATTGGCAGTTCCTATGGTAACACACCTCATTCTTTCTCTCTCCTCCCTAAAAGTCTCTTCCCATTTAACAGGCTTTTAAAAAGGCTCTATTTATACTTTCTTTTGTTATCCTGCCCCTGCTCCCTTGCAGTCAGACAAGGGCAGACACGGAGCAGTGCATGCACTACCCTGCGTTACTAATAATGGCCATCCATAAACACGAGAGCGAGCCGTGGGGATCAAAGCTGTGACCTTCATCAGGAGATGCTCTGCTTCTTCGAGCAAAAAGAAAGGAAACCTGAGACACGGCTGGCTCGGGAGGGAAGCACTGTTTGCAGGGGCCATCCTCACCCTCCCACTCTCCAGCAATGCACTGAGGGGCTGCAAGCCCCCCAAACCAGCCAGCATGTGAAAAACACCCTCGCTGTCTCTGCAGGCAGTTTCCACCTCCCCTCTTTCCTCAGTGTCAGACATTCATCTACATTACCGGTAATTGGATAAAGAGAAAAATATGAACTGTGCTTCTTTTTGCTTCCCATTCTGTGAAAAGAAAAGCTCCCCTCCTCTCTGTGCTTTTTCGTGTTAAATCTTGGGGCTATTACCAAGCATCAAGGTTTATTTCCTTAAGGGTCATCATATCATTTAAATGCAGATTACAACTTATTTTAACCCTTAACTGAAGCAGTAGGTGGATTTTTATGATGACAACACATTGCTTCTCAGACATTTCTCCTAATGAAAAACAAAGAGTCTGAAACAGTCCAAGTACAATTTGGTTCCTTTCTCCATCGAGAGGTTTCACTTGCACAGTCAGGCTGGTGCCAGAAACCACACGTTTTTTGGTCATCTTTAGGGTGTTCCAGGAAACATATTGTCAACAGATCTCAATTTTTCAGTAGGAAAAGCAAGTAGAAGAATGACTCCCCAGACTTCCCCTTTCTTTCTCTGCATAAAAACAGCTTTCAGGGCTTCTTTATTGATGAAGAATGACCCCAATCAGTTGTAAATCCTTTTTTTTTTTTTTTCTTGTTTATGATCTCTCCTCCCTGGGCAGCACAAGAAACAGTGATGCCCTCCAAGTGCCACTGCAGAAAGGGTTAAGGTATCTCAAACTACAGCCTCAAAAAGCAACTAGAAAAAGTGTCCTGTCCCCAGGGTAGGATCAGTGTATGAGAATTTGCTCAGATCATTTAATGTTTGTAACTTGATTTCCTGCCGGAAAGCTTCAGTGGGCGGAGTTTCTGCTGAACCAGACAGAACTAGAACTATTTCCTTTTCCAGATTGCTTGTGCATGTCCAGTCAACTCAACTCAATTAATAGCACTCGCTTGTTTCCCCCACACACCCCTTCCCATCACCTTTTGCAGTGCAAATACAGGAAGTGAGTGATAATCTTGCTGTCAGGGCCTCAGGAGATGGGATGGTCCCGCAACCTCGGGCAAGTCTCATTGGTTCTCTGCACCTCTGGCCCACTTCTTGTTAAATTCTGGAGAAAGGATGCTCTAATGACCCAGCTCCTGCCCTACTGATTTCCTACATGACCTCAGGAAAGTCACTTAACATTTGCCTGCCTCCACCTTCCATGAAATGGAGAGGAAATCATCAGAAGGCTTTGCTCACTCTGCTGCCACCACCAGTATTAAACCATGGCCCATGAGGACTGAGAATAGAATTCTTTCGAATTTAAGCTTAAAGACACATTGCTATTTTCTCCTGAACAGTGCAGGTCTGTGTTGGATCACCTGAAGTACTTCTGCAAAGAAAAAACAGCCCTGTTACTCCCCACCATGCTCCCAAGTGCAAATTGATTAATTCATCCTCTTCCTAGACCATCCCAGGAACCATGAGTTTCTTTCACATTCATCACTGAATGCAGCCAAACCTCCTGGGAAAGGCCAGATCCTGCATCAGGTGCTTGTTTTTTTACCAAAGTTTTAGGTTTCATCGAAGTAGTCGGAGCTAACATTCATCAAAGATGCTTTCATCAATACTGAGAACATCTACAGAGGGGTGAATGGAGGACCAGCCAAGTGGAATCCTATGGATCTCATAGAAGAACAAAAGGCTGGGCCAGAGGTCTACCGGATGTACAGCCTCGGGACTCTACTGCTTTGAATGGTGCCAGGTCAATTTACTTGAGGTTCCGTTGGTAATCCAGACACTTCGTTATTGAGGCGAAGGTGGGCAAGCCCCCTTCCCTCAGTCAATTTTCAGCAGCACCATTCAAAAGTCCTCCCCCAAATAAACAGCAAAGTCACGCCAAACAAAAGAAATTAAGCAGAAAAACTGTGAGTTTTTTTCTCTAACAGGACCAAAGAGGAAATTCCTCTGAAGCACAGAGAAATTTCTGAGTGCTGTGTTTCTCACCCTTTTCAAATTGCTGTCTCTACACCAGCCTGTGAGCCCCAGTGCTGGATGCCTGGGGCAGCACCCTCTCCCCCCGTCCAGATAGTATCATGTCCTTAGGATGTGTCTACACTCCCAGGTGGAGCTGGTTACACAGAATAGTCCTTTCCTTAGGCCTGGCTAGGTCTGGAGGTCTGGGTGTGAGACAGAAAGTAGGCACTGTTCCTTATCATACAAGGGAGATTATGCAAGAATGTCCTGTAATGAGGATAAGGAAGGTGCTTTGAATAGGTATGTGGGGTTGGCTGCAGGTACCTTCTGGCAGCAGCAGGGCTCTTGCTGCATGGACCAGCCCTGGTTTCCAGTGCCAATGAAGTGGGGCAACCAGCTGCCCCACACCAACCCCCCTAAACAAAATGATCAATTTATTTAGCTTCTTTCAGAAAAAAAAAAAAAAAAAAAAAAAAAAAATTGAGAACAACATCAATGAAGGAACCATCACCAGATCACCAGGACCTAAAATTCAAAATCTTTATCTGCTACTGTTACTTCATCCTCCTTTCTGATTGCTGGCTCATGTGCATGGGAATGCAACGTGTATGGTTTCATTTTCTTAATTGCAATCATCCTGCAGACCACCTTCAGGCACGCTGGGGACCACCAGTAGTGCAGGGACCGCATGTGAAGAAGCCCTGCCCTGGGAGACCCATCCCGCCTTCCCTGATGTGGTTAAAATGCCATTCCAGATCGTGGTGCCTGCAAGGATTTAACGATGTTCTCAGCCCAGAGCAGAGCCCTGGACTATGCCCTGTGCCTGAGAAAGCAGGACTGAGCTTCAGCTGTGTAGGAGGGCAGCTGTAAGAAACCAGGATATCTGCAGTGGTGGTAGAGCTCCCTTCATAGCCTACCCCATCTCCTTCACATGCAAGTGCAACCTTGGAGTCTCTGGACCGAGCTCTTTCTGCTCTGAAGCCTTCACTGGCTATTCATACCTGGGGAATCTGTGAAGTAGGCAAACAAGGTTTTGATGAGTGTGGGAAAAAGAAAGGCGTTACCACGTATGAGTGAACTTCAGTTTCGCTCATGTGCTGAATTAGTCAGTGCCTTCAAGTGAATTCCAAGTGCTGGTCTAGCTATTAAATGACTCTTCTTGAAGAGCTAAGTGCTCCATTTTTAGCCTCTACTGGAGGAAAACTAAATTTAAAAAATAATATTGAATCAGAACTGCAAAGGCTTTGGGGTTGGGTTTTTTGGTGTGTTGTTTTGGGGTGGGTTTTTTTGCATTTTTCAACTTTTTTATCTCTCCCAGAAAGAAAAAGTAACCAGTAGTCAACACACAGCAGTTGCTGGTTGAAGAAATCCAGGTCACTTGTTATGGCCATGAATGTGATGTCTGAGTCAGGAAACCTCACTGAGATGTTGCAGCCCCAGAGGAACATGATGTGATAATTGCATCACCAAAGGACCAGAAGTACCTGGTGTAGACGGTCAAGGCACAAGCTCCAGTGGCTGAGAAATTCAGTGGAGGATTTGCTCAATTTGAACATTTAGTGGATGGAAAGGAGGTATGAGTGCTGGAACATCAACACTGACATCTCAAGAATTCATGTTTCACTTCCTACCCTGGAGGAGTGGCTCCTTCTGCAACCTTTCCAACCCAGAATTATCACTTTTCTGCTGCTTCCCCCTCTAACACAGCGGCTGTGAGAAGTGCTGTCTGCAGGTGGCAAAAAGCAGAGTCGTTTTTTCCATCAGTTCACTGTTAATGGTGTCCTGGCTTGAAGAAAGTTGAATTTGGCTGAAATGGAAATGACAGAAGGGGCAGGGGAAAAAAAGATTACAGAAATTTAGACAAAGCAGGTGTATGGATTGCATGCCTATCCTTTCTGCAAACACAGAGGCTGCGTGGGCTAGACCCAGGAAAGTGTCCCAGCTGTAATACAAGCACTTTGACAAGAACACATTAAAATATAGCCAAGCTTTCCACTAACACTAAGGCAAACACAGCCTGCTGAGATTAGCATCTGTGCAGAGGTTACAATCCTTCCACATTGCTTTTCAGTGCATTAGGCTGAAAAACATGCTCAAGGATGCTCACGTGCACAGGAGATTGTCGATATTTGTGCTGAAAATCCATTCAAATTCAGAAATTACAGCTAACATGAAGTCTACTTGATCCTCTTAAGGCTGTGACCTGATTGTGGAAACATTTCTCTTTGCTTGTTTTTCTAAAATACAAAGAAGCAAAGCAGAGGCTTGACTGAAGATGGATTCAGGCTTGCCAGGAGAGATGAAGGTGTTCCCCCGTTGCATTGCCCATCAGTTTTTAATGCCTCCATTTCCCCTCCAGCTCAAAGTGGACAAAAGCTCCCCTAGGCAGGATATTCTCTGATTCTGTGGTGCCCAAGAGCATCAGCCAAACTGGCATGAATTTACACCCCCGGCCAAGAAGCAACACTACCAGGCACAGCAACCCTTCAGCCTCACCCATGCAAGAGGGATCAAGCTGGGTTTGACAGCACTTCTGAGGGAATGTGGTGGAGCATCATGCTGTTGGCCCTTTTTCTTCTGCCAGAGCTGTCAAGCTGAGGTTGTGCTCGAGCGCTACAATTTGCCATGTGACATTTCAGATGGGAAGCAAAAGAACGGCTTTGCCAACCACCGCTCTCAGGTTCTCCACTAAATAAAAAACAGATTCCTGACATTTGCTGTGCCTGAGAGAAAGGCGGGTCTGTTGTTTTTACAAACAATAAAGGATGCAGAAAAACAAACGTATTCCCTCAGAGCCAAGCGCAGTTCCCCATCATGCCTGGGAATCCCCGTGGAAGGGAAATGCTGCTCTAATAAGAAAAGATTTGACCAAAAATACCCAACCAAATGCAGCAACTGCAACATTTTTCTTTGGTTTTTTTTTTTGGTTTTTTTTTGTTGTTTTTTTTTTTTATTATTTTTTTGTGTGTGTGTGTTTGTTCTTTTTTTATATTTATCTTCTTCTTTCCTCTTCTTCTTCTTCTTCTTCCTCCTTTTCCTTCTTATTTCTTCTTTTCCTCCTCTTCCTCCTTGTCATCACCATTTTCTTCCTTCTTTTTCCTCTTCTTCTTCCTCCTTATCATCTTCATTTTCCTCTTCTTAGAATCACAGAATCATAGAATCACAGAATATTTTGCATTGGAAGCAACCTCAAAGGTCATCCAGTTCCAACCCCTGCCATGGGCTGGGACACCTTCCACTATCCCAGGCTGCTCCAAGCCCCATCCAGCCTGGTTTTCAACACTTCCAGGGATGGAGCATCCACACCTTCTTTGGGCAACCTATGCTAGTGCCTCACCACTCTTACAGGGAAGAGTTTTTTCCTAATATCCCATCTAAACCTGTCCTCTGCAGTTTAAGGCAATTTTTGCTTCTCCTGTCACTCCAGCCCTTTTTCCAAAGTCCCTCTCCAGGGCGGCGAGCGGGGCCGGCCGGGCGGCGAGCGGAGCCGGGCGCGGGGCGAGCGCAGCCCAGAGGAGCCGAGCGGAGCCGGCGGGCAGGTCAGTGCGCGGGCGCGGAGACGGGCGGGCGAGGGGAAGCGGCGGCGGTGGCCGCACGTGGGTCCGCCCGCTCAACAATGCGGGCGGGAGGGGTCCGTGCGCCGCCGGCTGCGGGGCCACCGCGGCGTGCGGAGGGGGCTGCGCCGTGCGATGAACCCCCGGAGCGGGGTGATGGCTCCGCTGCAGCCATCCCGGGGCTGTGGTGGGGGGGCAGCATGTGTGCCCCCCCGGCCCCCAGCGAGGCTACGGCACCGTGAGATTGAAGCCAGAATGAAGGAAGGGGAGCTACACCCCCGGTGTGCGGGGGTCACGCACGCTGCTTCCTCCCCGCTGGGAGCCCACGCGCGGTGCCGCAGTCCCCCACCCCGTGTGCGGACACGGAGCATCCCGGCAGAGCCCATCCCGCCGCGCTCCGTGGGTGGGATGCGGCGTGGGCACCTCCAGAGCTCCACGGGGCCTCTCCACTCCCGTCCGGGGCCGGACGCAGCGATCGGTGTCACAAGGGGCCCAGGGGGGAAAGCGCCGTGTTCCTCCAGGCTGTCCGGCCTCGCCATCCCTAAGGATGTTTCCCTCCCCGTCAAACGAATGGGGCTGCCCTGCATCGGTAGCCGCGGCAGGGGTGGCCTCTCCTGGGTCGTGTTTAGAGCAGGCTGCCCCGGGAAGTGGTGGAATCACCATCCCCGGAGGTGTTCAGAAAACGTGTGGCTATGGCACTTGGTGACATGGTGGTGGTTGTGCGTTGATGGTTGCACTTGGTGATCTTGGAGGTCTTTTCCGACCTGGATGATTCAGTGATTCCATATTTGAGCATGTCTCCTTAGGCTAACAAGTCATTCCTGGCCTTGGTATGGCGTGGGGGCTTGGGAATGCCAGTAGTTCCCCTTCCCTGGGCAGGCAGGTCACATAGCAGGAGGATACTCCATGTCATGCCTTTCTCTGCCGTAGGTAAAGTGGATTTTTGCATGCCACTGGAATTACTAATCCAAGCAATTAGCTGGAATCTGTCAAGTTTGCGCTGCTGCCAATTTCTCCAGTTCATTTGGTTACAGCTTCATCTTTCTGCTCAAAGGAACTGCAATGTAGGCAGGGCAACCGAGTGTCTGGAGCTGTTGGGTTGGGTTTATGTGCATCCTTCTGGCCAAAGGAGGATCAGCAAGAAAACTGAGCCTTAATGAAGTTGTATATTTATTGGCAGCAGTGGAAAAAAAGTGGATAAATGGGGCTAGTGGCTTGTTTGTATACAAAATGTCATGAATCTCCCTACCAGGTTGTGAGCTGGATTAAAATTCCACTGTTACAAGGATCACTGATTTTTTTATCATATTATTGCTAATAGCTTACATTAAAAATGCTGCAGGTGGATTTAAAGCTGAGGGCCTTGAGGGCTCAATAATGTTCTACACCAATATTTAGGTACATCCAGGGACTTAACAGTGTGTTGTCACTTGGCTTCAGAGTTAACTGCCCGGCTGGCAGGGGCTGATGCAGCATGGTCCCTGACACAGCCACTTTCTGGGAGTCTCAGATGCCACCAAATTTCCCAGTTGGGCAAGTGAAGCGACTTTTACTGATTGGTAAGTGCTCCAACCTGAAATTTGTTCCTTTTGGGAATATTAAAACTTTAACTTTGGTTAACTTGTGTCGAAGGTGTGTGCCATGAGCCATCGCCCTGTTGGCTCTGCTTAGAGAGATGGCTGCTTGCAAAAACAAAAAGCTTTTGTTACAGCTATTTTATTTTTATGTGTGCTTTGATGGCTCAAAAATCACTCAGCTTCCAGTCAAGGCGATCCTGGGTGAGAAGCATCCACTGGGATTGGCCTGTTAAGTGAATTTCTTTGATTTGACAGCAGAAGTGCCCAGAGAGACATCAAAAACCCCAACATCAGGGCATGTTTCCAGCTTCATCATCCCCTGCAAGCCATGGAAATCAGTGTCTTGAAATCCAACAGCACTTGATGTTAAAATAGCAAACAGTAAACATCGTCTCCTATCAATAACTTTAATTATGGTTTGGGTTTTGTCTTAAATAGACACACATTGTCATAGGGAATCAAAGTTTAGCATCCAGACGTGCTCAGTGGGGTGGTAGCGTCTTTGAACAGGGTGTAACACGCTTTTATAGCATAAATTAAAATAAAAAAGGGGTTTAGCAGCGTAGCATGCTGTTGTGTAAGAAAACTGCCAACTTTTGGGCTGAGACTGTGTGGTTTCTGGGCATCGTGTGCTGCGACGTGTTGGCGGGTGGCGTTCCCGGGCAGCTTTGGACGGGGAGAGCGAGTTTTACCACTCTGCAGCTGAACCCTGACAGGGTTTTTCAACCATAAAACAAAGTGCGGAGGAGGCTTTGTGTGTGCCACGGATAGCCAAACCAAAAGCAAAAATAAACACCCGCGAAAGATGGGTTTTTTTGGTCATTGACAGAAAAGGAAAGTGCCGGTCTAGGGGAGGGTGTGAAGTCCCATGTTCGTTACGCTCCTAATCTGGAAAATACAGACTGTGGCACATGGCATCAGCGTGCGTGGCTAATTTTATATCTTGTCCTTTTCCCTTTCTGATTTAACCCAAAATTAAGGAAGGGAAACAGCACCCACTGGCCTATTAAATGTTCATTTTTGCCAAGTTACGCCACTTTGCGAACACGAGACACGACCGGATTCCTGTGGCAAGGAGCCCTTAAAATTTCAACAGCTCTACCTATAAATACAGCCACCGTGAAAGGCAATCCGGCTTTAAAAGAAAAAAAAAAGCAACCATGCTCTTTTTTTAGTCACACTGTATCTGCCTGACTTTAGTGCCATGCGATGCATCTCCAGCCTGGCGATGAAGCCGAGGCGGTGTGGAACATTCAGTCTCCTGATTCCTCTTGCTAATTTGTGTGAAGAATCGGTGCAAGCAGAGAAAAAAAAATAATTTTAGTTGTCCTGAAGATTTTTGGTGATGGGATGGTGGGGCTGAATTTCTGCAGCCACATCATGACCTTCTGCAGAGGGACCTTTGGTGATTGCTTGGTCCTGGTGAGTTCCCAGGAGCTGCTGCATTGTGGGGCAGTGCAGGATGGAGCCTGAAGCATCCCTTGGCTCTAAAACAATGTCCCAGATGAAAATTAAAGGGAAGAAAAAGAAAGAAAGAAGCTGGCTACCACCTCACCCCAGAGGTGTCTGGGCTCACCCACTGCTCTCTGATGCAAGCACAGCAGCTCAGGGAGCTCAAGGGCTGCTTTTGGACATGCCCAGGGTTGCCCAGGGACAGGCTGGCCTCGGGAGCAGGTACAGCATGTTCTGGGCACTCCTCCAGGCCAGTGGGACCCCCCACCAGCCCCAGATGATGTAGTGGGGTGATGGCCACTGGCACATCCTGGTAGAGAAGACAGCACTGCCTGCAGGGCTGGGATTTAGGTGGAGAAGCTGTAAGGGAGGGTGGTTTTGCAGCTTAGTGATGCTTTTCAGCGTGCCCTGCGCTTGCATGGCAGAAATCCACCTTTGTGGCCAGAGCAGCTGGGTCACCTTGCTGTGCTAAACCTGCTGGGTACGGTTGGGATGGGGCACGGGCTGGGAAGCATGTGGGAGTGGGGCGGGAGAGCTCAGCACGGGGAATTGCTGCGTGTGCACTTGGGCGAAGTGCTGAGCCTGGGCTGCGCGGGAGCTGCAGACAGAACCCACACGTGACGTCTGAATTTCAGATGATTGCTGGACCACTTTGCCAACAGCCTCTCGCAGCTCATCAGCTGCAATATCCCTTCTTCTTTTCCCCGATTTTTTTTTTTTATTTCCTTTCCCCTTCCCCACCCTGCCTGTTTTCTAAGCCGAAGCAGGAGGGATGAACACGACACGGAGGGTGGCTGCAGCTGCGCAGGGTTTGTATCCAAATGGTTTCCTGGAAGGCAAGTTTTTTTGTTGTTTTTCAATCTTAAAAATATTTTTACAGCGAGTGTCTCGTATCGGGGCTGTTTGGATGTCAGGTTTAGTTTCCCATGACATGGAGTGATTAGAGGAGGGAGGGGAAGGAGGAGCTGGGTGCTGCTTTATGTGCAGATCTCTCTGCAGCAGTGTCATTGCCTATTGATGGTAAATGTGTTCCCTCTCATCTCTGTGATACTTCTCGGAGATTTCCTCTTTTACGTCACTGCAGTTAATAAGATGTTTAACTTGGGAGCTGGGGGCGATGTGCTGTGCTATCGTGTTGCAAGGAGCAGGGGGATGACGAGTTCCTGCGCAGACTTGTGCTGGGAAGATCATATCAATGCTGGGGAGAACAGCTGGGTCTGGAGACAAACCATTGCCTTTCACCCTTAATGAACCTGACCTGGCTGCATCTCTTTTTTTTTTATCATGACAATGATTATTTTCCTTCTAATACTGGGAGAGGCAACTCAGTCTTCTTTATCTGCTGCATTGTTGGAGTCAAGGGTGCAACTTGATTTTTTTAAGCAGAATGTGTCTGCCTGGCTGCACTTAAGCTCTTTTATTTTCCCTTTTTGGGGGACCACTGAAGCATTTCATGAGAGCACCTGATGGCTTTTTCTGGTGATGCTGCAGGTGCAGTAACTGCAGAGCCAGAGCCCTCTCCAGGAAAGTCCTTGACTGTGTGTTTTGTGTGTCACCAGTTGATTATAGAGTTAAGAAAGTGTTGCTGTTATACATGCCTTGACCAGGAATAGCCTCCCTCCTGCCACAGTTTGCAAGGCCAGCTCATCGAGGGCAGGCGAGTTGGTCAATAAACGCTCCAAGCAGTACCCTAGGGAGTTGTGAACCAAAATGGGAACACTTGTGTCCTTCAGCTCCTCCTTCCTTGCCAAGTTGTTTTCTTCCCCCAGCTCCTTCTCCAGCTTGCCACTCAAACCCCCTTCATTCTGCTGTGTTTTTCCACAAATGTTTTTCAAGCGTAACAGCAGGGAGAAGAAAGCCACGAGTGCTGCAGGGGGCTGATGCCTATCAGGCCAACCCTTGCCTGTGGCTTTGGGGGCCCCTTCACTTCAATGACTTGGTGGCTTCAGGTGAGTTCACATCTGGCAGCTATTGGGTTTGGAGTTGTTTCTGTCTGCCACCAGACCCAACCCAGCCACCTGCACCTATTCCAAGGCTCCCAGCTCATCCCTAGGGCTTGAGTCAGTCAGGGTGGCCATGGTGTCCCTATGTAGGTGTGGAGGGGAGACGGGCTCCATAACACTCTCAGGGAAATGGGGACATGGAAGGTTTGCAGGAGGAACAACCACAGCTCTGGTGGTGGCGTTTTCCAACCTTCCATCAGGACCAACCTCGCAGTCCTGATAACATTTAGCTGCTGACTTGCTGTCACTGATTTTGCTCAGTAACCCTTTTCTTTTTAAGTAAAATGCTGCTTAAAAAACAACATGCCACCAAATTGTTGGGATGTTGATTTAGTTTTTGGAAGGCTTGCAGCCTCCCAGTTCTGCTTTTGCTCTGAGGAGGAAGCAACATGGTTGGGTGCAATTTTCAGCCCTCATGGGAACAGGGTCTAAGAAGATGACCCTACCACATCACAGCTCACACCCTCACTGCTGGATGTGGGAGTTAATTTTTCTCACTGCTGCCATGCACAAGAGCCCCTTTCTGTGCTTTTGCTGTGAGCTGGGACAAGGGGAATTTTGGGTGCAACTCCAGGCAGTGCTGGCTCGGTACATGTCCCCAAGCATCCCAGCTGGGCGGCTGCCCAGGGCCCCCTTCATGCAAACGGGGTCAGCAGCTGGGAAATAGCAGAGCAAAGTGCCTCCCTGGTAATTCCCAGCTGCCGTTAAAGCGGCTTTAAAATAAATTCCCTCAAAGAGCAATTCCAAGTATTTGAGGGTTTGAACTTTTCCGGAGAAGGGTTTGGGAGCTGCCGGCTACCGCACTGCACCCTGGCACGCCGGGGAGAGGCGCCAGGGCAATTGCCCTGATTATCCCAACATCTAAAAAACACTTTTTTTGATGTCTATATGATGTTTATTTTTTAGCTGCATGTGCAGCACAACTGTTGGAAATGGGGCACTGCTGGAAGCAAAGTTGTGCTAAACTGGGAAGATGGGTGGCTGGGCAATGTCCTGGGCTGGAGGCAATGCCCAGGGCTCAGTGACCCTCACTGTGCCATCCTACCTGGCCACCAGCCTTACCCAGGGGTGCAGCACTGCCGGGTGCCCCCTGGCCGCACATTCCATAGCCGGCTCTGCTTGGTAACGTGGGCACAACAGAAAACAAACTTTGCAGCAAGCTTTCCTCTCCCAGAGCCCCTGAAGCTTGAAAAAAAAAAAAAAAACCAAAAAAAACTTCGGAGCAATGTGGTCTTACTTTTTCTCATGCTCATGAAAATTCTCATACCAAACCAGTAACCTCCGCTGCCCCCAGTTCATTATTTTTTAAGGTGGCGTTAGGGGGCATTTAAGGGAAGGCTTGTCTCATCCTCTGTGTCCCCTCCTCTCCTACATCGTGTCATGGCAAATTACAGCTTCATCCATGCTTGTGTGACAGACACTAAAAGGGGGAGGCTTGGTCAACAAACTGGAAGGTTGGTCTCATCCCTGAAAGGCTCTGGATGTCCCTGTGCTGGTGCTCCCCAGGGTGATGTGTTGCTGCATCCAGACTGGTGCAACTTTTTGGTCACAGGAATGTCCCCATGAGGCTGAGTACCCTGAGCTGGGGACAGCCAAGCTTTTCCCTGCAGAGATAGTTCTGGGCTCTTGCCCAAGTCCCCTCTCCAGGGCCCTGGCACCAGTGCAAGTGCAGCCAAGCTGAAGGCTGATGATTAAACCCATGATCCAGGTCACTCCTGCCCCTCTCAGTGCCCCAAAAAATAAGGATGCTGATAGCAAGACTACATCCAGTTGGGGATGTTGCACTTCTCTGAGCAGTTCAGCAGGTTTGGGGGTGAGCTGAGCTGATTAGGGGTATAACCACCCTAAAAAAAACATTGCAGCAGGGGCTTCTTCCCCACCCACCCTTCATTGCCATGTCTAAGTTGCTTCCATTTCAAACTGATTTTGTTCATGGGCTGACCTTTACTCTGGCAGCTTCTTACTGAAATTTCTTTCATATATATAGTTTTTAAATATTTTTTTTTCTGTGTGGGCATGACAGAGCTGTCTCTTGAGGTGGCAGAAAACACATCTTGCCTCTTAAGGACAGGTAGGGAAACCTGTACATGGCACAGGGAGATTTGCTGTGGATGGGACAGCACTGGGTACAACTCAGTGCTGTCCCAACCCAAAGTCACATCCACTGGACCACACACTTAGCTCCTTTTTTTTTTTTTTTTTTCTCCTCCCAAACTAATCCCTCCAGCCCCTTAGGCTTTTTTGTTGTTGTTGTTGTTGCTCTTCTCTGAATTCCTTCTAATTTGCAGGCTCACTGCCAGCATCCAACGCGCTATAAAAAGGGGACTTGTTCTTCAAGCTTCCCTCTGGTACAGAGCATTTGCACAAATAGCAACACGCTTGACAAGTAGGTCTGATTCCCCCTGCTATTACCAAAATGCTCCTAGGGTGCTCGGGGAGTAGAGCTGCTGTCTCAAGACAAGCCAAGCTGAATTTCACACAGGGCCCTGAGCCCAATTCCCAGCCGGTGTTTAAGCTCCTGTCAGCTGGAAAAACGGAGCTGTGTATTTTTATTTTCCTCCCCATGTAGCTTCCCTCTCTCTGAGAGCGAGCGGATGCGCTTGCATCCCTTGGTATCCCACCAGCACAGGTGGGATGTGGGCTGTGGCTGCAGACCCATGTCCTGCTGAAGGCAGCCCCAGGGCCACCGCCAATTTTTGGCTGGTTCCCCCCCTGGTGTTACAAGCAGCCATGACAGAAACCCCCTGCCAGCTTCCTTCTTAAAACTAATGAGCTGTTTGACCCTGGCAAGTCCTCTGGGAAAGCTGTTGCCAGAGCCTTGCTGCTCACACGGATACAAACTGCTCTCATTTCCAGCTTAAATTTATTTGTGGATGACTCGTACCCATTTGGCCTTGTTCTTCTTGTACCCACACTGGCTTTTAGCTTGGATGGCTCCTTTCCCTGCTCTGGTATTTATCCTCTGGCAGGCTTTGCCAAGTGTCGTGGGTCTGCCAACCTAAATAACCCCGAGCTCCTGGTGGAGCATGGCTGGGAAGGGTGTAAGGCTTCCTCATTCCTGCAGTGAAGACAGCCCCAGCAACTTGATTTGCAGCTCACCCATTGAAAAGGAAAATCCACCATGCTGCTTCTCGACATGCTCGCTGGGGATGGTCCCAGCCTGCAGAAGGACAGCCCCAACCATCCTCTCTGCTGACAAAGGCTCTCTGATTTGAAACCATTATCTAATTTCATTAACACACTTCTCTTTTGCAATGCAAATGCTGTTTTGGCAGAAGATGAGCTTTTTTTTTTTCCCCTGGTTCATCCTTCGGTAGCACCTTTCCCACTCTTTCTGGTAGTGCCAGGGCTCGTGTTCCTGGCCTTGCTAATCTCAGCCCTGTGGAGCAGACATTTCCCATGCACAGCTGTGCCAGGCACTTTGCTCAAAGGCTGAAGTGGATTTAAAATGTGAAAGTTCATCTGGTCAAAATACACACGTGGCTCCTTACCACTGGTCCCTTTTGGAGCTGTAGGCCTATGCAGGATTGTGTGGGAACAGCTGCAAGGTGTTTGCTTTCCCCTGAGGATGATAATTTTTTCACCATACTTTTCACTGCTGCACCTTTGCCATGGGTTTTCTTTGCCTTTTATGTGCTTTCTTTGGGATCTGTGTGCTTATTTCTGGTGATGCTGAGATGCTGCCTTATCCATCCCAATTTAGACCTCTGCCTTCACCTTGGCAGGTAGAACTTGTACCTTTGATGGAAGGAAGGAAGGATGCTCCAGGTTGCATCACTCACCAGCTCCTTATTTTCTCCAAGTTTCCCTTTAGTTAACAACCTTTTTTTTCTTTTTTCCTTGTCTCCAATCTAAACTGCACCAGCATGTGTCCATTTGAGGCAGGATTTCATACTCCCCTGCAGTGTCCTTCCATCATTCTGTGCCCTCGTTAAACCACGCGTAAATTGGCATCATCAAGGAGGAGCCGGCCTCTGCGGTTATTAGCAGGATTATTCTCATCTCCCAGTTTCCATTGAAGCTGCTGGGCTGGTATAACACAATTCCCACTAACGCTCATCTCCACTGCCAGGGAGAGTAATGCTCATGGGGCACTGAGCAGCAGGAGCAGATACCAGGAGGAAACCAGCAGACTCCACATCTTTCCACATTAAGTGATTTTTTAACTCCAGCTCCTCTCCTGCAGGCCATGGTTGTTTAGCACATCATGTTGGGCATTAACTTCCCCTCCTGAATCTTTTCTGAGCAGCCTGTGGGCTCCTTCACAGCTGCAGCTCCAGCACAGGAGTGCATCACACCCTGCGCTCATCTCTGGATTTGCTTTGTGCATCGCGTTTTCTCGCTGCCTAAATCAGCATCCACAGCCTCCAGCGCTCAGAGTGGGTACAGCTGGGCATTTTCTGTTCCTCTCTCCCTATTTATTTGATTTCTCACTGTATTTAAAGGAGAGGTCAGCGTGTGTTTTGTAACCTTCTCCTCCTGTTATTAATTTCTTAGAAACAAAGGGGAAGGAACCACAAGCAATAAAGAGCCTGAGGTTTGAGGACTGGATGTTTATTTGTCAAAGCTGGAAATGCAGTGACTGAAGAGGACAAGAGAAAATCCTCCATGTAGATGTATCTCTTTTAAATTTAGGCTTGCATAGGTCAGATTTAGGGGGTGTCGATTTCCTCCTGCTGCAGTTTTAGATGGAGCTGTTATCACTGCCATTACTGCAAGTAGCATTTTAGTTTTGCCTTCTGCACCTCATTGTTTTCACCCCACAGCCTGACTTTCCTGCACCATGCCCATCTGATGCTGGGGAAGCAGTGGTGCCCATCTCAGTGGCATCATGGCACCCCATGCAGTGGGATTGGATTGCACATGGCTGATGGCAAGTGGGTGGCAATAAACCAGCCCTAAGGGTGCAAATGCTGCTAAGGAGGCTGGGCCTGGCCATCAGCTGCCAGGAAGAGGGGATGAGGAGAAGCAGGGTGGCTCAGATGCTGAAACCAAAGATGCTCAGAAGCCAAAGATGCTCAGAAGCCCAAAAGGGACAAAAATAGGTGTCTGGGTCACTCAGGAGGGTTTGAGGACTACTTAAGATCTTTTCCCTCGGAAGCAGCAATTACCAGATGAAAGGGAGTGTCTTCAAGCAGGCATTTTGGAGCATCTGGTTTGTATTTGGCACATTCACTGGGGGAAGCAGGGAAGGCTGGAAGGCTTCTGGGTGGGTTGGTGGCTGGGCGAGGCAGATGGTGTCCTTCAGGGGATGAATCTGGTTGCTTACAAAATGCATTTTGACACCAGGAGCATTCCCACATCTCTCCTTCTTTTTGGATTGTGCTGTCAATAACTTTCCAAAGCGTTAATGCTGAGTAAGAGCTGGATTTCTGCTCGTGGGAGGTTAAGGGGTGTCCCCACATGAAGTGGCGAATAGGGGGATACACACATGATTTTCTTTTTAGGTTTCGCCCTTCCTCACTACAGAGGAGGCATTGGCATGTAATTACCACCAGCTTTAATCCAGCCAGACCAACTGCCTTTCTGGCAGACCCAAATACAATAGGAGCCAAAGGTTATTGCATGCCCTAAATAAAACCATTACAGCCCTGGGGCCTCACCCAAGCGCAGACCGCAAAGCATCCAGGACCGGCTCCATTCAGTTTTTCTGAGTCTGGAAGATTTGGTTTGATGGCAATGACCCGTAACTTTTTTTTTTTTTTTCTTTTTACTTATTTTGTTTTTTTACTTTCCCCCTGCAAAGCCACCTGCACACTTGCAACCACTGTGGCACCTGCCAGGAGCAGCACATCTGGCCAGCGTTAGTGAGCCTGCCAGGGATGCACTTGGTTCAGTCTTTTCTTGCTAAAACCATTAGTGGCTTTAATTGGAAGCAGAGGTGGATGAAGGCACGTCACACAGACACACCACATCATGCTCAGCTCAGCCCAGCACGTGGCTGTGACCGGTGTCCTCTCAAACTGCTGCCAGATACCGCCCAATGTTCTGCCCATCCATGGGATGGACTGAGATTTCAGGCACCACATAAAGGACCCATGTGGCCTGGAATAGCCACCCAGGAGCCAGTGCATCCCACACTGTGCTCTTCTCCCCATTACCGCTCCAAACTGGGATTTACTCTGAAACCTGAAGGATTTTACTCTTTATCCATAAGCAAACACAGCCCAAAGTGATGCAAATGCATGACCTCACCCAGATCTCAAGAGGTAAATATTGCATCATGATGAGCACGCCCCGTATCCTTTGACCCAGTCTGAGACACTCTTGAGTCCATCCTGATGCAGGGGCAAGGCAGGCCAGGGAAGAGGTATATGGTGGGAAAGGTTTTCTCCTCACCTCCCAGTTTAATTATCGGTGTCTCATGTATGCGGCGTGATGGACACTGGCCCTGCCTCTGTGCAAGGCTGCTCTGGCTCCTGGCATCCCCACAGAGCTGCTGGCAGGGAGAAATTGCATTTCACAACCCATCTTTCCAGGCTCCCACAAGATTACTGGAGGGAGAGGAATGTGCTGAAGAAAATATCCCAACTGCTGTTAAAAGGCACAGCTTTCCCTACCCCTTTTCTGGATGGCCATTCCTTCACTGAACCAGACACCCTCCTCCAGCTGGCAGCACCCACTGGAGCCAGCACTGTGTCACCTCCCCATACCACCCTGGGGTGTCTTTGCCCTCCTGGCTTCCCCTTCATGTGGAAATAATTGAAATTGTGATAAGCAGGCTCTTTTATGAAGAAATTTCTGCTTTTCCCTCGCGGTGCTCCTGGGACAGAGCTCAGTCACTTTATATCTGGGCAATAAATCTCCAGGCTCTCTAGGGCACACCCGCCACACAAGGCAGTAATGGGCCTGCCAGATGCTGTTCTGTCTGGGTGAAGAGCTCCCCAGCCAGTGCAGCATCTGTTAATCATTTTCCAGGAGAGTCCAGGCAGTGAGGGAGTCTCAAGTTGAATCCCTTTTGGCCAATCCTTTTGAATCACGGTGAAGCTTTCTGGGCTACCTGGAGCTGAAACAACCTGTGAGCTGCAGCAGCTTGTGATCCGGGGCTGAGAGATGCATCCCACACATCTCAGGAGGAAGGTGAGAAATCTTTCTCCTTGGTCCTTCTTCTAAGAGGTGTAGAATCCTCACCAGGCCAAGGCTGAGGTAGCCCTTTTCCTTGATCCCACTCATCTCCTTTTGCTTCAAAATCCTGTGAGCATCAGATAATGAGATTTGGTCCTGGGCAGTGGAAAGCAGTGGGGAATCTTGAACTGGTTTGGTGTTGAGTCATCTCCTCCTGGGTGATGGCATATGGACAAGGCTGAAAGCAGGGATGGCTTTCTCTGATGTTTCTTCTCTGTTGAGTCTTCTTTCAATATTCCACAATCCCGGACCACGCATTTTGCCTCCAGCAAGTAAAACACCTCCAGGTTCTCCACAGAAGATACTGTTGCATCTGGGGGCCATGGTCGGGCTGTTGCACGCATTCTGATTTCTCTCCTAGGCTAATTACAAGCCTCTTGGACTCTCTCAGGTGGCTTTGGCAAGTGCTCTGCTTTTCTAGTGCCAGTGCCAGGGAGCCCTGGCCACAGCCATCAAATCTTTCCCCAACTATTAGAAAGCAGTTACGCTCTTTGTGTGTCTTTTCATTGCCGGAAGCTGGTGAGTGGATGGATCCTGCACAAATAAACTTCTGGAGGGCAGAGAGTCAAAATATCCCTGGGCTTGTTTGGTGGGAAAAGGTTAACCAGCGTGAAGTCTATGAATTGCTGCTGACCCGACTTTGTTGACAAAATATAGTTACTAATTGGACTTGCAGGCAAACTGCCTGGGGATGTTTAGAAGGAACTTGTCCATTGCAGTGGCTGAGATCTCCCTGGGAGAAGATCTGTCTGGGCTCTTAGGAGATGCGCCTAGGCCTTGGCCATAGCTCTGGTTTGGGGTTTTGGTGTTGAGGATAAGATGTGTCAGGGTCTCAGTCTTCCACACTGGCCATGGGAACACATAGATTCACCAACAGCAGAGCTGTAGCAGAGGAGAACAGGAGGAGCCTGTCAAGAAGCCTGGGACTAGGTGACTGAAATGGTCTCCTGATCTACAGGAAGGTCTCCTTGCTCATTGCAGGAGTAAATACTGTTGGGCTAGACAACATTTGAAGTTCCTTTCCAACCCAAACCATTCTGTGATTTTTGTGATGACTCTGATGAGGCTCTTGGGTCCCCAAATTCAGAGTTCTGCTCTCATGCTGAATCCTATATAAAGCATCATTACCTGGACAGGAGCTTGATGATGAAGATGAAGTTCTGGAGTGTGACCTGTGCTGCTCCCAGTGTGCTCCTAAATCCCAGCAGCAGTTCACTGCTGCATTGACACTGGTGACACTCACTGTCACTCTACCCTCAGCCCAGTGGCTTATTTTTGACTGGCAGAGCAGTGGTCAGTGCATGTCCCTGGGTGCCATCACAGCCTTTCAGCCACCATCATGGCAGCTCCAGAGCTGGCTGCTCCTCTCGTGGCTGGCGAGTTCCTTCACAGCATCTCACGGCCCTGCGTGAGGAACAGCTTGTTTCCCTCAGCCTGGGAGCGAGCAGAACACTCGTGCTGGCGCTGGCCCAAGACAGAAGCTTTGGGAATCCTCCTGGACAGCATGACAGCAAATGCTCCTCTCCAGCAGGGCCAGTGCTGGGAGGCTCCCAGCAGCAAAGCCCATCCCGGTGCAGGAAGAGCTCGCCTTGGGCTGCGAGGTTTCCTGCACCTGCGTGACTGAACGTGCTGGAAAGCACCTTCCATGCGTGCCAGAGTGGTGGAAATCCAGCTGCCAGCAGATAAACATTCCTGTGCCTGTCCTGCCATCCTTTGAGGAGAGGGGTGGCACCTAGGGGAGGTGGGCAAAGCAGCCCACTTCCTCACTTTCCCTAAAAAGCTGACAGTTGCCTCCTAGGTGAGATCAGCCAGCCACATCCACGTGGAGCCTCATGCAGGTTAACTGTGCTCCTCAAAGGTCGCCATGTGCCTGTAGCCCACAGATGAAGCCACCTCTCTGGGATGCTCAGCCTTGTGTAATTTCAAGTTGGACCATGCAAACATGACCTGGAAGAGCTAATGGGAGCAAGATCCATTTGCTTGTTCCTCTTGTTCAGCCCCTGGACATGGTCTTGCCCAGGCTGAAGTGGCCCCAGGGATGAAATGGTCCATCCAGGCTGGAGTTCAGAGCAGCTTGACCGTTCCCTGAGCAGTCGTGGCAAGCAGCCCACGTTTCACAAGTGGGGTTTTCCCATCAGGCTCTCCAGCTGCTATAAATAACAGGAAACGTTTTGTCGTTTTCTGCTCCAGGGAAGGTCAGAAGCTGGATTCTGTGGTCTTTGGAGCTTTAATAAGGTTGGAGATTTATGCAGTGTACCCAGAACTCCCCCGAGACAGCTTGCCTGAGGCTGTTTGGCTCCTTGGATGAAGAAGTCCTGAATGCCAGCCTTTGACAAAGTTGCCATAGCTGCCCTTTATGAGCTGTCAGGTCCTGCTAAATCCTTAATGTGCTCTTCATCTCCAGGCCAGATGCTAACTCTTGGGTTGCTGCCGAACGAGCTCACGAGAGGTTTGAACCATCCTCCGTCAATGGTAGGAAAAGCTTCCACCGTGGATCCCAGGATGGATGGATCTGGAGACACCAGCCACTGGTCTCGTGAGCTTGCTGGGAGCTCATCTTCATAGAGTCATAGAATGTGCCCCTGTGAGACCCACCTGGAGAACTGTGCCAGCAGGGTGCTCAGCACAAGAAAGACATGGACCTGTCAGAGAGGGTCCAAAGGAGACTACAAAAATGATCAGAGGTCTGGAGCATCTCCTCATCTTTGCAGCAGGATGGAACCCAGGAAAGCAAGTGGGAAGATCCATCCTCAAGGGGTTGCTCAGACATCTAGACAGCTTTTCTGGGTCCTGGAGAGCCCCAGGCTCAGGTCTGCGCCGCCTGCCGCCCCAGCAGCCACGCAGGGAGGAGGCAGAGCCGTGTCTGCCGCCTCTCCCATTTCCCCAGCAGATGCAGGAATGCTTTGATGTCCACTTCCCCAGCCCCAGTACCCAGCACCAGGATTAACCAGCAGTCAGATGTCTCCATCGACTCCAAATAAATCTTCTCAACTCAGACAAGCACCACTCAGAGGGGTCCCAGCATTCTGCTCTTGCAGAATGAGGGTTAAAAGTAGTTTTTTCCCTTGCACCTGCTCCTCTGAAGCCATGGCTGTGTTTTATTTTTAAAACTCAGGTTTCTTGGTGGTTGGTTTCTCTCCTGGGGTGTACAGGCCAAGGACAAATAGAAAAATTTCCCATCTCAGTAGTACCAAGGTGAGCAGTGTGGAATGTGCTCACATGGGTTGGGAGAAACTCTTCCCCCCACACCCCCAATCTCTTCTTCCTATAACCAAGACAGAAATGCAGCTCTAGGGATGATCCTTCAGAAAAATACTGAATTTTTCTCCTTTTTGCATGTTTATGAAAGTGTTTGATTTGTCTCTAAGGGGTTTTTGGTCAAAGTTAGCGTGCCCTGTGCAGATCTCTGAAGCCTGGCTCAGTCCACTTAAATGGTTTCAGTGAGGCTGAATTATTTTTTGTTAAAGCCCATGTGTTTACATTTCATAAGTTTATTTTAAAACACATGTGTATACAAGAGCAGACTTATTTATATGGCAGATTGGCCTGCTGTGTCCTTACCTGACTTGAGTGTCAAGGAAGCAGCTTTTTTTAACTTTTTACAAGCACAGTTTAAAATAAAATACTGGTTTGCTGTGCGCCAGTGAATCTGCCCAAGAGAGGAGGTCAGGACAAGGTCTTGTTTTCCAACTGTAAAATGTTATTTTGCTTATTTACAGAGCTTCCTCTCACCAGCCATCATTTTAGGTTAGTATGTTAACAACAGCTATAGGTAAAAAAAAAAAAAAAATAATAATTTAGGTTCCCCGGAGTCTTGGCAGGCCAAAATCCCCAAGTAGCCAGGCTTCCCAGTGAAACAGCTTTCGGGAACTTTCCATCAGTAAAGCAGGATTTGCTGGGTGACCCATTCTACCCAGGTTCTTGGCAAGTTTTCTGATTTCAAGTACCCCAGAGAAATACTTGAGAAAAGCCTTTGTGGAGAGATCTTGGCATTTTCTGCCTGCCCTGGAGGAAGGACTTTATTCTTGATTTTAATCATATGAACTGGTAACACACCAGTCCAGCTGCAGGAAGGTGAGGAACATTTATGGTGGTGCAGTTCAGTGTTGGAGTGTGAGGAGATGTGTGTGGACCTTAAAGCAGGATGGGGAGGGTGAGGAGAGCCCCAGGGAGCTACAAATTTACACAAAAGCAAAGGGAAGCTTTGACCATAGGACATAAAATTCATCTTTCACAAAGGATGAGAAGCCCACATGTGTTTTTATGCCTGTGCTTGGAGAACTTTTCCTGCTTTTATCAAGCTTCCACGTGGGGCTGATGGATATGGACATGAAGACCTAGGAGGTAATGAGAGAGGTGTTGACATTTACACCCAGGAGAGAGCTGGAGCAGACACAGAGTGAGGGATGGTTTTCCATCCAGAGCAGCTGTAAACCAAAGCCCTGACCACTGGTGGTTATTTAAAGACTCCAGCAGCATTTCCTGCCATGGGAAGGTGCTTGGCCCACGTTCAGCCTGGGCGACTGCTCTCTGCAAAGCCAAATAAACAACAGCCACTTGAACTTTCCACCTTGCAGGCTCAGCCAGATGCCTCATCCTGAGCCATGACCAGGCACTGCACCTCAGATGGGCCTTGTGGATGAGCCTCTTTGGAGGATCCAAGGTGATCACCACATTTTGGGGTTGAGGGTGCATTTCCTGTCTCTGAAGGACCTTAGTGAAAGAGTTTGGTGCTGTTTGGAGCTGAGAGAGGGCATTTGGGAAGGGAGATCTGTGTCTCCATGCAGGTCCACGTCCTTCAGTGACCTTGGGCAGGGCAAAGGGAGGAAATTATATCCTTTAACTCTAGAATTGTACTTTAAATGCTCCATCTCCTCAGAGGAGCACAGTTCAAGTAGCCGGGACCAGGAATCTCAGCCTTCAATCCAGGCATGGTGCTAATGCGTGACTGCAGGGACCATCTGACCTGCAGGATGTCCATGAGGGTGCCAAGGCATCAGGGGTGAGATGCCCATAGCAATGCTTCACCTCTTGGGGAGGTTGGAGGTGGTCCCTTCCAACCTCAGCCCCCCTGTGACAGTCAATGTGAGATGTCAGACAGTCCTCTGTAGGTATTTTTTTGCTTTTATTGAGTTATAGTCAACACGATGCACGTCCTTCCCCACTTCTGACCCTTCCCCAGTGAGCTGAGATGTTTCAGCAACTCACATGAACCCTGCAGTGGATGTTCCTCAAGTCCAGCTCCTCAGCCTGGGAACTTTTGCAAGACTTGGCAGCAGGGCTGTTGCAGGAGTATTCCACACAGGACCCAAAAATATTGCTGTCGGTGCAGCGTCGGCCAGCCTGGACACGGGGTCAGGTCCCGCAGAATTCAGACTGTTGACGAACAAGCTTGAGCACATTCAAATGTTTCGTCTGATTTTCTTGGACTGCAGAGTTTCCAAGGGAGCCAGAAAGCTGGCTGCTCCTCTTGTTGACTCTGCAGACCAGAAATACAGCTGGGTTCAGTGAAATAAGGAAGCTAACAATTCTTGTACTCGTGTAGCAGAGAGGGGAAAAGCTCTGTTTGGAAAAGCTCAAATGTCTTTCTAGAGATAAAAATAAGGTGGTGCTCTCTGCCTGTGCTCAGCATCAGGGATGATTGCTCAGGCAGCCCCAGGACCAAAATCCTTGCTTGACATCCCTCTGAATTTCTGGCAAAGAAGCAAATCCAGGGTCATTTCACTTGATCAAGTTCGAAAAGTGTGTCCACACAGGCTTTGCAGAGAGAAGCTGTGCCAGCACTGAGCTGGGATGAGAGCACGGGAAACTTAAGGCAGGAGGAGAGCATCACTTTAAACTGCAAATGAACCTTGAAATGACAAAAATCTTGAAGCAAGCCCACATTTCGGGTCAGGCTGGCCGTGAATCAGCTCTAGAAAACGAAAGACAAAACTTTCTGACTTCAGTTCAAGTTATGAACTTACAAACTCTCATTTATCTGGTTTAATGGATGTGAGCCAGAGACATTTTTTGAGGTTAGTGGATGGGACAGCTTCCTGAAAATGAACTCATTGAGAAAGGCGTGATTTGGAGACAAAGTTTGTCTCAGATTCTCATATTGTACAAGCCTGGGTTAATGTGACATGGAAATACCTTCTGTATATCCCAGAGCTGCTCCTGAGCATCCTCCATCCATTTAGTGCTCTCTGCTAAAATGCAGAGCCATGATAAATCACTTCCAAAAATGAAAGTTGAAAAAAAACAAATCAGATTTTAAACCCATCTGAATGACAACAAATGTGTAAAAAGCTTTTGCACAGCCATGTAACCATACTCCATTCCCCGAAGATAAAAAGCATAGAGTATCAGTGAACTGTGGACAAGTGGGGCAGCCCATGGTCCAGCTTTGTGATTTCATGGCTCAGAGATGGGGATCAGAATAGGAGTGTCTCACATGTTGGTGGTTTTTGTCAGCAAATCTTACTAAGTTTTTCTTTTCAGAACAAGGTTATTTCCCCCCCGCCTTTCCCTTTAAAATACTGATCTATTTTTGCCATTGCTTTAAAAATGGCTGTGTATTCCCCACAACTGTCTTCAGGCATTACAAAAATCAGAATAGTGCCTGAAGCTAGGCATAAAAATGCAGCAGAGGCATCATGCAGGCAGCTGGGCTAAAATTGGTATCTGCTAAAGTTAGGGGAAATTTCATGGAGCTGTTGTTTGTTTTATTGAAGTGGACAGGTTGAAGACCAGGGTTTTATCAATGCCCTGGCATTAGAGGGCTGCACTACTGGTCCTGCATGCTGTGAATCTTCCTCATCCTTGGTGCTGTGGCTGCAAGCTGGAAGGGTAGCTGGGATGTGCTCCTGGTGGAGAGTTGGTGGTGTTGTCACCAGCTTTGGAGGCAGCAGTGCTGCAATGATGCTCCTGCCTGTGGTTGTGCTGGAGAATTGGATGAGCTCAAAGTTGATCATCAGTGTTAACTAAAGGCTGCTGTTCTTACACTGTGCCAGTCTCCTGGGAGCAGATTTGGGGCAGGAGTTCCTCTGTGCCTGAGTTAGGTAATGGCTCCATGGGTGCACCCAGCCAGATGCAGATCACCACAGTCCTGCCAGATGGTGAGGCCCACACAGGGAGGCTGTGGGTCCAGCCACATGGGAGAGGTTGGTTGGAATTTCCAAACCTTGCAGACCTCTTGCTGAGGTCCCCACAATCTTTCAGGTGCCACTATCTGATGGAGCTTGAGGGAAGTCCCTGTGCTGCTTTTCTAGTAAATGCCAGCCCAGGACGTGCTAATGACAGCAGAGAGGATGTGCTCCATCTGCGTGACGAATGACACTTACGGGAGATCTGGAAACAGGATGGGGATGTTTTATCGACCAGCTGATAAAAGAAAATGCCAGAGAAATTCCCCTGTGGGAACACACAGCAGAGTTTCACCCCATGCTTCGGCATTGAATTACAGTGCTCATTTAACAGCCCTTGGCTGCCTGTCCCAGTGCTGCCCACTGTGCCCTGCCAGTACAGCTGCCTGTTTGTAGAGAGATGGGCTGGGAATGGATCAAGCTGAAAATAAACTTTTTTATTTAACTCCCCCAAGGCAAGATCAACTCCATGGTGCCTTTGCCAAGACGGCCTCGTGCTGGTGGAACTGAGCCAAACCAATACCTGCTGATTTTTCACTGGAGCAGATAAGCCCCATGTCCTGTGGCTGGAGGGGACATCTTCAGTGTCCCTTGTCTCTACTCCCTCTGTCCCAATGTGGTCCTGACCATGCCAGGCTGGTTTTGCTCTCAGTTTTCATGTGCAATCCCAAATTTAAATTATTTGTGAAGTAGCAAAACGTCCTTTGTGCTGGCTGCTGAAGTACTATGTACACATCTGTGTCTGTAGGGTTTTTCTTCTAAGATAGTTGAAATAGTATGGATTTCAGCATGGAGCAAGGTATATTAATAGAAATGTCCTAATTTTGCTTTTCCTCTTACCAAAGGAGCTTACAATGGGGGAATTAATTGAGCCTTAAGTCAGCACTGGGTGTTCTGCAAAGCCTCCATTGATATTCCTCAATGTTTTATTTTCTGTTTGCAGCAGCCTGGCTCTTTAGGAAGCAGCATGAAAAAGAGGGTGAGAAAAGCCCTCCCAGGATACATGCATGGCCAAGAGAAGAGGGGATGTCTGTCTGCTTCTTCCCCAGGTTGAAACCCTCTTATGTGCCCCTGGGAGCAGAGGGACAGGGACCATTCCGGACGGATTTCAAAGCCAGTATTTTACCCAGACAGCTTGTTACTGGTGTCGCTTTTTCATTCACCTCCTTTCCCTTTTTCCCTGCTGAGAGGCAGAGCATGTGCATTTACTATCAATCAGCTTCATCATAAATGATGAATTTGGGCCGTCCTTTACCCGGGGAAGCTCATTTGCTTTCAGCTTGATTAGAGCCTGCTCCAGCGCAGCAAGGGTGGCTAGGAAATGCCACCCACACTGGGGTGTCAAAATGCCTCAGAAACCATCCAGGAGCCAGGGAGCCAAGCAGAGCCGGGAAACCAAGGGGAGCTGGAGCAGCTTGCGTGTCTCCAGGCCATTAAAGCTCACCCCTGGGGCTGGGGAGGATGTGCAGAGCACGGATGAAACGCTGCATCCTGCCTGTCCCATCCCTGCTGGATCCGGCCGTAGGAGCTGAGGAAGTTTTCCTGCTTAGCAGGGTGGGGAGGCTTCACATCTCAGCCTTTATTTAATTTTCAGGTGATAAAAGCGTCGCTTCCTTGCCTGGCGCGTCAGAGCAGCCAGCACCTTCAAACGCTCCCCTTTCTCCAGGGAATTTGCATTTCCCTAAAGGCAGCACCGGATTTATGCAAAAATCCAGATGAAAGAGAGTCAAAGGCAAAGCATGCTCGTGAGTAAGCTTTCCCAGCTACTTCCTGAACAGTCAGACCCTCTCCTTCCAACCTTTTGGCATTTTGGAGAGAAGTGATGCTGACTGCGGGTTCCTCCAGCCCCAGAAACACTTGGTGATGACCACTTTACCTCCGTGTTGTCCCAAGAGTGGCATCAGT
Source organism: Pyrgilauda ruficollis (assembly GCF_017590135.1). Classification (NCBI taxonomy): domain Eukaryota; kingdom Metazoa; phylum Chordata; class Aves; order Passeriformes; family Passeridae; genus Pyrgilauda; species Pyrgilauda ruficollis. The sequence goes on along the minus strand of NW_024526377.1, from coordinate 9,149,293 downwards.
CTGGAAAGGCGCTTTGAGGTTGCAACATCCCACTGTTGGATGTGCTTTTCCTGGGTGCACCATTCCCTCTTGTTATGGTGTTCAGGTGGTGTTTCCTCTCTAGACAGGATGGATTTCTTCCTCATCCTGCCATTCCCCTGAGGATGTGGTCCTTCTCTTTTCGTGATCTCCAAAATCACCTGGGTGCAGTCGATCAAAGTCAGCTGCCTGTGCTGCATGACCTTCTCCTTGCTTTCCCTGACAGGATGGGAAGAGCACCAAGTATCATCATCCCACAGTAGCTCTGACATGAGCTTTTTGCTCATGCAAATCATTACAATTTCCCTTCCTGAAATACCAGGGCTTGCTGGCTTTTACAAAGCCACTGCTGGAAATCCTTCCTGTGAATGACAGGAACAGGATTGGATGACTGTTCATCTTCTGTATCAAAAGACAGTTCATTTAAGTTCAAGAAGTACCAGGATCTGTATAGTTTGCCATCTTTTTTTAGCTGGTTTCGCCTCCAACAGTGGCTGGGAGCAGCCTTGGCATGCCAGAGCATCTCTGTGTGACAAGTGAGGATGTAATTTAAAATCTGCTCATCTGGGGCTGCAGCAGCTGCTCCCTGCTTCTGGTGTGCAGCCCAGAAAGGGATAGGCTTGATGCTAATTGGGGAGCCCATTTTTGCGGTCCAAAACCACCAAGTCCCAAGCTGTAGCATTGTAGGGCTCCAGCCCAAAGGATTTTTCATCCTATGTTCCTAATTCTGAGTGTCCTGTTCTAGAAAGGTTTTTTTTAGTACCTTGGTTAAACTTGAATCCAGTTTGAACCTCACTTGATGAAGTTGCAACTGGGAAGCTGGGTGGGAGCTGATATGGAGAACTCAGAGTCATGGTGACACCCAGCCACCCTGGCCATCAGGCACTCAGAGCATCATGCATTGGTTTGGGATGGAAAGGACCTTTATAAAGATTATCTAGTTTCAACCATTCTGCCATGGACAGGGACACCTTCCATTGCAACCAGGTTGCTCAAGGCCTCATCCAGCCTGGCCTTGAACACTTCCAAGGATAGGGCAGCCACAGCTTCTGGGGGCAACCTGTTTCAGAGTGTCACCACTCCCATCATAACAAATTTCCTCCTTATGTTCAATATGAACCTGCCCTCTTTCAATTTAAAGCTGTTGCTTTTTGTACTATCACTACAGGCCCATGTAAAAGTCTTTTTCAATCTTTTTTTTTTCATCCTCTCTTTAATACAATGAGGTCTCCCTGACCACCAATTCCTGAGCTTGGGAAAGAGCCACAGCCACATCCTCACCTTTTTATGCCCATCTGAGCTCAGCTGCAAGGTGCGTTTCCAAGGGGCTTTGCGTTTCAGAAGTTGTGTAGTTGGGAAATGGCCTCAAGCTGCTCCAAGGGAGGTTCAGGTTGGATATCAGGAAGAGTTTCTTCACTGAAGGAGCGACTCAACATTGGCATGGGTTACTCAGGGAACTGGTGGAAAACATCAATGAAGTGTTCAAAAATGGGTAGACATGGTACTCAGGAATGTGGTTTGGTGGGGCAGTATGGTACTTGGTTGAAGGATGGACTTGATGAGCTTGGAGATCCTTTACAACCTGAATGATTTTACAATTCTGTCTACAATTCCATGATTATGGTTTGCAGACCCTGAGCAATCTGAGCTCTGCACTGCCTTAATTTCCTTCCTCCAAAGTGATGCTTGATCCTCCCTTCTCCTCCTTCCCCATCTTCATGTGGATATGGTGCAAATCGGGCTGAGGACATGAGGCAGTGGTTTACACACCAGGCAGGTTTGGCAGAGTGAGTGGAGACATTGCTGTCCCTCCAGCAAGAACAGCTGTGACTTTCAGCATTTCATGCCCTTTGATCTTTTATTTGAAAGAAAACCACCTTCATTTGCTCTGCAAGCTCCCACAGGTGGGGGACAACTCTTGGCACAGCTTTGGCGTTTTGCACCAGGGTGGCAGGACCATAGGATTTTTTCCCTGTTGCTGAGGATGTCTGGGCCCAGGAGGGTGGGAGAGGGTGCAGGGGAACAGGAGAGGGTACAGGATCAGGCCATGCTGGAGCCATGCTTCCCAAACTGGCAGCTTGGAAGTACCCACCTTTGTCTCTAGAGCTTTGTCAACATGTTGCTTTTGCAGAGCACTTTTCATGTGGCAGCCATGGAGCTCTGCTATGGCTTTTTGCTGGAGGTAAGGAGTTTTCTGGAAGAGAGTTTTAGGGAAAAACATCTCTGCAGGACCTGGGCTTAATGGGAGGAGCCAGGAGTGTGATGTGCTGGGGGGTCTTGGTAACACCTTGCCACATCCTACCCAGGAGCAGCCTGTTTTCCCATCTCCCTTCACTTGCTCCATGGCTTTTAATTATCCTGGCTGACACTCAGTTGTGTTTCCCTCAGGAAACACAATTGTTGATACTCCTGAGGGGACACTTCTTACCTACATGGAGCATCTCTGTCCCATCCTGCTGGAAAAGGGACATCCCTGGAGGGGCTATTTCAAGGGGCAGTTTCTGCTGATAAAGTGACAATAGCCATGGCTGCAGGGGATGAGGAGGAGACAGCCCAGGGGGTTTTCCTGCAGCACTGTCCCCATGGGCTTGGTGGCTGCCTTCAGAAGTGCTTTGGTGTCCCCCACACAGGAGAGGGCTGGTGGTGCTGCCTCCTCCCAGCAGCCTGTTGTGATTTGTGTGATCCTGTCTCCGTGGGGTGAAATCTGTAAAGCAAATAGTGCAGAGCAACAGCAACATGGTTTGGGAGGACAACCCCAGGCAGCAGAGGGTCTGGATGGTGGAGGAAGCTCAGAGACCCACAAACACCATCTAAACCTGGTGCCATTGACTTGGAAGAGCTGCCTTTCTCCAGAGCTTGGCTTCTGTGGACAATCCTGACCATAGCTTGATGCCACCAGGTACCTTTCCATCACAGGCAGAGCATGTTCTGTCCTTTGTTGCATTCCCAGCATGTCACAGAACACTATTTCAACATTGTCTGCAGGTCAAAATCCACCCTTTGGGTAGATTTGAGTCCCTTGGAGCCCCCTTCATCAGCAAACTTCCATCAAAGCCACCGCAGCCTGTCTGGGTTGGGGATTGTGCAAGAGGCACCAGTGACGCAGACAGGGCTCTGGTGGCCTTGGGTCAGGGCTCCTGGTGGCCTGACCAGGTGATGTAGGGACAACTTCCCATCAGAACCCCCCACCAAGGAGGGACATTGCAAATAGCAAAGTTCAGGTCTCGTGGGACAGAGGTTCAGGCTCAAACTGTACCTCAAAGGGGAGGTCATGGCAGCTCCTCCATGCCCTTCCCAGGAGTGTGCTGCCGTTTCTCATGTTACCCCAAAAAACACATCATTCTGCACCCCCACCCCCAAACTTTGCCACCTGCTACAAGTATTAAATTCACTCAAAATACTGTGAGAAACCACAAGAAAAAAGCTGGGCAGATGTTCAGCTGCACCGGAGTTTCAGGGTGGGAAAGACACGTGGCAGTAGCAGTTGTTGGGGGGACCACTGGGGTCAGTTTGCCACCAGTGTGTGTTTTAGGACAAGGATGCTGCTTTGGGATTCTTTTCTTTCCAAAGATACTATTGGACAAGGCTTGAAGCCTGGAAATGCTCAATCGCACACAGAATTGCTTTTTTCCCCTGATTCTTCTGGCCAAAAGAAATCCCTGAAGGATGGGGGGAGCTGGCCCCCAGTATTTGGGGTGCCTCATTTCCCTGTGCATCAGGCACCAGAGCATGGGGACCATCCATCCCCAAATGACCGAGCCTTTCACCCCTCCCCAAAAAAATCCTCTAGGGCACACCCTCTGCAGATCTGGGAGGCAGCCAGCCCCAAGCCTATTATTACTTTTCCCCGTGGAGTTGGCCTCTCTTCCTCCCCCCTCTTTTTTTCTTTTTTTTTGCTCCTTTCCCTTCACATCCAAGCCAGGAAAAACCTCTGACGTCGTCAGCAGGGCTCTGAGCTCCTCGTGGCTGCTGGGGGGAAGGCAGTGGAGGGGATATCCCGGATCATAAAACCAGGATCTCGCTGGAAGCAGGGCCACCGGTGGCTGCCTGTGAGTCGTTCACTGCTGGGGCCAGGGTGGGAGGGATGGATGGGGATGTGTTCAGCTGGGGCGATTCCTTTTCCCCACAGTGTGGAAGGTTTAGTGTCTTTTTGTGGTTTTTGTGATCCTCTGATGGCTGAATCTCTTCTGGTACAAGAAGGAATTAGGTTAAAAAGCTGTCCATGAAGACCTCAAATTCGAATTGCTTGGGGGCTGTATGAGAAGGGAGAAGTTGAAATTCCAGTGAAGGGGCTGTGGAAAGGGTGCTTGAAGCATCATATTTCCTCCAGGGCATTGCCCTGTGAGCTCTGGACAGGAGAGGCAGCCCTGACACTGGTGGCATCACAGGAATTCCAGTGTGAGCACAGGGTCTGTGTCCAGGGGTTGTGAATCTGGGTGAGAGGGAAAAACAACTCCCAAAGGACCTTTGTAGACACTTTCCACACTGTGCCTCAGCTTCTCTTCAAAGACAAAAGGTGCAAATACAAGATAAGAAAGGGTTGATCATGTTACCAGTGCCTCCGGTGCATTCCCAGCTTGCACAGTGCTGGGAAGACTTTGCTCTTTTTATCTGGCTGCCTGGCTCGCTGCCTCAGTTTCCCCATTCCTCCGTCTTCCCTGGTGTCCTGAGTGCCTCCTGCTTGCAAATGTCCACGCCACCATCATGCTGGCATCTTTCCCTGCTCTCTAAATGTTACCAAACTTCTTAAGTCCAATTGGAGCTGTAAAATCAAGGGCTGCACAGCTGTCTTTGGCAAAATTTAGTGTTAGCCAGTATTTACTGTGCATCAAAAAGGACGTGGTGAAAGATGCATCACCTGGTTTATCCTGCAGGTGTTTTCATGGGCTGCCAAGAGCCCTCATTGCTCTCCCTCTACAGCTGTGCATTTTTAATCCTCCTTGTTGTGTTTTGCTCAGAAAACGTCACATGCAGCAAGAAAAACAACCTAAAAGATAACCCCTTGGAGGAAAAGCCCCACGATGTTTCCCTGGCATATGGTGCTGGGCGCTGCTTCGCTCCTGGCAGCAGGTACCCCACAGCCACCACAGTGCCTAGCATGGCTTTTCCAGGACATCCCATCTGCTCTGTCCAGCTCTGTCCCTGGAGCAGGATGTGCCAGTGGCTGCTTACACCTCTCCCCACAGATTCCAGCTCCTGCTGGGTGTTTTGTTTCCGTCGCTCTCCTCCCGGACCTTTCCTGTTTCCTTCCGTGCGGATGCAACTGGAGGAAATCTCAGTACATTGGCTGTGTCCCAGCTGCAGTCACAGGCTGGGGACAGCACTGTGGCTCTCTGTGTCCTGGGACCTGTTCTCCCTGGCAGTGATGGCGATGGTGGCAGTGGTGATGCTGCTCATGCTGGTGGAACCCAGTGGTAGCAATGGTAGTGTTGCTCATAGTGGTGGCAGTGGTGACACTCGTGACAATGCTTGGAATGGTGGTGGTGCTGCTGCTGGTGCTGCTGATGCTGGTGGCAGTGGTGGTGTTGGTGGCAGTGGTGCTGGTCATGCTGGTGGCAGTGGTAGTGATGGCAGTGGTGCTCCTCCTACTGACAGCAGTGGTGACACTAGTGGCAGTGGTGGTGCTCATGGCAGTGGTCATTGTGCTGGTTGTGGTGGCAGTGGTGACAGTGGTGGTGCTGCTGCTGATTCTGGTTGCAGTGATGGTGGTGGCAGTGGTGACACTTGTGACAATGGTGGCAGTGGTGGTGCTGCTCATGCTGGTGGCAATGGTGGCAGTGGTGGTACTGCTGGTACAGATCTTACGTGTGCAGCTGAACCTCACAGACCTGCTCCCCATGGTCACTCATGTCAGTGGCAATGGACGTGTGCAGAAACTTCTACATGGTGATAACTGAAATACTCAGAAACTTGGATTCAGTTCTCAGGGTGATGGAAGTGCTTGTTGGGAGCAGGAGAGCAGGACTTTATCAGCCTTAAGGGGAAAGGGCTGGTCGGTGTCTTGCTACATGACCTGAAAGCAGGAGAGAGGTCGAGAAAGTGTGACACAGCTGGGTGTTTTGTTGGATTTCTCTGAAGGTGAACTTTGAACAGGAGATGTGCTCACTCTGAGATCTCTATATTTATATACGGGTGAGATACACATTGTTTGGGTATGTAAGAGCCTTTGTTCCGAGTCCCGCTGCTGAAGCTCATGTGGAGTGACACTTTGGCTCTGCAAAGCTTCCTTTTCCTTCTCTTGGGGATGTGCTGTGTTTAGGAAAACCTGACTCCACCATCTGTGTCCCGCTAGCCAGGTACCAGCAGCACAGCCATCGGGTCAGGCAGCTGCTTGCCTCTCCAACCAAGCTCTTCCAGTCACTGGGTGAAGAAGATCTGACCTTTATTTTCCATCAAGTTGCCATGAGGAAAATCAGCCTCATTCCTCTGTTGCAGGCTCAGTCCCTGGATATCTGGGATGAGGCCAAGACATTTGTAATGGTCTGGCCACACTGCAAAGGAATATTTCAGAGACCCCTGTGATCTCCTCAGCTGTGGGGGTATAAGACAAGGAGATGATGGCTCAGTGGTCCCCATCCCAAGAGCAGCAACCTTCATTGCTCTCTTGCCACACTGGTGTGTGTTCATACTGGATCCTCAGTGGGCTCTTGGCTGCAAAATTCTGTGTAAGAAGCAGAAATTTCCACAGTCATGGTGAAAAGAAAATCATAGAATCATTAAAGTTGGAAAGATCTCTCAGATCAGTTGCTAACACTGCCAGATTCACCACTAAACCATGTGCCCCATCCATGCCTCTTGAACACTTCCAGGGATACTGATTCCACCACTTCCCTGGACAGCCTGCTCCAATGTCTGAGCACCCTTTTAGTGAAGAAATTTTTCCTTATACCCAATCTAAATCTCCCCTGGCACAACTTGAGGCTGTTTCATCTTGGCCTCTCCTTTGTTATGTGGAAGAAGAGACCAACCCCCACCTGGCTACAACCTCCTTTCATTGAGGTTCCCCAAGACAGGTTTGAGCCTGACAGGCCAGCACTGCATTGCTGAGCATCCTCATCCAGGGCTTGTTCACTGTGTCCTCACATGCTTCCTCTAGATCCCCCAGAGTGCTCAAATGAGAAGGATTTATATTCCACTTGGCAGGTTATTAATATTAGCTAAAATTCCCTTTTCCACATTGTTCTGCCACGCTTAATATGGAGATCAGCATCGCAGCCTGAAACGCCAGGGATGATTTGTGATTGAATACCCATTAGGGATTTATGGGCTTCGGGACTGAATTGCTGGGATGTGTGATTGCCAAAATACTTGAAACGCTTCCACTGGAGAGGAGACCTTGTGGGAAAGGAGCACTAGCTGTTCTCGTAGGCAGGCGGTTCCCACTGAGCCTCCATTACTGGCAGTGAGCACGCCCAAACCAATAAAAAATTGTCCAGGATCCAGAGCACCAATGGAGCATGAACTGTGTGTTGGATGATGACAAGGGGCAGTGCTGGCATTGGTGCTGGCAGCAGCTCCCAGCCCCACGGGGCTGCTCAGCAGGTGGGATTTAATCCAGGACATGGGTAAACATGGGCACAGTTCATATTAATGTCCCTGGCAGCCGGTTAAAACGAGGTATGAGGTTGTCTGAACGGAGAAAAGTCATTTTTTTGATGCTTTCCCTTGTGCACCTCTGGTGCTGGTGCATCAAATCAGATTGATTGTCGGGATCAGATCAAATCATTAGGACAGATGGCATTAAACACACTGGAAACCTGAAGAGCAAAGGCATGAAAAGTAAAAGCAAAATATCCTCAAGTCCTTGTTTCAGAGAAACTGGGCTTTCAAGCTGATGGTTTGGGGCAATTCCTACTTTGCATCAGCTCTTCCCTTTGAGCAGGCAACTGTGGCTGCCCATCTCTCCCACCTCTCATCCCTTTTCATGGTTGTGCTGGCCCAGCAGATTGGCAGCTGGACATGTAGGAGCCACACAGCCAAAACCAGCCCAGAATTACCCTCCAGAAATAACAAATTGATTCTTACCCAGCCATGGTGAGATTGTCTTGGGAAGAAGCAGACCTCACAAACAAAGTGATAGGTGGGATCATCACTGAAAAAGCACAATGAACACTGTGAGGGAAGTAGGTTTCCCAGCCCATCTTGCAGGATCATTGCAAGCTTTGAGCGAAAATTCCAGCTGCTGTGGTCCAGGTGGGGAGGATCAGCATCATCTGTGGGCTGAGCTGCTCTGAATCACACCTAAAATGCTGTGGAGAGGCAGCTCCCACCTCACTGCCATGCCTCAGCCAAGCTCCCAGCCTCCATCAGCTGCTAAAATCTGATTTCTCAGTGGGGACTGGAAAGTCATCCCCCCTGAATGTCCCACTCATCCCCTGCAGCCCAGGCAGGGTTTGAACTTCGTAGAACATCCTTGCAGAACTCTGGGAAAGCATTATCCCCTTCTTCATGGGCAAAAAAAATATTAGTCAGGTGTGATGGAAGATGGTTGTTGGGAAGAGTCTGTGATTTTAGCAGCCAAACCGGGCACATTCAGCAGAGCAGCTCTGCTTCCCCTGACACCTCACCTGGCTTTTTTCCTGTTGCCATTTAACTTTTTCATCCCTGTGTACCACTGGAGAAGCAGGAGGTGTTAAACATGTTGTAAATGATGCTCAGGCATGGACAAACCCATTGTCAGCACCGAGGTGCTGTTATGAACTGCTCAGCTTATCTCCCTTCTCCCACCTTGTCTCGTTGCATAAGGGCGAAACAATCCAGAGGGGAAAGTTTCTGGCTGCTGTGAGGAGAGCCAAGGGGGTGCCTGCTGGTCTGGCTCGGGTTACTTATGTGCTTATGGTCTATTTTGAGGCTCTGGCCACCCGGCACTAAGCAGCCTCTGACCTGGGGGAAGGACCAGCTTCAAAACAAGAGTCCAGTGGGGAACAACCTGGGGAGGCTCTGGCTGGGTTTCCCTCGGCTCTGAGTGGGGCTGGCAGAGACCTTGCCTCCCTGCTGGGCCCATCATCTCATGGATTTGGGTATTTCCACAGTGGGAGTTGATTTTCTTTCTTAATTCTTCCCACTGCCATCCTTTAAGCAAAGATGCCACGGGTGGAGGGGCCGGGCTCCGTTACTGGGAGCGATGTGCCGGCCGTGTGGGAATGTGGATGAGCAGGCAGGGAGACACATCCATCACTAACCCTGGCAAAACCACACACACGCAACCCCCTCCTCAGCCCCCCCTCCCCAAGATAGCTCATTTGCAGGCGGCTTAATTCTCCTAAGAGCATTAGAGGTGCATTTAGTGGACATGAGCCCAGCGCCAGGAGCATGTGGCCGATTAGCGGCAGCGGCAGCTGGTTTCGGGAACAGCGTGCATTTGGGGTGGACGTATTCAACGTGCTTTTTGGGGACACAAAGGTGAGGTGTGGGGGGTCTGGATGGATGTCAGGGGGATCAGCTGGAGTGAATTGGGTGCTTAAATCCACCAGCAGGTGCAGATGTTGGGTGGTATATGGGAGCAAGGCCTTCCCTGCCATGTGCTTTCCGTTCTGCAGTTCTTCCACCTCGCTTTCTTATTTGTGTTAAGCTGAGAATGGTCAGGGATGCTCGCAGGGGATGTAGAAGGTGATGGTGCCTTCAGGGGCTTCCTTGGGGAGGAGGACACTCTCACCACCGCATTTCCCTTTCTCTCCCCTGCAGCCTCGCTCTGCACTGGGATTTATGGAGGTGCTGAGGAGCAGCTGTGAACCCCGCAGCCCGCGGCAGCCCACCCTGTGACGCAGCCCCCGGCCACCTCTCCTTGTCCTGCCCAGCACCCCGACCCTCCGACTCAACCATTCAAGGCTCCCGTGCATGGATCGCCCCAGCGAGGCACCGCTGCCGGACGCCGCCGACGCCGCCCCGTAGGCTCCCGGCCCCCCGTGCCGCCCCCAAGTACTCCACATACCCCGATGGGGTAACGTGACGGGGGCCACCCTCCCGCCACCACCACCCCCCATATGCAGAGGCCTTTCTAGAGCGCCCGGGAGCGCGCGGCACCGGAGGCAGCAGCCGCTCGCCGTCGCACACACGCAGAGGACGCCAACACTACAGCAAAGGGATTTTTTTTTAATTATTATTATTATTATTATTTCATTAATATTATTTTTTTTTTCCCCCATCTGGCTTTTTTTTCCCCCTGGGAGGCTTGTGGTGTGTCAAGGAAGCCGGTGCGCTCCCAGGAGTTGGGATTATTTGCACAACGTCTGTATATTGAGTTTTCGATCCTGTTTTATTTTTATTTTTGAAGCGCAGAGGGGTTATTGGGTTTTTGTTTGGGGTTTTGTTTTTTTTTTTGCCCCTCCACACCACTCTTTTCTTGGGTTTTTAACCCTGCCACTGTCAGCACCACCTCACCTTCCCACGGTCCCCACCATGGCCCGGATGAACCGCCCTGCACCCGTGGAGGTCTGCTACAAAAACATGAGGTTCCTCATCACCCACAATCCCACCAATGCCACGCTCAGCACCTTTTTGGAGGTAAGGAGGAGAGATTGGAAGGTGGGGACCAGGGTCCAGTTGCATTTTTTGGGGCTAAAAGCTGCTGTTGATGAGAGGGCAGCACATCCCCTTTGGTACCACAGCCCCAGGTGGCATCCTGGGGCAGTGGGTCCAATCATTGCCAGCTTTTTGGGATGGGATGTTTTTCAGGACCCCAAGTGTGATGTTTGGGCACAGTAGAGATGGAGCAGAGTTTCCTCATTCCCGTTGCATCCCCTGCCAGATCCACTAGCACATAATTTCACAGGGTTTTGGAGCAATGCACAGGGTTGCACAAAACCTTCCTTGTCCCTCGCAGCACCTCAATAATGGCTTTTGATCCCAAATATCCCAGCATATTTCCAGTGCCTAGAGTGTGTTGAGTTGTGCTGGAGAGCTTGGCATTGAAGAGCCAGCACTGGTAGCAGCTGTGTGAGTGCCACTGTCTCAGGGTGACAGGAAGGTGGCTGTGATATGGGGACAGCCACCCCATGCTCGCTGCAGAGGGTGATGGGTACCCCACCAGTGGGAAGGGAGAAAAATTCCCCTTTCCTCCGGTCTCTTAGACTTTTGGCTGGGCTGCTGAGCCATGTGGGGCTCACCACGGTCTGGTGAGCACACATGGGGAACAAAGGAGGTGGATCATTGGGGATGATCTCATGGTTCCCGGCGAGGCCGGCGCACCGGGCACGTAATCCGGGGGCAATCCTCACACCGGGCAGTGAGCCATGCTGGAAGCATCCCAAGTCCCACGCCTGAGCCTGCAGCGTGTTGGAGTGATGATGGGATATGGCAGCGAGGTGGAGAAGGAGCCCCTGAGCCATCTGTGAGATGCTGAGCTCGGCTGGTAGGGCATGCTACGACTCCCCCACAGCTGCCTCCATGCATTTCTGCATCAGGAGTGCGACCTCAGCAGGCACAAACAATTTCTCCTTCAGAGGACTGGCACCCATGTCAGGGATGTTTCTTTGCCTGAGGTATAAAATCCCTGCTGATGAGGCTGTCAGGGCTTAAAAATAAATGGCCCCATTGGTACTCGTGACTCTGAGGAGTCATGAAGATGCTGGTTAAAAATCCTACAAGGCCACGTGGCTTTGGTGTCCTGGGATTTCATGTTTCCTTTTGCCTGCCAGGCTGCATGGATCATGGGTCAAGGGTTCAGAGAAGGGACACAGCACTGTTGAAGGGTCCATACTGCTCCACATGGTCGTAGCAGGGCTTGGATGTGTCAGGGTTAGCTGGGGTGCATGTGGCAGGATCCGTTCAGACCCCTCCTTCTCCTTCCCTCTCCAGGACCTGAAGAAGTACGGTGCCACCACGGTCGTGCGAGTGTGTGAAGTGACCTATGACAAGACCCCCCTGGAGAAGGACGGCATCACTGTCATGGTAGGTGGGCAGCAGGATGGGCACCGGGGGTGCTACCCCAACACCACCCTTAAAAATCTCATCCCTTGGGGCTGTTAAACACCCCGGTAGCCCAGCACAGCATCACCCTGAGGCAGGAGCAGAGATTGAAGCCCAGCTGAGCTGAGCTGAGCTGAGGCTGGTGCTTTAAAAAGAGACGTGCTGCCCACGCAGCCGAAACTGTGACTCACCCGGCTGAGTCGGCAGCTGCCTTCCCTGCCTGTTGCTCAGGCTCTGAAGCATCCAGGGATGAGAGCGCCTGATCCCACGGGGAAGATGCGCGTGGTTCCCATTACCCCCGGCGTTATCTTATCCTGGGGGGTGGTGTGAGGGTTTTTTGCTGTTCCAGCAGCTGGCTGGTGCAGCTGAGGGGGATGAAAGGGAGCAGGCAGCAAGCTGGGAAAGGCAGAGCTTGCAGCTGCCTGGGCTGTATCTTGGCTGATAGGTAATTGGAGATGATGTCAGGCATGATACCCTGCCAGGGAGTTCTGCTCCAGCTGGGAAGTGAGGCTCTGCTCATTATTTAGGGAAGGGTTTGGAAATGCCTTGTGTCTCCTGGGGTGGTCCTCTGTGTGTAGGACCTCTTTATGTAGCTCTGTCTGTATAATGTGTATCCTAGAGAGAGAGGAGGCCCTATCTTAGATCCTCAGGGATATGGGTGGATAATCCTGTGGCTCTCTAGATACAGATCCTCCAGATGCAGATGTCTCTAGATATAGATGCAATCTGTGTCTCTACTGGATATATCTTGGAAAGATCACTGTATCCTGCATATATAGAATCTGTATGTTTGAGATCATATCTGCTCACTTACACACCAAATTCTGCATTTTACCCCATTTCTAACTGAAGCCTCCAGTCTGAGATTCTATATCTAGGATATACATACCTCTTTACATCTCTTGTATCTCTCTTATGTGGAGAGATACATATCTAGGATATGTTTTATATAGAGAGTTAGAGAAACTATACAAGACACTGTATAGAAACTTAAGTAGCTTCTCTGTCATTTCTATAACCATACAGAAACTATATAAGGTAAATCAAGAGATATCTATAACTTGGTTTTCTATAGATAAATTTATCTCTGCAGATACAGAAATATCTCTATAATTATATCAAATCTCTATATATTTTTGAGATATCATGGTATATATTTTTATTTGATATACATAGTTTCGTATATTTTTATCTGTATCCTTATAGATATATCTGGCATATAAATATATCTTGGTGCACAAATCTGATGAGGAGCAGCTGGAGGTGTTTAGCCTTGAGAAAAGAAGGCTTGGGGAAGATGTTTTCCTCTCTACAACTCCCTGAAAGGAGATTGTAGCCAGGTGGGGGTTGGTCTCTTCTCACAGGTAACAAGCAACAGGGCAGGAGGAAATGACCTTCAGTTGCTCCAGGGGAGTTTTAGATTGGATATTAGGAAAAATTTCTTCACGGAAAGAGTTGTCAACCATTGAAACAACCTGCCAGGAAAGTGGTGGAGTCACCATCCCTGGAGGGGTTTAAAAGAGCTGTGGATGTGGCACTTGGAGGCATGGTTTAGTGGTGGCCTTGCCGGTGCTGGGTTAACAGGTGGACTTGACGATCTTAGAGGGCTTTTCCAACCTAAACAATTCTGTGCTTCTATGTATAGATCATATATAGGTCTATATATGGAGAAGTGAAGGCTCTGGGGAGACCTTAAAGCCCCTTCCAGTCCTTAATGGGGCTACAGGAGAGCTGCACTATTTACACAGGCATGTAGTGATGGACCAAGGGGGAATGTCTTTAAACTGACAGAGGGCAGATTTGGATGAGACATAAGGAAAAAGGTTTTTATCATGAGAGTGGTGAGACACTGGCACAGGTTACCCAGAGAAATTGAGGCTGCCCCATCTCTGGAAGTGTTCATGGCCAGGTTACAGCAACCTGGGATAATGGAAGGTGTCCCTGCCATGGCAGAGGGTTGGACTAGATGATATTTGAAGGTGCCTTGCATCCCAAGCCATTCCATCACAGGATGATTCTGTAGGGTGCTGTGTCATCCCTGGTGTGAGCCCCTGGCCTGCACTCATGGCTGTAGGGAAGAGATGGCCTTGCAGGACAGGCACAGGCCGGCCAGGGAGTCTGGCTTAAACACTACAAATACCCTGAAGCCCAGTGTGCTCCTTTGCTATCAAATCCCAACAGAAATCATACCACCTGTTCAAACACTGAAGTGAAGCAGCTTATTTTGCCATCTCACACCAAGGGTGACTCCAGCACAGCAGCTTAGTGACTCACTCCTCAAAATCTAGGATTAGAGCCCAGTGCCCCCCACCCTTCAGGGCTCACCAAGTCACATGCTCTCCAAGTGATGCTGCCCTTCCTGTTTCTCTCTTCAGTGCTGCATGGCCAGTGGCCATGCTCCCCCTGACAAATCTGTTTTAGGAAAGAAATCCCCATTTTGGGACACTTACCCCTCATAACTGAGCCCAGGGCTGAAGGGTATCAAATGCAGAATCCATTTGACCAATTTCCTCACCATGCTCCAATTTTGAACCCCTGCAACTTGAGGATGAAGCTCAGAAGATGGGATATTTTTCTTTGTCCCTTAATAGCCTTTCCTGAAGGATGGTATTTAAATTGCCCTGTTTGGAGTGATCTCACTCCCTTTGACTCTCTGTCTAGGGCTGTGTTAGTGGGTCCTCAGACCGTTCTTTTGGTGTTCCTCTCCATGTGTTGCATGAAGCTGAGTTTCAGCACCACATCAACCTCTGGGATTTCAACCATCTTCAAGCCACCTTTGCTCAAATCCCCTACAGTGTGCTCCCAAGTGCTGGAATTAGGAGCTGGCAGGGGGGAGGATGGGAACTGCATCACCCCAAAGCTCAGTGAGGTCATCTGGATGGGGATGCAGCGTGGGCTGGCCATCCTGGTCTGCAGAAGCAGGAGGTCCTGGGGACCATGTTGTAGATCCTACAGCTGCTCCTGTAGGCTGAACCTGTCCATAGGAGGCCAGAGGACTCCAGACCTAGATTTGTATGACTTCAAACCCTGAGCCAAAGCAGCCAGGGAATTCCTGTATGCCAGATGATGCCACAAAACCACCTGTATCTCCACAGAGCTATGCTGTGAGCCCAGTTCTGGCACTCTTCTACCTCCCTGCAGCTGAGGCCCCAAACACCATCACCCCGAGTGAAAAACAACCCCTGAAAGGTTTTCCCCAGAGACTTGACAGCATTTTTCTCTTCCCAACCTTGCAGGATTGGCCATTTGATGATGGAGCACCTCCTCCCAGCAAGATTGTGGAAGATTGGCTCAACTTGTTGAAGACCAAGTTCTGCGAGGACCCCGGTTGCTGCGTGGCTGTGCACTGCGTGGCCGGCCTGGGGCGGTGAGTCCAAGCCCAGCACCTCAGCTGCCACCCCTCATGAATGCAGGAGAGGGAAAACCATGCCAGCTCTCCTCTTTCCCTTCCCCAGCCCTCCTCTGAGCAGGGTTTTGTCCCAGCTGCCACCTCCCCATGAAGGCAGGAGAGGGACAACCATGCCAATACTCCTCCTTCCTTTTCCCAGTCCCTCTTTGAGCAGGGTTTTGTGAAACCTTTGTGGGAGAGTAGGTGTTGATGGGGGAGATCTGCTACCTGAGCTTCTTCTTGAACTTTAAATGATGGATATGAACCTCTGGGCTGTATGACTGGGGAGTGACAGCCTCTGCTTCTGCCTTTCAGCGCTCCCGTCCTTGTCGCGCTGGCCTTGATCGAGAGTGGGATGAAGTATGAAGATGCCATCCAGTTCATCCGACAGTAAGTGGTGTTAGGGCAGAAAGTCCCTCCCTGAGGGAATGGAGACACCTGGCATGTCTCAGGGTTTGGTTTTTTTGGTGACACTGGGGTTGCTTTTCTCTTTGGGAGTGGGAAAACAAGGCATTGGCATTGGAGCATCCCTGAGGGGCTTTTGGCAGTCACCCCACCTCTGCCCCACGTTTTCTTCCCAGCCCTCCATGTCCTGGGACTCGAAGGGTGGATGAGCAAGGAAAGCTGCTGGGGTCAGTGCCTGTCTCCATTCCCTGGAGGGTGCACCTGGCTTCAGCGTACAAAATGGCTTCCTGCTCCAGGCAGAGGGGCTCAGCCCCCCAACAAGAGTGGTTTGGGGTGGGGGGGATCTCATGCCACACCTCTGACTGTTCTGGCATTTCTCTGTCCCCGCAGGAAACGCAGAGGAGCCATCAACAGCAAGCAGCTGACGTACTTGGAAAAATACCGACCAAAGCAGAGACTCCGATTTAAGGACCCTCATAACCACAAGAACAAATGCTGCATCATGTAACCTCAATGACCTCTTGCCAAAATCCGTGCACAGACCCCCAGGCACTCGCACACATCCCACCCCCTCACCTCCTGGCCCAGCCCTGCATTTCCCATGTGCTGCCCCTCTGCCAGGGTTGGGCTGGGGACATGGAGCATCTCCAGTGTGTTCCAGCACTCACAGCACACTCATCTTGCTGGATCCCCAAAAAAGGCTGCTCTCTCCAGCTGCAGCCCCAAGGAGGGAAGGCAGCACTGCCCTTCAGACTCTTGGTGTTAGCAGGCAATGAGCTCGTGTGACGGTTCTTCATCACCATCCTCCTCCCCCCTTTCCCCTCCCATTGCACTGAGAGGGGTGGGCAAAGGGTGCTTGGTTTGGGGTGATGCAGGCAGGGCTCTGTCAGCAGAGAAAGGATGGGATGCAGAAGTGCCCGAGCACCCCCAGAAAAACCTTTCCCCACCTCTTCCCCATAAATTAAGGGCTGCAGCAGCAGGGATGGAGGTGGGGATGGCACAGTGGCCTCAGGGGGGAAGGTGGTGATAGCAGGGAGAGGTGACAGGGGCTCTAAGCTCAGTGACCATGTCATGAGAGGAAGGGCTGAGCTAAGACCCCCAGCACTGTTCCCTTTCTCCTGGCCCCTCTGTCAGCTCACCACCTCCCTGTTGCCTCAGTGCCAGCCAGGATGCTGCAGATGGAGTTCCAGCTCCAGTGAAGGCAGAGCTGTTGGGAACCTCGGGGACCACAGCAGGGCTTTGAGGCACTCAGCTTTGCTGGGGTGCTGGATCAGCACTGGGTCCCCCAAAGTGTGGGGTGCTCTTATTTATAGCTTCCAAATTCAGTGCCCAGGGTGGTGGGTTCTCTGCTGTCCTGTCCCCACCCCTGAGCTGTGGCACAAACCCCAATTCTGGCTGCAGTGCCCTGGGGACACTCTGTGCCTCTCAAGGCACATCCATGTCCTCCACTGCATTTGCTGGCCAAGGGGCTGGGCTGCAGCTCTCCTAGGGGATTTTGGGTGTTCCTGGCAAGAGCACATCACCTGATTTTGCACCTGCCTTTTCCATGTCTGTACCGAGGCGCCTGGCACCCCCAGCACACACCCAGGTGGGCTGGGCTCAGAGCTGCCCCTGAGCTGGGACCTTAAACATCTCTCAACTTTCTGCCTTTGAACGCTTGCAGCAGCTGGAACAGTGGCCATGTAGGGGGTGTGGGGGTGTTTTTTTTTCTTTTAATGAGGATAACAAAGAATTTGCTAATTAAAGGAAAAAAAAAAACTTAAAAAAATACCCTGTTTGTCTTCCACACATCCTCTGGCCTTTCTTTCTCTTGTCACTGCCCAGTAGAGCCCAGGAGGTGACCCATGGTCCCCCAGACTGATCCCCAGCACTGTGTCACAGCTGGCTGCCATCCACTATCACCAGAATATACATGTGGCCCAGGGGATGCTCCAGGGGTCCTCTGGGCTCACTGCTGCTCACACCTCAGCTGCAGAGGATCACACTTGTTGGGACAAGGAGGGCTGATCATCCACCTCTTGAGGTTTTGGGCTGAGCAGCTTGAGATGCCCTCAGTGTCCTGTTGACCCTGAGATGGGACTCTCCAGAGGTTTGTGTGCCTTCCAAAACATTGATATCCAGAGACATTCGCTTCAGGGCGTTCATCTCTTGGGACAGGTGGTGAGGAAGGCTGGTTAGACACCTTCAGTACCTACAGAAGGCTGGGGCCTGCTTTGAACTACCACATGGGTGAGCAGCAGAGGTGTTTGGAGCTGTTTCCAGCACCACTTCACCTGTCCTGGTAGGGGCCAACCCCACTGCACAGCAGGGAAGGCCATCCTCTGGGATAAGCTCTGGTGCTGAGTGAGGTGGGGACCCTCCACATGTGGCCCTGGAGTTGTCATACCACACACTTTGGGCCTGTCCACCATTGTGGGACAACCTTCAATCCCTTGAGTTTCTCCTGCTCTATCCCAGGCTGTTGGTTCCCATGACTCGTGGAGAAGGCAGCAATGGTCAGAGGGTCTATGTTGATCTGGAAGAGTGTGGATTGGGCTGATGAAAAGGCCTGACCCTATATTAGAGCACCTTGCTGGTTGGATCACCATCCCCTTCCTGCTTGGGTCTGTCCTCCTGCTGCTAAAATAGGTGCTGCTTCTTCCCCAGGGACATTGGCATTGTGGTGGTGACAGCCTCAGTCCCTGCTAGCCAGGAAACGTCCCAGTCCCATGCCCTTTCTTGTGGGAACTGTTGCTTTATGGGCCTGGAGATGTTTCTGTCCTGGCAGGATGAGTTTTCCTCACCCATGCTCATGGCAGCATCACCTGGAATGTTGCCCAGGGCAAGAGGTCCTGGGATTCAGCCACAATGCCTTTGAGCTGGACTCAGGCTGGGGACAGGGATTTGAATTCAGCTTCCTTGAGCCACTCTTGAGCAAGACTTCACTTAGACCTCAGCTTGGGGGGCTGGCCTGGGGAACATGAGGGGGACAGGCTTTGCTTTATGTAGCATTAACCCAATCACCTTAAAATTAGGGAGCTCCTGGTATAAAAGCAGTCCTTGTCTGGCCATGTGGCCAAATCCTGAGGGCATCTGGCTGGCACAGTGGCATCTTGATCCTCCTCAGTTTATGAGTTACTGAAAAAAAAACCAAAAAAAAAAAAAAAAAAACCAACAAATCATGCTGATTTAATTGTCCTAGATATTTTTCCTTTTTTTTTTTTTTTTTTTTTTTCATGGATATCTCCCCCTTAACCCTAAAATGTGCTGCTTCCATGGAAAGGATACCTTGGCAGCCCAGGAGATGCTGTTTGGCATGAAGGGCTGAATTCAAAAGTTTCTCTGGGTTGGACTGCCAAATATTTGGGATTTTTTTTATATGGACTTGGGCTCCTTTCTCTGAGGTACCAGCTCCTTGATGTTTCAGCCTAGAGAAGGTTACAGAAGCAACAGGCTGGGGAAATTGAGGGGTCTTCCAAGTGGGATTTGGGTTAGAAATCTCAAAGACCTCAAAAGTCTTGACAGTTAGGCAAGGGGGAAGGTTGAAACTCAGTAGACAACATCAGAGCGAGGCCTAAGCAGCCAAGGGCTCATGGTCTTGGGTTCTCTCCTTGTACACTAATCCTCATTTCACCTCAAAAGCCAAGATGCTGAAAGGAGACCCTTAAAAATCTGATGTATTTGCCAGTGATGTCACTGCTCCGGTTGTTTCCGTCGAGTCCTGGCAGATGTCACAGGGAACAGACACCCCATGGCTTTGGCTACAAACCAGCCACCTCATCCTGCACTTTTCTCCAGAAGCAAAGGCTCAGACTGGGTTTTAATAATTTCTCACCCCTATCCACCCCCTCACCCTCTATGGAAAGCCACCACAATTTGCAGGGACAAGGCTCCAAACTGGTGCAAGAACTTAGGAGACCCAAGGGATGGCAAAGCAGAGGTGCCCCAACCATCAAACCAAGAGCCTGTAGCCTTTACCCAGGAGTCAGTCATGTCTGAGCCTCGTGTGAGAGGATAAATCTGAGCAGCAACTTGTAGCTGTGTCGTCTCACCAGGGACACACAGCACACATATGCCCTCAAATATCCCTTCTGTTGTTTGTTTCCAGTCAGATGGAGCACGTTGAGGGGGTGGGATGGTGGGAAGGCAGGAAATGTGGCCGTCACAAATGTCCAGCTCTTAATTTCAGAAAGGTTCTGGTGACACACATGTAAAGACTTCGCATTTGTAAATTCATATTACGAGTCTTGCAGTAAGGCTGACACTGTGGTGCTTGGGCTGGGAGCTTCAGAGGTTTATGTGGAACAGATTTCCCGAGAAAGCAGAGTCTGGCTCTACCCACAATAGAACGAGTCGTTTCCTTTTTTATTTTTTTCCTTGGGTTTGTTTGGTTTTTATTAGTCCCAGTGGGAAAGCACACAGGGAGATTCGTGACTTCCATGCAGTTTCCAAGGTCTTGTATCTTATTTGCTGCCAGCACGCTGGGTAGGTGCAGCTTGGCGGGTGGGTTTGGATGGGATTCTGTCTGGTGGGAGACAAATGTGGCTGGTTTCTTGGCACAGAGGGGGAGTCCTGGGCCGGGCTCTTGCAGACATTCCCGGGGAGGGGGCGTTCCGCTGCTTCCCTTCAGACTATGATCTCCCAATGAACTCTCCACTTCCCTGCTGTTCCTTTCTGTGCAACAAAGAGCTGCATATTTTCCTTTTTAACCCCCTGGGCAACCATAGTAGTGTGTAGATTAAGCCCAGATGACTTTTTTTTTTTTTTTTGGGTTTTTTTTTGGTTTTGGGGTTTTTTTTGGTTTTGTGTTTTTTTGGGGTTTTTGTTTTGGTTTTTTTTTTTTTTTTTTTTTTTTTTTTTTTTGTCTGAGCCATAGCTAAATTATTGTACCCAATGCTTTTTGTATCAGATGGCATCACTTTGAATATGCAGATGAGGTATAGGATCTTGACACTTTATAACCTTTTTAAAAAGAAACATGTCTGTTTACTTAACGTCTTGTGTAAAAAGGAAAAAAAAAAATGTATGCCTTCGGTAATCACTTTTTTTTGTTTGTTTTTTTGAGTTTTATGAAATTACAGTGGTTACACTCCAGCAGCGAAATAAAAAGCGTTCACTGTTTTGTACATCCCTGTGTGCCTGGTGCTGCTAATGGGAATTATCAGGATGTGGGAGGCAAAGGCAGAGCTGAACTCTGGCCAAGGGTGGAAGTGGATGGGGGAGTTTGTTCCAGCTGGAGAAGAGAGGGCTTCAGGAAGGCCTCAGAGCACCTTCCAGAGCTACAAGAGAACTGGAGGGAGAATTTGCAAGGGCTTGGGGTGACAGGGTGACACCTAACAGGGAATGGCTTCAAACTGACAGAGGGTGGGTTTAGATTAGGTATGAAGAAGAAATTCTTGCCTGTGAGGGTGGTGAGGCCCTGGCACAGGGTGCCTAGAGAAGCTGTGGCTGCCCCATCCCTGGAAGTGTTCAAGGCCAGCTTGGATGGGGCTTGGAACAGCCTGATCTAGGGGAACGTTTCCCTGCCCATGGTGGGGCATTTGGAACTCTATGGTCTTGAAGGCCCCTTCCAACCCAAACCATTCTGTGATTTTATATCCAGTAGAGCATGGCCTAACCTTGATTGGACACCCTGAAATACACCCAGAGGGCACACTACACACACCTCACCTGATTGCATGAAATCAGCTGGGTTTTTAACTCTGCTCCCCATGACCAAGGAAGGCAAAGACAGTGTCTCCATGGAGGCTGAGGAGTTGGAGCTTGCACAAACAGGCTGGTAAGCAAGCAAAGCCAACACAAAGTTGTGTGAGCTCCCAAGTAATTACATGGGGGTTGCATGGAAGAGTGGGGAGGAAACTCCCTGTGTGCTGCTCTAGGCTCAGGAAGGCTTTTAAGCCAGATGCCAGCTGGGAAGAGGATAGAGGTGAAGCAGGGTGGCGTGGCCAGAGCTGTCTTTGGATTCCCCCAGCACTTCCTAAGTGCTTGGCATGGCAGATCCTTATCTCCTGTAGGCTTTGAATCGCAGCTGCAAGGGGCACTGCCTCCTCCTTGTGCAAGAAGCAACTGGGCCTTCAATCAGCCTAATTGCTGCCTCTCTTCTCAAGCAGAAGGGCTGGGGGACTGCTGAACACGATGTGTGTGCTGGAGAAACACCCACCTGCGCTCCTGCCTGTACATGCTGGCTCCTACCTGCTGCATTCCTCTTTGCTCTCCGTCACCCAAAAGCGTGCACCCCTTTGCAGGCCAGATCCCAGCTCTCTGTGTTAGGCTGCTGCCGCTCCATGCACAAGTTCCTGCCCTCCCTAAGAGCAGTACTATGAAAGTTCATTAAATTGGGGGGTTCTGGGAAAGGCTAAGTTGGCCACTCACAGGGATCAGTCCAGAAAAGCTGTGGCTGCCCCATCCCTGGAAGTGTTCAAGGCCAGGTTGGATGGGGCTTGGAGCAGCCTGGTCTGGTGGAAGGTGTACCAGCCCATGGTGGAGGCAGGGGTAGGACTGGATGATCTCTAAGATCCTTTCCAACTCAAACCATTCTATGATTCTCTGATCTCTTCCCATCTGGTGCCATGGTCCACAGTGCCTTAAACCGTTCTCAGCAGAGGATGTTGGTACCTGTGAGGCCCATCACAAGCCACCGACTGCAGTGCTTTCAGTCCTGCCAACAACAAAAGTGGACATCCACAGCTTGGATTCATCCCTGAACTCCCTTTCCAGTCATCAGAGGTCAAGGGACAGCACCATAGACTCAGGAGGGACTCATCTGAGACTGTCATGGACACTCAGAGCTCTACCACCACAGAGAAACCCCCACAACTCTCAGCTCACACAGACACATCCATGCTGGAGACCCCAAAGCCTTGGGAGATGAGCCATGGCTCACAGCTCTCCCTGTCTATGTTTGTACCCCACCTCAGCAAACCAGGTCTCCGCAGAGCAAGGAGCCAAAGAGTTCAGGGTCTTCAGTAAAGTCCAGACCAGCCACATAAGACTGGATTAAAAAATGTTTTCTGAAGGCTGCCTTGGTACATTCTGAACCATGATGAAACCTTCCTTTGATAATTTTGGACTGCTGCTGCCTGCCATGGCCAACACTGGCTCTTCCCAGGCACAGCACAGCTCTCATCACTGATCCCATCTGCCTGCTTGGGATCAGCTCTTTCACAACACCTCCACCTGAGGACATCCTGCTGCCTGAAAGGGTCTCCCCACTTCCCTCTGTGTCCAGGGAGTCTTGAACCATCAGCTGTGCAGGGGCAAAGGTCTGACCTCCCCCCAGGACCTGGCAGACCCCGTGGGTCTGGGCACACGGTGCTGGAAGGTGGGTGGGAGGTGCTGCCCTGCTTGCACTGCAGTATCTGGAAACTCCCATGCTGGTAGGGATGAAAATGTAGGGCAGCTCTCGGGTTGGAAAGAAAATTAAAATGTTCGCAACAAATATAGCTGAAAAGTCAAGTGGGGGATTAGGCACTGCTTGGCAAAGGTACAGGAAGGCGGATCACCAGGGGTGAGTTTTGCCCTGGGAGCTTTCCCTGGGAAACAGAACAAGGAGGGGAAGGAGAAACTCTTTGCCCAGGCTCACACAGCAACCCTCACTGTTCAGAGGGGAAATCCTGCAAATCCCAGCTCCATGCCGTGACCACAGCAAGGAGCCGTGCTGTCCTGTCTGAGCCACTCGCTGGACAGGACCTCGGGGCAGAATTTGCTTTAACTATGGGAGAGAAAGAACATTTGAGTGGCAGGAGAAGAGGCTTGCAGGGAGCTTGGAGAGGGCTGAGTCACTCGCTGTCGGCGTCAGCAAGTGAGGAGAAAAGCGTGACTGCCAAACAGCCACCTGGAGCTCTGTCAGCCCATAGTTTAAAAAAAATAAAATAAATAAATTAAAAAAAAAAAAAAAAAAAAAAAAAAAAAAAAAAAAAAAAAAGCAAAAACACGGAAAATCTCAACAGCCAGCCTCTCCCGCATCCCACTGGAGAGCTGAATGTGCCGCACGCAGCCGGGGAGTTCCGTGCAGAAGCGGTGGCTGTGAAAATGTCCTTCCCTGGCTGCAGGTGCTGCCTTCTGTTGCAACACCTCCCTTGGGGCTCGCAGAGCAGAGGAGGCAGCGCTGCTCTCCCACAGCACCCGGGCAGCCTCCAGCGACGTGTCACGGCCAAGCCGGGGCTCGGTCCAAGGTCTGGGGGTGGAGGGGATTAGAGAGAGACCTGGCGGGTCGGCGCTGGCAGAAGGAGGACGCAAGAGCTGCCTCCGCCTCGCAGAGATAACTGCGGCTGACTTCAGCCAGGGACTGACTCACCTAAGCCAGGGCATCTTGTCTGGATATCAGGTGGAGACAGGGAGAAGCAATGCATTTAAATGAGCTTTGATCTCTAAAGCAAACAACGCCGCCTTGTTTTGCAGCGCTCGGGCAGCCGTGGGTGACAGGCAAGGACGGCCAGGCTGGTTTTGGGGGGCCCAGTTCAGGGCGCTCGGTTTTCATGGATGGGTGCTCAGCACTCAAAACAAGGGCTGTGATAAAGGGCTTATCGTGAAAACTCACCACGAGCTGCCAAATGCTGTCTTGTGGCTCTCTGTCTGTGTTGCAGATCTGCCAGGTTGAGTGAGACAAGGCAGCTGGGTAACGCAGAGAGGCACGGCTGCGACTACCCCAGCTGCAGCCTGTGGCACACCTGGGAAGAGAAGTCCAGTTCTTCTGTTTGCAGTTCCTCAATTTGTTCTATCCAGTCTCCATTCTGGGAATATTTCAGGGTAAAGCTGTAAGGAACTGGGCTGTCCCCCATAACTGCCCTGCTTGAGTAGGAGACTTCCTTCCAGCCTGAATCATTTTGTAGTTCTATGAAGATCCCAGAGAAGAAAAGGATCTCTTTTAGTTCATAGGGTGCAAAACTGGGTCACTGAAGGAGATTTTGGAGAGATACTCCCCTTGGGGCATGTACCTTCTCCTGACAATGCACCTGTCCCTTCCAGCTCCGTCTGTTGTGGTTAAAATGTCCCTGGCTGCAGAGAGAACTATGTCCAGACTGCCTGCTTCCCCCACAGACAGCTCAGGATCCTCTCTAAAGTGTGATTGTACTCAGTTTCATAGGATCACAGAATGATTTGAGTCAGAAGGGATCTCCAAGATCATCCAATTCCACCCCCCTGCCTGGCAGGGACACCTTCCACTGTCCCAGGTTGCTCCAAGCCCAGTCCAACCTGGCCTTGAACACTTCCAGGGATGGGATATCCACAGCTTGTCAGAGGATTTCAACATCAACAACTCCTCAGATGTGGATTCCAGACTCATCTAAAGCAGTTAAATCACTTCCCTACATGCACCCATAAGTCAACCTGTCTTCTGTTTTCTCTTGAGAGTGTGTCTATCACGAGATGCAGATTTGCCACACTCAAAGCCCTGCAATGGGATGTCTCTGTCTCCATCAGCTGTTGCCAGGTGATCCATCATGTCCTGAAGAGGCTGAGCTGGGCCCCCTCACATTTTGATCCCTCAATCCACCACTTTTCCAGCTGGATGAAGTCTGCATGGAAATGCAGGTGCCAAAGCGTGTCCTGTCCAGAAAAGGGCAGTGGAGCTGAGGGAGGGTCTGGAGAACAAAATCTGATGAGGAATGGCTGAGGGAGCTGAGGCCTGGCAGAAAGGAGAAGGTTGGAGCCAGGTTGGGGCTGGTCTCTTCTCCCAAGTTACAAATGACAAGAGGAAATGGCCCCAAGTTGTACCTGGGGAGCTTTTGATTGGATATCAGGAAAAATTTCTTTTCAGAAAGGGTGATCAAGCACTGGAAGAGGCCAACCAGGGAAGCTGAGGAGTCACCATCCCTGGAGGTATTTAAAAGGGATGTAGATGTGGCACTTGGGAACACAATTTAGTGGTGAACGTGGTGGTTCTGGGTTAATGGTTGAACTTGATGCACTTAGAAGTCTTTTCCAGCCTTAATTATTCTATGATTTTGTGAAATGGTTTCATACTAAGAGGGATTGACCAGTCCCTGTGGGTGTTTGTCCTTTTCCACCCCATTTTTATCCCCTCACAGCTTCTTCAGGAGCAATTTCACATTTATTTCCAGCTCACTGGAGGAAAAGGCTGTGCAGCTTTGGGCCAAGGATTTTCCACTGAAGAAACAGATCCAGGCCCTGGTGATGGCCCACTGATCCCACTTTTTGAGATCTGTCAGACAGCCAACTCTTAGCTCATTTAACACGTGCTCTACTGATGTGTGGTGCTTTTTCCCCCCACTGGAACACCACACTGTATAAATCTGATATTTTACAAGCATGTTGAATACACAGCTATGTTTATGGGCCAACCTTATGATCTAAAATAATGGCAACAAGCTGGTACAACAGGACCCCTGTTCCAGAAAACCACGTTGAGTGGCATTTTTTATATTTCTGTTATTTATGCTTTCATGAATCAGATTCTAGATCAGACTGTTTTATTAACAATCAGCCTGTTGTTATTGCTAGCCTGACATCACCCCTAGACATGTCTGGCCCACAAAGGCAGCTCTGCTGCTCAGCAGGCTCCTGAGGCTCAGCACCACATTAGCACTGGTACCAGAGACCAGGAGAAGATGTTGGCCCATGCATCAAGGCCTTTGCATCTTCCAAGGATCTGAGCTCCAGGCTTGCTTGGGTTGAGCCTGAGGCAGCTGCTCTACATCCAGAAACCGGTTTCCTTACTTTGTCCAGAAGTTTGTATGAAACTCAGATAGAAGACAGATATTATGGCAGCCTCTAAACTCATGAGGGTTCATTGTGTCTCTTTGCAGAGAGGCCAAGGAGAGGAGATGGTTGTGGGGAGCCTAGCAGGATACACCAGGTGAGGCCTGAGCTCAGCTCCCTGAGCTGGAGGAAGGCACAGCCACAGTGACCCTGCAAACCTCTCTCTGTGTGACAGCAGAGTGCTGTGGTCCTTGACCCTCGGGCTGTGGGACAGCAGGGATCAGGCTGGGTGTGATTATAGAGTCATAGAATTATTCAGGTTGGAAAAAACCTCTTAAGGTCATTGAGTCCAACCATTAACCCAGCACCACTGTGCTCACACTAAACCATGTCCCCAAGGGCCACATCTCAGTGTCTTCTGAACACTTCCAGGGATGGTGATTCAGTGGAGGGCGCACAGCTTTAGGATGCACAGCTTTAGGAAACTGTCCCTGCCCCAAAAAGATTAGGAAGCAGCAGTAGCAGCATCCCAAAAATGTCAAATCCTACCCAAAATCAGAAGGTGAAGCAGCTGATCTGCTGAGACCACTGAAGCACACTGTCAAACCCTGCGTGACCATTTCCACACAGCCTCTCCTGTTGCCTCTTCTCAGGCTCTGCTTGGGGCTGTTTGCCCTCATTTTATTCCACGTATACAGCTTCCTCCATAGCATGTGCTTCAATTCCTGATCTTCTGGGTCCCCTGAAAACCTCTAAAACTTCGGTGTGAAAAAAGAAGATACTCCAGATATTGAACCAAACCAAATCCTGGTGCAGAGTTTCACCTCCCTCTCCCTGAGCTCACACCCAGCCCAGCCTCCTCCTCTTGCAGCTGGTGCTCCAGCAAAATCATTTGCACACTAAAAACCCCGCCAGACAAAGACCCAGCCGCCCACCCGTGCTCTCAGCCTGCCACCGGCGTAGAGAATCCCCGTCCTTAAGGACACAGCCTTGAACAAAAGCCAGGGAAATTAAAAAAAAAAAAAAAAATCAACAAAACAAGCTTCTCTGCAGCCTGACCTTTTATTGTCTGAACGGGGCTGCCAAACCAAACCCGTGCTGCGGGTCCTTCCCTCTCCTTGCATCCTGTCCGAGATTCCTCCCCTCCCTGCTGAGGCTCAGCCGCAGCCCTGGCTGTGTCACTGGCGCTTCCCAGGAGTGAGGAAGACAATGGGGGGATTCTCGGGGTGCTGTGGGCGGCTTCCTCTTCCTCCAGCCAAGGAGGGCCTGGGGCTTGGCTCAGTGGAGGGTGGGATCCGCAGTTCCTGGCAGATGGAGCAGGGAGCGAAGGTGGAAAAGCATCCGCAGCCTTGCAGGGTTGGCAACATTACAAGGACCAGAGGGGACACGTCAGGTTTAAATCATCTTCTCCCCTCCAGGGCCCATACAAGACACTTCAGGAGGGAAAAAAAAAAAAAAAAAAAAAAAAAAAAAAAAAAAAGGAGAGAAGAAAGACAAGATAATCCCCCCAGTGAATGCCTGGAGCCGGCTGCCAGAAGAAAAGCTTGGCTCAGGGCTGTGCTTGCCCCAGCAGAGCCTGTCTCGCTTTTGCTGCCCTTCACATTTCCCCACCACCCCCGGCCCAGCCCGAGAGCTCCTGAGGACACGAGCAGAGCTGGAGCATCCCAGAGCCCTTTGCCAGCCCTGCCCTCCCCGCCTGCGAGCGGAGCCGGGGCTTGTCCGCATCGCGCAGCGCCGGCTGCCTCCCATTAGCGCTGGGTGATAAATCCAGGGGGGAGATGACAACCCAGCGGGATGAATCCAAGCGTCCTACCCTTTCGGTTCTCCTCCTCCCATCACGCATGGCCGGGCTTGCCTGCTCCCATCATCTGCTGGTGGACGTAAGGCATCGCCCCGGATGAGGAATGAACCCTGAGGAATGGAGCGTTTCCTTTGTGCCCTCCTGTTGGGAAGCAGAGCTTGTCCCGGCCTCCCTGTCCTGCTGAAGGTGAAAGGAGATGCCATGAGGTCTCCCCTGTGAGACCATGGAGAGGTTCAGTCACGTTGTCCAGCACAGACTTGCAGTGCCAGCTAGTCTGGAACACCACTTTGGTTTGAGAGACAGCTTGGGTGAAAAACCACCTGGTCTCGTGGTTTACTCCAGTGTCACTGTCGCCTCCTGAAAAACAGGCTGCAAATGGGATTTATGGAAGTCAGTCCTGCTGTGAGCAAGAGAGGTGATGCCCAGCATCCACCCCTCCACAAGCCTCAATCCAGCCTGGCACAGGAGACTGGAAGGGGCTGTAAAAGCCAGTGTGCCATGGATGAGGATGCCTGCATGGAGGCTGGGTAGAGGCAGGTGGTAGAGGGGCTTCCATGGATCATTGAATCATAAAAGGGTTTGGGTTGGAAGGGACCTTAAAAGATCATCTAGTCCAGACCCCACAAAACCAGGTTGATCAGAGCCCCATCCAACCTGGCCTCGAATGTTTCCAAGAATGGGGCACCCACCAACTCTCTGGGAAACCTGTGCTGGTGTTTTACCACCCTCACTGTAAAAAAACTTCTTTCTAATATCAAATCTAAATTGACATCTTTCAATTTAAAGCCACTGCCCCTTGAACCATCACTACAGACCCTGCTAAAAAGTCTGCGCTCATCTTTCTTATATGCCCCTTTTAGGCACTGAAAAGGTCTTGCTGGAGCTTTCTCATCTCCAGGCTGAACAGCCCCAACTGTCCTAGGCTGCCTCCAGAGCAGAGGTGCTCCAGCCCTCTGATCTTTTTCATGGCCCTCCTCTAGACCCACTTCAAGAGGTCCATGCCTGTCCTGTACCTGGATTGATAACAGGCATTGCCCTGACCCAGGTGCAGCACCAGCACTTGGCTTTGTGGAACCTCATGAGACTCCCATGGCCCACTTCCCAAGCTTGTTCAGGTCCCTCTGGATGGCACCGTGTCCCTCAGGCACATCCTTCAGGGTGGAGAGGCACAGCTCAGCCCATTTTGCACCAGTGATTCTCTGTCCTCCACCCTTCCAAGCACAGGGAGGGGCCCCTCAGTGCCACAACCCCAAGGGCAGGGGCTGCTTTTCCCCCACAAATCTGGAGGGAAAAAAATATCCTTGAGGGCTCTTCTACTCATCATCATTTGGGTTGAGACTGCCTGGATTACTCACATAAATCTTGCTTCTTTAGGAAAACAAGGGAAAAAAGTTGGGCTTTGGTGTCAAAGCACTTTGTTGTGCCAAGAGCATCCCTGCTGGGTTTGCAAAACCTTCCCTGGGGTCCTGCAACCCCTCTCTGTCACTGGCACTTTGGGGAAGCCATAAACCATCACTGGCCTGTCATATTTTTGGGGACCACTAGCCCCAGGGGTGATGGAGAACAATGTCTTCTCTGCAGATCTACACAAACTGCTCTGAGCCCAGCCCTGCTGCTGTGCAGGGTGGACAAGCTGTGGATTCATCCCCTTCTGAGGAAAAAAAAGGCTCATGACCGTTTCTCAGCTCTGACCCCTGAAAAGAAAGAGGGCACCTCACTGTGGAGTCTCTGCACAGCCTTGTGCAGTTGTGCTTTGGTTTATGGTGCAGTTTCCATCACACCAGACTTGTCTGTAATAAAAAGTGAGAGAGGATGTAGGAAGATGGAAGCCTCAGGTTTGGGGTTAAGTCAGGGTGGGATACATGCTGGATTGGGAAGGAGGAGCTGTAGGATGTGGCTTCATGATGATGCTCAGTTATATTTGGGAATATCTATTTCCTTCTGGAGGCATCTCAGACCCTACCACCAGTCTGGGGAGGAAAACACCGCTGTGGGTTGGAGGATGGGGCAGCAGATGAGGGCATGGATGCAGAGACAGAGAAGGATGGAGGCTTGAGGTGCAGCCTCAAACAGCCACTGATCTGTTGGTAAATCAATTCTCCTCTTTTGGAGCAGCCTGACTCATTTTTGGAGCACAGTTTCACTTGTCTGTGGTGGGGTTGGCTGGCACATGTGGCTGGGGTGGGAGAGCTGCAGGCCCAGCTGCTCTCAGCCCAGCCCAGCGCTGGCCCAGCCACGTGTGGGGCATCAGTGACCTCTCCAGGAGCACTGCAGCACCATCCCACCCTGGGCTTCCCCACACAGGAAGGGTCCTCAGGCAAACTCTGTGGTCTTAGAGGAGAGAAGGAGTCAGAAGTGATGTAATTCACAACAAGGCAAACTCACTTCTCCTTCTTTCCTCCCCACTAAGCTCCCTGGAGAAAACAGCAGGGGAAAAATAAAAGCCTAAATAGAATAAAACAGACTAAATAAAACAAAAGAGAACACCTGGGAGCAGGCCTTTGTAACTCCAGCTGGATTGGACTGTGCTTGAGCCAAGCCTAAAACTCTTGAACAAGCCCAACGTAGCCATCCCCCAGGCAGGCCACGTGAATGACAAGTGCATCAGCCATGCTGGCAGCTCTCTTTCATGAGTTTCTTTATAAAGAAATATTCTATAATTAACTGCAGGCCAATTAAGCACATCAAACAATCATTGTTGATAACCTCCACCACCCTGTGCTGTCAGGAAATGTGAGAGTGGTTAAACAGGTCTGGCCCTCAGAGTGGGAATAACAACTCACGTGGCTTGAGGGTGTCAGGGATGGGCCATGGCTCATCACCTGGACACTGGAATGTCACAAGGCTCCTCCACATCTCCTGCCTTCCTGGCTCAGGTGGATGCCCCCAGGGTGGCTAACCAAACCTCCTGGCATCACAGTTCTGGGACATGAGAGAAGGATGACACATCTGAAAATGAAACCAAGAGCCGTCCACAGGCTCTCATCAGGATGGCCAAAGCCTTTTCCAGCCCCTGACACTCCAGAGCTCTCAGCTTTCTGCTGTAGCACCCACAGCAGGTTTGCAATTAAGTTTCTTCGGTGTTTCTGCCCTGCTGCTCCAGGCTCTGGGAGAATTGCAGCCACTCACAGCAAACTAGTGCTAGAAAACCAACTGGTGTCACAAAAACACACCTGGGATTGTTCCAGTCGGTGCCATGCACGAGGGTAGAGAGCTTCTGTGGGCACAGGTCTGCTGCTCCCTGGACTCTGCTCTGCAGAAGGGTTTTCTGCAGCCTGAGGGGAGCAGATTCCCCAGGGCTGGTGGGCAGACCCTGTGCACAGCAAGGGATGTTTCTGTCACAATCATTACAGGAGGTTGTTCACGAAATAACTTCACTGCTTGGAGCAGCTGGACTCAACACTTCTTGAATGAACTCTCTCAGGGCCAGACCAAGAAATTGCTCCTGGATCTTGGCTGTTAAGAAGCCCAACAGCCTCCATAGCACTGGTCCTAGGAGGGTGCACCAGGGAGAGTGCCCTTCCACAGGTTTTCCAAAAGGAGAACCACAGCATCTTGAGAATACTTTTACTAAAGCCACACACCTCACCTTGGATATTCAGTGTTCCCAGTTAAAGCATTCCTCAGGAGTGCAGAGGCTGGGGAGTTAGGAGCTGTCTCCTGTTGGGCATTTCTCAGTAGTAATGTACAGAAAGAGGCTTCCCCAGCCCAGGATCAGACAGCAAAGGCTGGGTGCACCCCAAATTCAGCAAAATATCTAAGCACTCTTTCAGCTGATAGGTGGGTCTAGGTCTTCATGATGCCTACATCAAACTGGGTTAGGGGAGCTGAAACCCCTGAGATACATTGTGAGTGTTGGCTCAGGTTTTTTTCCTCTTTAGGTCATTTGTACTCATTACTATTTTGTCATTATCTGGGGAGCTGACACTGAAAAAATGGTCCCATCACACAGTGAGGCAGATAGATGTGAAAGAAGGCCTTTGATTTTTTGGGCTTAATCTTAATTACTCAGTTTAAATGCTTTGGGGAGATTTTTTTTTTTCCCCAGTGAAAATTGAATGGGCAATAATGCCTTGTGCTTATAGGTAGCTATATGATGTGCTTGCTTATTGGGCTATTAATTACTAGGAAAAGATTAATGAAGGGCAGATATTTGAATAGTTAAGTACTAATATTTTCTGTTTCTGTTAAATGAGAGAAAGGGTCGAGTGCCTTGACTTCTACAGCAGCCACTCATTGGGTCTGTAAGATTTGTGTTCCCTGTGCTCTTGGGCTAAGTTAACAAATATTTACAGGCTGGGGCTGTGGTTCAGCAGAGCACTCTCAGCTGTGTGCTCAAATCTCCTTGGCCTCAGTGGTGCTTAAATGCAACCTTGTGCAACGTGCTAGATGTGAGGACCTTGGATTTTTTGGATAACAAAGACAACATTTGTCATTGCCAAACCAAGGGTCACCGAGTCACGTTGCTGACTAGCACAAAGCACTTCATTCCCTTTGTTCTCTCTGAAATGGTGAAATAGTAGCTGACTAGGTGATTTTTACAAGTTTCTACTTTTTTTCTCTGTGTGTTTGTGTGTGAATGTTGTTGATTTCTAAATTACCTGGACGAAAATCTTTTAACCTGGATCCTAAGTTCACACTTACTTGATTTGCTTTTTTCTGCTGCTGCTGTAATGTAATCAGGAGATTTTCTCATATCTACCAAGAGAAGAAAGATTACTGAGAACATCTGATGTCCCTTTTTTGTGTGAAAATGCAGAAGGACTCGCTCAGGAGGTGGCCAGAAGGGTCTCCTCTCCAAAGGGCTCATTCATCCCTGAGCCAGGCTCATGGAGCACTCAGATCAAACCCCCTCACACTCAGTGTGTGCATTTCTCAATTCCTTGCTCTTGCACTCCCTCTGCTGATCCCGGGGATTTGTTAGGAGAAAAATGCTGCTGCCAGAGATAAGGAAAGTACAGGGGGAAAGCAGCTCTATAGCAAAACATGAACCAACTCATCCCAGATGGAGAATACCTGAAGGTCAGAGGGCAGAAATGAAAAACCAGAGTGAAAAATGAAGATGTAGCAAATATAGCTCCTCCAATCAGCTGACTCCTTCCTTCTGGTGACCAGTGACATGACCCAAGGGAATGGCTGGAGCTGTGTCAGGGGAGGTTTAGGCTGGATATTAGGAAAAGGAACAGATGGGATTTACCCTCCTACCCCCTTTCCAAACAATGACCACAGTCACCTGTCAGCCTCTTACCCACCCTCCTCTGTAGATTCCTCTTGATCCTTTGGGGTGAACTTGAGCTCTACTTGCATGTCGAGTGCCTACCCCTCAGACAAACCAAACCCAAAATTAGAAGACTCCTTGCTCAGAAAAGCTGTGGATGTCCCATTCCTGGAAGTGTTCAAGGCCAGGCTGGATGTAACTTGGAACAACCTGGAATAGTGGAAGGTGTCTCTGCCCATGCAGGGAACTCAATGGTCTTTAAGGTCCCTTCCAACCCAAAACTTCCTGTGATTCCATGATTTTTACGATTCTGCTATGAGGGCCTGAAGAAACACAACCCACAGGGGCTCAGTTAACCTTTCCCCAGGCCTTGCCTTTCATAAGCCAAAGAGATAAATACTGATGGGACTGCTGGGAAGCAGGGAAGAAGAACAGAATTGCTCTATGTGTCCTTTGGAAGGTTCCAGAAGGAAAAGGTCCTTGACAAGGAGTTTATTTTCATTAAAAATTACAGGCCCAGCTCAACCAGTCAAATAAACAAAGCAAGTCTGTAAAACAGCAAGTGCAAAAGGTCCTGGGTTATTTATAAAGGGCTTTTAAGTATATTAGGCCTAACACCAAGATAAATCAACCCTGCTAGGATTCCAGAGGCATATCACATGTGGCCCTAGCTGTTGTCAGCTTTGTGCTGGAATATATTTAGTGGCCTGTTTCACTATGAACCTTCACAACTTTTTCCCTAGTGATTCCCCCTTGAAAATTAGTACACAGACACAGGTTTCTGTCTTCAGTCACATATTGATTTGGTCAAATCCTACATGGAATCACAGAATATTTAGGGTTGGGAAACATATGAACAATCATCTTGTTGCAACCCCAGCCACAGGCAGGGACACCTCCCACTAGACCAGGTTGCTCCAAGTCCCACCCAACCTGGCCTTGTACACTTCCAGGGATAAGGTATCCTCAGTTTCTCTGGACAACCAATTCCAGGGCCTCACCACTCTCACATGGAAGACTTTCTCCATCATACCTAGTCTAAATCTAACCTCCTTCAGCCTAAAGCCACTCCCCTTGTACTCTCTCTGTATACTCTAGTCAAAAATCCCTCTTCACATGTTGGGGTTCGCTGTTATTTGTCTCTGCCCCGACACGGGAAAAGTGGTTCTGGGTGGCCGCGATTTCGAAGGACGAGTCTGGGCTCTCAGGTTTTTGGTCTTCAATCTTGTTCATTAATTCTTATCTACAATATTCTTCTTTCTGCCCAGCCGAGGTCTGTTCAGCAGGACAGTCAAGTGCACTCTCCCCCGCCCACTGGAAGGTTGTGTCTTTTATAGTGAAAATTACGTCTATTATATTTACCTTTAATTCCCAATACTTTTCACCCTTATAGACAAGTGTACCTTCACCATGAGCCAATCCAAATGTGCCAACATCATCACACAAAATGGAAGACATGAAGAAGAAAGAGGAACCCAGGACCACGCCCTGAATCCTCCATCTTGTCTTCATGACCCCCCCTGTACCTAATTTTTTTTAAATCTATATTTCATCCCATAAATACACTATTTACACCCTAGAACTTCTCATTTCCTCATACACAGATATTTCATCTCTAGATGGATCAAAGTCAAGCCACCAGACACTTTTGGCAACATTCCAAGGTCTCCAAGCCCACCAAGGGTTCTCTCGGTGACTCTGGACATTCAGAGTGATGTGTTGAGTTCCCACATTCACAGCCATTCAAATCCATGCCACTGCCACATTCAACAGACACTTTGCTACCCAGTGTATCATAGAGTGGTGAAGGACCCTGTTGAAGACCAGGTTATTGGATCCAACAGGATTGGGTTGGTTTTTTTACCCTGAAAGAGGATATTCAGTACAGAGGGTCACCAACATCTACCACTGTGAGCTCCAGCTCAAATAAATCTCAGCAATTACTTCTCAGCTGATCAGAAGGAAGATGAGGATGTTTGGGATCTTGTAGGATGGTCATTTGAAGGCCCTGGGCAAAGTCAGTGCTGGGAAACAGCCATGTGCTTGTCTGCTGCTCCAGCTCAGCCTCCTTGCACTTCAGATCCCTCCTTACAGTGATCTGGCATTAACCCAGAACCTCTTTTTGGGTGTTTTCTTCTCCAGTCCCACCACAACAACTCTGCACCTTCCCCAGGGTCCAGACCAAGTCCAGCACAACATGAAGTGCCCAGGAGTGCACCTGAAGAGCTGAAGAGGTTTTGATTGGGGATTCATGGTGTGATTGTTGGTACTGTCCTGGGAAGGGTCAGGACTTGCACTCAAGGATCCTTGTGGGTCCTTTCCAACTCAGGATATCCTA
The DNA here is from genome assembly GCF_017590135.1 of Pyrgilauda ruficollis. NCBI lineage: Eukaryota > Metazoa > Chordata > Aves > Passeriformes > Passeridae > Pyrgilauda > Pyrgilauda ruficollis. Next base: position 9,113,577 of record NW_024526377.1, on the reverse strand, counting down.
GGACTGACTATGGAATTGTCTACATGGGCTTTACGTTATGCTAAGGGTGCAGTTTAGTGTCCTAACACAGGTTTTTCAGACCAGATGGGGTGTTCCCATCAACCTCCAGCTGCCACAAGAGGATATGGGTGTCTGAAGGGTTCAGTGGCATTCCATAAATACCTGTAGGGTATCCTGCAGTATTTTGAACAGTGCCAGATGTTTAGGCAACTTCTTAATTCTCTGTAAACCCCCAGAAACTTGGGAAAAAACTTATTCCATTTAGTGCCTTGCTCTGTAAAGTTAGGGATAGCCCCATTTCCAAGTTTCATTTCTGCTTTTTGTTGCTCCAGCTCCTGTTTGGAAAGAATGCCACATGAGGGAAGGGAATGTTTTAGAGGGAAAATATTCTTAGAATGACGTCCAGATGGGTGCCCATCATTGGGATCCCAGTCTGCTCCCCAAATAATCTGGCTGGTTTTGCACCCTGCTGGACCAATCTGGACAACTGATCCACCCGTCCAGAGAGGATTCAGGACAGGCTTTTCTGCCTCATTCTGTGATGAAGTCACACCTCTGTGATCCCCTGCCTAGGAAGGTGATGATGTTCTTTCACTGTCACAAGGCCAAGGGCAACATCACAAGTAAGTTTTCTGAAAGGGAATGCAGAGAGGGAAGTACCTGGTTTGGGAAATCCTTTGGATTTGCTTCTTTGATGCCAAATTCCTCAGCTGTTTCCAATTTGTTGAAATTAACTGCAGTTTAGTAACACCCAATAATTGCCTAATTGGTTTGAACTAATTGACTACATACAGCCCAGAAGATGCCAGCTGGTGATCCCCTGCCTTTCTGAAAGGACTGTAGGAATTGTCTGCAGGAACAATTGCTCAGTAGGAAAGGCAAGTTATGCAAAATCAAGTTTTGCTGTGAGAAAAAGCTGTGGTTTTGCTCAAATAATTCAAATTTTTTTGTTTGTTTTTCTTCCCGGAAAACTCAAATAAAATATCTTCCTTTGAATAAGGTTAGTGCCAAACATTTTCTTTTAACTTTGTGCCATGACACACAGAGAGCCCCAGATCCTTATTTCAGCTGAGCTGTGTTGGTGGTGCCTGTGAACACAGTTTTGCTTTCTCCTTAGACAGAAAAGAAGCAGATGAAAACACTGAGACTGAGGAAAATAAAAATTTGGCTATTTGGCTACTGAATTATATGATACAGCGACTTCTGTAGTTATTTGCCCTCATGACTAGAAAACAAAATGGTTTGGTTTTTTTTTTTCTGGTGTGATCTCAGCTCTCCATCTTAAATAGAAAAGATAAATTATTTTAAAGATAAGTTAGAAAACTTTTAGCAACTCCATAGACTCAGATGCTCCCTATGAAAAACAGGGGTCCAGCCTCTACTGCCCATTGCTTTTCTTTCTTTCCTCTGTCCCAGCATTCATCAGCTTGCTCTTTGATGCCCCAAATATTGCTGAGGGGAGAATCAGGCTGAAAATGCTGAGGATGAAGGTCATCTCTCCTTGAGCCGTTCAGTGCAGCAGTGCTGGTGTGGGACCAGCAACACCACCCTTGCTCTGGTCAGTTTTTCAATCCCAGGCAGGTATTTCCCTGCTGGAGCTGCTCGGTTAATTCTGGGAACTTGCAGCAGATGGCGATGCCAGCCCATTTCCAGCTTCATCCCTGAAAAGGCAAACTTTGGGTTGCATCCCTGGATTGTTTGGTTTGGGTTTGGTTTTTTTTTTTGTTGGTTTTTTTTTTTTTTTTTGTGTTAGTGGCTGATGCCTGCTGAAATCCCTGAGTGTCCCACTGCAATGTTTCCTGCTAAGGTGTGCTCCCACAGGAATTCACTGCTGCATCTTGCCATTATCCTGTGGGGAACAGACAGCAGGAGAGAAAACAGCCTTCACTGGGTTCAGGACAAGGAAACATTTACAGGGATTACAGCATGACTGGATATAAGGGGTCAGAGCAGAGGGGGATGGAAGCTGCCAAGAGCAAGGTCAGGGCTGAGCAGCCAAAGATGAAACTGTCCTGACCTCTGGCCCAGTAGAATCAGAATCAGGGAATAACCTGAGTTGGGACACACAAGGATCATCAAGTCTAGCTCCTGGCCCTGCATGGGACAGTCCCAAGAATCCCACCATGAGCCTGAGAACACTCAAATGCTCCTGGAGTTCTTGTCAGGCCATGACCACCCTGACCTCAAATAGACATGTAGGTATTCCCACCTCAGGGCGTTAAAAGCAGCTTGCACAGAACCCTGATAAATGCACATCTCTGATCACTGATATCCCCCACATGCTGCAGCACTGGCTTTGCAGTGATGTTAAGCAGATTTTGTAGTCTCTGAGTTTTTTGGGGCTCCCCTCCAGCAGCTCCCAAGGGCCCTGGGAGGGGGCAGAGGCAGACTGCAGCCATCCCAGTCTGCCTGGCCACCAGCATTTTCACCACCCTGATGTATGTTCCCAGTGCCCCCAGAATCTGTCAGGGAGCTGCTCAGTAAAGAGCAATTGGATTTACAAAGCTTGTTCTTGGATGGGAAGTGCTGGCAGGGTGACAGGACAGATCCTGCACGTGCCATCTGATCTCTGTCCAGGTGGGATCACAGCCCTGCAACCCAGAGGGTGGGAGGCAGAGCTCTGTACCTCATCTCCTGCCAATCCTTTGGCTTGGTTTGGGATGCAGCACGAGCAGGGCTGCAGGCTGCACACAGAAACACCTGCATGGGCAAAAAAACAGCATGATGAGCAGAGCTGGACACAAAACAGACCTGTCAAGACATTCTCTGGGAAAACTGAGCTGTTTCTGCACAGATCTCTGATGTGTTGGTCTGAAAAGCAGCAGCCAGCGAGAGGGGACTGGCCCCATTATCACACTGGGGATGCAGAGGCTGAAAGTTGGTTGAAAGATGCAACTTCCCAGCCTGGCCCACCTCTGTCCAGCATTTTTATGAATTATTTTACAAATTATTTTATTATTTTTATGAATTATTAATTATTTTTATGAACAAGATCGTGAAATTGTGATTTACCTGTTCAGATTGGAGCCTGGTCATCCTCCTGTGCAGAAGGAAGGCTCTGGGGGGAAGCAGGGAGAAGGTGACAGGGCTGAGGAAAGCAGTCTGGCCTCCCTGGGACATGACATCTGCCATTGCTACTGCAGTAATAACTACCTGCTCTACACTGCCATGGTTTAAAAGCCCAGGTGACAGCCAGTAAAAATTTCCATCCCCCACTTGCCCCTGCAAGCACAGCCTGATCCCAGGGGAATTCTGCATCAGAACCAAAATATGTCCTAACATTAACATGTGCAAAGGTTTAGACCACGGCTGTCAAACAAACCCTGATCAGTCATTGTTTAGCAGCTATGGATCCAAACTACATAAATTGGTGACAGAGCTCACTGGGAATTCATCCACCTTTCTCTTCTGGAAGTTCTCAAGGAACTCAGCCATGACCCAGCTGATCTCTTCAGTCAGGCAGATGTGTTTGCAATCCCCTTCATGACAGGATAAGCAACATCTGAACACAGGAAGAGCTCAGAGAAGAGAGAGGAAGGAAACAGAGCAGGATCAAGGCAGCTGGAAGGTAAATACTGCACAGAGTTGTCTCTCCCCTCTATTCCATGTAAGGGGTAATACCATGATTTCCACATTCTCAGAACTTCTGACTGAGAAAAAGAAGTTAAATCATCATTTTTATCCCCAGAAAATCAGAGGGAATGGGACAGATGTGGTTACTTTGTCTCACCCAGGCCCACAGACAGGTCACTTACCAGAGTTCACATCCTCCTCCAACCCAGCTACCCAACTTCCAAACACTGCTAAAAGTGAAACTATATTTACTTCTGTTATTCCAGAATCCCACCGTCTGGAAGGCTACCAACCCTTCCCAAAGCTGGACTCAGAGTCAAGAAAACAGAGCCCAGTACATGGTTAATCATAACTGCAAAGAATCCCTGCTGTCAGGTCTGTGTTGCTCCACTTTTTAAAAGCTGATATTCACAGCAGCAGGGATTTCAATCACTGTGATCCCTGTGCTGTGGGATTTCCACATCCTCCAGCCTCAGATGAAATGGCACAAAAAGTCCCTGTCCCTCTGGTTTTGGCCCCAAATTCAGATGGGGACTTGAGAAATTTTTCTCGACTGAGGTTTCATTGAAATGAATATGTTCCCATGGAAAGTTTCAGTTTCAATTATATCAACACTTTTTATGGGGAAAAAAAATTAATCAGAAAACATTCCAGTCAGATGTAGACAAATTTGCTAATATTTACCCAAAAAAAGACACTCATGGCAGACTTGTGTCTCATTATCAAGGTATTTGGGCTTTCAGGTTATATCCAGAAATCTTTCTGATGTCGAAACAAGGCAGGAAAGGCTTTGGATTGATGACTTTAATATGTCTGTCTTTTCTTGATTAGGAGTGTTAGTGTTGGCCTGCCTTTGTTCTGCTGAAAAGCCTTTTCTGGATTCAAAGGCATATTTATTGCAATCTCTAAATTCTTCATCTGAGCAGGGAAAGGAGGCTGAATCCTTAATAAAGACTTCCTTCCTCCCAGCGTTATTTATTCTTTGGATAAAGATAGGCTAAAATAAACACAAATTACTCGTAGACTTAAAAACTTCAGTGATTAAAACATCGTTCTCCTGTGAACACTCCACATAAATTTCTTGATTTCTAGGACACCATTTCTGTTTCTCCCATTTAGCCTAAATCATCTCAGATGGCAGACAAAGCCAGTCATTATCATGAATGAAGGTTACAGATTTTTGGAAATAAAGCCCTTTGTGCTTTCTGGGGTGGAATTCCTTAAACTGGAAACCAGTTAGGGCCAAAAATGGCCAAAAATAAAGTGTTTTCTGACTGCTGATCATGTTAGAACCCAACCAGTATCCAGAGTCAGGCAGGCAAAAGGTTTGATACCAGCAAATGGAAAGGGCTTCCCTTCTACACAATGCATGTAATTAATTTGTGGGACTCATTACCAAAGGAGGTCATGAAGGCCAACATTATACATGAAATTACAAAGGATTTATTAAAAATGGTCAAGGATTTCATTTGGATAACTTAGCACAGTGGTCTGGCTGTGACTTCTACCTCAGGAAATCCCTAAAATACTGAAAAAAAAGGCAGGGTCTGCCTTGGTCTGGGCATCTGTGTTTCAGATCCACTGAAGGGGCAGCAGACAGAGGTGCACTGGCAGAGTTTAGCAGTTATTTATTGACCAGGGTGACAAGGAAAGATTGGGGATTAAGGACATAATTCTATATTTAATAGGATGTGGAGAACAGGTTTTCAACTGCCGTAAATCAGTTTGTGTTCCTGGTTTTCCACGAGCCTCTGGAGATTCTCCTTTCCCAGGGATATAGTTCTTTTCATCTTTTCCTGACTGGCAAGGACATCAATTTCCAGCAGGCCTAGAGCATTGCAAAGGGTTCTGGCAAATCTCTTGAGGCTTGCTGGCGTTTTCCTCGTGTCTCTTCGGTCTCTGGATGCTCACAGGATCCTGACTGAAGCGCTGTGCCCACATGCAGGTGACTGATGGAGCTCAGGCACTTCAGCAGCATCCAAATGCAGGGGAGCAAACCAAGGAGCCTTTCTCCAGTGCCAAACTGTGCATCTTCCTCTCTTCTCCCTTGATCTGAAGCCTTTTTCTCTCCCTTCAGAACTGCCTTCAGCAGGGAGGGGAGGATTTCTTAGGAGAAGTGCCCCAAGAGCATCTGAGAGCTTGTTTGGGAGGGTTTTGATAGCAATGAGCAGTATGCACCTCTTGGGACCCACCAGCCACTTGGACTTTGAGAGGCTGGAGAAAGGTATAAATCAAGTCCTTTAAACTAACCATGATAAGAAAAGCCAGGCCTCAGAAATAAAGGCAGAAACCCTTTCTTGCCAGCAGAAGGACGCTGGGCATTCTAAGCACAGAGTGGGCAGCTTCTTGGCAGCCCCCAACCCTTCCACAGGACAGCTTTATCTCTTCCTACAGGATTTGCCACCATCTCAAAACATCTTGAGGTTTCTTTCTCTGTCATTCCCTAAATAAACTTTTCTAATATCCATAATATGAACTGATCCCAGGTTCTCCAAGGACAGAGGGCTCTGTCACAAATTGGGGTCAGATACTGATGTAACACTCCAGAACTTTGCCTTCCTCACTTCCCACCCCTTGTGATACCCTATTTCACTAAAGCAATTCCCAGTCAGCAGCCCAGCAGCTGAAAATGCTACACAGAGAGGAGATCTGCTCCTGATCTGAAGGATTTATGCCAGCTGACTCAGTTTCTGGAGGCAGCTAGGGAGAAATGTTGCCTCCAAACAAGAACAATTTATCTGGCAAGTTCTATGGTTCCTTCTGGTTGACACAGACTTGGCCTGGGATGGTGGCAGCCCATGGAAAACAGGAGATTTCAGACCTTTCTCTGCTGGTTTGATTGGCATAGATCCCCCCACAGAACTGACATCATGTGCCAAACTATTTGGGATGAGAGGGAACATCCCCCTTGGAGCCAGTGGCTTTCCCTGTGTGAGTCAGTGGGCTCAGGGCAGGGACCAGCCTCACCCAGAGAGCAGAGCTGTGGCCCAGGGGCAGGCTCAGAGGGGCACCAAGGCCTGGAGCATGCCCAGAACCCATCACACTTGTTTTTGCCAGGAGTCTGATGTCCTGGAGGTCTTCTGGGTGTCTTGCCTGGCTGGAGGCGATGCTGGGCATCGCTCTGGGTGCATGGGGAAGGCAAATCCTGAGCTGGCCCAGGAGGGTGCTCTAAAGCACCACAGCTACAAAGTGGGAAACATCAACCTCATGATCCTTACTGTGCTGCACTTCAGCTTTCCTTCTGCCTCCAGACTAGTGAATCCCACCCCCCTGGCCACTTGCACCAGCCTGCAGAGCATAAATGCTGACAGAAATGCCACAGACAGCTCCTGCCCCCTGTATGCTCCCATCACCCAGCCAAGGCTGCTCCATGTGAGTGTAACAGAGACATATTTCAGAGTTAAACATCCTGCAGCTCAGAAGGGGCTGCCAAAAGGAAAAAAAAAATCATTTCCTTCATTTCTTTACATTTTTCTGGCTGGATACATCTCAGGGTCTTCTCTGGTGTTCATTAGTCTTCTCTCCCCTGTCCCCACTGGATGGATGGATCTCCGATCCAGCACAGGCCAGGAGAACAAGTCTAAACACTGAAAATCCCCTGCTTGATACCAGGAATCACTCTCATTTTCCCCAGTGCCAGCTCTAATGTCCAATGCTGTGTGATTATGGAAGCTCACACTCCCATTTTGACACCTCAGGACAGCACCACTGTGCCCTCTGAGAGCACCTCCTTTCCTAGGCATGTTTTGGAGCCCCCTCCCATCTCTGAAACAAAGGAGTAGGGCACTGAGTCAAGCCTAGAGAGAGATTTGAGGTGTTCTCACACTCAGTTTTGTTTTCAGCATCAGTTTCCAAGGAATTGCACCAAAAGAAACTTCACCAGGAGGTTGCTGTCTAATGCCACCCAGTTTGCTCTCTGATGCATGTGAAAAACCACTTCACCTCCCTTTGGGATGGTGACTCTTCTGCTTCTTCTGCTGCCACCTCTTGATCCCTTCCCTGTCCCTCAACACAACTGGGCAAAACAGCAGCTTCTCCTGAGCCTTACACCCTGCAAATGACACAGAGTAACCCCCAAAAATCTGGGCCAGTTTAACAACATGCTTGTTTTATCCATTTAACTAACTCAGCTTTTTCTTCCTGATTTGCTTTTGCTGACCCTGCAGTGCAGTTTGCTGCCCTGCTCTGCAGCCCAGACCATCTCCCAGTCCCAAATCCCTGCAGCAATCCTGCTCATCATCAGAGGAAAGACCCTTTGTAGGAGGCAGACAGCAGCAGAGGGGTTTGCTGACTCTGCCTGCGACCCTGGGAGGCTCCAAGCCCATTTTTTCACCCCATGGCATCCTGTCATCCCACTGTCCCATGGTGGACACTGGCATGGACAGGAACTCCCTTGAGGGAAAGGAGACCAAGGTGCCAATGGATATTATAGCCCTGACAGCTGGATTTACACTTTGTTCCTCTGTCTTCACAACTTGTTGCTCTGCTTTTTGTCCAGCTCCCCCCCCCCCCCCCCCCCACCTTTATGTATAGATATTTTATTGCAAACACTCTGGCTTTTATGACCGGATTTTTCACGCTCTGGACCACTTCCCCCATCAATTTTTTTGTCACTTTTACTGTCAGCTGCTCCTGGATAAAAATAACAAGAAGAGCCAGGTTTTGTGAGCTGGCCTGTTCTCTGGGGAGAACCTACCAGAATAACCTGCCAGGAGAAGCAGTTGCTAATAATAATACGCCCTGTGAAGAGCAAGGAGCCCTATGCATTGCAACTCACTATTTAATTGAAATTATGACCTCCTCTGAGACCTTCCTCTGACAAGAGTGTTCATAAATCAGCCTCCCACAGCTGACCCCAGCCTGAGCTGGAAGCACACAGATGCTGCTGGAACTGCCCAGTGAGACCCTGCTGCCATCAGAGCTGAGCTTTGTCCTGCTCCCACCCAAACATGGGACCTACCAGACCCTCCCCCTGGCAATCCTTAGTGTCTGATTTAAAAGGAGCCATGCATGAAGTTAATTCCAGAGCATTTCCAGACCCCTGCACCTTGCCTCACAGTCCCATACCAGCAGTGTCTCATTAGGAATGGGAAAAGCTCCAGAGTCAGGGAAGGCTGCTGGTTCTCCTTGCTTGCACCCTGTGAGCTTTGCAGCAAAGAAAGCAGAATAATCCCTAATTGCACACCTGATGTAACTAATGCTGGTTTTCTACCACTTTTGAGTAACTAGAAAGGGACCCTGTTAGACAGAGGGATCTTCATAAAACCCACAAGAGCTCAGCCAAGCAGAGCTGATCCTGCTTCTGTACTTAACCCAAGCCCAACAGTCCCTATTTCTATGGCAGCAGGGAAACACTCCTGGGATCACACTGGAATGTCATTTTTCATACTGTCAAACCACTGGCACAGCCAGCACTCTCCCTAACACAAAAATCAGGAGTTAAAGCCAGGCTTTCCCACCAGACAATTTTCACACAGACACCTTGTCCTGGATGTAGGGAGTGTTCAGCTGTGCCCTGGTCATTCCCACAGAGCTCAGGGGAGTGGGAAATTCCCTGACTCAAGACAATTTGCTGTCACAGGCATCAGTGGCCTGTGCAGATGAGTTGGCATTGGATCTGCTGCCCCTCTTGCCCAAGCATGGCTCAGACTGTAGAGCTTTGTAGGACTATTCCGAAGGGGACCAGGAGTCAGTCTGGCAGCCAGGGACTTTGCTCCATGTTTGCCTACAAAACCAGCGACTGGAACTCATCCTTCACAGCAGTTCCCAGCTGCTGTGACCAGCAGACCTTTTCCCTATGATCAGAGAAGTTCCATCTCTCTGCTTGTCCTCCTCCACAGTTGTTGTCCTGGCTTCCCACCCTCCCATACCCAGCCCTGGTTTTAGAAACTCCGAGACACCTCTCAGCCTGCAGCTTTCTTACCTCCACCTTCTGCTCTTTGTGCTGTTTGTATTCCCCAAATTATCTTCCTTTTAATCTTTGCAAAACAGACCTTCCTTGGCTGGTTCTCAGGCAGGAAAGAGAGGGCACAAGCAGGCGTTTTTCTTCCCCACAGCACAAATCTGTGGGGTGCAGTTTTAGGTCTTTCCCTTCCCTTCCGAAGGCAGTGCTGACTGTGCTTCTCATGGCAACTCAAAAGAGCTTCCCAAAGTTTCGTAGAATCCTTAATGGCTTGGGTTGGATAGGACCTTAAAAATCAGCCACTTTTGAACGCCCTGCCATAGACAGGGACACCTTCCATTATCTCAGGCTGCTCCAAGCCCCATCCAACCTGGCCTTGGACACTTCCAGGGATGGGGAAGCCACAGCTTCTCTGGGCAAACTGTGCCAGGGCCTCACCAGCCTCACAGGGAAGAATGTTTTGCTAATATCTAATCTAAACCTTCCCTCCTTCAGTTTACTCCTTGTTCTATTACTCCATGCCCTTCTCTTTCAGTAGATTGCCATTTTCTGGTAGAAAAAAAGCCAATTCTGAAAAACAAAGCAGGCACTGCTGCACTAACAAAAAAAAGAGAAGAGCAAAATTAATTTCACTTTACAACAGGCCTCCAACAGTTAAGCAGTAAAGATGAGTCCATCATTTAAATTTTTCTCTTATTAGCATCTAATCTAAACCTTCCCTCCTTCAGTTTACTCCTTGTTCTATTACTCCATGCCCTTCTCTTTCAGTAGATTGCCATTTTCTGGTAGAAAAAAAGCCAATTCTGAAAAACAAAGCAGGCACTGCTGCACTAACAAAAAAAAGAGAGCAAAATTCATTTCACTTTACAACAGGCCTCCAACAGTTAAGCATTAAAGATGAGTCCATCATTTAAATTTTTCTCTTATTAGCATCTGAACAGACCATCCCATGTGTATTGTAGCTGAGTCTTTTCAGATGTTAATTACTTCTGATAAAAATACCTTCCTATAAAGATGGAAGTTTCTCCTTTAAGTGTTTGCATATCTGCCATATAACAAGGGTTACAGTAAACGAGGGCTGGCTTTGGCATAGAATTCAATTCCTTGCAGGGAAAAAAAAAATTGATTCAGAGTCTAATAATTTTCTTTTGAAAATGATGCTGAAAAAAATAATTTCTCAGGGTTTTTTTCACAAGCATGGAAGGGAATGTGGTTCAGCAGCTCATGAACACCTGGAAAATTGAGCAGCTCATCTCCAGAGATATGAATTTAATTTGTATAACAAATTAAACAGAGATACTAAAGTTGCACAGGTTTTTTCATTTGCATTCGTGAGACTGAGATTTTCACTGAAAAAATGCCACAATTGTGACTGTAATTGGCAGGAGAGTGCAGTTCCCAAGTTGACAGGAAAAAAATTTCCTGTCCAAATTGGATCTATGTCAGTAAATGCCTCATTTTTAGTTTCCTACAAACTGGAAAGTTTCCAACCATGGTGCACACCCACCACAGTTGGCTTTTTATCAGTTCCACATCAGAAATTGATACCAACTGTGCTGCAGTGCCACAGGCAGCGCCCACATTCCCCAGCTCCTGGGTTTAATCCCTCTGAGAACTCACCCAGGGCTCCAAATCTGGCAGGTTCCAAAGTTCCTGGCCCATAATCCTGGCCAGCTTCCACTGAAGCCTAACCTTGGACTCAGTAAAATCACTTTTAACCCAGGTTTTTTTTTTCAAATGAAGAATTTTGTGTTTGCTGAATTGCTATTTTCCCATGACTCTTTAGCACAAAAAAAATATTAATATTTCCAGTTGCTACAGTAGGTCTTTTATGTGCCTGTCCTTGATTTTACACGGATATCTGTGCAACCTCTCCTACCCAACCAAGTGCCAAGCATGTATAACATAACCACATAGCTAATAAAAGTGGTTATTTCAGACAGCCTGGAAACAGGAGATAAAACCACAGATTAAAAATAACTTAAACCCAGATGAAGTCAAGGTTGAAAACTTATCAACAACTTTCAGATAAGCAAATTACAGAGTGAAGGTGCCAAAAAGAAAAAAATAGCATTGTAAACACTTGGAAATTAAGTTTAAAGAAATCCAACCACTTTAATGTAAAGAAACACAAAGGTTGGATAGCCAAAAAATTAACTCCAACTATAGGAAGTCCACATTTCACTGTGATATAATTCTATTTTAAGTTATGATATAGATTGAGGTGCCCAAGGTCACATTCAATACTCTCACTTTTCTCTTCTGTGATGCAACTCGGACAAAATTAACAAAACGGACGTCAAGAGCCTTGAAAAAAAAAAGTGGTTTTGCAGAAGGACATGTAGGCAGTGGAATTTTCTTGCCATAACAGTCTTCTTGCTGGAGCAGTTTAAATCTGGATGAGGCACTTGAGAACGAAGCGAAGAGACAATCTCGTCCCGCTCCTGCCGGGGCATGTGGACAGGATGACCTAACAAGTCTTTCCCATCTGCCATCCCTGTGCTTCTCTGAGAAATGAAATCCCACAGGACCCAGGGCCTGATCCTGAGAGGTGAACCCAGAGGAGCAGACTTCACCCTGCTTAAGCTTTGCTATAAATAAATTTGTGTCGGGGCCAATTACTGGCATTTGCTTCTTTCTCAATCCTTTCAGTCAGAACCTCTTGGCATTTAATGATGTGATTTTTCCAGCAATATGTGAATTGCTTTCACTTCTGTGTTTTTCCCAGCTGTCTGACTCAGAAATGTGGGCTGACTTGGTTAAATCAAGGGTGCCAATGCTAGAGAGATGGGCAAAGATGTCAAAAAACACCCCAAAACAAAACAAAAAAACCCCACACCCTTATTTTGCAAATATTTGTGCAAAGGAAGAAGTGAATCTGCCTCTCATGTGTCTCCCCTTTGCTGAGATCATAGTGAGAAGGCCCATGGATGCCTTTTCTGGCAGGAAAACTGGTGTATAAAGCACACATTCAGTGAACATTCAAAAGTAATTCAAGAAGGTTAATTTGCATGGTGCAGCCTCATCCTAAGTGTCATTAATCTCAATAAAAATCAAATATTTTGCTGATTTATCTGTGTACCCTGCAAAAAGTTAACCAGACATGGAACTGTCACTAACTGAGAACTGTTTACCACCACAAGATGAAAAATAATATCCTATAATATGCACAATCAAGAAAACCTTCGTCCCCTAGAGGACAAATTAAAACAGAAATGAAGGCTAAATTCCTGGCCTGTGTTATTTAACTGAATTATGTTCTCGGCCTTCATTTCAGTTTTTTTCATATGTGCCTTCCAGTTTGGTGAAAACATTTGACAACATTTTAGGACTGTTCAATTTTTTTTTTTTTTTTTTTTTTTTTTTTTTTTTTTTTTTTTTTTTTTTTTGGTGAAAAACCACTTATTTGCATTAAATCCACTATTTTCTGTCCAACCAGTAATTTACATACAAAGTTTCCAATTTTTCTGCAATAATTTTGGCCTTCAAAAATATCCTGGGATGACATCTCAGTCCATCTATGGATGTTATCAATTTAGTCACAGAATCACAGAATGGCTGAGTTTGGAAGGAACTGGGGGGGTTATGCTCTTCAACCTTCTCTCTCCAGAGTAAGTTGCCAAGAACCTGAAAATTATTTTCACTCAGCTTTCAAACATGGAAAAACTGGAATTTTAAATATGCTAAAAATCAAATGAAGTTACGGAAAATGGCCTTTTCCACATTTCCATCTGGGGGCAGAAGGTGGCTTTCTAGCACATTTGAAGTTCTTCTACACATGCTGGCCCCACTAACAAGATCAGCAGCAGTGTTGATGCCAACCTGCTGTGTCCTGTGTCTGGCAGCTCCAAGAATTTATCACCAGGGTTGCCCCTCAATTCTTGATGGAGGATTTCTTCTCCTTCATGTCCCAGTGGGCCAGAGGCCCAGGAATCAACGGTGGGAAAATGCTGATGACAAAAATGGCATCTGATAAAGATAACAGCTTCCAGTTACGTTAAGCAGCACACACACATATTATAATTTCTGCAGCAAGAGTGGCTACAGAGTTTTTCCAGGCCTTTTCTCACCCACAGAGGGTCCTGAATCCTGGACAGGACTTACTACATCTGTTCCATAACAGTCGTCCATGATCCAATAACAAAACCTCCATCCAGCCCGACTTCAGACCAGAAAACTGTTCCTTGACATCCCAGAACGAGATATAAAAGGGTCTTTTGGTGTACAAATAGAGGATTTTTCTCCTTCTGATTCATTTCCTGGTTTTAATTTTTCATTTCCTGTCCACCCTTCACAGAATCATTGTCCATGGTGAAGGTGAGGGGTGAATCCAGTGTGTGGCTGCCTCAAAAGGCCACTGAGCAACAAGATCAGAAGGGAAGATATCCAAGTTGAATGAAGAAAATGTCTTGGCAGACACTGGTACCTTGACAGATGGTAAGATGGACAGACCTGGGGATGGGCAGGGGGGTTTTTAAGGTCCCTTCCAACCCAAACCCTTCTGTGACTCTGGCACTCCTGGCTCTCTGTACCTTTTTCAGCACAGATTTGTCTGTGTCCATCTCGGACAGAATCACATCAGGCACCTGAAAAAAGGCAACAAAGAGAATGTCCTCCATGCCCTGCTGTGCTTGTATTCATTGTTCCCACCCTTCCACCCAAGGTCTGTGTCTGGAAGGTGCTGAGTCCTTCCTGGTGGAAAAACCAGGAAAAGGCATTTTCTTCCCATACCCACACAGTCTCAGCACTTGACAGAGGGACTGTGTCCTGAGCTTCCACCCAGCCTGGCTGGGCTTTGGAAGCTGACAACCCTTCAGCAACACAGTTGATCTGTAATAATCAGATCAGTTATCAGTGATAATGTGAAATGCATTTTTGGTGAAGGCTGGAGCCACACTGGGGAATGACTCCACATAAGGAAAAGACAACTGCATGCTCCTTCTCCCAGGATTTTCCCAGCACTGAGCTGAAAGCCAGGCTGACCAGCAGGTCACCAGCCAGGCAGTGAGCTCAGGGAGGACTGCACCTATTTCCAGTGGTGGAGACGACCGTGCTGTACTTCTCCAAAGGACCTGGCTGTAGGAAGCTCCCACGAGCATAGATTTCTCTATGCAGTCCCAGGAAAGCTATCCCAGGAAGTGCACAGTGCTGCCTGCTCTGCCCAAGCCAAGGCAAAAACCTTCCGTCCACAGCAGTCAAGTCTTCAGTTCAGTCCATGCAATGCCTTGCCCTTACCAAAATGACTGGTTCCAAGGGGCAGAAACTGAGACCTGTTTATCTGAGCCCTGAGAAGAACAGAGGCAGCAAAGGTAGAAGGAATTAGGGCTGTTCTGGTTTGTGCTTCTGTACCTCTAGCCACGAATGAAACTACTCCTCTTCAAAGGAAGATCATCTTCCTCATCAGCTGTTGTTCCTATCTCAGCTGACAACAAAACATCCAGTGGTTTTAGTGGCAGCAGAAAACAGCCTTGGGGAAAAAAAGGGCAAAGAAAGGCAGAAAATTCACTGTTTCCATAAATGTACCTGCACATCAGCTTTCTATCTGTGTGAGCCAGCCTCCCCCCGTCACCACGAGCTGTCAGGCTGCGTGTGGGTGGTCAGGGCAGGCTCAGGCAGGGTGGATGTACATCAAGGAGCTCCTGAGCATCAGAACCCTGCTCTGCCCAGAGAGAAGGCCCCACAGGCTGGCATGCCGCATGTTAGGTAGTGCTCAGGAGACAAGTGGCTTTTGCTAGCCCATCACGCCAGACCAAGGAGACAGATGAGGGAAATCAGGTGTGGGCTGGGAGCATCCCAGCATTGTCACACGGCACCATCATCCAGTGGTTGCTCATTCCCTGCTGATTTCAGAGGCTGTCCTCATCACCCCATGCTGCTGACACTGTGCAGATGAAGGTGAGAGTACTGGGAAGGGTCTTTGGGGTGCTGTTTCAAAATACAGATTTCTTCAGGATTCTTTTTTTTTTCCCAGGAAATGGAACAGAGGCCAGGTCCCAAGGCAGATTGCCAGGCAAGCAATCCTGGAATCTTCAGCTCTGGGCATTTCACCTGTGAAGCATCCTGAAGGTCCACAGAAAGCCCAGGCTGCCCAGGAGCCCCCACATTAAGCAGCAGATAAACATGGCAGGAACCAGGCAGATGTGCACTACAGTCCATTTTGCTTGGAGCTTTATCAACCCAACTGGATTTGCTGGCACAGGAGTGCCATGCAATGCTCCAAGGCATGAGAGGGTCTGGATTATACACCCCTCCTAAGGGTAATTATTCTAGTTCATCACCTGGGCAGTTTGCCTGATGGGGCAGAAGTGACTTCTCATTTTATCTATTCACAACACCTCCTTTCTGAAAGTCTTGCAGAGAAAATTAAAACACGATAGACTTGAAGATGCAACTTTTCTCTTGAAGACACCATTATCTTGGAAATATGCCAATTTCTTTTTCTTTTCTCTTCTTTTTTTTTTTTTAAGGGAGAGAAGTGTTGACAACCTTTATGGAGGAAGAAAGAATAAATATTTTATAAGATGAAAGAAGGAGGCAGGTGTGACATGAGCTCTCATCTTACAGAGCTGTGGCTGTAAGGAGAAGGATTAGGGCATGGGTTTTTCAGGCATTCATCTCCAGCTCTTGTATAAACAAAACTCTTATCCATCAAGTGAAGGTTTTATGTCCCAGAGAATGTAACATTTTTTTCCTGAGAGCTCTTCAAAGGAAAAAAGAAAATTCCAGAGCTGCGCAACTTTCTGTAAGCCATCGTCACGGCTGATGTCACCATAAATAAACAAAGGAATGCTGGTGCCAACCATGACAAAAATGTCAAATTCTTCCTAGAACAGTTACCTTGCCTACTCTGAGAGCAAAGCAAGCTCTTGTCCTGCTGGACAGAGGGGTCTTTGGAAAATGGAACAGAGCCTGGAAAGGCCACAGAGACCTAATTGCTGACCCACATTGTCACAAGTACCACCATTCGTCAGTGGACAGGAAAGCCCCAAGAAAATTGTGCTCAGTCAGTCCTTCCTCGTCATCCCTCATTTGTGTGGCCAGGGGTTTACATGTGGAGGATGGGGGCATTATCCTGTAACAAAACAAATGTTTGTTTTCTCCTCCCAAGTTTGCTTGAGAGGAATGAAAACAGGATGAAATGGTTTTCATGAATGGCACCTAGGAGGTAGAGCAGGTTGAGACCCCCTCCAGATGAGAACACCCCTGTTTGGGTGCTTCCATGTAAATTTGGTGTCTGAATTTCCACTATAGGCACTGAATTTATAGTCAACAACCCTAGGACTCGATCCAGTCCAACCTCCAGTAGATTCCCAGCTTGGGGTGGATTTACTTGTCTGAGAGGAGACACCTACAAAGGTGTTCAAAGGTATCCAAGTCATCCACATAAGGCTCTTTAGAAAAGACACAGGATCTACTTTAAATAAAAGTGTTTCAGCAACTGAATCCTATCCAGAACTGCTCCATGGGGGTCAATGACACCGACAAATCAGACACAGATCTGTCCCCCAGGAAACATAAATGCTCTGTTTGCCTTGTGTTTGCCTAAATGATTCCACAAAGTTTGGAGACAGCGTTAGGCAACTGTGCCATCTTTCAGTGAGGTCTGAGGAAAACAAACCTTTCAGCTGCCAAGGGTGCCAGAGCAGCATTTCTCCTGAAAGCTTCTGAGAAGACACCTCAAAACAATCACCATTCTCCAGCTCAATGTCATGCTGTATTAATGCAACTTCTTGATTTTCAGAAACATTAATTATATTTTGGGCTTCCTACCATGTATGCACCATTTCCCACCTAGTCTTTGCAGTGGCTTCACCAGTGATGGTGGAACCTCTGTGCAAATTGTGATCATCCTGTTTGATACGAGTTTCTTCATCCTACAAGGCTACATTTGAATGTCAGTCATGTCAGCCTGTTTCCACTAGCTCAAAAATAAGGATTAGAATAAAACCCTGGGTCACCAGGCTGTGTCTGAACCCAAGGTCTGCATCTTTGGGACTATTTCAATCTCTCCATTTGGTGTAAATGTCTCCACACTGTCAGCTCCTTCAGTATGGAGGCTAAGACAGAAACAGAACATAACTGCATCCATTCTCCCACTAAAATAAGGATTTCTTTGACTACATCCTAGATGTTTTCAGTCCCTGGCTCTGGTGCACCCAGCTGTACATACATCACCTCTCCTGGACCCTTCAGCCATCCCCTGGGACCAACAGGAGAACAACTTGTGTGAGTCAGCATCCTGCCTCCAACAGTGGACGCCCAAGAAAGAACATAGGCTTAGAACAAATAAATAACAATATTTCCTTGAAACACTTCCCAGCATTCAGCAGCTTGTGGGTTGGGAATTTCCCAGGTAAGAAAAAGGGATCTTTGCATTTCGTAGTCATCAGTGAACTTTTCTCCCAGGTTTTTCCAGTGTCTTTTGGAGCATACACAAACTTTGCATATCCACAACCTCCTGCAGCAAGGCACTCTACAGATTTTATAACACAGTGCCTGAACAACCACCTCTTTTTTTCTCAAATGTGACTCTCAGTAATTTCTCTTGGTGTCCTCTGGTTCTTGAATTGGCAGGGGCTGTGGAGAGCCATCCCTGTGTCCCCACCTTTGTGCTGCTGGAGTAATATTTTCCTATGTCCTTTCAGTCCTCAATTTTCCTGAAATCCCAAAATTTGGCTGCACTGCTTCTCCTCACTGCAGGTCAGCAGAGGGAGCTGATGGTCTGAGCCCTTCCAGCAGCTGCTGTTGCTTTTCGTGTTCCAGCTTTTAACATTCAGTCTAAATATAAAACAATACCCGTTGTTTCTCCCAGCTGCACGGCTGAAAGTTTCAGAGGAATGAAATCAAATATCCAAGAAAGGCAATGCACTCAAAAGGAAGAATACTGGTAAATAAGATAATGTTTTATTGCAAACTAAAACAAATTGCAAGGCTTGTGTTAAGACAGCAGCCAAGAGAAAAAAGACAAGTAAGAAAAAACAGTCCTGATTCAGACTCCTCAGCAAGGTTGGCAAATAGACTTTGGTTTGTTTTTAACCACTTGCCTTATTTTGTATTATCAGAATATTAAAGATCTTGCCTTGAATGTCACATACAGTGTGGGGTCTGCAGTAGGAAAGCTTGACTTTAGTAGGAAACCCACTTTAATTCTCAGAGTTGTCATCTGAAGTGTCTGTGCCTCAGTTTCTCCACTCCTCTATGCTTTATTTATTTTATTATAGCTGCATCAGGACAAAGAGCATGACCTAGAGTCACAGAGTAAGGAATTATTTGGGTTTGAAAGCAACCTAAAGATCAGCCAGTTCCAACCCCCTGCCATGGGCACGGACACCTTTCACTAGACCAGGTTGGTCAGAGTCCCACCCAGCCCAAGCCTGAAAACTTCCAGGGATGGGGCAGCCACAGATTCACTGGGAAACCTGTGCCAGGGCCTCACCACTCCCATCACCATGTCCAGCTTGGAGGAACTGATTATCTGCAACACTCTGAAAAAGCTCAATTTCTGGAGTCTTTCCCCAAATTCTTGAGCATGTTTCCCCTGAATACTTTCTGCAGTGTAGAAGGACTTTGCCTGAGCATAGGGGAAACCAAGAGCTGGGGGGATGTTGCCCAAGAGGAGGTGAGGTCTGCCATGAGATGTAGGGTGTGGGAAGCCCTGTCTGCAAACCCTGATCTCCTCACCCAAGCCCTGGACCCACCAGCTGAATGTGCTCCTTGGGAAGCCAGCTAAGCCAGCTACATCAGGACAACCAGGAGCCTGATTCCTTCCAGTCTTCCAGAGGCTTCAAGGGGAAACAAATCTGGTTTTGGTCCGATTTGGACACAAACGAGCTCATTAAAAAAAAAATTACAACCCAACACTTGATGAGATTTCCTGCCAAGAGGAAAGCCAGTGAGCTCTCACTCCCTCCATCACCCCTGGTTTTGGCATCCTCCAGGCCCCACGTGCTTTGGCCAAGTTTTGTTTGATCCACGGTGCAAAGGAGCCCTGTGTCTCCACTTCTGGCAGCTGGATTGCACCACTGGGTAATTCTGTGGCTAAACTGTCTAAATAATGTTAATGTCTTTACAAATTCACTTTCAAAACAGCCTGAAGTGTAAAGCCAGTGGAGCTGAAGCAGCTTGCTGGGGCTTAGGCGTGTTTAGATAAGAGTGGGTGCAGAGTAAGCTTTCCACATGAGCTACAGGAACCAGAGATTGCTGCCTCTCAACCACCTCTCCTGCACTGCAAAGGGGCAGATGTTTGCTGCAGCAGGGCAAGGATGGAAAGCCAGCACTGCTAGAGGCTTTGGGATCAGTATTTTTGCTCTTCTTGGCAGCCCAACTCCCTCTGTGGCAGGTGCTGTTGGAGAAAACCACAGCAAAGCCATGGGTTGTCTCAGGTTTTCAAAACAGCAATAAATAAAATAAGAAATAAAAAAATAAAAGGGTTAGCTGACGGTGCTGAATGCAGGATGAAAAATCAAGATTTGACACAGGGCAAATCTGACTTATACCCACCTACTTGAGGGAAAATTTCAATTCTCTGGCAGGTGTCCTGCTCTCCTGCTTTTATTCAGGATGCTCCCTGGCTCCTCAGTTGGTAAAGAGGAGCTTGAGGAATGCAATACAGCTTGCAGGAGGGCAAAACTTTGTTACATGAACCTGGGGAGAGTGAAAGGTACAGGGATATAAGTCCAAAATCAGAGGCACAAATGTGGCAATGGGGACAGTGACTCTGTTTCCCAGACCTTTTCTGGGCTCAGCACAGAAAGCTGGGAATACCAGAGCTCCCTGTGCTTGTGTGTATTTGCACACTGACCCTGCCTGGTACCTGCACTGGCTTTGTGCCCTCCACAGGTCATGCTGTGATGGTGAGAGTCATAACAGCATCATGCAGGATTATCTGTGCCTCTCAGCAGCCCAGATTTCACACAGGTCACCCACTGCATTCCTGTAGTCACAGTTGTACTCCATAATCTCTCTTGGCCAAATAAAAAGAGGTTGGGGCAATGTTTGTGCTTTGATTTACATCAGAATAAATCAGCTGTTCTGCCCCAGTGGTCAGCTGTCTACAGGCAAAGGAAGAGTGAGGTAAGGTCAGCACAGACCTCTGGAGTGTCTGCAGCTGAGATTTAATGTCTGACAGCATGGCTCAAACTTGTGTTTAGGAAACCAAACAAGTTCAAAAGAAAAATTAAGCACATGCTTAAACAACACAGATAATAAAACACTAAAACAAATCAGTAATGGGAAGGGGTGGATTTGCCAGTTCTTTATCCTTCAAATCAAAACCAAAGGTTTTTCCAGTGAAACAACTTATGGCAAGTGAGACGCTCTCACTTTCACTTCTCAAAGTGAAACACCCTTTGCCACAAACTCTGGAAGATTTGCGGGTTTTACTAAGCAGGAAAGTTGGGTTTGCAGCCAGTGCAGAACCATCCTCACACTGGTCCTGGCACCAGCTAAGAGGAAAACCAGACATGACCAAGTAAAACCCAAAGCCCAAACACCCCCAAAGCAGCATTCATCCTGTGTCCCAACACAAACCAGCAGCTGCTACTTCCCTCTGGATCCACCCTTTGGTTGTGCAGTGCCCCTGCCAAGAGGATCCACACTTTTCCCAAGGGCAAACCCAAAATCCCAGGAGAAGAGGAGGCTCGGGGGGACCACATCACTCTGTGCAACTCTCTAAAAAGTGACCAGAGCCAGTCTCTTCTCCCAGGTGACAAGGGACAGAATGAAAGAAAATGGCCTCAAGTCATGCCAGGGGAGGTTTAGATTTAGGAAAAATTTCTTCACTGAAAGGGTGGTCAGGCACTGGAAGAAGGTGCCCTGAGAAGTGGTAGAATCACCATTCCTGGAAGTGCTAAAAAATCATGGATGTGGCATTTAAGGACGTGGTTTAGTGGTGGACTTGGCAGCACTGGGTTAATGGACTTGATGATCTTAGAGATCTTCCCCAGCCTTAATGATTCTAAGATTTATGGAGCCACTGGCTCCAAACATGCTCTGCACAGAGTTGTTGGTGGCACAGAGCTTGTGCAGTCCCAGGGCTGGATCTGGTGGCACAGTCTCCTGCTCAGAGCTGGACATGGTCCAGTGTGAGTGTGAGACATGGTCCACGCTGCCATGCCATTCCTATGTCACACAGTGCTGGCACACCTTCCATTGCACTGGATGGGGACTGCCAAGAGTTCCTGTTCTCTCACGAGCTTCTGCCCTAGAAGTGGTGAGAGTGATTTTTCCAGTCAGGAATAGAAAAACATGCTGATACACACCATTCCATCAAGCTGCCCCATCTCCTCCCTTCCAACTGCAATCCCACAGGTTCTGCTACAAAGGAGTAGAAAGATGGGAACAAATCATTTAAAATGGGAAGTCTGGGGGAAATTATTTCATTTTGTCAGGTCAGTAGATGCACCCCACATATATTTTTCAATCTGTGCACATCTGGAATTAATACAGCTGGTGAATAAGAGCATCAGAGACTTATATGTGATGGCTGGCCACTGGTCATCTACAGGATCCTTTTTCTTAATACTACCTCCCAAAATTTTTCTGGGCAAATTACCCAGCAATGATGCAAAATCCTGAGGCTGCTGAAGTCAGGAGGAGATCTGTCAGTGACTCTGAAGATTTGCAGTCTGGTTTAATCCTGATAGGAAGAGAGACATCAAAGCATGGAATAATTTAATATGCTGAGTTGGAAGTAACCCAAGGGTCATCAAGTCCAGCCCCTGGCCCTGCACAGGACAATCACAAGAATCCCACCAAGTTCCTGAGATTGTTCTTCAAACACTTATTGAACTCTGTCAGGCTTGGTGCTGTGATCACTTTCCCGGGGATCCGGTTCCAAATGTCCTTTTAACCTGTTCATCCCTCACCTGGGTTGGGGTCAGGTATCCCCACAGGCTCAGGTGTGTCAGAGTAGCCCTGCTCAAAGCACTCACAAAGACAGCACAGGGAGGAGGCACAAATCCATGTTTGCTGAGGCTGGACACAGCCCAGCAGCCTTCCTTCATCCCTCCCCAGGAGGAGAATGGCCTGTGGTCCCACCCAAGGGACTCAAGGAACTTTTCCCACACCCTCAGTCCCCATGTCCTCAGATCTCTCCCAGGTTTCAGGAAGACAAAGACACCTCATGCTGCTCCAGGTTTGCTGTGGCTCCTCCCAGCCCAACCTCTCCAGCACACGTGCCCTGCAGTCCTTGCCCAGCTCATGCCCTGCCATGATTCATGGCTCCTCTTCTGCTCTTACTTATAAGGGGACTTGGAACTTCACATTTCCTGCACTAGGAAAGCCAATGCCAAAAAGTGCCTTTTTCTCTGCTCTGCCACCAGCCCTGTCTGCTGCCCTGGTCCCCTGCCCATGCTGGGCACCGAGCCAGCCTGCCCCACAGTGCTCCCCACAAGGGTTCCTTGGGGTGCCCCTGTCCCACACCATCCCCTACCCCACAGATGCCATCCACAGGCAGGGGTCCCTTCCCCATATGGCAACCCCTGGTCATTCCCATGTCCCCAAATTATGGTTCACATGCAGCAGGGCAGACTGTCCAGGGAACACATCCCTGCTGACCCAGACATGGGAAGTGGCTGTCTCTCTCTGTTTAATCCTCACTAAAATGTTAATTTTCATCTAAGTGCAGCCAAATCAGGATTTTTGCTTTTATGTTTTGAGGTGAGATTTTTACTATCTGAAAAAAAAAGGAAAAAAAAAAAAAGGAAAAAAAAAGGCTGAGAATTCCTTTAGGGAGCAAAAATGTAATAAAATTATAGTAATAAAATAAGTATAATATAATAAAATGCAATAAAATAAAATAAAAGCACAGGAGTGCAGTTATTAACTCTTAGAGCCATTAAACTACATATTTTTAATGCCAAAGTCCTCAATGAGAATATTTTGGTCTGTAATGCCAATCTGCCTTCTCAGCAGCCCTTTCTTGCCCAGCAATTTCCTGACAAGGGTTTGTCAATCCTGACTGTGGCAAGCAGCTTGAAAATTCTCTTTTTGCAGCCAGGGAATACAGCAGATATGGAAAAAGGGATTGGCAGATTTAGGAAAGCAATTCCCAGAAAAAGAATCTGGCTGGTGAGAAGAGGATGGGAAGGAAAAATCTCCTGAGACAGAAAATCCTTTGGAGGTGAGATGAGATGATACAGCACTTCAGACACATCAGTTCTCTCTCCAAACATCAGCTTCTCCAGAATATAAAAATAAAACAAGAGTACACAAAGGGGCAAACAAGAGTGGAGTAGGAATGAGTTGGTCAGGAATTCTGGAAAAGGAAAAACTGGTTTTTTGCAAACATGTTGGATGGGAGAAGAGCATCCAGCAGGTGGGTACCCAAGCCCAGCAGGATGGAGGATCATTGAACATTTGCTTCTCATCCATTCCCTCCCACCTGGTGACAGGCACAACACCCACAGTGACAACCCCTCCAGAACCATCACGAAGAGAAGTCTGAGGAACAAAAAATTGATCCTGCTGGGTCTTATCCAAAGAGTAGAATGAGTTTTCTGCAATTTCCTCCTCCAATGTTTTCCATTACTGTCTCAGGGTAGCTTTGATCTGTGCTCATTCCTGCTGCTTTCCAGTAGGATAAGCCTTCTTCCCTTTCCAGGCAAAGCCAGCTTGTCCAGCTCTCCAAAGGACTTCAGAGGGGTGGAAGACACTGCAGAGTCCCCAGGGCCCTGGCTGCAGTCATGGTATTCCTGGAAGGAGTGGGGATGTGGGGCCAGGGTGATTCCTGTTTGCAGCTCTCACACGCTCAGCTGGAGTTTGCAGTTGCAGAGATTTGGCTCCAAAGCCCGGGGTGTGATTTTAAATCCCACAGTCCATGCTGCCTCCCTGAATTGCAGCTGCTTTTCCATGTCTCTGGCAGGTGAACAAGGAGGAGGTGGCATGTACTCTCACGGGCCTTGGGCGAATATTGCTTTTGCTGCTCACATTTAACCACATGTTGCCACTGACATTTATCTCAGCTGCCTTCTGTCTCTCCATGAAATGATCACCGCTCTCTGTATGGAAAATTTAGCTGCTCTGAGGACCAAGCTGTGCTGCTAGTTCCATGTGGGAAGGATCGGAAGTGGATTAAGCGGGGTTTCAAAACACAGATTGAAATGATGGGCTGGAACAAGATCTTGGTTTGGAAGCACCATGAAAACATCATCTTGGATTTCAGCACATTGAAAGTTAGGAGTGAATTGCACGCCAAGATTTTTCAGGCTGGGAGAAAAAAAAAAGAGAGAGCAATAGGAAGGATGACAGAGATTTATAAAACCACAAAAGGAACAGAAAAGGTAGTGATTTTTTCACTGTCTCTTTTAATGCAAAATCTAGGGAAATCTAATGAAAGTAAAACAAGGAATCTTCAAGGCAAAATGCAAGTCAGTTCTTCATGTGATGTGTGGTCATACTGTGAAAATCCTCATCACAAGATTTTGTGGTGACAGAAGAGATTAGGCTGACAGGTCAGTCATTCCCAGGATCCTCCTGGTCACTCTTTTAATTCTCATTAAAAATAAGTTCAATGGTTTCCTTTTCTCAGTCCCTGGGGACTTCAATGACTGCCATGACTATTTAAATATCTTAGAGAGTGGCTTGGCCACTGCCTCTGCCAAATCCCCCAGGACTTTGGGATGCCTCTTGTCAGGTCTCACAGACTTATACATGTTCAGAATGCTCAGGTTGTCACAAAGCTGATCTCCTACTGCGTGAGGGACTTTGCTCAGCCAGTCCCTGCCCTTGTAGCCCATCCAGTTTAACTCTACAGATTATGTTTATGCTCCTGGGATGCTCCTGAGTGATTTACTGCTGTAGACACAGCCTGTGCATCCCCTCAGCTCCAGCTATGGTGGGACACATGAAGACAAAACAGCACAAAGGCTGAGCTGCAGTGATATTGAGAAGTTGGACAAGGTGAGTTCCGCTATGACTTAAATTCCCAGTGTTCTTCATGGCTTACAGCTGTCTGGACATCTGTGGAGATCATTGTT
This sequence comes from Pyrgilauda ruficollis, assembly GCF_017590135.1. NCBI lineage: Eukaryota > Metazoa > Chordata > Aves > Passeriformes > Passeridae > Pyrgilauda > Pyrgilauda ruficollis. The sequence goes on along the minus strand of NW_024526377.1, from coordinate 9,088,125 downwards.
CACCTGATCCAAAACTAGTGCTGATGCTCCCAAGCATCAACAATCACTCAGCATTGATTAAACACTCAGTCTCCTCCCAAGTTTGTCTCTCTCCTGCTCTCTGCTCTCAAGTTCAATCTTCCCTCAGGGGAATTGCTGCACAACTTGGCTTTAACCAAAATAAACTGTCCTGGCACGAGTTCATGTTTTTCAAGATATAGCTTTAAAATAACAAGAAGCAGATTTTCCCCTTCCTTGCTCTTACAGGCTCCATTGTGAAAGCTTCAAGGATTGTCACCTACAACACCATGGTGACCCCAGAGCACCCATATATTTATTCTCTCATGAGAGGCATTTCTGTAGCTGATGGAGATTTATAAGTTGAAAGCAGACAAGATTTTCCATTACTTGTAAAATTGTGGAAAAATCAGAGGGACAAAGATAGCTTGGGACTTCCAAGTCGTAAAACAACACTCAGCCCATCTGATTTTAAGTGTTTTAGACTTTATATCAATATTGTTCTTCCATGGTGGGGGGGCGGGTAGGAAGAGGGACTCAGTGGGAAGAGGGACTCATCTACCCCAACAGCAGGAGAAATCTTTTGGAAACAACAACAAAACCACAGGCCTGGGTAATCCCTGTTAAAAAAACAAAGCTGCAGTTTGGATTGTGTGTACAAACTCAAATCAGGCAGATTTATTCCCGTGGTGCTGTGAGACCAAAGAGATATCAAAATGGTCACACAAGTATTTTTGGAAACTCACCAAGTGCATCCTTTTGTCATCTTCTCTTTTCTACTGCAATTGGAAGGAATCAAGCCCCAAGCACTCTAATCCAGCTTGGATCTCCAACTCTGTTCCTCCTGTTATTTTAACTTTAAGCACAGCAGTCCTTTGAAAAAGTGCCCTGTTCCCACTGCCTGGGAGCTATGGGAAAAAGCTATCTTGGTCCTATCAGGAATGTGCCTCGCCTCTGCCCTGCGGTTGTGTTGCCTTCGGAGAAACTGGTGTCACGAAGCACTGCAGAAAGACAGGCCACAGCATTCCCTTGGAAAAGCTGGGGAAAGGAGGGGGACAAGTGGCTCAGGCTGTGCTGTTCCTTTGCTTCTGAGAAGCTGGAGGAAAGTTGCAGATACCTGGGTTGTTTTTCCCAGCTCCTTGGGGATGTTTTAGAGAGGTGGAAAGTTTAGGACAACAGGAAGCCGAGATTCGAAAAACCCAATCCCTGTGAACAGCTGGAGGCTGAGTTGGATTTGATGATTAAGGTCTTAAAAGGTCTTTTCCAACCTTAATGATTCTTCCATTCCAGGATTATAATGGAGATGCTGGAAAGTATCTCACACAGTGTTAGGAACCCACACATTTGCAAGTGAATCAAGACTTTTCTGGCTGGTCTCTCTCTGCAAGGTGTAATGGGAGTTCGGAGCTAGAACACACAGATACACAGACATGGAGACTCCCACACATCTGGGTGTCCATCCAGAGCTGAATCCCACCCTGGAGACAGTGAGATGAATTCCCACCCACCTGGCCAAAGGGTTTTATGGGTGTGGGTACCATGAGAATTACACAGCAAGGGTTGAGTGGGGAAGAACGTGATTTGTAGCTTGGGTTTTCTGCATGTCCTATCTGACACAGTGCCTGGAAATTCATCTTTCAACCCAAAGGTTCGTCTCCTTTGAGGGTAGAAGAGTTTAAGTGAAAAAGGAGTGCAGTGAGCAGGTACAGACCCTCCATGTGAGCACCTGTACTTGCATTCCAGCCAGGAGGGGTGTTCAGCTGGAATACATTGCATGCTGAAGAGATACATCTGCTATTTCCCAAATAGAACCATTATCCATGTAAAGTTAGACTATCATGTCCAAAATTCCTTAACAGAGCTATAAGGAGTGACCAGAGAGTGACTGAGAAATTGGGACACCCAGCCTCAGAAGGATGAGAGCCACTGCCCTCCATCTCACAGCCTGGGCAAGCTCCAAGCTCCAAAAGTGTCTCATGCAAGTGTCTGGGAAGTTCACCTGGGGATGGAATATTTGTCCCCTCAGGAACTACAGGAGATCCACAACCTTCTGAACCAACTGATCAGCCAGTATTTCCAAAGGTATCTCAAATACCACTAAATGCTCCTGTTGAGGTAACTGGAGCCTGACCATCTGACTCTAACAGTTTTATTTCAAGGAGCATTTGGACAATGCTCCCAGGAACATGGTGTGATCTTTGGGGTGACCTGTGCAGGGCCAGGAGTTGGACTCAACGATACTGGTGGGTCCCTTCCAACTTAGCATATTCTATGATCTTCCCATGCACTCAAACCCGGCACCTCTACCAGTTTTGGAGGTTTAGCCTGTGATTCTTGGTTGCTCAAAGTCCCGAAATGGGCAGGTGTTTCTTCCCTTTATGTCCATAGTAAAATTCTCACTGAACTCAGAGAGAAGAGCCAGAAGTCACAGCCCTCAGTGATGGGAAATGCATCACAGACAAGGGATGAGGAGGGAAATCACAGAAAACAGCTCAGCTAAAGCTCCTCCAGACCACTGTCATTGCCCCCTTCACCTCAGCCCACTCCTCAAGCACATGGACCCCATCTGTGTCCCAAGCTGCCAGGAACATTGCACTTGGCACCTGATGTACCTCCCCCAAAAACCCTCAGCTGTGCAGAGCATGGTGGGCTCCAGTCTGGAAACACAAGCCACTCTGAGAAGAGCTCTTCCCCCACTTGCTAGGAGGGGACAGAACAGGTTAATCCTTTTGCAAGGGTGCTAGGCCAGCTGCCAGGCCTGCCTGTGGAGAATCCATCCAAACTTGACTCATCCTCAAGTGATTCAGATTGTTCCCTTTGGTACTTTGAAAAGGTTATCAGTCTTCTTGAATCAGGCCAGAGCAGGGTTGAGGGATGAGGGCAAAGGCAAGTACCACACTTGGCCTCCTTCAGAGTGATTTGCGACTGGCTATTCACTTGTCCTCCACAGAAATCCACTTTCCACATGTGAAATGAAGGGGTTTGCACTTCTCTTCAGTATCTGAGTACTTCAGGAGATGACCTTGGGCTAGCCAAGCATCCTGGCTCTACTGGACTGGGAGCCCATAAAAAGCAAAGCAAAGGCTGAGTCAAGCTCTTGGTATGCTGCCCTAGCAGCAGCACTCTGCAGTAAATGCACTGGCCAGAGCACAGAGCCCAATCAAAGAAACAGCCTGTCCAGTGCCAGCACTTCCTAGAACTGGGAACATCACACTCTCCACAGACATCCCCAAGATCACATTGTTTTCCATGCTCTGGAGAAACCTGGGAGAAAATGCCCCACCTGTGCTGAACCACCAAAGCCAGGAGAGGAGATGATCAGCATCAGGGTGTCACTGCTTCTTTCTTCCTCCCTTGGAGAAAACAAGCTCCTCATCCTCACTCTCACAGATGGATTGGATATCCCTCACTAGACATGTCAGTGTGTTTTCTGTAAATAATTATTACGAACCTGTAGGAGGAGGATAGGAAGAGCAGGTGGGAAATGAGAAGAGCAGCAGGGATACCTGGAAAGGACTAGGGTGAGCTGGCTCTGCAGTAACACACTCAGCATCACCAGGTCCTACACTTGGTCTTGGAGACTGTCTCCTCTTCTGCTGGGACCACGTCTGCCCTTGCAGGCATGCCAGGGAACTCTTAAGACCCAGGATAACTTAAGAGGAGATTTAGGAGTCATTTTGACTCAGTAATGCTGAAAGTGAAAGAACAGAACTGAAACGAAGAAGAAGAAGAAGAAGAAGAAGAAGAAGAAGAAGAAGAAGATGATGAAGATCAGAATGTCACTTGCAAATACACACTCTTTACAAATAATGGGATATCACAATAGCCCTAATTAGATCGAAGACATAAAAGACAGGTCACAACAAATATAATCTAGATGAGAGGTCATGCTTATGCCATTGTATCCCACCCAAAGCAGTCAGAAGTGACCTTGGAAGACCTCAGAAACAGAGGCTGATTCTGGTAATAGCAGAGAAGCCACACAGCTCCCATTTGTTTCTCAGTGCTTGATATGGGTTTGCCTCAGAGCTGTGCTGGCAGACAAAGATAAGTAACATCAGTTTCCCATTAATCTATGGCCACACAGTCATTGGGTGTGTGGAATCAAAACAATATTGCTGAGATTTACTTCTTTCCTTCGTTTTTATACCCATGGTCTTTTGCCAAAAGCTCCCAAAGCCATCAATAGGAACAAATCAATAACAGGACTGAAATAATTTCCAGGAATGAAAGCCTACCTGTTTCTAGTAAACACCTAAAGGAGTTTCGATTCCTTGCTCAAGCCCACAGAAAGGCTTTATATAGTACAAATTTAAAAAATATAAAATATACCAATGGACTAGCTATTCCTTAAATATTGTGTCAATGCATCTTCTTGACAGGCTTTTGGCTGAAGGCAGGTTGGTGGCTACCACCAGTTGTGTAAGTAGATGGAGGAAGCTCGATGCTTCAGTGCACATCGGCCAAGTTTGCACAGCACATCCCCTCCAACAGGCTGGTACAGCAGAGGCCAAGTGCACATCAGAAAAGAAGAATTTTCTGAGCTCAGAAGGGTAATGACCCATGGCACTGTGTCCTTACCAGCATCTGCCCAATGTGGCCTTGCAGCCATCTCCAAACTGCTGCAGCAAAGGCCAGTCCTGCTTCACCCGCCACGACCACCCGAGCACACATGAGCTCCCACACTCATATTCTGCAGAAAGGCTGGTTGAGGAACTGCTCCAGCATGGGATTCAGCAATGTTTCATACTTCCAAGACCCTTTCACTTCCAATTCTCTTCAGTCAGTTCCTAGGAATCGACTCCAGCATTTGCCCAGTGCAAATGGGGCAGGAGAAACATGCAGTTGGGTGGGAGGGGAGGGTGCAAAGACTGCAGAGCTCTGACCGAAGCAGAGGAAACAAACAGAACCCCAGGCATGACTCAGACATGACTCCTGTCCACCCACAGACAGAGAGGCAACTTCAGAATGTGGCCTCCAGCCCTAGAGAACAGTTCCTCAAGAGCAGTAACTTTGTCACTACTACCAGACCCTTTTTACCTGCTACTATCTATTTTCTCCATGCTAGAGCAGACATTAAAAAAAATAATAAATTACTAGATTTGCATCCTTTTAGGGCTCCTTTGCATCACTGGAGGAAATTTTGCATGTTTCACACTCAGGCTCACAAGTGGATTTGTCTATGGAACATATCCCTGCACATACCACAGATCATGTTGATGGTTTGCCATATTCATACAAGAGCTTGACCACTTTAAACTGTAGTTCAGGGACAGCCCAGAGAGCTTCCTTTCCAAGGCAGGCTGCTGTCACCCCCTGCTCTCTGGGTGTAGACAAGGCTACTCAGTGGATACACACAGGAAGAGGAGCACTCAGCCAGGAGTAACCTGGAATTTAAACAGAAGAGGAATTAAAATAATTTCAGCTCCATCTCAGGTTTTGATTTATCAGTTTTTAACAAATTGTTTTGGGAAACTCTTTTATCCAAAATTACTATTCTGGAGAAGACCAGGAACAGCTAATACATCTCAAGTAAAGACACATAAAGTCCTGTGCCAAATCTTGCATTCATGTCACAGTGCATGACACATGGCCTACCATAAGTCATGAGATCCTGCCTGGAAGCCAAAGGACAGAAAGAAAAACTCCCACTGATTTCTTAGAGTCATAGAATCATGGAATGGTCTGGGTTGGAGGGGACCTTAAAGATCATCTTGTTTCAACCCTGCTGCCACAGGCAGGGACACCTCCAATTAGACCAGGTTGCTCAGAGCCCCATCCAGCCCAGCCATGGACACTTCCAGGGATGGGACATCCACAGCTTCTCTGGGCAACCTGTGCCAGGGCCTCACCACCCTCACAGGAAAGAATTTCTTCCTAGTATCCAGTCTCTGTCAGTTTAAAGCCATTCCCTCTCGGTCTATCACTACATGCCTTTGTCAAAAGTCCCTCTCCACCTTTTTCTACAGGAGACTTATCTGCAAAAAAGGAACCCATGGCATTGCATCAGTAATGTTCAGATTCTTGACATTTACTCATCAACATGACGGGATTGCCAAGAAGTCCACCTAATTCCAGCCAGCTGACTTTGGCCCAATAAAGTCCTGGCAATTCCTCCATTGGCTGCTGATCTACATAAAACAAATGTATTATTTCTTTTCCAAACATCTCACCTCATCCCAGCCACAGATCTTTGAGTTTGCTACACACTTACAGCAAACTGGCTGAGAGAGAGCAAGGACACACTTAACAAGAGCAGGGCAGGAAAAACATGAGTCCATGAAGCTGGAAATTAAAGGGAATAGATTTTTCCCTCTCTTTTTCTACTCTAGGATAGATAAATCCCTCTTATGTCCAAGATCATGTATTATCAGTCGCTGATTAAATACCCACATATGAAATTAAACCACAGAATCACAGAACCATTGAAATAGGAAAATACCCCCAAGATCATTGAGTGCACCATGTCAAGTAAAAGACAGCACTAAGTGCCACTTCCAGCTGTTTCTTGAATTTCCATGGGTGGTGACTCCACCACTTCCCTCGGCAGCCCATTCCAACACTTAATATTCCTTGCAGTGAAGAATTGCTTGTTACCTGTCAAAAGTTACTTTAAGCAGCCAAGGTACAAGTGCACAAAGGGACATTTCTGCACTGAACTGGCATTTTTCTGACACACAGCTTGTGGTAGCCCTTGTCAAGGTTGGGAACCAGCCCAGCTGGTGTTGGCATTGCTGCTATGCTGCTGGGTACCCACCCCATTGCACAGCAGGGATGGGAGCAGGTGGTTCCACCCAACCTCCTCCATCAAAAGTTAAACTATGGAAAATTCCCAATTGCCAGATGATCTTCCATTAACCAATCAGTCATGTGTGTCCTTCTCGACCAGTTGAACTAGGACCCACATGAGTTGTGCTGTTGACTAATGGAAAGTTAAGCCTCAAGGGCTCTGAAGGTTGGGCCACTGAGCCTCAAAATCTCTCTGCTTTTTCAGTTTGTCTGAGACATTTTGGCCTGTACAGAACATTGCTGTTGGGCTTTTATTTTTATTTTTAACCTTAATTTTAGCCAGAATGGCAGAGCAAGAGGATGGAAGAAATGTAGTAAGTGTATTTGAAATGGGCATGGAATTTTACACAGGGCAGAGCTCCCAAAAATAGCTACAAAACAGACTGCTTTAAAAAATTTGAAATGACAGATTTTATTGGTGTTATAAGAATGATTTCTCAGGGCTGTATTTACTGTGGCAAGCCTAGAAGGAAGGGAACATGTGTTCCTACACAACAGAAAGGAGGAGATGTGCCATCACACAGCCAGACAGCTCATGGGACCAGGCCGCTCCACCATGCTTATCACATGCTTATGCAGTACTGAATGTTCAAATGCTTTTGTAGATATTCACTAAAGACTTGAAGATTTGCTCATGCCACAGGAGAGGAAGAGGAAAAGTGAAGACACAGATTGGTTGCAAACTGCTTCTTCACTTGGTCACTGTGGGAAAAAATATCCACATGTTCATGTGGTAAGGAAAATCCTCAGATACAGTTTCATGTTTCCCTGGGTCTGGTCTCATACCTAAGTTTCTGTAATATGGGAAAGGAATAAAAGGAAAAGTTCATAGCAAACTGAGCTCAGCCAAGTTCCCAGTATCCTCACAGTGAAGCCCCTTTCACAGAGGTGCAAAGCAAGGAAACTGCAGGCTCTGAATGCAACCTCCAGCTCAGGCAAAAGCTCACTGGGAGAAACAATAACCCCTGGCAGGGCTCCAAATGAATCATTACATCTTTATGAGCCATTGTTTTCCATTGATGGACCTGCTCTCATTCACAAAAAGCTGCTTTTGTGAGGCAAGAGGAAAAAACACACTTGGAAACACATAAGTGAATCCCTGAGTGGTGAGGGTAGCATGGGAGCACTGTGAGAATCCAGCTGTTATTTACCCCAGACAGCTGTGTGGACAGTGTTGAAATGTTTTCATGGACAAATCCTCTTGCTGTCTGCTTCTGTCCTTTATTCTTGTAAACTTTGCTGTGGAGTTTTCCCTTTGGACCTAAAGTTTGGCTACAGCACCTCTAGCAGCTCCTCTTGCTTTCCATCCCATCAACACAGCCCACGTTGATCACATGGCTCAAGCATTACTGAAGGGTTTAAACGAAGACAAAAGAGGCTGAAATCTGCTCTGTTTCATCCCTCCATTGATCAGTTGGCCAAGTGACAAGACCACTGACCACTCAGCTTGGGAGAGGGTGCTGAGGCTCAGTTTGGTTGTGTACCTGGTGGCACCTTGAGCCATTGGTGCTGTCCCTTGGCGCTCAGTCACGGCATGTGGAAGCCCATGCAAGCAAAGAGCAAATACAAAGTTAGCATGAAATGTAGTTTGAAATGGCATCTACATGTAGGCAACACACTGGGGACCCTCCTGGTTTGTGCCTGAGTCTCTGTCTAGACTACCCAACTGTCTTGACTGGATGTCCAGTGACTGGAGCAGGAATCTAGACACTCAGTGAACAGGAAAACACCAACACTTAGGATTCTTCACCCCAGACTGAATCTGTGCTCTGATGTCTAGTGATGCCTGAGAGGTTTTACTAAAATCTACACTCTTGAACAGGCTGGGAGATGAGGGACAAGTCCTGCTGAAGACCTGTGAGCTCAGTGGCTGTTCAGCATCTCAGGTGGGACCAGGCACCTCCATACAGACAGACAGAGCCCCAAGCTTGTCTTCTCTGCTTTCTCCTCCCAGCCAAGCCATGCTGGCCCATACCATGAAATGCACTGACATGCAGAGCTCAGGATGCCAGGCTGGGCTGGGGACCAGCCATAGGGACATGGCCACAAGGTCCTGTGTGCCACTGCCAGCTCTGATGCCTCTCACAGCCCAGCCTGGCTCTGACAAATGACACAGCAGGATGGCTGGGAAAGGGATGCTTTTTTGCAAATGCTACTAAAGCAAAGAGCTCCCACTGTGCTCACAAGGATTCCAAGAGTGGTGTGCCATCCTCTACTGGGTGAGAGGCATTTCTTTGGCACCATGAAGGGCTGAACTCTTGTTTGACTCCACCTCTGCATGCTCACTTTTGAAGAGGCCTCTTCTCTTTCTGGAATGATGCAGATTTGCCTGCCTGCAGAAGTGGTTTGGAAGCAGCTGTTGGAGCAGAGATGGCCCATTCTGCTCTCCCTCCCCAGGATACCTTGAATGTTCATGTTTTCAAAGTATAGAGCCAAGCTCCTACAGGCTCCAAGAGCCACCTTTGCTCTCAGCACTAGGAACTGCAGGAAATATTTTCTTCTATCCTCAAAAACTCCTCAGATATGTGCCAGGCTAAATCTACACTCTCCCAGCTGCTCTGTGTTCCTCTACACAGCATGGGATTGGAAAGCTCATCAGCTCATCTAAGTACCTAAAACACTTGGACGTTTGAAGCCTTATGAGTCTGACACTGCCTGGGGCCCCTGTCCTGGAGGAAGAGGGAAGATAGGGAAAGGAGCATCTTGCTTGGAGCCATGAACAGCTCCAAGAATATGTACCAGGGCATCCTAAAGGCAAGGAGCAGACAAGTCCTCCCTGCAGGGCCTGGAGAGCTGCTGTTCAGCTTTGAAGAAGAAACATCCCACAGACTGCAGGCACCCAGCAGAGGACCTGTGGGACCCCATCCTCCTGGAAGGTTTGGGAGCCTACAGCCTCCCTAGCTCCCAGCTCAGGCTCATATGTCAAAAACTGTGGTCCTAAACCTCTCTTTCACCAGCTGCTCTGAAACCTGAAGTCTCCAGGGTACCTAGAGGAGGCTTGACAATATTTTTCACTGTGAGGCTGAAGACACCTTCTCAAGCCTAGAGGTACCTGTGTTTTCAGGTCTGGTCTGCTCACCAGAGCCACCTCACCACTGAGTCTTGCTGAGATCAGTGGCAGCTCAGCCCGCGAGGCACCTCAGCACAACCAGCCCTGCAGAAGAGCACCAAAAGATGAAGAACGTGCTTATTCAAATATTTTTTATGCAACAGCTTGGAAACTCACTCAAAATAGGGAGAGGACTCTTTTTCTCACTGTGACATCCCTTTTGATTCAAATCCACATGATCTGACCCTCAGTTACCACGATAAAATATCCAGGGATGAGAACTTCATACTCACTGCTGTAGAAATTTCCAAGTTTCAGCTAGGACTCCCTGCACAGACAGAGCACATTATTGTGCAGCTCCATAGCCAAGGTCATGGAAGAGTCTCCACTCTAATGAACATTAAGACATTTTTTAAAAAACAGACTCTGAATATATTCCTCCAGAATTAACAGAGCAAGGACTGCAGGTCTCCAGCAAGGTTTTCTTATCTGTGAGGCATGAGAAAGAAAAACCCCCAAATCTCTGCCATCCTTTAGTGTTATCACCATCTACCCATCAAGGACTATGCAACAAGAAGTGTTCACTTTTCATTCAAGTTGAGAGCCCTAAATCATGGCTCTCAAGCCCCTGCAACCAGGTGCAACCTGTGTAGTGGCAGTAGAAATAATTTCCTAGATGTCTCTGAGAGCTCTAGCCAGGATATGGGACTTTGCTTTCAATCTAATACCTACATGACCATAAGATCCCCCTGAACAACCCTTCACACTCGCTAAAAACTGTGAAAGACTGTAAAAATCCCTGTCAGGTAAATGAAGAGTTAATATTCCTGGGAGGTTATCACTAAAATGGGATTCCTGCCCAGGAATGATGGCTTTATGGGCACAGCTCCACCGTGATGCTTTCTTCAGATCTAACTGATCTGCCTTCCTCTGTTCAGGAGGTCCATTTGTAGTAAAAATCTATAAATAGTCTGATAGGTTGGGAGAAGAGATGAAAAAGGGCCAGTGCTGGGTCATTTAATGTATAGACAAAGACATGTTCACTTCATCTGTCATGTAAACCTCAACTGCTCAAGTTTATCATTCACTGCCAAAAATGCTATTACAGCAGCTTGAGATTAGAAAGACAGTTTTATTCCTGTTTCTGACTGACCTTTGGATGGATTTTTCAACTAGGAAAAAGAAAAAAAACACTTTATATGCTCTGCACTGGAGCTTAGAAAAGTCTAACACATTTCTAAGTATAGATGTGGTGATTTACAGGGAACTCTTTTTCTGGTTTTTATAAGTCTCTGTCTTTCTTCAGCCATGAACAGTGTATTGGTTCTGACAAGGACACCGGGAACCTTTGAGAGTAGAATTATTTATGACTGGGAGTGTATGATCCAATGGATAAGAAACTGGACTTATTATTTGGCTCTGCCATGGATGTGCTGAACAACAAGAGCTTTCCCTTTCTGTGTCTCTTCTTCTCTGCAGTGATGATACATCAGAGTAAAAACTATTTTCTCACTTCTGTTTTCCAAACAAACCAGTACAGCCCAATCATCCTGGCAGACCAAATGATTCCTCCTTGTCTACAATCCGTGCTCCCTGCAGGGTTTTTTTTTTGGCACAGCCAAGTGTCCTCCAAACCAAATACATCAATGTCATCAGGTCGTTGGTGCTCTTTATGAGTCTGGTACCTGGCTCACACAGACCAATCTTAGTGCCTGCTCCTAAAAGTTCACAATAAATTATTTGTATCAAGGTACAGATGGTCTAATAATGGATGACAGACCAGATGTGTTAAGAGCTAGAGAAGTGATCCATGATCCAAAGACAGCACAGGTTTAATTGTTTAATTACAGTTGGTCCAGCAGCACTGGGGCAAATTCTGTATTTGACTTACCTGAGGCTCTGAGATCCAAGTGCTCAATGGTTTGCATCACACTACTCAACAAAAACCTAAAAAAAAAAACCCACCAGCATTTACGGCATGAAAGCCTAAGTTTGGAATTCCTGGAAGTTATGTGGTCATGCAAAGGCATCTGGTTTTGCTTGTGGCCAAAAGAAACCCTAAACATAGGTGTGATTGATCTGCTGTGAATAATTTGGCCTTAGTAATCTCACTTGCAGGTTCCACTTCCTGATAGTGTTCTCCAAATCCTTCACAAGTATCAGCCCTTTTTACGTCCCCCAAAAATGTCCATGCACACTTTGGCTGCACAGTGGGTGCACAGGGCTGGGGGAGGGAAATTCTTTATGTGTAAGGTAGTGAGGTACTAGCACAGCCTGCCCAGAGAAGTTGTGGATGCCCCATCCCTGGAAGTGTTCAAAACCAGGCTGGACAGGACTCTGAGCCACCTGGTCTTGTGGACAGTGTCCCTGCCCATGGTAGGGGATTAAAACTAGATGGTCTTTAAGGTTCCTTCCAACACATGCCACTCTGTAATTTCTGTGTGAGGGTCAGGTGTCCAGTGTACCCTTCTTCAGGTGATGAGCCACACCCAGGTCTCTTCTTTCAGCATGAGCCCCTAAAGCCTCCCACCGCTGCCTGCTCACATCACAAAAGTTCATCTCCAGCTCATCCTAACTCCTCTCCCTTCCCGACCCCTCCCCTCTCCCCTGAAGACATCCTTTTTACCAAAACGAGCCGTGGAGGCTCGAAAAGACACTGACGTCAGCGTAAAAGTAAACCAAGGAGGTCTGGATCCTGTATCATCCCCGCGCCGAGCGCCGAGCGCCGGGGAGCGAGCCCACGGCCACTCGCTCGAGGAATCTGGAGCGGCTCCGGGCTCAGCAGCTGAGCTTTCTCATCCCGGCCGTGTGAGTACTGCCTGCGGCGTGGTTCGGGCTGGGAGCGACGGGGAGAGGGAGGGACATTCACCGGCTGCAGCTGGGGAAGGCAGCGTGCTCTGATCCCGCCTGGGCTGAGAGTTTGGAGGCATCCAGGTGGGGATGGGAGTCCTTGCAAGCTGGGAGCACGTGGGTTTGGATGCGAGGTGGATCCACGTGGGTGAGAACAGCGCTGGAGAGGATGGAGAGTGCTCCACACCAGGTGCAGGAGGGATAGAGGAGAGTTGGAGAGTTCAGAGCTGGTGCAAAGGAAAAAAGCATCTCATCGAGGGAAGTGTTGGGTTTTCTATAAACTGAACTGATCTATTTGGATGGTAAAGAGCCTTGTGAGGGATTCTGCATGAAAACTTGAGTATTTCTGGTAAACTTCCATATACAGATTACTTGTGTCAGGTCCAGCTGCACACACACCTGTGCATCCCACAAGTGTCCCTGTATAGAGATGCAGAGCTAGACACAGGATTTTTAGACTCAGGCCACGAAAAAGTGATCTGAGAAGGCTCAAAATGAACTTTATAGTTTAAGGTTAGGAAGCAGAAAACTTTCCCCAGGGAGATGATATGGAAATGTCCTTACTCTGATTGCTGTGTGGGTGGGGGAAGTAGCTGGGCCAGGGTTGGGATGGCTGAAAGGGATGAATGGCCTCACTAGGTCGGCAAGTCTCTGCCAGCTGGGACATGCCTGGCCACAGTACAGCATAGAGAGAGCATCTCCCAGTGTTTACACAACCCACACTCAGTGGCAGTGTGATGAATTGGCAACGTGGCTCTTCGGAATCATTTCAGCTGTGTTTTGGTGACAGGAGGCGCCTTTTCCTCTAACATTTCTCACATGCCAGGGCCAATTGCTCTTCTTCAGCAAAAAGCCAGCCCTTTTCCTGAAATGACAGCTCCTTCTGCAAAGTTAAAACTCTCCCATTCAGAAATAAAACAGTGGGCATACAAGTTTAATCCCTATTACTTGCGCGTGACGGTCCCAGTTGAAAACCACCAGGGTGAAAAACTCTGTCACCCATGATTAGATGCAATTCTGCATCTCAGCTCACTCTGTAAATCTCTCCCTGAGCAGGGGAAAGCTGCGCAGTCATGGAAAAAGGGGGCAGAAATGTCCACTACCCTCCCATTGTAGCATCTGCCAGCACAAGCGAGGACAGAAGTCTCCCTTTGGCAGAAACTTTTTTGCTAAGACATTTTCCATCTCCTTTGTGCACAGATATCTCTGCCAACCCACAGTTAGAAGGAAAATCCCCATCTTCCCCCCCATCCTTTCTTACAAGGACACATGGCAACTTAGCAATGCAATTGAGCAGCCACTTTATTAATCTATTTCAGAGCATTTTCCCTCACCCTGCTCAAGCCTCCTTCCCCATGTCCCCCGGGCACTGAGATAAAACACAGACACTGAGCCATTTCTCCCCTCCTTGCAGAGCCTAAAGGTGCCAAAAGCACCCTAAAAGTCTTTCTTCCCCAGTTTTGAAGCAGAAGGCAAAGGCCAAGGAAGGATTTGCACATGAAACATCTCTCACAGCACGTTCTCTCCGAGGCAGAGCAAGCAGAACGGAGGAGGCTGCTGAATACAGCAATAAATCCCACCAGGCGCACGTACAACACCACCACAGCTCTGCTCCCCCTCAAGTGCATCATGCCCTTGGGATGACGTGGTTCTCACAGGGATGCAGGCTGCCCTGGCCCTACATCCCCTTTCAGAGGGGGAAGACCAAACCCTGCACTGCAAATTGTCAGAAGGGCTGCAGGATTTTGGCAGTCCACATTTTAAGGGGTTGGAGACAAGTGAAGGGGGATGTTTAGCAGGCAGGTGCTCATCACATTCAGAGAAACCTCACCCATGAAGGACACGTGAATCTTGATGCCTAAAATCAGGAATCCAAATACCTGAGCCCTTTTTAAAATGGGAGACAAAAGTTCCCCATGGGAGTAACATTCAAAGGTCACATTTTTTGGACTTCAATCCAGGTTGGACAGATATTTGGACAATCTTGTCTAGTGGAAGATGTCCTTGCCATGGCAGGGGGCTCAGAACTAGATGATCTCTAAGGTTTCTTGCAACCCAAGTCATGCTGTTGTTCGATGATTCTGTGATTTCTCTTTCCACCCTGGGCTGCTATAGCAGGTTTGTATAAATGTCCAGTCACCAGGTTTAGGAGGAGGTGAGACTACTTATAACCTAAAGGTACATGTTAGTGAACATCCTATGACATCTATGCTAAAATCTACAGCCCCTTTTGAGTAATGTCTGCTACTTCTTAGCCAACTCATCTGTAAATGCTGTAAGGACCCTTCCTGCTCTCTCTTTTGCCTCTCATCCATTTTTCATCCTTGCATTTTAATTTGTTGCTTTTAGCTGTACATTTTTGCAGATCACAAATAGCTGAGCAAATCCTACTGATGGCTTAGCAGGGAAACACTTCCCATTCAGTAAATCCCAGAGAGGCACAGCAGAGTCCAGCCAAGCATGACAAAGTCCAGAGACAAAAGCAGTTGTGCTGAGGTGAAGGATGAATCAGGGGAATAGAAAAGTGAAGCCCAGAGCCAGAGTGAAGGATCAGTAAAGCTGTGGGGGTCAGATGGGATTAGGCTGAGCTGGCTGTGACAACCAAAGAAATGATGTCACCCATCAGGATGACACTAACCAGGGATGCTGCTGTTCAGTCTCAGCATGATATTTGCTGGGATCAATACACCATTAGTGTATAGACACAGAAGAACTGAATTCTTTATTACCTCTTACACATAATCTATAAAAGATGTACATCTCATCTATCACTGCCTGAAAACAACCACTACAGTCATTACCACACAACAGAAAGGATGGATTCTTCCATATTGAGGCAAAAAGATTTACTGTCAAATGTCCTTTCCTCTTCATGGCTCCAGCCACCTTCTCTACAAATATCTGCTAAAAGGATGAGGCTCTGGGAAAAGCCTCTAAGGCTAAAAATGTAGGGAATGGCTTCCAGTGTGCTGGTCCACCAGACAGCTTCCCATCCTTGAATGTACTGAATTTGTTACCCTGTCTATAGGACACATAGAGAGATGAATTTGGGTCACTTTGGGGAGCTGCCCTATACTGAGGCTATCCCAAGTAGTCTTAGCCTCATAGATGAGGGCAGGGATGCCTGTGGAGGTTTGCCAAAATTTTGTTTCATTCAGAGCTACCAACAACTACACATCAGAGCAGGTTGTTTGCTGCAGGTAGGCATTAGCAAGGAGAAACAGCTCTGAGCACACTGACCCACACAGAGACCAGCACTGGCATTTGTAACCCACCAGGGTCATCTCAGAGTGGTGAACTCAGAAGGATGCAGTAAAGTGGGTACCTGGGCACTGAGGCAGCCTCAGCAGGAAAACCAGCTTCTTGCATGACATGAAGGAGGTTTCTAGCACTCAAGTGCAGAGGACAGGAGATTGCTGGAGGTCACACACCTCCACCACACAGAGCCACTAGTGTGCAGCCAGCCTCTCCTCTCAGT
The DNA here is from genome assembly GCF_017590135.1 of Pyrgilauda ruficollis. Lineage (NCBI taxonomy): Eukaryota > Metazoa > Chordata > Aves > Passeriformes > Passeridae > Pyrgilauda > Pyrgilauda ruficollis. The sequence goes on along the minus strand of NW_024526377.1, from coordinate 9,071,962 downwards.
GGGATGTATGGTCACCCTCTTGCTGGTCTGGCCATGCCCCAGCAGCTGATCCTGAGCAGAGCAAAGTGAACAGGCAGAGTACAGCTTTTCCTGCACCCACCACAGTCTAACTGGTCATTATCCATCTCAACAGAGAGGCTAATGCATTATTAGGCATATCAGAATACAGAAACATAGAACAGTCTGGGTTGGAAAGGACCTTAAAGCCTCTTCCTTCCTTACTTCCAACTCTGCTGCCATGGCAGGGACACCTCCCACTAGACCAGGTTGCTCAAAGCCCCATCCAGCCTGGCCTTGAACACTTCCAGGGAAGGGGCATCCACATCTTCTCTGGGAGATGCAGTCCAGACTCTTCTCACCTTCACAGTAAAGAATTTCTTGCTCATATCTAATCTAAATCTATCCTAGTTTAAAATCATTCCCCTTGTCCTATCAGTATCTCCTTGTCCAAAAAGTGTAGAATTATAGAGCAGCTCAGGTTGGAAGAGACTTCAAGCAAGACATTCAGCCTGGTGCAATTTCACCTTTATCCCCAAAGTCTTTTTTCTGGCAGGATGGAAAGAGAAAGCTGAGTTGTCATGCTGGGTTCCACCTGCTTGGCACTCACAGAGCTGCAGTTCCCCGGCAGCCAGGCTGGCTCCTTTTGCCTGGGCTGAATATGCCAAGCAATACATCTCTGAGAAAAATTCAGGCTGCCAAGCTGTGTTATGCTGTCTCCAGCTACCAATTATGTGGATAAATTGATTCTCGTTAGAGTGATAAAGTAGCACAACAAATACACTTTCAGGAACCAGGCATTTTTCACAAAGCAACTTTGAGGCTTCCCACTGCTTTGATCAAGCACACAGAAAATTGTCTGCAGGCTGCGGTGGTGTTAGAGACACAGATTTGTGGAGGCTGAGGAAAACCAGCAAGAGGCTTAAAATACACCAATTAGTCCACCTTTGTGCACTATTGTCCAAGGCAGGTTGATCAGATCCTTTTTGAAGGGGCCACCATAAAGCTCATTCCGACCAGCAGCCGCCTCAGAGGATACTCAGGACTGAAATAGCAAGGGGCAGACGTCAGGAATCAGAGTCAGTGGCAGGAGAGGGAAAGGAAGAGGAGTCGTGCTGCCTCTGTCCTGCCTAGATTAGATCTGTCTCATACCAGGGCTGCTCTTCTCCCACTCACAACAGTATCAATTTGTTGCGGTGTGATGTTGTACACTCCAATATCAATTCACCCAGAGAATCAGTGCTCCTAAGATGCTGACATTAATAATTCCCAACTGTATTATTCTTTGTGAGCAGCTTACCTAAGGAAGTGTAAGATTATTTTAAACACTCTGATTTATTAATACACCCAGGATGGCTGAAGCCACTGGTTCATACCCAAGGGAGTTCAGCAGTGGAGCCCAGCATCTTGACTCACAGTATTGGGACTGATATATGACTAGCTATGATCAGATGGCATATCTAAAAATACAGAGACTGCAGTTTATTTTTCTTGGAAAATGGAAAGACACCCAAAGAAGCAGAGCCCAGTTTAGCAATCACAGCAGGCTGGATTTTTGCTTTAAAGAAGCCAGCAGAATTTCCCCAAAAGAAGGTGCCATTTTAGGCTGTGTTACAGCCATGGGATTAACCTGTGGCTTCAGCACTGTGCGGGAACCTCTGGCTGCTGCTGTGGCTCTAACTCTGAATTACAGAGGGCAGGAATGCTGATTGCACATCCCTGCCCTAGGAGACACAAGCAATAGGATTCCTCTTGCCCAAAGGAAGTCTCTACACTGAGACCATCACAAACTGGGCTGGTCATCTGGTCCAGACTGGTGTTAATGAACTACACCATGTGAGATGAACCCACCTTGCACCATTCCCAGGGAAGCTGCCTGGAACATCTCCAGACATCTCCACAGCTATTATCAGGTTTGCCTTCTGTTGTCTCTTCTGTAGATTAAACAAGCCCAATTCTGCTAGTCTGCCCTCATAGGTCACATTTGCTGGCCTTCAGGTCATTCCAGCTGGTTTGGATATTTTCACACATCCCCCTTTCATTAGTCAATTTAACACTATTTATTACATGTAATAGTGTTTTTATAGAAAATTATCCCTCCAGGTGACATGAAAGGCAAATCAAACAGCACCTTGCAGCACTCCCAACATAACAAAGACTGAAGCTATCAGTACCAAGGTGAAGTTATGGAAAGCAATGATTCAGCAGTGACAGGTTGAGCTTTTGCTCCTGATAAAAAATTTGCTTTGAGACCTTAAGCACAAACTGGAGTAGGGCCTTGGTTTTCCCCCCATCATGCCATCCACTGACCACACCTCAGTGAGTTCAAGACCTCACCAGCAGGGACGATTGGTGCTGTCTGTAATCACATCCCAGACAGAGAAAATATCCCCTTGGATTTCTGAACCATCATGTTTCCACCTGTCTCAGGTCTCAGCAGGTTTTCTCTGCTCCAGGTGGGAGACAAAAGGATCCATGACCCCATATCAAAACACACCACCACCACCATAAATAGTACCAGCTGGATTCTGCTGCCCAGCATCCTGTTAAGTTTGGCTTTAGGAGAAAATTGATTATTTGGCATTGTGGTTCCCAGTAAATCACATACGTGATTTCCTCCTTTTCTTCCTGAATATTTCCCAGAGCAATTCTGCACATTGTGCTTAGAGGGATGGTTTCAACCATAAGGAAACTGAGGCACCTCCCCAGAAAATGGGGATTTTTTTGTCCCCAGTGAGGTCACTCACACAGAACTTGCTTCAAGGAGAGGATCTGTAATTCTAAACAGCTGAGAACACAAAGGAACACATCCCCTCCAAAATAAAAGGAAAAAAAAAAATCGGCAAATGTACCAGCTTTCTCTAGAGGCAGCAATTTTAGCAATCACTTGTAAGCAAGCAGCAGGGTGGTTTTTGGGGTTTTTTTCTTCCCAAATGGGGCCCTTTCTTTTCTTCCCATTCCTACAGGGCTTTTCATCACTGTGGCATTTCCTATGATAATCCCCCAGATTTATGCTGCCCTGTTCCAGATCAGAGCATTGCTGAGCTCTGTGCACGTCTAACAAAAGACAGCCCTGCCCTGAGCCCTTCCAAATCTCTCCAAACCAGGCAAACAAAGGGAATGGGAGAGGAGGATTAACATGTTTGCAGAGAGTGAGCAGGGAGAGGATGTCTTTCTCTAAAGCCTTTTTTTTAGGTTTGTGGGTCCAAGTACCAGATTTTTCAAGTTGCAGGTGTCCTTCCTCCTGGGCTAGGTTATTCATATAGCAAAAAACCCCAAAAGTTGAACAGATGGCCCTGGGAGCCTCCTGCTGCCCTTTTCCAAATTTGTGGTCACTGCTAAATCAGAGCAGGTGGAGATACCAGACTGAGTCCTTAAATTCCCCACAACTTCCTTGCCATGGGCTTTCAAATGCTCCTCTGGCCTCTGCATCCTTGCAGGGCACATCTTGAGTTCAAGGTTTTTTGGCTCAGCCCTGCCACGCTGCACTTCCCACTGCCACAAACACAGAAGCAGAGCACTGAGAGCTCTCTGGGGGCTCTTCAAACATCCAGGACCAACAATCCTGCCAATTCCTGCTCTGCAGCCTTCAAACCAGAGCTGGGCAAGAGCCACTCCACCCAGCATTGACTTCCCAGGGCATGGTGCCCAAGTAATGCCAAAGCCCAAAGCTTCTGTAGCTTTCCCCTTCAGGCACTAGTGTCCCTGTGTGCCAGTGACAAACAAAACCAACAGGAAATACTTTGCTGGGAATGGGGAGAGTTCTGCAGTGAGGTTATGACACTGGACATTGAGTTCTTGGCAATTAGCTTCTGGATCTTTGAAAAAAATAATCTAGTTAAGAAAACGAGTACAAGAGGTGACTGGCGAGACCGGGGCTGGGGGGCCAGGAGGGTCACAGCAGGACCCTGCAAAGGATCCCAATGAGGTTTGGATCAGTAGGGGCAGCTGAGACATCATATGCTTTGTTGGGTGGCCAAAGAGTCCTGGTGGCTCACTTTGCTGGTGCCTTGAACTGAGGAACCTTGTCAGAACCCTCACAACTGTGAGACCTGTGGTAAACTGGGCAGATTGGGATGGAGAGAGGGATCCTGGTTTACCCTCACAGGGTGCATTTATAGCAGGTAAAGGACTTCACATCCCTTTTCATGCAAGAACTGGAGACAGGCAGGACCAATGTACTCCAAACCACTCAGGAAAGACCTCAGGGCTGCCCAGAGGAGCAGCTCTTTTGTGCACTGCAGGCATCTTAATTTTTCTTTCAGCTCAACAGGTCCATCAGCAAAAAATGCCACAGCCTGGGGAGAAAAACTGAGGGGGAACCAGTGGTCAGCAAAGCCAATTCCCAAATATGCAGCAGGCAGGCAGAAAACTGGCTCCTACACTCTTCCTCCCCCATGCCTGACTCACCCAACAGGAGCCATGGCCATCATTTTAGGGCACCACTTGTCTTTCCCTGTCCCTCATCAAGCAGACGAATCACAGCTGGATCCCATCAGCAGAGGCCTCATATGGTGAGAGTCTGATCTCCCTCTTGCACAAACACACAGATGGGGAGCCTGTTCAGAGGGAGGGATACAAAATTATGGTGGCCTCCAGCCCTTGCAGTCCTCTGAGGACAGCAAGTGACAGTCCAGTGAGTCCTGGGAAGTGCCTGTGATCCTGAGCAGTTGGCAGAGGACACAGACTGTCCTGCAGAGCTGCTGACGTCAGGAAGGTACAGCTGTCTCTAGACCCTGCTGAGATGCCATCAAGAGAGCCAGCTGGACCATCTTTTGTGGCTCTCCACAGCCTCTGTTGCCCATGCTGGCAGTCAGGTAAAAAACTGTGGGGGTATTTAATATCACTGGGGGAGCAATACAAGCTCTCCTTCTCCAGGGATAAGTACTTCACATTTCTTTGTCTATTTGGTGTTTCTACCCCAGCGTTGCAGGAAAGGGACAAAGGTCATCCATTGAAACAGATTCTGCCTAAGAATTAAGAGAGAGCTCTGATCTTTTCCTCCAGTCCTTTCAGCTGCACCTTAAGCATAACCAGCATGAATGTCTCGGGGAGCAGATCCCAAAGCAGTCCCAGGATCTCCCAGATGTCCCAGCATGACACACCTGGATCACCAAAAGGACAGCAAAGAATGATCTCTCAATAGCCCAGCAGGTGAAGCCACATGTTTGGCTCTCTTTGGCTCCAAATAAGCAAGGGCCACAAACTAAAATCCAGGCTGGAGACAGATGCCAGCCTCAATCTTCAAGGTCTTTTCAACTGGACTTCCCTTGGATTCTACCAAAAGCACCAGAAAAACCCCGGATCTGCTTTCAGGATCTGCCCATTTGCCATGCTATCACTTCCACAAAGTACCAGCTCAGGAGCCACCAAAAAGGAGTGTGTCCCCACACATGTGTCACTTCTTTATGATAAGGAAGTGTGGTGGGGTTGAAGAACTGCTGACCTAGGTGGAAAGTTCCTACATATTTGGGGAGAGTCCTGTTGCCCGCATATTTCTCTCTAAATCAAAGATGACTCCTGGAAGGTGGTCCAGTGCAGAAATTTCTCCACGCCTGGTCCACCTGTGAGAACCTACATGGTTCTCTGGGTCAGTTCTGATTCACAGCATCTCATAATAGCCTTGGAGACCGTGGACGATCAAGATTTTAGGGCTCATGGGCGGTGCATACCATAGAGACATACATGAATGTTTTCCAGGACTTTTTAAGGCCTGAGGATATCCTAGGGTAGATTTACCAGAAGGAGGAACAGTTGGAAAGGGTAAAATGGGTATAAACTCTCCTCAATGCCATTAATTTTATCTGCCATGGCAAAGGATTACTCACCTGGCTAGCTCACATTGTTGCCTCTCCATCAAGCCTGCTGCTAAAAAGAGGTTTTCCAGATAGGACAGTGAAGATCCCACCCTTCAGTATCTTCCATGCAGTGAGAATCCCACTCTTTGGTGGCCTGCACACAGTCATGACCATGGGTAAAGACTCCTCAGTTTTCTGAACTGTTGTATCTATGTCAAACACCTTCTGGGGTAAGAATTCTCCTTTACTGCTGAAGAAAATAATTAATTTTTGAGGATCTGTTCAGTATAACAGAACATAAATTCAGCTTCCTAAAAAAACACAGACATGTTTGGACATTGGATTTAGGTCCTTGCAGAGCTGGTCAACAAAGATACCTTGAAAGCTGATCTGGCCATGTGCCTTGAGCCCATCTCAGCTCTGTTAAAGTTCATTATCCAGTACCCAATCTCAATCTCTTCTCCCACAGCAGGGGATCAAAGGATGCTCAGTTCTTCTTTTTGAATAGGACTGGAAGAGTACACCCTTCTCCTGACAAAAACAGGACACATCTCCCCAGAGGGATGTGTGGTATCAGCTTTCTCTCCACCTCCCTCAAGAGCTGTCTGGCTTCCTGCTTTTCTGCACTGTGCCACAGAAGACTTTTAACCAGAGCCCTATGCTATGTGGCAAGGTTAAGGGATTATTAGGAATTACCATGGGCTAGTAGCATCCTTCCCTGACCTCATTATTAGTCCTTCTACGTGCTGATTTTGACTGAGCCAATACCTTCTTCCACCTCCAATCTCACTCCAATATTTAATGCTATTGTATATTGAATGAACAAGCTTGAAAATTTTCCACTTAGTAAAGCTTTACTCTTTTTTTTTCTGCCTTTCTCTCCTCCCTGTGGGAGGGTGATAAATGACTGAAAATCAAGAGATGATAGAAGCTCTTCATTTATCAGCTATGGTTGCAACTCCTCCTGAAGCTGAGTGTGGGAACCGGGTCTGGGACAAAGCATGGCCCTGAGCCCGGATGTGCCTTCTCCACCTTAACAGCAGCATCTGCTTCCCAATATGGCATGTTCTGCACTATCTCAGGCACAACTTGAAACTTTGCAGCTGTTGCCACTCCGAGCCTAGCTCTAAATCCAGCAAGGAGGGAGAGGCTGGGATAGTGGGGGAGTGCAGGGCACTGATTATCCCATGCACAGGGATGGGAATGCAGCTCTCATGTATCACGTGGAAGCATAAAACCAAACCAGTCCTCATATAGGAAGGACCAGACATTCCCAGAGAAGGTGGACAGACTGCAGGTACCAACAGCTCATCCTGGAGAAAAGTCATCTCTTTTCTTACAGTCTCACATTTTTAACTTCAGGGAGTCATTCCCTAAATATAAAAATTTTGTTGACTGGCTAGGGGAAACTTAAGCATTGAGAATGATAGAATTATAGAATTCTAGAAAGGTCTGGGTTGGAAAAGACATTAAAGACCATCTAGTTCCAACCACCTGCCATGGCAGGGACACTTTACACCGTACCAGGTTGCTCCAAGTCCCATCCAGCCTGGCCTTGAAGTCTTCCAGGGATGGGGCAGCCACAGCTTCTCTGGGAAACCTGTTCTGGTGCCTCAATAAGGTCTAAGTTCACCCACCCTGCCCAACATTAGACCATGGGTTGGTTTCTTCTCTTTCTTTTTACCCCTGTTGAACTTCCAGGATGGAGGTAACTGAAGGCAAGATGATCATCCAGACAGGGCTCTTGAAGACTTTCCAATCACACTTGCTTCCCAAGCATAAGGAAGTGAGAAACTGCCCGAGCTAGAGGTCAGTTGTGGAATGCCTGGATCAGGTCCCCTGGATCAGGGGGCTCATAAAACCAAGGAGGATGTTCCTGAAACTGGGGGAACAGTCTGCTCCTCAATGTGCAGAAGCTCAAAATAGAAAATCAATAAAATAACCAGACAAAAAGGATCAGCTCAGTCTTCCTGGGAAAGATCCAAGGGTGAAAAAGTAATTCCAGAAAATGAGGTCAACCTTCTCTAATAACCATAGCTACTGTTTGTGCTCCAGTGAGACACGCATGTGTGGAGTTTACCTCTCCTCTATTTATGGATTTGGCCTCTTGACCTGGAATTCAATGCCTCTCAGTTGATCCTGTCGTGTTGTGACAGGCCATATCCTGCGTGTTTATTGCATTGGCACCAGTGTTGTCTTTATCTAAAGTGTGATGCAGGCCAAGGCTGATGCTAAAATCCAGCATCCATCCTCTCTGTATTTCTAAGCAACTAAATTTGATGTAAGCTCTCACTTTTTTTCTGCCTTTTCTCCCAGAGGAAATCTCTAATGCTACTGAAAAGCTCTTGGGGAGAACATCTTTGCAAACCCCAAAAAAAGATTGGGTTTTGGTATCAGTTTAGGAGCAAGAAGTGGAACTTGAGATGGAACTTGGGGGATTTTGAGTCCTTAGTGCATCACTCATCAGAGGTGTCTTGAAAGCTGCTCTAGCTGTGTGATTTGAACCCATCTCAAAAATGGGATAATTCATTATGCTTTGTACAATGCCAGTCTCTTCTCATGTAGACAAGGGTGTAGAGATACTTAAATCCCCACCTGACACCCACAATGACTCTACCTCCAGTAGGGAAGGGCTGTATGAGGATGGAGGAACATCTTGGAGGACTCCTTGGTGGACCTCAGACTCTCTATTGCCATCCATGCTCAGCCATTTCAGCCCTGGATAGATCTCATTATCTCCTCTCCCAAATGACTGCAGCAGTACTGCCAAAGTGTGCAGGGTCACCCTTTGGCTCCCTGGGCCAGGGGTCTTCTCAGGGTCTGGACAGCTGGGTTGACTCAAAGCACATCACAGGCTTTGGTTCAGCACCTTCCTGCAGCTGCCAGGGATGCTTCTCTCTAATCTCAGTTCACATCAGGAAGACGAGAAGAGGGGTAATTTCCTCATATCACACATAGTGGTGACATTGTGGTGGCCTTGAGCTGGCGAGTTCCCAGCAAAGAGATTTTGTTCCCACAGAGACACAAGAAAATTGACCTGGGGGCAGCAACATCAGTTTTAGTTTACTAGAGATGTTCAGGCATTAGCACCGTGAGTACGGCTGGAGCCCTCTTCAGCGTTTACAGCACTTCATAAATTTCAGAAGGATTTAGGGCAAGGAGCCAGATGTTTGGGGAGAAATTCTGAACACTACAGACAAGTGGAAATATTTTTTTTTTGGTAGTGTATATTTTTTCCCATTAGTTGCAAGGCTATATTTAGAAGGGGGGTGGGGAGGGGGAAGAGAGGGAGAGAACGCAAGAGACAGATTAGGCATTTCTTCATATTCTGTAGTCACTCCAGTTGTTCTGCTTGTAGGAACAGATGTCTCTTTCCTGGGCTGATAGCACTCAGGGCCAAAAGGAAATTTTCTTACCAGCAGCTCCTCTAACATAGAAGGGAGATCAGGCCAGAGGTAAGTCAGTCCTTCATGCAGGAATACACTGCAGGGACCATTGCAGGGAATGCTTTGGGATATTGGTCAGAGACAAAGAGGGGGGCCTGGGATGGGAGACAGTGGGGGGCCAGGAAGGATTTGCTGGATATTGGACTCCAAGTCCTGGCTCTTGCAACAGGGAGCCCTGGAAGAGGTGGGAGCGGAAAGGGTCCTGCACTGAGCACGTGGATGAGCAGCTTGGGAAGTATCTGGCTCTGTCCATGCAGCAGGTGTGGAAATCCCTTGGGAAGTGCCTGACTGAAAAAGCCAGGCTGTGCCAGCAGCTAGCAGGGACTGTAAAGAGCTTCTCCCTTGTGACTTTCTTGGGATTTGTGGCAGTGTAAGGATATTTGGTTGTTCTTCAAGGAGATGGAGGGTAATGGGAAGTGTGCAAAGTTGCAGGCTTTCCCTCCTTGAAAAGTACTGTGACAGCTCTTGTGGGGAGGGGGGTGATGTCATTTGTGCATGTGTAACCCCATGTGTAATGAAATTTTGGTGAAATGCATTCAGGAAGGTTTTGGAATCCAGGAGAAGAGATGGTGCACTGCCTGGAATGGGGCCAGCTGCAAGTGGGATGTTTTACCTGTTTGGCTATGCAGCAAGCTCAGCTCTAGGAGAGGTGCTGTCTTTCCTCTCTGAACCCACTTGCTGGGTTAGTAGAAGGAGAAAGCAGATCCTTTCCAAGGTCCTTAGCAGACCCCTGCAGAAATACTCCCTGATTTCTTTCATAGCAGCACGCTCACCAACATCACTGAGCTTTTCCAGGTTAACCTAGTGAATCCAAAATTTGCAGAACTCTGGAGGCACTGTGGGGTCTGCACAGCACTGTCATATGTGCCTTGCTAATGAAACCACAGAAACCAGCCACCCAAAGGGTTAAGGCATGGTTGTCCATCCTGGGATGCCTCAGAAACTCTCTGCTCTCTAACTGGGTCTCCCACCTCGCTGCATTCCCCGGGCCAAGACCACACATGACTCTGTGCCTCAGTTTCTCCTGCAGCCAAGAGAGCAGCACAGCTTGGAATGAGTGCTGGGAGGCAGAGCTGGTACACCTGACCCCTCTGCATCACCCGTTCATCCCTACCTGCACTGGTGCCCTGTGCTCCCTGGGGTGTGAGCACTGTTTCACCAGTCCTGCATTCACCGGCTGTGCAGGAGCCCAGGTATTTCCCAGCAGTAGAACTCTGCTGTTGTTCTTCTTTTACTGCCCTTCTCAGTTTATTTTCAAAAAGGACAGAGCAAGCAGGCAGCTGAAGACAGAAAGAGGAGAAAGTGCTCAAAGAGTGCTAAATTTGCAATTAAAAATTTCCTTCTTAAAAGCAAGAGCAGTACACAGGCCAGTTATTGTTTTTGTGCTTGCCTGTGAAGTTCCTGCATGTGCCTATATGGTAATTTTCACTGCACAGTTCTCCTTGCACACAGCCACAATAGCTGTTATTCCAAACTGACATTTCCAGCACTTTGTCTCAGGCACCCTGGAAATGCTCGATGGATTACTGTAATCCCTATAAAATCAAATGCATTTCTCTTTTACTGTTACAACCTCCCAAGAAGACAGGCTCAAATCCATCTTTACTGACTGGACCCATAAGAGCCCAAATCTTAATGTTTTGTTTAAGATGTAACTTTAAAAAAAAAAAAAAAAAAAAAAAAAGTTAATCATCTTGGAAAAAAATTCACTCAAAAATATGTGGTTTTCCCTCACGTATAATGGTCCACAAGGGACAGAGAGGGATACACTCAGGAAGTCATGCTCTGATTTCTCTGAAAGTAACAGAGCTGGAAACACACAGCACCTACTGCAGAGATGTCATTCCATGCTCCCTTATGACAGATGGCACTTGGTACGAGCCCTGACAGGGTATGAGATACTGGTCTTTTAAATGCTAGCAGCATGATTGATAGAGCATTCCCCAAGACACTCAGCATTTCTGTCACTCCAAGGCTAAGATCTGATAACACAGGAAAGAGGGACGTGAAAGATACAGTGGAATTGATAACGCATCGTAGACATCCAAATATTTTAGGAGGGACTTTTCTACATAGCGTGGTATAAACAAGCAAAAGAGGCAAACCCCTTTATTATTACCTTTCTCATAGGTGACCAGTACTAGCAAGCCTCATCAGAGATGTGCTGGGGGACTTCTAGGTGCCCACCACTGCTGAGTGGATATTTGTAGGTCTGGAGAGGCAAAGTATGTACAATCCCATTTCTCTTTTTGCTTGCACATGCACATCTGGGCTCCTTCTTTCAAACATTGAGGAATTGCTACTGCAAATGGCCATAGAGGAGGTATAAACTCATAAGAAATCTGCCAGTATGTGAATTGCCTCCTCTGTATATCTCTGGGAGCTTCATTTCAGTGTTTTCATGCATGCTCAGGACAAGGGCTGAGGGAGAACCATGCAGACCTTTCCAAGTTTTAAATAGATTGTCTCTGGGGTGTCCAGGACTGTGATCTGTCACCTGGTTTTAAGCAGCAGGTTCAAGCCTGGATGCAGAGAGTTGGCATTTGGTCCAAGACAAGTGGCATCAATCCCATCTGGGTCACTTTGCTCCGTGGAGAAGAGGAATGCACTTTGGAGAGCTGTGCTCTCCCTCATCTAACTGGCAGTGATCCCTCATGGCCTAGGGTGACCTGCTGGACTAAATCATTGCTTGGGCACCCACAGACTATTTCTTGTCACAAAATGAGCTAGGGATGTGGCTCCCTCACCTTTAGAGGATGAGATTTTGGCCTTGGGCCCATGGAGAGCACAGGATCCACCCGTGTGTACACACAGCATTGAGCTGGGTGTGGTGGGGGGAACTCAGATCACAACACAGAGCAATATCCATTCCCCATCCACAGCAGGGCCTCGGAGATGGAGGAGCACACAAAGGCAAACTGGGCATCTCAGGCAGGAGGCAAACAGCATATCAACAACATCAGCCCAACAACCAGCACTGCATCAGCCTTCACACATCCTCACTCTGTGATTCCTTACAGGTTTTGAAGGATTACCCCCTATGCCTGAGACTGGACATACAAGTTTCTCCCCTTGCCAGATGGGAAATCTGATTTTCATGGGCAACATTAGAGATTCAAAAGTCAGTTTGGGGGCGTTAATCTCTCTTGGCCTTGAGCGGAAGCTGTATGAGGAGCAGGTGAGGTCACTTGGTCTGTTCAGCCCGGAAAATATTGAGGGGAGGCCTCACTGAAGTTAAAACTTCTTTGTGAAAGGAGGGGCAGAGCACAGATCTCTTCTCTGTGGTGACCTGTGACAGGACCTGAGGTAATGGCCTGAAGTGGGGTCCAGGTAGGCTTAGACTGGATATTAGGAAAAGGTTCTTCACCCAGAGTGGGGGTTGGGCACTGGAACAGGCTCCCCAAGGAACTGGTCACAGCACCAAGCTTGACAGAGCTCAAGGAGTATTTGGACAACTCTCTTGGGCACATGCTGTGACTCTTGGGGATGGTCCTGTGCAGGGGCAGGAGTTTGATTCTGTGATCTTTGTGGGTCCCCTCCACCTCAGGATAGTCTGTGATTCTGTGATTCCAGACAAAAGCTGTAATTCAGCACATGACCATTCAAACCACCAGACAAAGTAGGACTTGCTGGCCATCACACTCTTATGACACGTGGGCAAGCAGACCATGGCTGAATAGTGCCAACACCCAGCAATTAGCCATCATCTGTCCCAGTCAGGCTGGTTCTCCCATGGTTTGGAATAAATCTGAAATTATTTCTCTTCAGGAAAACAGTGAGAAGCAAGCAATACTCTGTTTCACAGAAACCATCCAGCCCTGTTTACTGTGTTTCAATGCCAAAGCAATTGTGAATTTGCAGGGAGTAAGACCTAAATGAAAGGATGTGTAGTGGACAGTGTTAACAAATGACTTGCAGGTTCGCATTAGAGGAAACAAGGATCACTCTCAGCGCCTGTTTGTGTGGTTGTCAGCTCCGATTTCCTCCGTCCTCCTAATGTTTTTCAATCTGCTGCCTAATTTCAACTAGAATCTGGCAGAAGGGAAAGATCACCTCAATTTTCAGGAAATTAGGCAGCAAAGAAAGGAGAAAGTCAAACAATTGTCGGAGCCAAGGGAAGAGCTGGAATGTGAGTGCTCATTAAGGCAGCCAAGTGTCCACATGGGAAAAAGTTATAATAAGCATCTCAAGCAGGGCAAAGCATTCCCCCAGCCCTGAAAGCCACTGTGAGACATGAGACTGCAAGAAATCAGGTGTCATTTAATCTGACACTCATAAAACTATGTGTTTTGTGTCTCCAAAGTCCCTTTTATGTCCATGGCATTGGAGGGGAAGGAATAATCCAGCTCTGCTCTGGATTTAGCAATTTCTAACTGCAAATCCCCAGAAGGTGGGTGTTTCACACACTTGATTCAGTCACCCTCAGACCTGGAGGTTTAAATGACATCTCAGTGCTCAGGAATCAAGTGAGAGCAGAGATCTGATACCCACAAAAATGGGATCTTACCTGCCCTGAGAATAGCCCTATTTCTGCTTCAGAGTAGAATCTGTCTCCCACAGAATTCTCTCTCTTCTCACACCCCAAGCTGGTGGCCAGATGGGCACCAGCTTTTTCCTTTGAGCAGCTGGATTCATTCCTTTTCTCTTCCTTTCTCTGTTCCCCATGTCAGCAAACCCACCCTCCCAAGGCTGAGCACGAGACACGTAGAGCAAGTTCTAGCATGTATAGGGCAAGGTCGACATGCACAAAAACACCATATTTGGCCAGTTTGATCCAGAGTTGAGTGAGAGCTTGCCAGAAGGAGAATCATACAATTTAAATTGAAAGAGAGTGAGTTTAACCCTTCATTTATAAATATGATGATAAATCACCCAGGGAACTTTAAACACAGGAAGGCTGAAAAGCTAAACACACACTGCTGCCACCCCAGGCAGCAGAATAACACCAGCAGGCAGGACAGGGTGAGGGGAACAGGGAGGATGATAGAGGAGCCAGGTTGCCATATCAGATGTTCCAGTTCAGGACAGGGAGATGAGAAAAGCTGAAGCTGTTTATACTAAATTACACTTGTGCTTGTTAACGTCCTTTTCAACTTTCCGATCCTAGTGTGTGGCTCTGGTGTTCTCTGGGTCTGCACACAGAGATCCTTTCTGCACACCAATAAATAATCCTTTTGGCATGCAGTTAGGACAAAACTCAGTTGTCTGACCTGCCTTTTCTTTTGTATCTTATTACTTGAGTTGCTGAGCCAGATCCGAAAGTCCTCTGGGCTAAGGAATTGAACCCCATTAATTTCAGCAAGGTCAGGGTGAGGCTTAAGGCTGTCACCAGGCACAAGGTTGGGTGAAGTGGAATATGGGATGGCCAAGGATCTCCTCCTAGAGCAGACACAGCACTGAGCTGCCCATGGTAAGTTAACAAGCGTGATGCCAATCACTGAGTGAGTGAGGGAAGAGGCTGCAGGACCTGTTTTCAGCACAGTAACCATCTGTTTCCTATTTGGCCCAAGAATGATGGAACTGCTTGTGTCACACAACAGTGAGAAAGTATTTCAGAGCAAGTCCCCCTCTCCCAGTGCTGAGCAGGGACCTTTATCAGAATGAGGGAAAGCAGGTCAACCTCCATTCTCTGTCCCTCCCTTTATCCCATTTCTACCCAGATTCCTGCTGTACTTTTAAGGAAATGCTACCCAGTTTCCCAGCCAGACAGACAAAATCCAGCCTGAGAGGTATAATACAACAGCATAGGCCAACTGGCACGGTCAGACAGCACTCAAAAGGGTGCATGTTTACCCATCTTGGGCTTTGCAGACTGCCAGCTCCAAGAAATAGGGATTGCATGGAAATCTAGGGAGCTGAGAGCTCAGGAAGGTATGAAGTAGACTAAGCTCCAAGGCCTTTGAGGATTTTAGGAAGGGGGTTAACCCAAAGTCTATTTACTCTATAAGTAAAGGTGGTTCTTGCAGCTCTGCATGAGGTCATGCCATAGTCATGAGTAATAAATAGTGCATAACAGCAAAATAAAGGTTTGCAGAGGCTGCAAAGCTTCTCATTAATTTAGCCATGCTCCTCACTGACTTCCATATGCCGCCACGTCATGGTGATGAGTAGCTGAAATGACTCACTTTAATACCTGCATGAGTATGTCTGATGATAGAGAAAGAGACCTGGTTGAGATAGTATTTGGACTCGGAGAGGGGAAGAATTCAAAATCTTTGGAAATGTTTAGCTTTGCTCAGGCACAAGGTCAGGCTGCCTTTCTGTGCTGCAAAATGGGGCAATGTACCTTTCTCACAGGCTTGGAGTCCCACGATGGAAAAATCCTTAGAAACTGTAAACTGGGGGTTTGGTCCAGCTCCATCTCATTAAAAACATTCAGAGTTCTGTTGCTTGCTAGTCCAGTTCTCCAGCCTCTCTGCTTGTGAGCCATGAGATGAGAGCAGTCCCACAAAGAAAGGAAAAGGCCATTCACCCAAACATCCATCAGTAACAATTTGATTAGAGGAAGATTTTTCCCACCACAGCCGAAGAGGCAGCTTTTCCACAGACTGTCAGGGAGGAAATCTTCAGGATTAATTAAATTTGCTAGGACTTCTTTCATGTAATTGTTTGGATTTTGAGTTCAGATAGGGCAGAAATGGACTGGGAAAGCTTTAATGTAGCACTTCTTTGTATATTCAATTTGGCAAACACAATGTTACCTGTTGTTTTTCAGCAGTTTACAATATCTGGAGTTTATTTCCTTGCACATGGGGCTCAGTGGAAAAGGTGGCTATGTAAGCCAGGACATTGTATATGCTGATTATTTTAATTTTCAATTTGTCTGTAACACGTCCAACATCCCTCAAAAGCACTGTGAAGATGAGGAACATTTGAATGTATTTGAAATTGCTGATTTCATTGAGACAAGAAAGGCAAAATAAGATGAGTATCTTATTCAGGTGTTTGTGATAAGGGATCTCAGACTGAACAAAAATCTCCCACAGGAGGCAAGCTACTAACAAGAGGCAAAATCAGAGCAAACAGCCAGTGCCATTGAATTACAATGAGAAGACAAATGCACGTGCAGTTTTATAGAGTTTACTGCAAGCTCAGGGATGGGATGGGTGATTTTGTGTTCTCCCCTTGCTCAGGTATGTGTTTGAACACAGATATACAAGCTCACACTGCACTCCAGGGACATCAGTCTTTCTTTATTCCTTGGCTTCCACAGTGCTCCTCTTGATAGAATCTGCAAAGAGAAAGCTGGGAGCAGATCCAGGCATCTGCTCATTTCAGTTTGTTTTCATAATTAAAGAGTGAAACAAACAAACAGAGAAGATGGTGAGAATTTCAGAAAATCAGAAGAAAATGGGCCAAGGTTGTGCATCATCCCCATGCATCTTTCTCAGGTGCCAGACTTTGCAACGCCACTACCTTCAGCCTATTTTGGGGCAGTTTTTCCTGTTTTTCTCTGACAGTGTGCTTGGCACAAAATGTGAAGAGACAAGACTCTCCCTCAGGAGTCTGCAGGCTCAGTCAGACCCAAACAAAACATCATGAACATGTGTGCTACTTTGGCTGCCACCAGAGCTCAGTGCAGAGTGAGGTAATCTGGTCATTCCCAAAACAGATGATGTTCCAATGTCTGGTTTCTGCTGGAGATGGCCTAGAGGGAAAAGGTGACAGAAACTAGCATTGTTCTTCTCTGCCCAGTAGCTCTTTGGGGCATTACATGTGGCCTGACCCCAGGCTTCAGGATTTCAGTCCTGCAGTGTATTCTGGCACTAGGCTGGATCTCAGGAGGGCTTTATGTTTGAGCATCAGCCATTCCAATGGACAATTCAACTCCTTGGGCTTCAGTATCTACCCAAATAACAGAAATTGACATTTGATTAAAAATATCCTTCTGAGCTCAAGGACATTAAAAAACAGCTTTTTCCTTCAAACCAGTTCCACAGACTGAGGCAGGAAGAAACTAGAGCAAACCCAAGATTTCAGGCTAACAAACCCAAGATCCATCATGACGGCAAAGTCACTTCTCCAAGAACTTTCACAACTGGTCTTCTAAATTCTCAGTCCTAATCTCTGCTTTTTCTCAACAATTGTTCTGCTTCACTCTCACCTGGCTTGAATGAGCCAAGCAGAGTAATCACAACTAGGCTGTAGCATCCCATGAGGACTATTGATCTTGAATGTTAACTATTGGCCAAACACTGGTGGACACCATTAGGAGAATTGTATGCAGGAATGCAGAGAGACATGGTGGGCAGGCAGAAGAAGGCTTTGACACTCATGAGGCAGGCTCAGAGCTGCTGTGGTGTTCTCTGGACTCAGTTAGTACTGTCCCTGCAGAACATTTTCTTTTCACCAGCAGGGAATCTCCTCAGGACCTACTTTTCACTTTTGTCCTAAGTAGCTCCCTCCTCTATTTTGTACACAGCCACCAACAGCTTGAAGCACCTCACAGGTGATACGGCACCTTTGGTCCATCCTCCTGATCCCCATAAGCAGCAAAAAATTTTAGAGGAGGGGGAAAAAAATCTGCCAGAGGATGGGCTATGCTTGGGGGAACTGGACATCCAGACTCCCTCAGCAATTCCAGACTTCCACACTGAGATAGCCAGCCCAGGCACACTGCAGTTCTGTGAGCACTGGGAGCTGTGTTTTCAGCTCCTTGTCTCCCAGTCCTTCTGCATTTGGCTCATTAGCAGGGATTTCAAAACCTCATAAATCAACTATTTCAGCATCATTCTCTGCTGATCCAAGCTGATTTTTTTAACCTCAAAGCCCTGCCCAGCCACTTTGAGATATTCCA
Source organism: Pyrgilauda ruficollis (assembly GCF_017590135.1). Classification (NCBI taxonomy): domain Eukaryota; kingdom Metazoa; phylum Chordata; class Aves; order Passeriformes; family Passeridae; genus Pyrgilauda; species Pyrgilauda ruficollis. The sequence continues at coordinate 9,053,924 of NW_024526377.1, read as the reverse complement.
GACATTTTTCAACCATTTATTTTTATTGAAACCAGCCAAGTCTCTGTATATATTGGGTCTTTTTTTTTTTAATCTTTAATATACAAATCAGTTTAAAATAGTGTATAAGTCAGGAATGATTTGCAAATTAAACTGTCAAACCCTGGCAGGACTAGTGGCTTACACCCTTAGCTTGAAATCTTCTGGCAGCTGTTGCTGTGAACACAGATCTGTAGAAGATGCCACACAACCTGCTCCTGCTTTCTCAGAAAATTCAGCCTTTGATTTGAGGGAAATCTTACAGCTCTGAAAACACTGCTGCATGTAACTCTCTAATGGGATCACCTGCCCAAGGCAAGAGATATGACACACTTGTATCATACTTGTGCATACTTGCATCTGGAACTACTGGAAGACACTAATTATAAGCCCAGGTATTTTCCTTGCAATTATTGGTAATCCCATATTGGTAGATGGGGATCATCTACTCAGGATGTGCAAATATGCTGGTTAAAATGTTTTTAAGTGACAAGATTTTGAGCCCTAAGGAATGCTGATATATTTATCTCTATACATCTGTTCCTTTTCTTCCAGATTGTTGGAAGTCAATGACCATGCCGACCTCCTCCACCCAACTGCCAGCCCTTGACTCTATCAACTCCACCGACCCACCTGACTCCAACATCAACTTGTTCTCCAAGTTCATCCACTCAGACAAACAACTGTTCACAGATTTTTATAGCCTGTGGATTGTCCTGATGGTAGTCAACGCCATCATTTTCCTGGTGGGTGTTGTCCTGAACAGCTTGGCACTGTATGTCTTCTGCTTCCGCACCAAGACAAAAACCACCTCTGTTATTTACACCATCAACTTGATTGTAACTGATCTCCTGGTGGGCTTTTCCTTGCCTGTCCGAATCATCATGTTCTACAGCACAGGGGATTGCAAGAATTGTTCCTTGGTTCACATCTTTGGCTACTTTGTCAACATGTACTGCAGCATCCTCTTCTTGACGTGCATCTGCGTTGACCGCTACCTGGCAATAGTGCAGGTGGAAGCCTCACGTAAATGGAGGAACCCCACCTGTGCCAAGGGGATCTGCATCTTCATTTGGATCTTTGCCACTGTGGTGACTTTCTCCATCCTGACCATGGCGATACGGTTTGCCGAGTGCTGTCTCTCCAAGATCCTGGTCCTGATGGTCTGCGAGTACTTCTTCCCCCTCATCATAATCATCTTCTTCACCACCAGGATTATGTGTGCCCTGTCCAAGCCCAGCCTCATGCACCAGAGTCGGGAGAGGAGAATGAGGGCTGTGCAGCTCCTTATCACCGTCCTCATCATCTTCATGATCTGCTTCACTCCTTTCCATGTGCTACAGGTCACAATCTCCATCAACCCAGACATGCCCCACAACGTCAGCCTCCTCGTCTACCATGTGACAGTGACTCTGAGTAGCCTCAATAGCTGCATGGACCCCATTGTCTATTGCTTTGTCACCAATAACTTCCAGTCAACCATGAAAAACATCTTCAGGAAAACCGAGCCAGAGCAAACTAATGCAGACATCGTGGGTATGAACAAGAACTCCAAGGGCTCCAACGCAATCATCGCCTTCTCAAACACAATAGGAAGCCCGCTGAGTTTGCCATCACCAAGCAGTGTTCAGATATAACCCACATCTGATGGGACACATTGCAGTAAGCCAGTGCCATGATGCTGGAATATTGATAGGATGCACAACACTATAGTTTTTGAACTCTTTGTGTTTTAGGCTGAGGTTCAGACTGACAATGGTGGAATTTATTCCTCAAGAACATTGTGGTCTGTTTGGAAATGGAACCTACAATGCTGTTAGTACCATACAAAAGAGAGTCCATTAATTACTGTTCCCAGCAGGGAAGTTTTCTTTGTATTTTAATACAGACATTTTGCTAGCAACAAACTCTTTACTGTGGTCTTCTTTGCATGTTTGTCATCATAATGCAACACTTCTAGGATGACGTAGAAAGCAGGATAGCTCTGGTTTGTAATGAAAGATTTTGTGCCTATATGCTTAAGAATAAAGGACAAGAAGGAAGTTTCCAGAGCTATCCACTGCAAAGATTTTAGATGCCAATGGAATAGGAAAGAAAGTATTCCAGCCCACATGTCACTAGTGACTACTCATTTGTTCCTGAAAAAGTCTGAACCTTCTCAGGGAAGAGATGAAGTCCAGCAGTGAAGTCTCCTCTTGGCTATAAGAAAAAATATGTGTCAGTGTATATATTTTCATACACATTGTCTATGTTGGGGAGAGATTAAGGATATATTCCACCTGTGTTTGGATCACTAAATCCCCTGAACTGCAGATGAGTATACAAAAATCTTTGAAAATGAACATGAGTCCCAGCAAACTCGGCCGTTCTGCTCTGTCTCCCTGAGGAACAGCCAAGAGGAAAACCAGAACCAGATTATGATGCTATACTACTCTGGTTTGGTTTTTCTTCCTGGCATGTTGTAACATCAGGGCTTGCTGTCCTAATTCCCCCAGCACTCCATCCACTCAGTCATCCAAAAGCCAGTACTTCCAAGCACAGAAAATGAATGCATCTCAGGCATCTAGGTTGAAATCATTCACCCCAGGACAAACTCACTAGGATGTTTTAAAGAGCCATGTTTAAAGTCTCTTAAAGGCCTAAAGAGGCTAAGGATGCTGCAAAATTCTATCCCCAATGGTGGGGGAATGTTTTAGATGACATTATATCAATTAAACAATGTAAATGCAAAAAGAAGAAATTATCCTAGGAAAATTGCAAAACCTGTGGCATGAACAGCAATAACTGTTGTTGTTGCTCCACATTTCTCACTCACATCTATGGCCACTCCATCTGGAAGGCTACTATGAATTCATCAAATCTAGTGATCTGCTTTTCCTAGCACTCACTGGTGTCACCTGTCAGAAGAGCAGGCACTGGTCCAAGCTAGAGCATCCTGGAGTACTTGGCTTCCCTGAGATCTGACTGTGGTACAGCCATCTCCATTCCACAGGAACACAACATATATGCAACACATACATGTTTCACCTATCCTATTTCCCTGACCAACCCAGTGAGTATAAAATTCGAACCATCAATATCACTGCAATACGGGAAAGTGGGTGTTCCAGTACCTGTTCCAGTGGAGTCTGTAATTTGCCAGTAACTCCCATTGCCAGGCATGTGAGCTCTTTCCCAAGCAATGCAGCTGAGTCAGTGCCCTTCTGCTGGGACCTCTATTCCTTTGAAGAGGATTTTCCCTCCAGAGGTGGTGATGAGAGCCACCAACACTATGGCACTATCCCATGGGAGGTAAGACTGTTGTCCTGGTCATGGTTTCACTCCCCAGGGCCCCATTGTACCATGGCTTCCTTCTGCCTCATCTATTTCCTTATTCCTGTAAATCACTGATACAGGCAACTCACAGCCAACATCTGTCAAATGATGCATCAGCACACATGGATCAAGCTCTGACTTCTCAGCCAGGCTGGCCACTTCACATTTCTGACACCATTTTCCAACAGTCCCTCTCTTGGAGAAAGCAATTTTTTGCCTCAGAGGTCTGCACTTCCCTGCAAATTCCCCAAAACTCAAGCCCACCAACCCAGCACACATGCTCAGATCTTTCCATGCCTCCCAAGCTGCTTGTAATGAAAAAGTGTGTCATATATACAGAGCTGTTAACAGCACTGTTTTGCCAAGGCTACTCAGAGAAACAGTAGAAAATGTGCAGGCCCTGTGCATAGCTTATTTTAGCTTCTTTGTTCCAACAACCCACAGATTCACACCTCCCATTCTCTTGCTATCAACAGTATTTTTGCCATATACAGAAATGTCTTAACATCTTTATCAGTTCAGTTGTTCATTTGAGGTCAGTATAAAATCTCTAAGATGGTTTGCTTAGATTTTTTAAAGTTCCTAAACAATGTCTAAGTCAAAGCTCTGTCTGTCTGCTGTAAACTTCACTTGTGGTAGTCTGAATTGTCCTTACTGTCAGTGTATTATTCACTCCCCATAAAAGCCTTCTGAGACTGGATAATTCTCTTTATTTTTAATGCCTATTGCCTTATCCAGAGCTTTCAGTGGTTCTTCTTCATTTTATATCAGCTCCAAAATAGGGTCTGCTCCCTTATCAAAGACACAGTCTTTGAAAATTGGAAAGAGATAAATTTTTTCACAAACTAACCGACTTTTCTGTGACTTTTTGAGCTTTCTATTTAATCCATACTGTTTAACATCTCACTTTTCCTCAGGGTACAGTACTTGCTAAACTTCTGTCCTATTTAAAATCACCCATTTGTGCTCAGGGCACAAAGTTGAAAACCAGAACCAAAAACTCAGCTATCATCAGAAATATTTCCCCAAACAGCACAGTTATGGGGAGCATCTTCCACCTGCCAGCTTCCATTGCTGCTGAAGCATCCCTCATTCCTCTGTGTTTCTGGAGACTGGGGCAAGGTCTCTCACCCCCTGATCTGCACCATCCCTCTGCTCAGAGTATCTCCTTGGGTTGCCTCTTGTAAATCACCAACAGGGATTGGAATTGTCCTGTTCCTACTCCAACCTGCCCTTTCTCTAATAAGAACAGCCACAGGTGACAAAATAGGGATGCTTCCAAGGACAGTGTGAGAGATTCCATGCATCACTGAATACATGCAGAGACTGCCAAGGTAAAGCACACACACAAGTCAGCTTTTGCAGGGCAGTCCTTTATGCAGAGTATTTAAAGATTTAGATGCCAAATTCCTGATGATTTCAAATTAAATCCAGTACTTAGCAGTCTTTGAGGATCTGGATCGTTCCCTAGAGGCTGAAATAGTAATCAGGATGGATGGGCATTGCATGTCATACTACCACCACTGAATCTGTGGTAGACAGAATGTTTTCTCTAAAGAGCTTAACAGCAATAAAGAGCTCTGTAAAAAGCCCCGACCTTTCAGGGAATTACAGCATTCATTCCTCTTTGATGTGCTGTGCCTCTCTTGTGCATCTAAAATCCTATAAAGTGAATTAGAAATATCCTCTTCTACCAGCTGCCCAGAGGCCAGCAAAGAAAGATGGTGAAAAATCTCTCATGTATTTCTTGGGAATCTCAGTCATTCCTGGGACACAAAATCTCTTACCATGAGCCTGAGTCACAACACACAGATGTCTGCAGTCTGTTGACATGCTAGGGGAAGGGTATCCAGAAATGACTGAGTATCTTTCTCTCCCTGCTGTCTCACCTGCATTGTATCCAGCACAGTCCATGATTCAAAGCACTTCTGTCTTTGCAAGGTTTTTCCTTTTAAAGCCCAGAAATCTGTAGCAAGGCAAAGCTGTACAATAGCCAACCCTCAGTCATACTGCAAATATATCGGGGCCCAGCAAAGCTGAATATCTCAAATTCTGCACCAGAAAATGAGCCCCTGATGCCACACATGGGGTTATCTGCCAGCCTAGCTTCCTCCTGGGCTCTGAGCAAACTCTGCCCTCCCTCCACAACCTCTTGGTAACTGCCAAGAGGAAACAACACAGCCACGTGCCAGGGCAATTTCTTCCTTCCTCGTCCCTCTGGGGTTTGGTCTCTCTGAGATGTGTGCACAAGACTCTCATTAGTCAGGGTAATCAACATTACTAAGCATTGCTAGCAGGTGTGGGCTCTATGGGCAAAAAGGCTGAGGAAAATAGAATTGCCATGTTAGGAATATGAGCACAGGTCACTCTACTCTTCTGTACCTGTCTTCCAGGTGTAAGGGCAGGAGTGGCTCTGGGCAAGGATTTGGGAGAAGACAGGTCTGATCTCCACAGCTATTCTGGGACAGAAGAAAATGAGGAAGACATTGCAGAGGAACCCAAGCCACAAAGTAATAAAGGAGGAAGGAAAGGAGAGGGACCCAGCAGGTTAAACAAGTTGAGTTCCATGAAGGGCAGGGCTAATAAGAACAAGGATGAGGAAAGTAGGACAGGGGAAAACAGACAGGGAATGCAGGGACATGATACCCTACAAAGGATGACATAGGAAAACAAATGTGAGCTGGCTTGCTTTTCCCCTTCTGGACACAATTAGTCCAAAAACAGGAGCTCTGGGGAGGGTGCCAGTGCTTGGATCAGAGCTGGAAGACTCCCATTTTAGGAAGAAAAAGCTTTTAAAGCAGGGCACTTTATCGCCTTCCCATGGTGAGGCCCAGGAAAAGGGACAAGTGTGATCTCCCCACATTCATCTGAGATTTTGTGGTCTTGCAGTAGAAAACAGGAAGGCCTCCAGTGTGCTGAGAAAGAGGAAAAGGGTCTTTCCTATACCCTTGGGAAAAGGGTGCTGGGGATGCAGGAGGGGATCTGGTGTGGTGTGGATGCTCACGGACTAGTATCAGCATCCATTGTAAATGCTGGCTACATGATGAGCAGGATTGTCATGAGAAGTTCTGAGTGAGGCTTATGATAGGTGGTGCCACCTGAAATGTCACATCTCAGCACATGTCCCATGCTCTGCAAGGCATCCCAGGCAGGACAGACTGGGATTGCAGCATGTCTCCTAACACAAGAAATAATCAATCACTTCCTGTAGTATTTCAGTGCTTAGTGGTGGGCCCTGTTCACCTATTGGAGCTTAATGGGGATGTCACAGAGAATATCCACTGCAACCATAGAATCGCAGGATCATTCAGTTGGAAAGGATGTATAAGATCATCAAGTCCAACCCTTTCCCCAGCTATGTCAAGGCCACCACTATGTCCCTAAGTGTCACGCCTACATACCTCTCAAATACCTCATGGGATGATGACTCACACACTTCCAATCTTTCTGATTCCTTTTTCTTCAAATGTGTCAAAAAGCACCCAAACTTCCCTGGCAGAGATGTGAGTTTCTCTAAGTTCTGCTAAGCAGCCAATGCTGGCAGGATATCAAGATCTTAGCATGATTCTTGTTAATAGTGTCAGAGATCAGATTAATTTAGGTATGGAAGTATGGATCTCAGTTCTAACACAAAGGATTTTGCTTTCCCTTCATGGCTGTATGCACAGCTAACAGCCCAGCTCAGCACTGAGGTTCTTCTTTCCAGCTGCTATGCAACAAGAAAGAGCCTGTCAGATGAAAAAAAAAAAAAAAGCTGAGTTTACATGCAGGAGAAAGTCCTTGTTTACCTCACAGCAATCTCAGGGAAAGTTCACAGAGAGGAGCTTCTGCCATCCCAATGAGAAGGTAATGGAATCATAAAATACCCTGAATTGGAAGTGACCCACAAGGATCATTGAACCCAATTCCTGGCCCTGCACAGGACCATCCCCAAGAGTCACACACCATGTGCCGAGAACTCTGATCCAAACATATCTCCACCAAGCATATCACCTGGGATCTTCTCAGTAGGAAAAGCCAAAGAGCAAGGACTAGTCTGAACTCTAGTCCCAAAAGAAGCATTCTTGGGGATGTCTTGAAGGCTTTGCAGGAGACCCCTTGGCTTCTCTTTGATCCCTTAGCAGACCTTAGTAAGTAATTCCTGACATGATCTTAAAGTAACCAAACAAATTTCCCTCTATGGGGTTCAAGTACCCAGGAGCAAAATAGGGGTGATGGTTTTGTTTACAGTGGTTTTACTTCCATCTCCTCCAAAAGAGGACTCTAAAACAGGCCTAGAAGTGCTTGTTTGTCTCTACAGATGGAGAAAAATGGAAATTGCTGCAGATCAGTTAAACAGATTCCCCCAAGAGACTTGCCTAGGGGAAGTCCACATGGGAGTAGGGCATGGCATGAAAGCCTTGGGCCAGAGCCCAGCTGTTGGCTCATCCGTCCTTTGATCCCACAGTCAGCATCTCTCCAGAGAAGGATCCTTATAAATTCATTCCTGAAGTTCATTAGGCAGGAGCTTAGACCAAAGCCCAGTATCCAACCCCTTGATGTTTTGGATAGCTTGGAGACTGCCCAAATCCTGTCTTCCCAGGGAAGGCCTCTCTTGATTGATTGTATTTAGAGCTGGAAATGCCACCCTGCCCACATTGCTTGGAAAACACGGTGCGCTCAAGACGCCAGTTCAGACGGACTCCTCTGCACAGCTGCCCATTTGCAGAGCATGTGGTGGGAATCTGTTGATAGGTTCTTGACAGAAGTTATGGCTTGTTTATCTGGTAGCTTTACTTTGTGCCTCCTGCCCAACCCGGAAACCCTTCCTCTTCTAACCTCTTGGCCTGCTATTATACACAGAATTGTCTACACGATAATTTTGGTAACCATGATTCATTTTACGACAAACACTGCATAAAGCAAGCAGATTTGTATTGTCATAATTAAAGCAAATGATTGGATGTTTTATCTATACAATCCTAACAGTTCTGCCACTGCTAGTATTGTACCTGACCTGCAGAGGTTTCAGTAAATCACTGTAGGGTGTGTTAACCCATGGAATATTAAAACAGGCACGACCCTGCTGTTTGTCAAGGCTGGAAGGACTTGGAAGTCAGCAGGACTTCTTTCTAAGGTTGATGATTGCCTAATGGAGGTGAGAAAGCCTCTCCTAGCCATCCCAGCATCAATCCATTTAAACTGGAGCCCCTTTTTCAGAAAGCCTCCAATTCTGCTCTAATTTCTCTGGGGTTTAGAGAAAATACATCTCCTTCTTTGTCTTTGCAGTGTTACATTCCAAAGACACAGATATTTGCTCTTTGTCTAACAGATAACTACACCCTGAGATGCCAGGCCTTTTTTCCCCAGCAAAGGTATTTGTAAACAACCCTCTATTCCTGCATTCCAAAAAAATTAAATTACTCTGTCTCTTCCTATGAGGCGTGTTTCCAGGGTCAGTCTTTCTGGTGGTTATTTGCTCAGCTTCTTCAGATGTTTCAGCTGCCTTTTCCAGGTTGAGGCATGAGAGAAAGATGGGAATGAGGAACAGAGGGGAGTTAATCCACCAGTTGATTTAAAATAGGTTAAATCCCTTCTTTACACTGGGGAAGAAGAGGGGTGATACAAATGGACTGTGGAACACAGTTGATGTTCCAGGACACAGAAGCATGGTGCTTCCATACCCACCACCCAGAGCTCCAGATCTGCCAGCATCAAAGACCACCCTTAACATTTTTTGCTTCCTTTCAGCCACCACACTATCTGTCCAGACCTGCCCAGCAAAGCCCACATACTCTGCACTTGGCAGCCACATGTGAAGCCCTCCCAAGCCCAGATGGATTGGAGGAGTGGGTGGGAGGGTGTTCTCTGTTTTCTCTACAGCTGCCATGTCTAATACCAACAGCAGCAGCTGCCAGTGCAAGGGATGTGGATGTACCATTTGTAACTTAACTTTCATGAACAATAGCACAGCTGTTTGTGCTGCAAGATGCTGGGAGGCAAGAAAAATCAATTGGTTCTGCCATGAGCATCCTGGAGGGTTATTTGTCAGCAATGCTGAGCACGGCAGCAGCAGAATCCAAGGAAGGGATGCACAGAGGAGGGTAGGACACCTGCAGAGAACATATCTGTGGAGGTAAGGGTGGCAAATATGGAGTGGGTGTTTGCAGTAGTACCTGTGTGATGGACAAACAGAGCAAGGAGCTGGCAGAGGCAGCTGCAGGCAGGGAAGTCCTCTCCTCTGGGGCAGGCAGCAGGAGCCTGTGGGTTGTTTAATATGCCCTCCAATTCTTGCTTTGTTATACAGATAAGACATCACCCACATCCCAACCGAGCACTCACTAGCAGCCATGGAGGATTTCAGAGGAGTGTCTGGTGTCTGTTCTGGCCTGTTCCTGGAAGCCCTTCTCACTTGCAATTCCAGTGGCATTGTGCCGTTGGGGACTTTGCAGTACATCCTGCCTAAGGACCCCAGCACATGGCTGAACACCTGCAAATGGAAACACCAAAAAATCAGGGGAAAAAATGCACCATAACTCCAAAAGGGATAAGTTTGTGCAACAATGTGCTTGTACGTGCAGGTGGTGAGAGAAAGAAATTCTTCAATGTGACTGGGGAGAGGATTGACAGATATGAATGAACTCACCATGAAGGCACAAACCCTGAAGAGACCAGAGAGATGAGAGGCAGGACACAGGCACAGTGAGGAGGTGTGGGGTGAAAGCAAGAAGGAAATTAATGCATAGTCTCTCAGGTTCTAGTGAAACATTTCAGGAGTTTATCTACACCACATCAAAGGGTGTCCCTAAGGGGTCTGGGGAGTTTGCCCCTTGCCAGGAGAGTTTGTGGTGGAGAGCAGACAGCATCATGAGCACCAGCAGATGACATGGGCAAATCAAAACCACAAGGTAACTTTTGTAGGGGAGGGAGCTTTTTTATGCAGCCTCAGTGGGGAAGGAGAGCCCTTCATTCTCCCTCCAATTCCCCTCAAGGACAAAATTTCTTTCCTCTACATGGCAAGGTACAATTTTTTTCCCTGCCGTCAGCAAAAATCTTTCACATATTAAATATGCTCTAACAGCTCTCCAGGGGATCCTCTTTGTCTGGCTCGAAGTGCATAAAATCACAGGAAACAGCCTGCCTTAGGGCTTTCCTAGCAACTGGAGAAAAGATAAAGCTGCTGGAACACAGGTGTAAATATCCCATCGGTTCTTTTTAGACTTGGGCTTCTTTAGACTTGCTGTGAGGTCTCATCCCTTTTGTCTGCAGCAGGACCAGAGGATGCTCAGCACCGGGCAGAATTTGCGTTACAACTGTCCTGGGTATTGCACCAGAACAGATGCTCCATTTGGCCAAGGTCCTTTCATCTTTCAGTGTTTTCACAGCCCTTCCCTTATGGAACCTATAGAATACATTGATTTTGATTAACATGTATAGTTAATTTTTCCTGAACAAGATTTTGACCTAGTTTCACTTTTTAAAACCCCATACACCTGTGTGGGGAGGGGCACAGGCCTATGGCAGGCACACAGAGGGATAAAGGGCTCCAGGTAGGCAGGCAAGTCATGGCCAAGTGCTTGATTAATTTTTGAACTTCACTTCCAGTGCTCCCAGTCTCCAATTCCTCACAAGTTCTGCTCTGCACTTATACCCCTGTTACAGTCATCCCCCCTCTCTTCTCACCCATCCTCACTCACACCAGTACATCCAGGAACCCAGCTCTTCCTGCACAGAGGTGGGATCCTAAAACTGGGCTACTCCAGCAACCCCAAGGCTGCTCTGCACCAATAAGTTCAATGTCATGTCAGCTGCCACCAGCCCTGTACACTGGCCAGGAATCCCCAGCCTTGGCTTCCCTCCCACAGCAGCATCTGCCATGCCAGCATCCACAGGGAGAACGTCACAGCAGTTGTCCCCCAGCATCCCCCTCTTGGCTTTCTGGAGCAGCTCAGAGCATCTCCACACCAATTTTGCTGTGTTTAGATAACTTTCCCGAGACCACTTAGGACACATTGCTTGGTCCAGGTGGCTGGTATCCCTGTGCTGTAGGAATCTTTCCTTTTTTCTGCATGTCTTCCCTTCCCACGGGAACAGGATGCCCTAATGACAAGATACTGTATTGTATCCTTCACTCATATCAGCATTACTGGTTACAATTACTGTTTAGGGACATTTTATAAACACATACAACAGGTTTAAGCTTTCTTTTTATTTATTTTAATTAAGTGCTTGTGGATAACAAAATGCCAAACTTCTCAAAAAAACAGCAGTAAATCTGAAGATCTAAACAAGGTCAAGGAATCATAATCTTTTTCCTTGGAAAGTCTATATTTGTAAACTCATACAGGATGGGAAGAGGGAAGATTGCTGAATTTCCCCAAGAGACTTCAGTGACCCACCATTACCTCTGCATTACACTGATGCAAGGCAGGGAGGATTTGCTTGCACCATCCTTTTTTACAGCTTTTCTGGATATTCTGCAACAGAATGATCTCAGCAAATAGCATGGCAGAATTTTAAGAGGCTGGACGCTGCCAGCCAAGTAGTGACCAAACCAACCACTGCCCTCTGCTGAACGCAGCCCGGAATCCCCACGGAGCTCCCAGTGGTCCAGAAAATTATGGTCATAATCCTATTCTGCTGTCAGGATGGAAAAACTCAAACTATTCCCTTAGATCATGAATCTTCCCTTCAGGTCAGCTGCCAAAATCCTATATTTCATGGCTTCCATGTTGCATTCCTGCTGCAGTGATGTATCTTTACAGCTCATTTAAGTGTCTCCTTCAACCTCAGAATATTGATCACTCTGTTAACTAATGCAGTTTGGGTTCAGTTTCCCTCACTACAAGAGCTCAAGGAGCCCTGGGTTTTTCCTCATGCACACCCTGGTGTGCTGGACCCCACCCCTGGAAAGGTCCCCAGCTCACTGCTGACAACAAACAGCATTGTTTGTTCATGGGCCTGGACAGTAAGCACTGGGGAGACTGTACCCAAAATTCTGTGCTCATTTTTGGGCCCCTCATGACATGAAAGACATTGAGGTGCTGGAGCAAATCCAATGAAGGGCAATGGAGCTGAGGAAGGGGCTGGAGCACAAGTCCTGTGAGGTGTGGCTATGGGAGCTGTGGGGCTCAGCCTGGAGAAAAGGAGGCTCAGAGGGGACCTTATCGCTCTCTACAATTCCCTGATAGAAGGCTGTAGCCAGGTAGGGGTCAACATCTTCTCTGAGGTATCAAGAGACTGGACAAGAAGAAATGGACTCAAGTTGTACCAGCACAGGTTTAGGTTGGTTATTAGGAAAAATGTCTTCATTAAAATGATGGTCAAGCATTGGAACAAACTTCCCAGGGAAGTGAAGGATTCACAAACTTAGAGGCATTTAAAAGACGAGTAAATATGGCACTTAGGTACATGGTTTAATGGGACACTTGGCAGCGCTGGGTTAATGGTTGTACTTAATGATCTTAAAGGTCTTTTTCCACCTAAATGATTCTATAATTCTGTGATTTCTTGTCCCCTTCAAGAGCTTGTTGTGTACTTGTCCCCAAATACCTAAGGGTCAGTCAGTATTACCGCAGGGCAGTCCCTGCTTCAGGAGCTCTGGCATGGCTGGAAACGGTCGCCAGAGCTGCATTTAGGTGAAGAGAGAGGGTGGGGAGGCCCTGGCATAGATTACCCAGAGAATCTGTGTCTGTCCCATCTGTGGAAGTGTTCCAGGCCAGGCTGGACAGGGCTTGGGGCAGCCTGGTGCTGGACAAAGCATCTTTCAGGCACAGCAGTGGGAGGGGGTTGATGCTGAGGCTTGTCACGGAGGGGGAGCTGCAGGGCATATCCCCCCCGGGGCCCCTCAGCAGGGCCCCCACATGGGCTGGGCCGTGCCCGCTGCTCGTTCTCCTCCGCCCCAGCCCCAGCCGGAGCTCGGCGCTGGCTGCCGGGGCCCGGCCGGGCCGAGGGGAGCGGAGCGGGACGGGCAGCGAGGCCGCCGCGAGATGGCGCTGAGGGAGAGGCCGAGGCGGGAGAGCGGCGGCCCCTCAGGGACGGGACCGCGGCCCCTCCAGAGCGGGCTCAGACCTCGTCCTCCACAGACAGGATCTCATCTATCCTGTCCCCTCTCTAGCAGGACCCTCGGTCCCTTGATGTGGGGCACAGCGTCCCCTCAGTGACCGGATCCTCAGTCCCGCAGTGGTGGGCCTCAGACCTTGTCCCCTCAGTGATCCGACGGCCATCCCCATCCTCAGTCCCGCAGTGGTGGGCCTCAGACCTCAGGCCTCAGACCAGTGGTCCCCTCAGTGATCCGACGGGCATCCCTTCAGTGGTAGGACGCCCCTTCTCTGCAGTAGGGGCTCAGGCTACATCCTCTGAGGAAGAAGCCTCGCTCTGTCCCTTAGCTGGGGGCGCTCAGATCATGTTTCAGATCATCCTGCTGTGGGGCTGAAGACACACATGAGGCAGGACCTCTGTGGTGGGGCTCAGTCCTTGACCCCTCAAAGCCTGAACCTGCAGACCCTCCATGGAGTGCTCAGACTGTGTCCCCTAAGAGGCAGGAGCACCCTGCCCTGTGGTGGAGCTCACACCACATCTCCTCAAGGGCAGGACTTCTGCTCCATCCCTCGGTGGAGTGCTCAGACCTCTTCTCCCAAGAGGCAGGGCCCCAACTCTGTCCCCTCGATGACCAGACCCAGGGAGTTGGAGCTCTCTGGACATTCCTCCAGCCACCTGTGGTCAGAAGCAGGACCCAGACCAGATATTGACAGCTGTGGCCAAGGCAAAAACCACTGTGACCATGGCCTCAGTAAGAAGCACAGGTTCAGCAACAGAGGGATCCCACAGATGCTCTGGGCAACTCTGCTTCCCTCAGCCTGTGGCACAGGAAAGAGGATATTCTCCTCTCTTTGCCACCACCACACATAACGTTGTTGAGCTGTGGCCCCATCGCTCAGCTGCTCTGGGCATTGAACAGCCTACATGCTCCCAAAACCAGCAGCAGTCAGGCATGGGACATGGTCAGGGCTGGGAATTGTCTTTGGGCATGGTCACAGCTGGAAGTTGGCTTTGGGTGATGCTGTGTAGGGGTAGCTCCTCTAGCCAAGCACTGGAAGGGATGTTAGCCTGCTACAGACCCTTCTCCTGTATGGGTGGTGCTGGCAACTGTACAAGAAGGGTTACCCTGTTCTTGCCTTCGCAAATGCTTATGTAAATGCCATGGGATAGCCCTAGGATAACCTTTCCCTCTACAAATCCTTCCTCTGTATTTGATGAAGGCGCGGTTTGGTCTAAATGACCCCTTTCATCCTGTAGCCACATGAGGAGGTCACTATCTATGTTTTGACTCGTTTTCTGAGCCATGTTCAGTGTCCCAGAAACACCTGGCTATAACTGCTGTCATGGTCTGGAACACATCCACTCCAGGAAAACTGGTCCAAGCCCAGGCTCCACAAGAACTGTGGCTATCCAGCATGGGTGCACTGCTGGATCCATGACTGAGAAATGCTCTGGGTCAGTCACATCACTGGAGCATGTATGGGAATATTTTTTAATCTCCAATACAAACCTGCACAAACTTTGACAGTTTCCTGTCTGAAACTGCTTCATTCGTCATCTTTTCGAGTTGCTAGTAAACCAGGGGGGGAAAAAATGCTATGACTTATCCCTTCCACCCTCAAACACAAAGTGCTCCTGGTTAGGCAATGCCTGCATCAGGAATTTCCTTTGGGTTACCAAGTCACTACAGAAAGAAAAGGTTCTGACGGAAATAAGTCAGCACACACCAGTCCTGGGAATCATCCACCTTGGAGCACAGAGCTCCAAAACAGATCAGCATGGTCACCTTATGCATTGTCCCCAGGCAGTAAGTGCATGTCTGAGAAAGCTCCCCAAAAGCTCTGTTCAGGGTCTTGCTCAACCACAGCCCTTCATGGGCATTCCCAGCAGTTCACAGTCAAGAAAAGACTTGAAATGTAAGGAACTTAAGAGCCTCCAAGTACGATGTGCCATTGAAAAAAGGCAAGAGACAGCAAGTATGTTGCCAAGGTCATGGATCCATGTCAAATGATGTCACCCACCCTTTGCATTACAGAGAAGGAAGGACCCAGCCCAGTTCCTCTCTGACGTTAGGTCTGACTCTGGGACAATTTTTGGGTGTGAGAATGAGCTGGGCACTCAAAACATTTCTTTCTTCTTCTAAAAGCACAAGTGGAGTGCTCAACCTTGCCTCAAGCTAACTTTGATGTGGGTGCATCCAATGCTAACTGGTAAAGGAGAGAAAAAAATCCCAGCAACAAACTGAACCTGAAGTAAAGTTCTGCATTCCTCCTGACAGAAACCCTGAAACATGGGAATAGTTAAACCCAGTCAAAATGGCATGTAACAAACGGGGAGCAGCAATGATCATCTCTTTCCAACGCCTTCCTCAGAATATTGATTAATTCCACACCCTCACTCCCTGTGCAGTCCTTCCCTCAATTTTACCTCTTGCACACTGAAAGAGGCTTGGTGCCTTTCTTTGGAAAGGTTTCCTAAAAAGTCTCAGAGGCTTAGAAACACTATTCTCCTTCTCAAGCTGAAGATATCCATGTCTAATTTATTCCCACTTGATCCTCCACTAGTTCTACCTTTTAACATAAATACCTCTTTTATTACAATATATTTAATATAAATACTTCTTTTTCATCCAGACTTCTTTTGCTTTGCTTACAAACAGCATATTTCAGCTTTGGTTGACTAAGTGATTTGGATGCTTTTAACAGAAAATACATCTTGCTTTGCCTGATCCAAACATAGTCTGAATTTCCTGAGACTGCTGCATTCTGTGGACCTGCCTGTAACCCTCAGTGATTAGTTCCTCCTTGTTTTTCCTTAGGAGCAGAATATTCTGTGGTTCAAAATGCATCAAGGGAGACAATATTTCCCTTATCCCACTTCTGTCCCTCATTGCACATAGCTCTGTCAATGACACAGCCTTGCTGCAAAGCCACGAGGCATCCATATGCTGGGAACATTTTTTGACGTTCCTTTCCTAATCCATTTGAACCCCTTACAATTTGACAGGTCAGGCAGACCTAACAGGTTTTTCTCCCAGCTGGCAGAACAGAAAAGAAGGGCTCATCCCCCTTAAAGCAGGACCCAAAGGACCAGGAGGCCACAACAGCCTCCAGCCCTGTGAAATTCATGATTCGGTGGGGTGCTCAGGGAGACAATCACCAGTAATCCCGGAGCCTTTCCCTCTAATTCACACTCACGGGGACAGGGCATGTAACCTGCCTGTGACTCATCTCGTTCTCAGGCAAAGTGCCACAAAGGAAGAACACTCAAAATGGTTCAGGACAACACTCAGCTGCTTCGCTCCAAGTAAAACAGGAGAAGGAGAGGCAGCTGCAGAGTTTTTTCCAAACAGGTCCACAGTGAAATGGTGACACAGCAATTCACACAAGTCCAAAACAGAGCACAGATCTGACATAAGCAGCCTCTTTTACAACCCAGCCTAAGGAGGGGGGCAGCTCACCTGGCTGGGGATTT
The DNA here is from genome assembly GCF_017590135.1 of Pyrgilauda ruficollis. Taxonomy (NCBI): domain Eukaryota; kingdom Metazoa; phylum Chordata; class Aves; order Passeriformes; family Passeridae; genus Pyrgilauda; species Pyrgilauda ruficollis. Next base: position 9,037,097 of record NW_024526377.1, on the reverse strand, counting down.
GATCTCTTTCTGAGTGACAAGTCAATGCAGAAAAACATGGTGATGCATCAGTCAGAAAGAGCTGTGTGCAGCAGCCAGGCAAATCCAAAACCTGTCCCTTCCCCTGTTCTCTGCAGAGTTGTGTCCCATGGGTCAACATAGGCTGTTATTTCAGAGACAGAGTCCCCATCCTTGCAGATGAAGTGTAGACTCCATGGAGGAGGTGCAGTGAGTGGCTACCTCTGGCTAAATATCCATGTGGAGAAGTGCCATCATTACCACATCAGCACTGCTGTACATCAGAGCTCTGGGGTCTGCTATATCCTCTACCCTAAAACATTAACCTACCTTGGTATATACTATGGTTTTCTCAGTATACTGACATCTTGCTTAGACCACATTAAGTTTCTATGCCTGCACTGTGAGAACTAAAGTAACTTTATTTCTAAGCAGTTTCATTCACTTTGTCCTGGTTTAATGCACGCTCTTTCAATTCACCCCTTGGGTAGTCAATTTAAAATGCAAAGATGTCTCTGCAGAGATGAGCTCCCACCTAACTGCCCTGTGCTACTGCCTTGGCACACATCACAGGTTTCTTTCTCTGCACTTTAGTTTAGCCTGGTTCTAGAAGTGGAAGCTCTGGAAACTGCAGCAGGAAGGACTAACCTGGCTAGTATTTGTAGGGTGCTATCTACATCCTGGCTGAGACAATTTCAACAAAAACGTTGACTGTACTTATTCTCCCCTGCATTTGCTCACACAAGACCCACCTAATCCTCTTCCCACTCACATCCATCTGGTGAGCTGAGCCCAACCCTTCAGATCTGAGTTGATACCAAAGCTGTAGTGTAAGAAGGCAGAGAGACTAAGCTAAATAAGCCAAGTCACTTCAACTACTCCTAGTAGGACTTTCCCTACAGACACTCCACCATTCTTTGGATGCTCTCTAACAGCTTAATATCTTTCTTGAATTGTGGTGCCCAAAAAAAGTGCACGCAATATTCAAGGTGAGGCCACCCAGTGTAGAGCAGAGTAGAACAAGCCTTTCCCTGGCCCAGCTGGTGATGCTGTACCTGATGGCCCCAGGACATGGTTGACCCTCTTGGCTGTCAGGGCACTGCTGACCCACATTCAGCTTTTCATTGACCAGGACCCACAGGTCCCTTTCTGCAGCACTGATCCCAGGCTATCCATACATCCAAGGTTCTCCCATCCCATGTGCAGAACCCATCACTTGCTGTTGTTGAATTCCATATGGTTAGTGTTTGTCCAGCCCTCTATTTCATCAAAATCTCTCTGCCTTTGAGGGAATCAACAGCTCCTCCCAGTTTAGTTACCAGGGTCATTCCTCTTGCTCTACTTAAAAACTGGGACAACATTTGCCAGCTTCCAGCCTGTGTTGCATGCAGGTCCTACCAAGACAGAGAACATGATGGATGTCTTCAGGAGGGCTATTAAGCATACAGAGGGAAGCTCACAATGAGATGAAATGAGGTACTGTATATTTAAAAGTGTAAATAATGCCTCTGCTTGTACATCATATTTCCCACAGATTGGAAACTGCATTCTCAGGAATGTCCAAGCTGATCTGTATCTCCATAAAAGCTTAGTCTTCATTAATCCAAGGAAATGCATCATTTGAAGGAAGCCTTTGTGCTCTCCAGACACAAACTTCTCCAAAATCACCTCCAGCTGAGGCAAACTGCTCCAAGACTTCACCCTTCTGCTGTAGTACAGGCAGCCACAGTGTTTCAGCTGACATTCTGGTTCTGGGAGAAGGTTCAAGTCTGCCCAGGGTTATAACCAATAAGTGAAATTAGCAGTGGCTTCATCTCAGTTAACCTCAAATTGCCTTTGTCTACACAGACGTGCCTTGAAGCAATTGAACTCAAGCTTTCCCTTGGCACTGGATCAAGCACCATGGATTTGCATTTGAGTTTTAGCTCATACTTCACATAACATTTATGCAGACAACAGGCATATATGAGCACTTACCATCAGCTTCCCTTCCTTCTTCCTATTTCCACAGCAAATTGGCAAGGAGTGTTTCTGACAGGCTTTTAAAGCCCAAATGGTCAAAATAAATAGGTATGGTATTTATAGTCTGAGGCTATAGGAATAAGATTAAAGGAATAAAAATAAGAGCCTGCTACTGAGCTGTAAAGCTCAGATTCAGCCTACATTAAAGCATGACCTTTAGAGGTCCCTTCTGACCCTTCTGACCTTCAAACTATTCTATGATTTGATGCAAGCTCCTCCACACAGCACAAGACTTTACTGTGCATAGACATTGTATTCACATGTGACACATGGTTGCTACAGGTGAAGAATTAGAATGCTTGCAATTTTTTCCCTTTAACCCCATCATTCCCAGCATTCTATGGCACAGAGGTCACTGGGACTGCCTTCAGACATGAAGTTTCACCCACTGAGTCCCACTTCCCCACTGAGAGACACAGGCAGTTGGAAAAGTCAGTGGTGCTCTGGAGAGCCTGGGAGTTTGGTTCATTGCAACCAGGTTCAGGAGCTGGTGATGCAGTTTGTTTATAGCAATGCCAACAACTCTTCATTCTTGCAAAATAAAGCTATGGTTGTATCACGGCCACATCTCTACGGCTGCCCTAAAGCTGGCAGCCACACCTTGCTCAGATGTGCAGATTAAGAAAACAGAGAATATTACTTGATGCAGACAAGGACAGAGTTGTGCCCTGTGCTTTCCCAGATCTCCAGGATGTTGTTCAGCACAAGACCCTGTGCTTCACCACACCAAGCTCTGCAGAAGAACATCCTTGCTATCACCAGTGATGCTCTACAAAACTTCAGGAAGTGACAAGGCTCTTTGGGACTAGCTAAAGAAATTCAGACACAGGCCAAAAGTGGAAGGTGGCCTACATGGAAAACAAGTTCTGCTGAGAGACACCAGCCTTCATTCTCCTCTTTTGGGGATAACACCCACTCGGAAAAATTTGAGCAGTCCATAAAAGTGATGCAAATCGAACGATGGCTGGAGGAGGTGGCAGAAATCTGTCTCAGAGGTGAGCACAGGCTGAGCTACAGCAGATGTCTGCTTAGATACCAGTTAGACAAAATTCTCTTTTGCCTCTTTCCTTACAAAACCACAGTCAGATAAACATCAAGATCTTTTGATGTTCCTGAAATATTGTGGGGTCTTGGCAAAAGACACAGTGAGATGTCTGGGACTTGTTTACCTGGTGCATGCATGTGGTAGTTCAACAGCATTTCTCAGATCAAAAGGAGAGGCTAGGCCTGTTTTATTCCAAGTGCACAAGGTCTGAAACCCCAAGATCCCTAAATTTCTGTTTATTTAGCACTTCCTTTGTGCACTTTCCTTCTTTTCCATCTGAAAACCTTCACTTTTGGATTCAGGTGCTGTGATGTGAATCAGATGCTGTCAGGGAAAAACAATCTGTCCTCTTAAAATGACAATGTATCCCTTGCTTTTAAAACAAGAATTGATGTACTTCACAGTTACAATATTACTGCCTGCTAATGCCATTCCCCTTCAAACTGTCCCCTTTCCTACTGTTCTTCTGGACACATGAACACTTGCAGATTATAATTCTGTTTTCCTATCTTTTGATAAATCCTCCCAGAGTCAAGCAGATAGCCACATGTATCACTGCAAGGAATGTTTTCTACCTCTTCTTTCCTTTCAAACCATTATGCCCTGGAAAAATATCTACATCCATCATTGCTTCTAAATTTCAGACCATCTTTCTCAGTTCTCTCTAGAGACTGCATGTTCCTACCAGCCCTTAGCCTGCCCTATGGCTCCACTGCCATAAGAGTGGCAGCTCCTGTTGTTTCAAAGATGCTTTTACAGCAGAGGCAAAACAGGAGGAAGGAAGATGCTCACAGAAACTTCCAGAGACTCCTTTCCCTAACAGCTTCCAAGCCCTTAGGATCAAGCAGAGGCATCTGGAAGACACCCGTGCCTCCAAGTCCTTCAGAAATCCTGTGGAACATCTCTGGTTGAACATTCTCACCACATCTTGGGCACTGAGGGGCTGAATGGACATGCTCTTCTAGTGGACATAAATGCAGACACATGTTGCACAGCTCCAGATCTTCTTGCCTTGGCCTGTTTATGAGAAAGGATGTTAGTGTCAGGCACTGCTCATTCAACTGCGCTGTTCAGCACAGGGAAGGTGCTGGATCAGAGGCTGCTTGTTTTTCCCCTCCTAAACCCCTGGTACTACACCTCATGGAAACTTCAGCCCAGACTCTGATCTGTTACAAATGGCTATAACACCATCAAAGGTGTCTAACCTGCTGTAAATCAGGAAGGATCTGGATCCTTTGCCTCTGGTGCATCCCTGCATGTGTCGTGACTTTATAAGCAATAACTAAGAATAACAGTTAGCTTCCCAGCCTGAGTGCTGTGCAGAATATCAAAGTAGTTCACCAGGAGTGCAGCAACATGACTTTCTTCTGTCCTTCACGATCATAAAAATGTCCTCTCCTCCCACATCCAGGGAAATAGTGAAGTCACTTATCCCCTAAATTATACAGAAATCAACAGAAGCAGCAGAGTCCTTGTTTCACCTGATGTTCCACTTGAGAAGGAGCAGCGTGAGAGGCTCTGTCATGGCAACTGCTCGTCCCTTGCAGACGAGCTGTCTCCAGGCCTCTCCGATTACATCTTTGCTGTTATAATTCACATCCTGCACTTATTAGTGATAAGGTCAATGGGAGAAATTACAATGGGAGCCGCTGAAAACTCTGTTATTGCACATGCTCCCAACGACACTCACTGTGCTACAGAAACCAAAAATAACTTCCTGGTCTCCCAGAGCGGCATGGAAAATATTTCCCTGTATTTTCTAGGTTATGGATAACTTCCCTTCTTTAGGTTTGCAGTGGCTATTTCTCCAGGAGAGCCAAATACAAATCTCCCTCGGGGCATGTACCGTTTTCCTCTGCTTTTACCCTGGAGATCTCCATGTCCTCCTTATGAGGGCAAGAAGTCACTCTCCCTCACTTCTCTGACTCCTATTTACATGTACACAGCTTTAGCTCAGTATTTTTCCCTTTCTTTTTTTCCAGCATCCTCACAGTTATCCTCTTACTTTAAGGCTTTTAATACCTATATGAAGGTGTGAGGTCTCAGTGCACACCCATGGCAGTGAGTAACATCGCTTGTGTCCTCTGTTGTTCCCTCTAAATGAAACACATGAAACCCTTGAAAGTCCCAGAGGCTGTTTTTACTTCCCTTGTAAAGAGAAGGAAGTGTTCCAGGAGCTGCATTTCTTCCCTAAGAGAAAACACATCTGCACTGCCTAGACAGCATGACAGCAATGGACCAGGAAAATTACTTCTGCTCAAGAGATCTAAATTTTCTGCTTCTTCCTACCACTTTCCCATTTCTTTCCATGCTGTCTGTCAGTGACTTCACCTGGCTCTGGCTCTAAGTGGCAAATGCAGAGACTGCCTCTCTGCACTGGCTTAAAAGCTCATGAATTATTTCTGATAGTCTATAAATGTTACTTGGTTTTGACAAACAGTTGTAAATTACAGAACCACAGTGAATATTAGAGGAGACTGGAATGGGATATGAGAATCCAGCTGGGTGAGAATCTCAGAGTGAGAAAGAGGTGTACCCAGGGACCTTTGTGAAGGTCAGGTCCTGCAGATAAGTCATAAAAGCCATTAGCACAAATTGCTTTTCTAGGAAGAATCTGAGTCCCTTTTCCCCATGTGTTTGAAAATACAACTCACTCACACATGGGGTGACCCTAGAACTGCCATTGCAGTGACACCAGAAAACCTTAGAGGCCAGCAAGGCCCTGCTGTACTGTCCTATGGAGCTGAGGTGAATCCCTGATCGAAGTAGGATAAACTGGCAGGGCAGAGAGGGCAGAGCAGGCACAGGCAGTGCTGGGCAGGGGAAGAAGGGATTCAAAGCCCCTTCACTCTGAATTTATTATTGCACTAGTCACAGAGAAAGATTCCTTTGCTGGGACTGATCTGTCTGGTTGATCCCAGACTCCCAAAAAAGCACATGAACTTCACATGCAGTTTGAAGTATGATAAAGGCTGGGACTCTCCCTGATCCAGATGCAAAACCCACCACCTTTCTTGACAGCTACAGCTGTGGTAATCACTCGTTGTCAGAGCAAACATCTGTGTCTCATCTAACACATGGGGCAGCACAAAAAGGGACCAAGTTATTCTATAAAGAAACCTGATGGTCAGGCCAAGACAAGGAATGCTTTAAGCTGGTCTGCACTGATCTGCAGTCTCCAGAACACTCTTAAATGTATGAGGATGTGCAAGGCCTGGAACAGGGATCCCATGCCCTTTCCTGACCTCACATGCTGCATCCAGTTAAGATACCGAGCATCATCGTGTGTAAGCAGCCAGCTGCTCAGGAAGAAAGCCTGGATTATGTAGGAAGGGTTGAATCCTGCAGGAGTAGGATCTCCTCTGAATGGTAAAACTCCCAGCAATCACTCAGATCCCCTCCAAGTCTATGGCCTTTCACCTTCTTCGTCTTGCTCACCTGAAACCAAGATCCCAAAACTTGGACTCTACTCTCCACCTCCTTGGCCCTGTTCTCCCTGATTCCTGGTCCTTTTCCAGAGCAGGCTTCACTCCACCCCTCGTGTAAACCTCACCAGTCTTCTTTTTCTTTCATGCCTTCTACATCTTCCATGGCCCAAACCTTGGGTGTTTTAGAGCCAGCCCATCCCAATATAGGGAAAAATTTGGTTTACTCCTGTGTCTTATGGGATCAGATGTGACAGCAGTGAACACAATAGAAAAGCTCTTCACTGGAGGAAATACAGGGAGACTGGAGTTCAAATCTGATGACTGGGAACCATTTCAAGTGTTAATCATTCTTTGTTGTTCTTTATCCAAGTTGAAGCTAAATCTTAATCTCCTTAATCCCACTATTTCCATGTGAAAGGTCTGCAGGCAATGTGGGAGATAAACTCATTTATTTCTCTTAGAAATTATGTCAAGGATGGGAAGATCCGCATAGGCAGGAATTTTTAGGTACAGTCCCCCAGGGTGTGAAAGCCGTGTTCTTTTTTCAAACCTGATTAATTCTGCATCAGCTGGGCACATTACAGACACCATTTTCCTGAAGTCTACAGTGTATTCCCTGGGCCACAGCTGCTGCTTCTGCCACTACTTGCTATTTGTGGAGTGATTGCATCTGACAAATAGCAATGGGGAGACATTCAGGAATGACTCAGAGGCAAAGGCAATTTCACATCCAATTTTATATCCAAGGACAGCTCTTCAGTGGTTACAGAAATATGAATGGATGAGGCTTACTCCCACTGCAGCACACTCTTGGGATCTTGTCACATCCTAAGCCATGAGTGTCCATCACCTTTCAGCATTTCTCTGCTCCAGGCACTGGGGCAATGACAATCAAGCCCTCAGCACATTTCTTGGGTTTCTCCCAGGCTGGTGACAGTGTGCTGGGTTTGGATGTACCTATTTATCCCTGAAGGAGCTGAAGTGATTGATCTCTCCAACCTGAACTACCTTTGCAAGTTGTCAGGATTTACTAACTGGCTTTTCTTGCCCAGTCTGGGTGTCCTAAGACATTGCACATAGCTGTGCTGGGATCTTGCTGTTTTGCTCATCTAGTGGCCATCTACACCTGCCATTTTTGCAGCCCTCTGCTGTTTGTCTCTTCTGGTGCTCCTACACCAATCCTCATCCAATTTCCATTCTTTCCAGTCCCAGCATTTCTATTATAATTCCCCAACACACACAAAATCCCTTCTCCTGCTGACAGCATAACAACACCTTCAAGATGGGACAAGATGCTGCCACACAGGAATCTGCCCACACAGACCTCATCATCTGAGACATTTCAAACACAGTCCCAAGTTCCTGTGGGAAATACTGCACGATCAACAAATTCAGGCTACTGCTCTTCAAATCCCTTTGCTACAAACAACAGTAAACTTTTAACCACTCTGGTGTAATCAGCCAAGAAACACCCTGAGCCAAGGGTTGCATGTTCACACCAAGTTGTCCCTAGGGGAACATTTATCTTTGGTGGCAGAGATTGGTGTGACTTTATCACAGAGGTAAGACAAGAGTACCCCTGCCTTCTTTCTTACAGCACCATTCCACAGAGCAGAAGCTCTCTCTGCCCCATCCTGGGGATGTCTGTAACATGCTCCATGTCCACCAGTTTCACAGCACATGGCACTACTGGGCAATTTGTGGAGTGGGAGCATGGTTAAGGGCATCCTTATGCTGTAGTGATGAATTATCCATAGTGAGCAACCAGCCTGGCAGTACTGAGTGCTCCATCAAGGCAATGAGAATTGAGTCTATTTCCCTTTGCATCCAGTCCTTTCTGCAGCACTGTCGAAAGCCCATTCAAGAAACTAAGCAGCAAGCGGCAGATGTCAGTAGTGCAGCTTGCAAACTGCAACATTGTTGAGCTTCAGATACAATCCCACAGCTGGCATAATGCCCAAACAATAAAAAATTGATCTGCAGTGCTCAGTTTCCAAAGCACCCACGATATGAATTACTGGTGACAGAACATCAGTCAGGGTGGGATATGGCCACAGAAGTGACTCTCCTGCACCTGCAGGACCCACCTGCTAATGGGAACCAAGAGAAGCCTTGTCCCCCACTGTGGGTAAAGTTGCCACTATTACCACATCCCTGCACAGAGAAACATCGAATCACAGAATCATTTAGATTGAATATTACATCTGAGCTCATTTACAGGCATTCACCCAACACTGCCAAGTCCATCACTAAACCATGTCCCTAAGTGCCACATCTTTTAAATACTTGCAGGTATGATGACGCCATGACTTCCATGGTCAGACTGTTCTGATGCCTGACCACCCTGGTCAGACCACATTGTTCAAAATCCCATCCAGCCTGACCTTGAACACTTCCAGGAATGGGGCAGCCACAGCTTCTCTGGGTGACCTGTGCCAGGGCCTCACCACCCTCACAGGAAAGAATGTCTACCTAAGACATAATCTTTTATTTTAAAGCCATTCCCTCTTGTCCTATCACTACCTTTGTCAAAAGTCCCTCTCTAGCTCTCTTGTAGCCCCTTTGGGTACTGGCAGGCTGCTGTAAGGTCACCCTGGAGCCTTCTTCAGGCTGAAAAATCCCAACTCTCTCAGCCTGTCTTCATATGAGAGGTACTCCAGTCCTCTGAGCATCTTCATGGCCTCCTCTGGACTCATTGCAACAGGCCCATTTATTTCTACTGTTGCAGACATCAGGGGTGGATACAGCACTCCAGGTGGAGTTTCACCAGACCACAGCACAGGACAGAATAACTTTTGTAGCTGCCTAGGACACAATTGGATTTCTGGGCTGCCAGTGCAAATTGACAGGTCATATCCAGCCTCTCATCCACCAGCACCACCACCAAGGCTGCTTTCAATCCATCCTATGCCCAGCCTGTATTTCTGTTTGGGAATGCCCCAATGGATGTGCAGAACTGCGCACTTGGCCTTGTTGAACTTCATGAGTTCTCAGAGTAATGGGAATTAGCAGTAGATATTAACACCTCATTTTACTCCCATTGTTGTTAATATTAATGATAGCAATTGTTGTTACTCCTCTGTCAATTAGAAGAATAGAGTTATTGCAGATATTATATGCTGTCATTTACCTCTAACCCTGAAGCACATCAGAGTGCTCATCATGGGAGAGGACACTGTTCCAGCTTTCTCTGAGCCAGCCATGGTGACCTGAGCCTCAAAGCACAAGCCAAGAGGCTCCTTGGGGAGATGCTGGAGGGAGATAAAGTGGGGACATGAGACATGTCAGCACCCTGGCATGGTGAAAGTGTGCAAGTCAAGAGATCCAGAAGCATTCTCCATCTCCACCACAACCTTCCTGCGTGACCTCCAAAGAGGTATTTGGAAAGCCACTGGAGACAGGAGGCAGATGCAGCTTACAATGCTTAATTGCAGGTGTCTCCTTGTGTGTTAATGCCTGGTCTCACATTACAGCCACCAAGGAGCTCATTAGCACTGTCAGCGCAGACTAATTAGCAATTTAACTGAGTGAATGTACAGCTAACCCATTTGCCTAAACATAAGCACCACATGTTATTTGAGATGCTTGAATGTATCTCTGACTGAAACCTGCTGAATCTCTTCATGGTGCAGCTCCCCAGCAGTTACATGGAGATACTACAGCTCACTCCTCTACAGCTGAGTGTTCTGACATACTACTCCCCATGATAAGAGGAGCACAGAGCTCTGTCCTCAACTGAAAAACATCAATTATATTAGTAACAACACAAGAGTTTTGCTTTGTGGCAAGGCCACAATGTCAGCACCTGATTAACTCAATTTTGGGCTTCTATATGAATCTCACATCTGCATGGAAATCTCAAGATGAGCCAAACACATCTATATTTTGTATATATTTACATATTTCAACCCATCCTGGAAGGTTATAACATCTGTGAATGAGAAGACAAGCCCAGCTACATATGCTGACCACATCAATAACAGTGATTCACTGTTCCTGTCAGGAACATTGCAAAAACCAGCATTGGTCCTGCTGGCCACCCTCTGCTCCCCAGGAGTGACACATTACAAATGAGATTCCTTGTCCTTCCCCCAGGGTGTGTCACAGGTTGTACTAAAGACTTTCCAGTGTCCACTCCAACCTGAATCATCCTGCAATCACAGACTCTTGCAACAAAGCATGGATGCACAATGTGAATGTTGTGCCCACCAGTGTGGCCTCATGTCAGGAAGGGCTCTTTAAAGGGCAGTTTTTTATTGATTCTGGAATAACATCAGTTGTGCCATTTGTCCTTCTCTCATATCTCTTCTGTGCCAGGAGGCCTGGGGGGCTCTGCCTTGACAGCAAACCACAGGTTACCCTGGACAGACCTGGCTGAGGAAAGCCTGCCAAGGCAGCATGGCTGGGGCACACCTCTGCCTCCATCCAGCTCTGAGCAACAGCACAGCAGGGTCAGAGCGTTGTTTTTGGCCCCCCTCCAGCAGGTCATTGACCTTCCTGCTTCTGAGCAGGAGTTTTGGCAACAAGACCCATAATCAGTATTTATTTGTGAGTCAGACAGATAAATAGCAGTTAACCCACGTCCAGAGAAGGGCAACAGAACTGGGGAAGGGTGTGGAGCATAAGTCTGGTGAGGAAAAGCTGAGGGAGCTGGGAGGGCTCAGCCTGGAGAGAAGGAGCTGCAAGAATGGTCTTCTAGGTCTCTACAACTCACTGAAAGGAGGATGTAGCCAGGTGGGAGTGGGTCTCTTGTCCCAAGTAACATGTGACAGGACAAGAGGAAATAGCCTCAAGATGCACCAGGGCAGAATTCAGTTGGATATTATGCAAAATTTCTTCATGGAAGGGGTAGTCAGGCATTGGAACAGGCCACTCAGGGAAGTGGCAGAGTCACCATCCTTGATGGGATTCAATGGACATGTAGATGTGGCACTTGGGGAGATGATTTAGTGCTGGAATTGGCATTGCTGAGCCAATGATTTTAAAGGTATTTTCCAGCCTATATGACTCTTTGGGTTCTATTTCAGTTGTCTTTCCTTACGTGCTTCTTTAGGCTGGTGACTCTGAGCCTTGGGCTATGGCTACACAGCCAGCCTGATTCTCCATCCCAGGAATTAACATTGGTGATGGTTGTTGGATGGACCTTGTGATTTCCTCCTCCTGGCCCAGGAAGTTGGGAAGGACTCTTTGTTACTCAGCACCCTGTTTAATCATTTACAGCAGGGTAAAGGTGGGGCAGGCACAGTGTCCCCGTGCTCTCCGTGCCTGGGGAGGTGTCACACTGGAGGGCGTCCCAGCCTGCCCATCCCACTCCTGCAGCCCCACACAAGGCTGACCCAGGGACTCCTCCCCTGCTGGGGCAGAGCTCTCTGGGAAGGGTGAGTTATTTCAAACGGGTTTCAAAACACTGTTTACTCCACATCCAGCCACAGATCTCCCAGGTAATGCCATTCTTTTGCTTCACACTATGTGCCTACTTGACCCACACCCAGTTCTTTGCCCTCCCCACCCAAGGAGAAATTAACTCCTTCCCACCCACGGCAAGATTCCCTTTCACACCCAGGAAGTCCTGGCCATTCCTGGTGACACAATCTCTGTCCACAATGCTGACACTCTCCCTGAACCCCAAAATGTGCCAGTGGGCATCCCAGTACCTCCCTTGGGGTCAGGAGCACCTCTGCAGTTCCCTTCCCCACTGCCATGCATTAGGGGTACTCACATTCCTGGTGGCTGAGCAACATGCTCGAGGATCTCAGTGTGTGTCATTCCCTGAATCCTCCACTCACAGCCCAGAGTCCCAAGCACTGAAAACACTGTGGGAACAAGAACATTGGTAAGACATAAACAAGCAGACTGTAAGAAACCTGTGTGTCATTGATGGGAGGGCCTTGTTTCCAAAGTAACTGGGTGGAACTTCAAACCACTGAGAGTGGGATTGGGAAGGACATGAGGAGGTGACCTTGTCCTTCCCTCTGCCCCAAGGCAAGATCAAGCATGCCTGAACCAGTCCTGAGAGCTCTCAGTTTAACCTGCCTTTGGAACATCCAGGCCCACTACATTTGTTTCTCCAGCTCTGACAAGTTCCTGCCTCAGTTTCCCTACCTGTAAAAGGAGGAATGGTCAGAACTAGTGGATCCATTGCTGTGTTACTGGAGAGGAAAGAAGTGGGAAGGGAGACCTTTGGCTGGTGACTAATGATTCACAAACATATGGTGAAAAGCAGTAAATAAGCCTGGATTATTGTGTGCCTATGGGCAGGAACTGTGGCCCAATTTCCAAAGGATACCAGATATCTCTTTTTAACTTGTAGCAAGCCTTGCTTTTTTATTTCATTGAGCATGGAGAAGTGTGGGAATCACAGAGCTGGACTTCCTAAGAAAGGCCAACATTTGCTAGATTAGGTCAGCATCTGACTGCAGTCAGCAGGGTGGCAAGAGGATCCTTATTTGTGTCCAACACTGCATGGATCTGACAATTGTTGGAGTACATGATTCCAAGTACAGCCAAAAGGGTGTTTTTAAAAGAACAGCATTTTTATGGCACTTACAACCTCAAGATTTGAACTCTCCTGCCTTGAAAGACATCTTGAGCCTCCAAAACTGGTTATTGTGGGTCCAAGTCTCTGGTCAAGAGTCTGAAGACAGAAGGTAACAAAGGCTCCAACATGGGCTGTGAGTATCAAAGTAATTTGGGTGCTGGGTCTCATGCAGAGGCACAAACCTATTTCAGCTGTCTGAAACCATGGATGGGCTGCACCTCTGCTGGAAAACATGAGGAGCCATGAACAAAAGGAGGCTGAAAACCAGGCTTTTAACCCCAGATGCTCTCCTGCACTATAAGCCCATATAATGCATTATAACAGCATTACAACATACATCCCAGAAACCTCCAATATGACAAAGGAGCAGGAAGAAAAAAACAAAAGCAAAAAGGATTTTTTTCTCAAATTTGAACAATAGTTTTGGCACATGCCAGAGCAAACTTAGCTGAAGTTGATTTGGTGTCCTATATCTTATGATGTTCCTAATTTAGCTCTCAAGTCACTGCTTCAGCCAGTGACTTGATACACTAAACCTGTGTCATTAAATCATCTCACAGCTCTCTGGGGAACAGATAAGATTCAGGATGGCCTCTCAGCATTACTGTGCAATTTAGGTCTCTATAATTCCCTTTAGCCAAGAAATATGATGAAAATGTATCTAGGAGATCAGTAATCAGCCATACAGCTTCTATTCTTGACAGATGCACAAGCCCAGCTTTCCACTGATAGTTATTGCTGAGAACCAGGACCTCATGATTTATCCAAGGCTCTTAAGAGCTTGATATCTGCTGTTCTTCCAGCAAGGAAATGCAAAGTTTAAATATAAAACCTGCCTTGAAAAGTTCTGTGCAATCCAATCAGCCAGTATATTTCTTGCAGATGATAGCACACTGATCCCAGCATAATCCAATGTTTCATAAATGTCTTAGAAGATTAAGGCATCATTTTCTGCCCAAATGACAGAGGAGATTCACATGTCTGCAGAGTAAACACTGGCAACACTCTTGCATAAGAGCCAGCAATATTGTTAAAATTCTCCTTTGTGCTTCCTTACAAGGGCAATTACATAACCAGAAGCCTTCCATCTATCAAAATAAATCCTTTTCATTAAACATGATGCTGTAGTGTAAGTGCACAAACACACATCCATGGGAAGGAAGGGAAGGTGGCTGGATTGAATTGCATGACTGACCTGGAAAGAGGATTTTAACCCTGCAGTGACTCACCCCTGCTGGCTATTCTCTTTGGTTGATTTCTAGCTCTGACTCATGAATCATAGACCCCAGCACGCCAGACACTGTGCTTACAGACACATATGTCCCATTCTTTATAACAGACAAGGGTTGTGCCTGCAAAGGAGAATGGGTCTGGCTGAATGACCTGCAGGTGCAGAACTGCCAAAGAAACCTCACCAGCTGCTTGCCAAAATGGATCCTGCTCAGCCAAGCTCCCTTAGGGACTAGTAGTTCTGCTGCTCCCTCTGGCAGAGGCTCCCTTAGTTCCCAGTTTATCCTAAACTGCAACGAGGACTGCAAGTTACAGCAATTCCTGTCTGAATCCTAAGGTGACAGCAGACGGAGACAGCAGACAGGAGCAGGTGTCTGCATGTGACCTTTCATCCAGATTCCATAGGATCCATGAGGAGACATTCCCTAGGATGAGATGTCCTAGTCAAGCCTGTTTTCCTCTGACAATGGAGGGTGAATCTGTCATAATCTGCAGCACCTCTGCATCAGTTCTACAAACAGGTACAGCAATGGGCAGCTTTGTCACCACCTCCTCTGGTACTACACATAGCAGCTGTCCCAGGAAAAATCACATCAAGAGCCACATATGTGTCATGAAGAACCATGTCCAGTTATAGAACCAGCAAATGTGCCAACTAACCTGGAATAAAAGATCCCTGCTGTCTGCTCCCCAGCAAGAGACCCTGGGAGAGCCTGGCCTTGCTCCCTCACAGGAAAGCTGTGGGATCTCTTGCCCTCACTGGGGCTTTCCCTTGAGCTGGCAGCTCAGATTAGGACTAATATATTCTCCTAAAGGAAGATAAGACTAAAATGTGCAGGGGCTCTGAGGATGCCCCTCAGGAATTGAGATAAGCCTCATGTCTCTGTTCTTCTTATTGCCATCCATGATGCAGCTACAAGGGGAAAATCAGGGACAGAAAGGACCAGATTTAATAGACATTATCTCCTTTGAGTCAGCTGAGGAGGGATGTAATTCACTGAAGTGCCTTGCCTCAGCGGCAGAAACTTTCCTGACTGCTGATAATGAAATAGCAGGAAACTGTATTTTCCTGCTCAGACCTGGCAAGAACACAGCAAAGAGGAAGGATTTTTGACAGAGGTCCTCTCAGAGAGTAGATAGTAACAGGATAATTGGATGAAGGCAAATGGGAAGCAAGGAGAAGGAAGCCATGATGGCAAGGTTAGAGTCTGCAAGACAGCCCAGGACAGTTGGGAGCTGGAAAAGGAAGGGAACAAGCACAAGGAAAAATAGATGGAACAAGGAATAACTGGGACAGGGAGCTAGGGGCAGGACATGGGTGTCCCCAGAGAGTCCCCACCAGGAGCAGACATAACAGACAAACAGCACAGCTGTGACCTGCTGGTGTGTCTGGGCCTCCTAAAGGCTCTTCCCTACGGAGCAAAAACATGAAACCAGATGAGTTTATTTCTGAAAAGATCCCACCTCATATTTAGGCTCATGCACTTGTGATCTAAAAGTCCCACATTATCTTTCACTGCCATTTCTCTGGCTTCAATTCAGGCCCCTTGGGTTTCACGGCTAAAACAATGCAATGTCACAAACCACAGAATGGTTGGTTGAAAAGGACTTTCAAGATCATCTCATTCCAACTGCCTGTCATGAGCAGGGGCATAAAGATGATCTGGTCCGACGGGTTTCGTCCCTCTAAACTAGCCTTGAACACCTCCGGGGATGGGGCAGCCATAACTTCTCTGTGCTGGGCCTCACCACCCTCACAGTAATACATTTCTATCTAATATCTAACCTCAATCTGCCCTCTTTCAGTTTCAAACCATTTCCCCTTGTCCCCCTGTCCCCCCACCACAACCCATCAAACTTCAATACTTTCCTTGAGAAAATAAATCCCTGCTTCTTTGTGGTCCTCCCTCCCATCAGCAGCATGACCCAGTCCACAAAGCCACCCTCCTGCAGTGGCAGTTTTTGTGGTCTCTCAGCTCCCAGACTGGGAAACTACAAGGGCAAAAGGTAAGAGAGATGATCTAACAAACCACTGCTAATCATTCACTGCAATGAAGAAGCTGTCCTTGGACAAGTGGATCAATGAAACCTGCTTTAAAGAGAATGGAAGGTTTTTTACAGAGAGTTTTTTGAGATTTTTTAGAAACTTCAGCTCTGGGGTAATATGTAATGTCCTCATAGCATTGTATTTCCATTATTGGAGGCACTGAAAGAGACTTTTCCTTTATCCAGCAATTAATATTTACAAAAGTGGTAGGAATTTTTATATCTGCCACTATTGGCTCTTCACCTGACATGGCTGAAATGGGAAAGGATTCAAAGGTATGGAAGATGAAGCAGGAAAGGCATATCAAGAGAAAGCAAGGCAGTATTAGCTTCCTATCTCCAGTATATGAGAAATCAACATCCTTAGCTACTGACTGTAGCATCCTGCTATTGCAGGAACTGGCCCCGAAAGGTATGAAAAGATGGCTCAGTAATTTCAGAGGTTCAGGATGATTTTGCCACTTCCTGTTAGCATTTTCAGGAAAAGCTGGGCACCCAGTGGGAGGAGGAGGGCAAACACAAGGCGATTGTCTGAGTAACTTTCACATACGTTCACACAGGCGGCTGTGCAGTGAATGGTCCCATTGAAAGTGTTTCAAAGCCAGGCACGAGATTGGTTGTAGAAAAAAAAGTTTTTGTTGGAAAGTATTAGCACTGGAACTAAATACCTGTTGTGCTCTGCCCATGGCAAGGTTGCAGCTTATCTCCCCAGCAGCAAGAAAGCAACACAAGCCCTCCAGCAAAACAGCAAACAGCAGCAGGATTAATTAATAACACCCAAAAAGGAGACAGTGCAGGAACAAGCCATTACTACTGTACTCACAGGCCAGACCTGCTCTAGGAAGCCACTTTCAAGCATTTGAGGATGAGACAAAAAAAGGCTTATAAAATCAATTACTCTTTGCAAAAGGTCCCCTGTGATGGAGTTTCCATGGGTCCAGGCAAGGTAACACACAGAGAACCAGGGCCACCATTCATCCACTGAGTACCAGCAGGGTAAACACAATGCCTGGGACAATAGAAATGTCAGAGCCTGCACCAGGCAGAAGAAAAAAATAAAAGGAAAACTGCTGATATTGCAGCTGAGGGGATTGAAAAGCTGAACTGACTTAGAGCAGGTCACTTCCACAGTGCTTGGAACTGCCTTCGAATTATCCGGTCAAATGAGCGTTAGATAAGCAGAGTCCTTCTGGGCCTTCAGGGGAATTCAGACAAGAGGGTTATTCAGCAGCTGGGTGATGACTAAAACTTTCTGAAGCAGGTGGGGGATAAATCCCTTCTGTGACCAGAGACTCAGCTGGTGCTGGAGGGCAGGCTGGGAGGGTGCCCGAGGGAACCAGGGTGACTCAGCTGGGGCAGGGTCAGGGTCCTTGTCTGTGTCAGAGCCTGCCCAGTTACCACATCCCTGAGCTCTTTGAGGAACCTTATTTCAAGAAGGGATTTTTTTTCTCAGATTTGTATTTCTGTCAGGTTTCCTAAGTTGCCAGGAAATCCCCTTATGCAATCACTGTGCATGACTGTAACTCTGCTCCTGACCAACAATTTTTTACCTCACCAATGCAGGGCTCTCAGAAGTCCAAACAAAGGTTTTTTCAACAGGTGATTTGCAAATTGTGAATGAGGAGAGTACAGTGCTTGGGATCAAAGGGTTTGAGCAAAGCATGGGATCACAGTCTCTCTGTCCCCTCCATAACACCAGAGGTGAGGACAAATCCCTGTAGAAAAGCTGGAGGATGCTCCCCCTCAGACACACCTCAGATTGTAGAGATGGACAGGAGATGGAGAGCATTCCCATGTGGTGGGGACCATCTCTGCCTGCCTGCAGCCAGGGCTGAGCCTGCTCTGGGACCCTGGTGAGCACTCTGGGGCTTTGTGCAGGGGAGGGACCTGGAGAGAGCCATATCTGCAGTCTGGCACAGGGCTATCCTTGGAGATAGCCTGGCTGGAGATGGAGGGGGCTGAGAGATTGGAGTTTGGCTGCTGCCAGCGCATCACTGCAGAGCTGGGCAAGCTGCCTGTTCCCTCCACTCCTGGCAGAACCTGGGATACAGCTCTGTCCCCACACTGGGCTCTGAAATCAACTGAAGGAGGCAGGGCTTGTTTACTAGCCATCCCAAGGCTGTTCCTGAGAGCCTTGTGAAGGGAAAAGGCACAGTTTCTCCTGCAGCCAGCAGGGTCACATACACAGCTGATGATTCAAAGTGTGTCAGTAAGGTCAATGAAGGACACGAAGTCATTGCTCCCCCTTCTCTTTCCTTTCCTCTTGTCAAAACAAAGACCTTCTCTTTCATGTGCTGTCTGAGGAGAATGGAATAATTTCAGTCAGAAAGGTCCTCTGGGTGTCTCCAGTCCAATCTCCTGCTCTGAGAAGGCTCATCTTCAAACTTTGGTCAGGATCTTACCCAGGTGGCTTCTGGTAATTTCCAGGTGTGGAGACAGCACAGTGTCCTGTGTACCTGTCCCCTCTCCAAGTGAAAAAGGTTTCCTTTGCCATGCAGGGCTCCATAACAGAAATGTTCAGACTGGAAGGAATGTGGATGTTCTCTGTGGATGCACCAGAAGGAACAAATGGCAGGGAAGGGCTACACAAGCGGCACATTCTGGTGGCACCTGGCAGAACAAGCCAGCAAGATCCCAGCACATCTCCATACACCATCTCAGGACACTCAGGATTGGACACAAAGGCCAGTGAGTAGATCCTGGTGATTTTCAGACATGGGACAGGATGGAGAGGTTCAGCTGGTGACATCCCTTGTCCTCCATGGCTTTGCAGGGAACCCTGGAGAGATGACTCGGCCTCAAGTGTTTTGGTGCCAGACTGGTGGGTACACACAACTGCTGTGGGCATGAAAGTCGTGGATGCAGTAAGCAACAACTTTTGTTTTGTTTTGATTTGGGTTTAAAATGTAATCAACTCCCAGCAAATTCCTCCTGTTATTTGTCAAATATCTGCATGAGCAGCAAGAACAAGCTCCTGAATCTTTGGCAGCAAGTCTTTAAGTATTTGCTGATAACTAACTTTCTCCACTCCATTTCATGTGTCTCCTCTGCTCTGCCTGATAAATTGGCTTCCACATCTCCATCTCTGCTGAGCAAAAACTGATTAGGAGAAACATAAGAGAAACAAACAGTATAAGGTTCCTGCCAGTTTGGAGATGAAAGGGTGCTTTTAAATCATTAAGAAAATAATTGAGGGAGGTTTTCTTCCTCCAAAGCAGGAGCCCAGATCAGCTTTTAATTATTTCCTCACCCCTACAGCCCCCTTGGGAAGTTATTTCTCCGGCTGGTTGAGCTCATTGAGGCACAGAAGCAAGAGCAGGAGCTGCAAGACAGGATGTCTGGGCTCCCCTCTGGTTCTGTCCCTGACCTGCTGTGGGAAACACAGCTCAGCCCTGCTCCTGATGGCCTGAGCCTGCCTGAGGGGTGGGTTTATGCAGCATATGTCACTGCAGCTGTGGTTTTCACTGACTGACCACTATGGTGCTCTAGTGCTTCCTTGTCTTCTGCAAGTGTCAGGAAGATTAGCTGGTGTTTGCTCAGCACTGGACAGATGCAAGGGGAGGGGGAAGGTTCCCTGCCAGCTCTTCCTTCTCACATGTAATTCTCTCTCATATTTTCAAGGCCTGTCAGGATTCCTGTGCTTGCCTTTGCCTCCTCCCGTCCTGTGGCCCTTGCAGATCAAGGTACCAGAGCACAGCCTCCCCACCCAGCATGACAGGAGCCTTCCACAGGAAAAAATCAAGGCTCTCAAAAAGCCCTTCTGTTTCACATCTTGTTTTTGTGTCATCATGGAATGGTTTGGATTGGAAGAGACCTCCAAGATCATCTTGCTAAACCCCCTGCCATAGGCAGGGACACCTTCCACTAGACCACGTTGCTCAGGGCTCCATCCAGCCTGGCCTTGAACACCTCCAGGGATGGGGAAGTCACAGCTTCTCTGGGCAACCTGTGCTAGTGCCTCACTACCTTCACAGTAAAGGATTTTTTCCTAACATCTAATCTAAATCTTCCCTCTGTCAGTTTGAAGCCGTTGCCCCTTGTCCTATCATTTGAGGGCCCTTGTCAAAAGTCTCTCTCCAACTCTCCTGTAGCTGTTTTAGGTCCTGGCAGGGCCTCTAAGGTTTCCCCAGAGCCCCAGTTTATCTTCTCCAGGTGGAACAACCCCAGAAGTTCTCCATCCCTCAAGCATGGCCCAAGCTCCACTCTGGACAAGCTGAGAAACATCTACAAAGCTGACTTGGCCATCAGCTCTGGGGTATAAAAAGTTCCCCTGCCAGCTCTCCATGCTAATACAAGAAGCACAATTCCCTTTGTCTGAGACACTGTCAGGAGGAACTGAAAGTGGTGACACAGCACCACAGGTGACACACACCCCTGTGCCACTGCACCAGGGTGCAGAGGAGCCTGGCTGTCGTGCCCTGAGGACATTCTGCAATGCAGGTGCCTTTCTCCCAGGGGTGACCAGCCAAGAGCTGCACCAGCTCAACAGCACAAAGCCAAGGCACGACCTGCCTCTGGCAGGGACATCCCATTTGTCTCGTCTCTGGTCCTGCAGGCTTGTCATTCCCCATGCTGAGCACTGCCTGCATTCATTGAGCATCTCCTGATGCCTCCAGGTCTGGTCTGAGCTGACAGAGAGTCTGCAGCAGGGCTGCTGTGTCCCACAGATCCCTTCAGCTGTGTGGGCACAGGTCAGGGTATAACACAGGCACAGCTTGTAGGAAGCACAGACAGACCATGTGTAGCCAGGCTGGTCAATCCCACAGCCCCATGGGGTATGTCAGGAGCTCTGGTTTTGTGGCCATGGCCCATTCTTGGCAGACCTTCCCCTCCCACCACCTCCTGATCTCCCCAGCTGATGCCCTTCCATGTTTCCTTTGCACCACTCTTTCTCCAGCCACAGAACTGAAGTGAGCATGTGTGCTCTGCTCCAGTCTGCAGAGAGCTGTGGCCATTTCTCCAAGCCAGCAGTGCCATGGGGACAAACCCTGTGCTTTTAATGAGCCTCATGGGGAATAACCACGGAGAGTGCAGAAAAACAGCAGCCAAGCAGCACCACAGCCCTGCACAACTGAACTATTGTTTGAGGAATGAAGAAATCTCATTTTATGTGACCCTGCATTTGCCCTGTTCCACTCCCTCCTTGCTGCCTGAAGCTTAGACACTGCCATGATTCATCCCCAGGAATAAGAGGCAGGTTAGCTCTGAGTTACTTCCAATCCCTCACACAGCCTGGTGGCTGCAAAATTCCACATTGCCACCAGCTGAACCAGCTGCTGCTGGGTGTTGAGCCAGACTCTGAGGCTCCTCTATGTTGCAGATCAGCAGGGCTGTGGGGCAGGGGTGCCCTCAGAGCAGAGAGGGGCAGGAATACAAAACCAGCAGCATTGCTTCAGGAGAGCATCACATATCTGGCTGCAGTGGGGAAAAGGGGATGAATAACTGGACTTGCTTCCAGCTAAAGGCTGGCTTCAGTGAAGAGCATTTGACTTCATGCCAACCCCAGAGCCAGCAGATCTTTAGGGGAAAAAAAGCAACCCAAAAACAAAAGTTCAAAGTGAAGCATTCCTGTACTTGGAGGGAGGTTTTATGAGGCCTTGACTCACAGGATTTTTTTAAACCTTATCCTTAGCATAACCAAAAGGAGGGCAGGAGTCTCAGCAGGTGAGGGGACCTTCATCTGGCCAAACAGTTCTGAAAGCTTTCTGTCAAGGAGGATTCTCAGGTGACCCAGCCGTGAGCAATCTCTTCCCATGCTGGAGCCTCTGCTGGGGCAAGGCTCCTGCTGCTGCCAAACTTCCCAGCTTCAACACAGGACAGCAGTTTGAGGAATCAAGGAGAATTTATGCATCCATCTCCTCGCCCTCTGAGTTCTGGTCATGCTTCTGATTAAGCATTGTCTCCTTGAAGCCCAGGTTTCCCTCACCAAACACCTCTCTGGTGCTCTGTTCTGTATGTGCACATCCCAGTGCCAAGGGAGCAGCTTGGGAAGGGGGCCAGCAAACATGGGGGTGGGCAGGATCCCTGCATGCTTTTCTTGCAGGGAAACAGGTGTGCTGCAGGCAGAGACATTGCACATCTACATCTCTCCCTCATTTCACGCACCTCTTTCACTCAGCTGTTTGAGATCAGCGCAAGGACAAGGCATGAGGATGGCTTCCTCTAAGTCAGTCTCTCCAAATGTGTGTGCACAGGAAACAGAGATTTTGTAAGCAATGCTGCAGAGCACCTCCTGGCCATGTAACATACTCACAAAGCTTCTCATGACTCTGGCTAAGAGGGACCAGTGACCAGCATCTGGTTCAGAAGTCACAGGGTTTAAGGCACATGGAATGAACAGTGCTCAGCAATCCACCCTATTGCAAAACCCAGCACTGACCACTTCTGCCAAGCCCGCAATTTCCTTTTGTGCAATAATTTTGCTGTGTTGATTTGGAGATTTCCAGCAATGGAGAACCTACTGTGCACCAGCTACCACAGGTGTCTGTTCACAGTGGTCTGCAGCCTGCACCAGTTAAAGCCAGGAGGGCATCAGACTGACTGAACACATCGGGCCCATGCTCCACATCACTGGATGGGGTTTGGTTTTCCCAGTGGGACTGAAGTGTTGTTCATCCCTTGGAAAGTCTTTTGCATCTCATCCAGGTCAGCTCCTTCTTTTCTGAACTTCATTGCTGCTTTGGGCATAACTGTGTCTCACCATCCACAGTGGCCAAGAACAGCTGTGCTCTGTTCCCTGTTCTGATGCCCCTGATTCCCCTCAAGGTTATGTTACACAAGATCTTCTCAGATGTTCAAAAACCAAGAGCCACATCAGGGCCAGGAAAGACCAAATCAACATCTGCTGGACAATTTTCTCTCAAAGAAATCACAGTGAGGGTGCAGGACATACACACAGGACATGTAGATGTTATTATCTGGGTGTACTTTTATTAAGACTCAACATCACATGCTCTCATAGTCTCCACTGACCCCCAGCACATTTTTGGTGATGCTGGTAGTGCCAGCAGCCTGGGATCTCAGTTCCAGTCATCCTGCCTTCTTGCAGGCCCATGGGTAGAGGCAGGTAATCTGTCCCCAGATCACCTCATCCTTTCAGCCAGGGGCTGCTTTAAGCTGGGGGACAACCACTTTCATGGCATTCAGGTCCAGTGTGCAACTTCTTCTCTCCAGGAGCATTAGATCCCTGGAGACACTCTGGGCAACGGAGGTGCCCCATGGTGGAGATGTAGGGGGTGTGGAAAGCCAGGATATGCCTTATCCTCAAGTCAAACCCCAGAAAAGCAGGTTGTTGAATCCCTGTGAAAACCCACCACCAAGCACTGACAAACCCAAACCCCTTAGGAACCTTTTGCATGATCTCACTGACCAACAAACTGCTGACCTCACCCCCATTCCCATCTCAGACATCCCTGTGGCCACTCCATCTCTGCTCTAACCAGGGTTTTCTGACTGAAGTCAAACCTCCTCCCCAGCATTCTGTGCCGTCAGAGAAGCCATTTTGCCTTTCAGCTGCCAATTTCATGCGAATCTTTGATTTGCCAGCACCTGCCAGGTGGGACACGGCAGGATCCCTGAGCAGTGCAAGAGCCGCAGGGATGATCCACGCAATGCCTGAGCTGCAACCGGATCTGGAGGGAGAACGCTAGCCTGTGAGATCTGACACGCTCACAACAAACCCAGCTGGCTGGCACACACACCAAGCCCAAAACACCCCAGGCCACCCCCCTCCTACCCTTCTGATACCATCACACCCCTCAGCAGTTAATTAAAAAAGGATTAAAGCAAGGCTGTAAGGACGTGGGCGATGCTGAGGTCAAGGGGTGCCTTGCAAACCTACGCCAAGCCCCGCAGCTGGTGCTGGGACAGGGGGCTGCCTGCTGGTGAATTCAGCTTCTCCAAGAATAAGGCAGGTCTAATCCAAGACCCAGCAACGTATCCGGGCTGCTTGCCTGTGGCAGTGCTGCTCTGCACAGAGAGCTGCAGGGCAAGGATTGGGATGAGGGATGTGGGAGCCTGCAGGGTAAGAGAGCAAGCAGTTATGGCTTGTTTGCCAGTGCTTCCATGCTGTCCTGCTGGCCCTTCCACAGCTCATACCTTTACCCCACATGAGCCACGTGCACTCATCCCAACCCTGGCAGTGAGGTTCATCTCGTGCAAGCAGCTCTGTCACAACAGTACAGGCTGTTCCTACCTGCTCCCTGTTTCCGAAAATATTAATGTTTCACCAGGGCAGCGCTCAGAGGCTTTTTCCAGCCAGAGTGATGCCAGGTAGATAGGTCCTTCCCACATCCAGCCTCATAGAAAGCCCTGGGAATATGTGTGTGGATGAGGCACAATGCCAAAGAGTCCCTCATCTTACCTGGCTGAGATACCATGATCATGGATGGCTGGAAGTCACCTCTGCAGGGGGATTAACACTGGGGTTAAAGCTTCAGTATCAGTAAGTCACACCTTCAAGGGGGGACATTTTTTCACAAGAAGGTGGAAAACACCCTGGCTGACTCTGAGGACACTCCTATGCTGTTCAAAGGTCTTTGGGAGCAGACTCCATGACATACCTGGGAAGCTCCCACAGGGAGAGAAGCAGAGGGCAAAGCTCAGCAGGAAGGGTCAGGGGAATTAGAGACTGTGGAAGATGCAATTTGCTGGCACAAGGCAACAGGTCCAGGTCTGAAACTCACCCCTGAAGAAGAGATGTCTCAGGCTGGTGATGGACTGCACCAACATTCCTGATGGGAACCCTCTCAGCTTGTAATCTCTGCATGGAGAACTGTCCCTGCAGGACACAAGTTGGCTCCTCAGCAGCAGATCCATGTCCCACCCAAGCCTATAACATGGGGCCAGAGCCTGCAGGGAAGACAGGTGAGTCCATGGTACATTAAGACCTCCCCACTTCACCCAAATCACTCTCATGTCCCTCAATGCATTTTTTTTTTTGGTTCAGCCCCAAACCCACCGCTTTCAGAGTGACTTGGCCATAACAAGCCTGGAGAGCTCAATAAAGTTCTTCATGGTCTTTTTACCACTTTCTTCTATGAAAACTGCCTAAGGGCCTCCTGCTCCCTGGAGCCAGCTGCTCCATGCAGGACCTGACCACTTTTTATGTCCTAAGTGCTCCCAGTCAAAGAATCACAGAATGGTTTGGGTTGGAAGGGACCTTCAAGATCATCTCATTACAACCCCCTGCCATGGGCAGGGGCACTTTCCACGAGACCAGGTTGCTCATGGCTCCATCCAGTCAGACCTGGAACACTTCCAGGGATGGAGCAGCCACAGCTTCTCTGGACAACCTGTGTGAGTCCCAGTGACCTCAGTAATAGCTGCTGTCCCCTAACCAACCCATGCTACTGTCACCCAGCCTTAAAAAGTTTCTTCCCTCATTACCTTGCACTTGCCAGAGAAGGGCTGATTCATCCATTCTCTGCCTCAGGCATCCCACTCAGCCACTGATGATTGAGTTACTTAACAATTAAGCAGAGCCTTAAATCTTTGCAGCACTTAACATGTATTGACTAATTAATCCAAGCTTTATCTGAGGTAGGTTAGTTCAGTCTTGTGTGTAGCTTCCAAACATGCCCACGGCCGCCTCATTGGTCAAAGGCAGAAGCAGTTCTGCAGAGATGATGGGAGGTCCATCATTCCCACTGCCCACCCTTCGAAGAAGGACCCATGTAGCACTGCCCTTCTGTGCTGTGACTTCAGAGATCACTGGGCCCAGGGGACCATGTCCCCAGCACAGAACTCTTGCCAAGCTTGTCCTCAAGTGGCCTTTTCTCCTGCATCTTCTCTGGTGCTCCATGATTGCTTCATTCTCTGCTCTCCCACCCAGTGGGGCTCTGGGCACATCCACCAGCTGAAGCCAATTTGCTTGGACAAGCACCAAGTTGCCCGAGGCTCTGCCAGACCTCGAGTGCAGGTGGGATAAACCTTCCCCTGGGGTCTGGCTGGCAGCCATCCATGAGTTCTGCTGACGCAGGAGAACAAACCTGGCCTTAGGACAGTGACAGGTGAGCACAGCACAGCACTCTGCTGCATCCTGCTGAAGTGACACCAGGGGAGCCAGGCTTCCCCCTCAGCCTATTCACAGGGACTGTCTCAGCCACATCAAACCCCACATTCCAGTCTCACTGTCAGCAGGGAACAAGGCCAGGTGTGGAAGGCAAGGAACCCGTTCCCTGCATGGATGAGCTGCACAGGAACTTTGTGCAGATGAGAGGGATGGGGAGGTACAGGGACACACCCAGGGTTCTCCAGAGAGTCCCTGAGAGAGGTCAGTGCCTCAGTGGCTCCTAGTCCTGGGCTTTGAGAGAGGAAAAGGGAAGGGGTTGGCAGTAGCTAAAACCAGGGAGCTGGGGACCTGAGCTGGGTTCCCAGCCACACAAGCCCGGGGACCTGATCCTGAGAAAATCATTTCATTTTCCTCCAGTGCAGTCACTCTAGTTCCAAGATTAAAGGAATGCCTTGTTCCTTTTGCCCCACAGGTTCCCAACCATTAGCTAAGACCAAGAGAGACATCAAAACTCTTGCCATACCATGAGCCTCTT
The DNA here is from genome assembly GCF_017590135.1 of Pyrgilauda ruficollis. Taxonomy (NCBI): domain Eukaryota; kingdom Metazoa; phylum Chordata; class Aves; order Passeriformes; family Passeridae; genus Pyrgilauda; species Pyrgilauda ruficollis. The sequence continues at coordinate 9,010,244 of NW_024526377.1, read as the reverse complement.
GCACTGGAGCACAGGATCCCCCCAGCACAACAATAGAGACCCAGAGATAGAAGACTCTCTTTGACATAACACTGACACCAAAATATTTCAGCCCATCTGAGTCCTCTGAGCACCTCTTACCCTTTTTCTGCCTCCCTGTCACCCCAGGGTTTCAGCTCAGTGATATCCCCAGTCTGACAGGCAGGTGATGAGCCTTGAGAGACGCTTGATGTGAAGGACATGGCAGAAGAAAGGGACTTTGTGAACCTGGGGAGTCATGGAGCAGCCAGGTGGAAGAGAGCTTAATCCGAACAACCTCACTCAGGAAAGCCAGGACCAGTGGAGTCTGGATCTGCCCAGCCCATGTGGAGCCTGTAACAGCAAGGTGCTGGTTTGAGTCAAAAGGCATCAGCCTGCAGGTTATAAAAGCATCTCTGCTGCTTCTAAGGGTGCCCTTCACATGCCCTCCACCTCATGTGGCTAAGGATGGGTTCCTGCCTACCCCATGGATATCACCACCATTTGCTTGCTTTTTAACACATCTAACAACAACAAATGCAGAGGAGAAACTCCTCTCCCTATGAAATTCATCCCAGAAAATCCTGAGTAGTAAAGCAGAGCAACTTGTGGACCAACTCTTTTCCTCTGGGTCTTAAACCATCACTTTTTTTTTTTTTTTTTTTTTTCTTGACTGAATATGTGCTGATCTCATTCATCCTGGGAAAAGCACGGGGTGTTCTCATCCCGGCTATACCTGGCAAGCTGCACACAGTGACAGAGGGAGCGAACTTCTGATCAGGCTCTGCAGTGGCTGCTGCCCAGCTTCTTGTGGCTCTTTCCTGGAGCGAGAGGCCGGCTTCTTCACCTGGCATTCCTGGGAGAGATGAAGGGTAAGTCAGCAAATCAGCTTCATGCACTGCAGACATCCTCTGCTTTCAGCCATAGCAGAATTAGCTCAGGTCAGGATTTGCTGGTAGCTGGGCAGAAAAACATCAACAGGGCTTTCCCCCCCCCCCTCCACCTCCTTTGGAAAGAAAAGGTAAGAAAATGTTTTTAACGTGCTGCATGCAGGCAGGTTGCAGGAGCCGTGGTCCCCGGCACGGCTCAGCAAGCACTGCCGGGGAAATCAACAGGGAACGTTCCTGATGCTATTTTAGACATCGGCAGAAAACGCCAGATAGCAACACCGAGTTCGACGGGGCTGCACAAACCCCGGAGCGGCGGCGGCGGCGGCACGGAACGCAGGGACCCGCTCCCGCCGATGTGTGGGTTGTCAGTCGATTTGTTGATGAGCTTGCTAACCACGACGTTGCTTTGACATGTCAGCTGGCGAGCCGGCGTCTGGATGCCTCGGTGTCATGCAGGCAGCTCCGTCTGAGCCCTGCGGAGAGCAGCTTAGATCCGCTGGCCGGGGTTGAAAATGAGCCGCAGTTAAGCTGCTGAAAGGGATCCGCGCTGCCGCCAACGTGAGTGCTCCGCGCCTGCCAGCGCAGGTGGAAGTGCATGCCTGTCTCCAAGGGGGGATGCAGCTCTCGCCGGGTGACTGCCGGCTCCATCGGGAGCGTCCTGGCTTGCTTGCCCGGGAGAGGATGGAAAGAGGGCATTTTAAGGGATTGATGCAGCCAGTGGTGCTGCTGAAGGCAGAGTGTGAGATTAAAGGCGGTATCTGAGCATAAAGATACCGCAACCTGATTTAGGAATAATGAATATAGCAGGGCTGGCTGCTGCAGGAAATGTCCCCTTTGTAAGTCGGGCTGTTTGGAGCAAAAAAGAGCAATTATGTGGATTCTGCTGCAGCTCATTGTGGTCGGGTTAATTTGGGAAAAGATTGCTTGCTGGCAGCTAAAGGAGGCAGCCTGGCAGAAGGGTTAAAATGTGCAATTATCAGACCAGGCTGGGCTTTGAAATGGTACAATAATCCCAAGGCAGGGGAATATTGTTTGGTATAATTTGTCTTCTGAAATAGTCGGGAGCAGGAAAATCTTAACTTAGAGGGCTACTCTTAATAATTTTTTTTTTTTAATTTTAAAAATATTTTCAAAGACAGACCCTGTTTTGCAAAGCCCTGACACCATAATGACAGGCACTGCTGATACCAGCTATCCTGCCTGCCATCTGAATGCCAGGCCTTCCCAGAAATGCTGCTTGTGAAAGATCCGTCACAGGGAAGTTTTTAACACCCCGGTTTTGTGTGTGGGTGCGAAAGCACATCTGTGTTTGGGGAGAAGAGACATGAACTGCTCATTGTACCCCAAACTTGGCTGTGCAGCCAAGGAATTACTGTAGCTGTGATGATGAGTGTTAGGCAGGGCTGTGCTTTTAAAAGGACAGCCTGGCTGGGTTCAAACGTGGTGTCCCCTCCTGGAGCTTTCAGCGCTCATGGTCTTGGGCATCTCATAGATAAAACTGGTGCCTGTTCCTCAAAAGCTGGTGTCAAATGCCTGGTGCTCTGATAGGACCTCCTGCATGGACACAGCAAGGACACAAGGTCTGAGTTGATTCATAGCTCCAGCTGGGGTGGCATAGTGAAAATGCCATGGAGGGCGACTTGGCAGGGTTGATTTGGACAGGATGGGGATTGGAAAGGAGGGCAAATAGCAGTGAATCTTCGTGGAGAGAAGGTGACCAGGGATCAAAAGGGAGAGATGGCATTGGTGTGTGCTGGGACAGGTCTGGGATGTGAAGGGGACAAGGGTTTGCGATGGCAGGGAGTGCTTCCTGTACTAACCCATCACTGTGTGTACTTGTCAGCAATGCACAAAGCCACAAATGAGAGATATTGTACGTTTGCAAGAAAAGGGGAATATGCTCCTTCCTCATTTCTCTACTAAAGTTTACATTGCAAACTGTGCCTCAGCTCTCCTTCCAGAGGAAAAAGAGCAGTTGCTGTGAAGGCTTATTTTTTAAAAAGCAGTAGCACAAGGAACTTAAAGCACAACCTTCCTCTGACATAACCTTACTCTGATCTCATTCCCAGTGGCTGCTTCAGGACTGACCAGAACGAAACCATTCAGCAGTGTAAGAGCTCATCCTCTGCAGAAGCAGCAGCCTACCTTGGAGGGCTACTTCATTTTCATTCATTAAATTTACTGTTTGTATTATTTTGTTTAATGCTGTTGAGGAAAAAGGGTCCTCTCTGCTGAGCATTCCTATTAAAACACGCCTATTAAACCTCACCCCACGAAATCACAGGGGCTGGCTGGTGCTAGTGGCAGTCCTGCTGGAAGGTTACAGGAACCAAGCACAGACCAATGTTGCTGTTGTCAAAGGCCAGGGGTCTGCTGCTATGAGAGCAAGTACAATGAGGGAGGGAGGTTTTACAGCTTTCTAGCTGGCAGGAGATGTTCCAGATGTCTTTTTCCTTTGCCCTTCATCTAATGTGAAAAAGGAGATGGAGTAAAGGCTGTCCCTTCATGGCTTGGGGCTTGTTGACAGCTTTTCAGGCAGAGGTTGGGAGGAACCAGTTAACACCTGGGTATTCCTGTAATTTAGTTCTTCCAGCAACTAATGCTGGTTCGTGATCTGTGTTTTCAGAAACCTCTCCATCCACCTCTGAAGCATGGTCACTGTTTTGCTTGGCAGGGATCAGAATCCTGGTTATCACTTGCTATTGACATGGGCATAGCATTTTATTCTTTCCACCTTCCCTCCATGAAAAGATGAAGCCCCACCAGCAAACTGATCCAGACTGCTCTGTTCTCCTGGGGTGACATCACACGGTGCCTTTCTCTGCCATGGAGCCCTGTGTCAGTGCAAGCTGCACTGAGAACATGGACCCAGACCCAAAACTGGGTGAGGACAAGGGCCTCCAACACCCCACAGCAAGGGGAATTGTATCACATGCACAGCAAACACTTTGCCAGTGGCTGCACCATATACTGAAGCAACTCCACAGCCTGCAGCCCTGATACAAAACCACTGACCTGAACAGCAGCCAGATCATTTTTCTTATGAGAATGCACCATTCTTGAGCAATTTTTCCAGCACATCCCACGCAAACAGGTTTCCTGTGAACACTGCACGGCAGCATTTACCATCTCATGCCAGCTCTTGTTTTTCCCTAATGGCAGGGGTTGGGAGGGCTCTCACGTAACACTGGTGTGTCAGTGCTGGTGGGCACAGAATCTGAGGGGTATCCTCATTGAAAATCGAGCACTGAACCATTTCATGTCACCAGTTCTTCTGAAGACAAAATTACAGGATGGTTTGGGTTGGAAGGGATCTTAAAGATCATCTATTTCCAACCTTAAGTTAGACAAGGTCACACCTTTCTGCAGAAATCTGAGATCCTGGACCTTGCACATACATACTAGTCTAATAACACATTCTTCATCTTATCACTGCAACAGCTTTTCCAGGAAGGGCCCGTTCACTCATCCCAGCTGGCATGCAGGGGGTTGCAGAAGCAGTGTTGATCCCTTAACACTGACACTAACTCCAGTTGTTTGGGATATTATGCTAAATTAGCTGATATTCTTGGTGGTAAAAAGGAAATGTGGAGGGAAATGGAGAGTGTCTGTAGAGTCTCATTTATGGCCCAGTGCATTTTGTGCCCACTCTGACCTGGAGTTTAAGCTACTGTGGAAGCAAGGAGATTTTAAGGCATTTTTTTGGCCCAATTTATCAACTTCCATTGCACAACAGCACCTCGGGGCAGCCAGGGTGTATCACCAGATACATTAACTGGGCTTCTTAGTGGTGAGTGATGGCCATGTGCTATTTGTTCATAACTAAGAAAAAGAAATGGCCAAAATCCCTCTCTTCCCACATGGCAGAGATAGAGGGATGTTTCTACAGGAGCAGCTCTGCTCCTTGGCAGCCACTACTTTTTGATCCAAGCTTGCAATCTCCTCATGTCCCTCATTTCTGTATGCAGGAGGGAGGAGGAAGCAAAAGCAGCTGTGCTTCTACTTGTCTGGCCCTGGTACCCCATACACTGATCTGATGGGAAGACCAGGGCAAAAAAAGGTATTTATTCAAGATGATATAATTAACATTTCCCATATTGACTCATTTGGTAAGAGACTGATACTCTATTTCTCCCTTGATCACACTGAAAAGTCCATTAATTTTGAGCTGCCAAAAAAGAATTCGGGGATATAAAATTTGACCCTCAAGCAAAAAAAAAAAAAAAGAAAAAAAAAAGAAAAAGAGCAGAAATTGAGTATTTTCCTTTATTTGTAATGCAATGCACTAAATAATGTTCAGCAGTGGCAAATGCCCAGGGAAAAGCATTTTATCATATAATTTTACAAGGGAGAGAAGAAGCAAACCCAATAGTTATGGACTCAGTGGATAGAGTGGATTGAGCCCTGTCCCTGTGCAGTACTGGAGTCAGTCTGATCAACCTCCCATGTCTCTTGCACTTGTCCTGTCAGACCTATCTGAGGGTATTTGAGGTGATTCTTACCTAATTGTCAGGCACAGAAGCAACTTCTGTCTGGTATCACGACTGTGCCGTCAGCTGTGAGCTTCTGGGTTTGATTCCTGTGTTCACAAACTTCAAGCAAGTACCTGTTGGGAGAGGGAGAGAATGAGCTGGGTGGTAAGTTAGGTTCTTCTTGCCATTGTCAGAGGATTCAGTGTGGTTTGGAAGAGAGGCAAGAGACTTTAGAAAAACAATTCTCATATACACAAGTCTACAGAGAAAGCAACAATCAGCACACAAAGAAAAACACAGCAACTTTAGCAGCCTACAAAATTCACAGCAATGGTGCTGCGCAGGGGGAGTTTGGCATATGTGAAAAAGTTCAGTGGCCCCAAGAGTGAAAAAACATGCACAGCTGGCAGTATATTATGCAGTTCTCATCAGAGCATCCAAATTCCCCCTCAGTGAGCTGCGCTACACTGCAGAGCAGTCTGTAATCGGGAAGCTTGGCAGTGATGGCAGAGATGTTCCTGGCATCCATTTTGACCAGTCCATTGTGAAGCCGGGTCTGCAGAGCCTCTCTGGGTACCAGAGAGAACAGAGGCCTCTCCTGCAACTGGGCAAGAGCTGTGGCTGTCCACACATTGGACAGGATCCACTTCAGCCCCCGGCACAAAGCCCTGGGAGCAATGGAGCTGGGGCCACGTTGCCTCTTTGTACCGAGTCTGGGCAGACACATCCAGGTCACTCACTCCAGACAGCATTCATGACCTGTGTCTTTGCTGTTTTTCAGTCGCCCAGAGGGGAGCTCAGAGCCTTGGCAGCAGCCGTGTCACAGTCCCCAGAGTCCCTGGGCTGTCCTGCCTGCTGAAGCACGGCTGGAGCGTGTGGCAGCTCAGGAACTTGGGAAGAGGCCACCACGTCCAGCTTGGATGTGATGTGCCTCACCCCACGGTGCCTTTTGGGTTCATTTAGGCACTCAGCTTATTCTTCAATGGCTGAAGGGAGATCCAAGAACAGGATTTAGCTGTGGCTCACCCTCCCTTTTCCCTCCTCTATCCTCTAGAAAGAATAAATGCTAAAGAGAATGAAGGTCATCCACGGCCAAGGCAAGTCCACACTAATCCCTCTCTGGAGTCTTGGCCGAGTCCAGCTTTTAAGTCCTGGGAAGTATTAGCAAATGGATAATAGAACAGGAAATGCCAGATTTTGGTAGCTGTGAAAAGGAGAGACACACACGTTACCCATGCCATAGAGATAAAGGAGAGGGTTTCCCTCTCCTCTCAGGCTATGGATGCTAGAACTGAATGGACAGGGTGTCCAAACTGGGTGAAAAAAGACTGTGCCACTCTTCTTGTGGGGCTTACAGGAAGGGGCCACACTGGGAAAAAGCCAATGGCTTGAGGATGACTTTCATACTTGGTGCCTACCCCTTGTGCTTGCTTCCATGGAATTTTCAGTAGCTCCCCTTGCAGGCATTTGAGAGGGAAAGAAAACATGTCTGGCAGCCCATTGCTCTTGCAGATCTTCCCTTTCATTTCTGAGCCCAGCTCAAAAAGGACTTTTCTCAGCCATCCTGGAAAAGGAACTGAAAGTGCATGATCAGCTGAAAAAGCAAGCTCAAGCAGCTGCAAGCAAACCTGACACTTTCTGCAACATCCAAGAGTCCAGAAACTTTGTTTGCTTTGTTTCTAACAACTGATCAATTGAAACCAATCGATGAAATGCTGGGGGCTGGCACATTCCTGCCTCCACCCCATGGGCTCTGCCTGATCCTGATCCCAACAGCAGCCCAGAGCTGGCTCCCATGCAAATGCACACACAAGTACAGATCCTCCAGTGACACCTGATCCTCCAGGATATCTCATGGGTGTCTAATTATTATCTAAAGCCCAGCCTGGATAAAACAGAGTTTTTGATATCCCTTTTCTCCCAAATCTTTTACCTAAATCTTCTCAAAACACAGTGGGCAACATTATGGTTTATCTGCCATGCAGGCAACTGCTCCTGCTCTCCTTCAAAGCCCATGAATTGTGGCTGCAGTTAAACCTTGTAGAATTTTTCAAGCCCAGCTTCTCCAGCCCTGCAGGTAAATCTCTTGCATATCTCTTCCTTCATCTGTTACTGAAGCACTTCTCCTGGGCCCTGATCACACCTCAGTCTTACCCATTCACAATACCACCATGGAGATTTTTCTCCTAACCTTTCTCTTTTGTCCTGTTTCTCAGGCTGTACCCCTTCATGGGTTAATCCCTTCCAATGACACCAAACTCAGGTCTTTGCTGTCAATGCCCTGTGACTTCTCTGTCCATAGCCCTTCCCACCAACAACCAGCCCACAATGGTGGCCAACCTCCTTTCTCTCATGTCTTTGGAAGTGCTCCTCAAAAAACCTCCAAAAATCAGTCTCTGGTAGAAACCCATCTTTGCTCCCAGTATCTACATACTGGTCATGTTGCCACACAACACATTGGCAAATATCACTTTCCTTCTCCATGTTCCCATTTGTCTGAGCCACCCATTTTCCTATGTCCTAATCTTGGAATAGCAAGAGTGAGGATTTGTTGCGTAGCACAGCTCAGCCCAGCTGCAGCTTCTTGTCCTATGGCAACAAGAACCAGGAATAATAACAGCAAGGTGGTGACTCATTAAAACCAATAACCTCAATAATTAGACTTAACTTTTCCAATTGTATAAACAGCTGAGAAAAAAAAAAATAGAGTCTTATGCTTTACCAATATTTTTCCTTCTTCCAGTTTCCCACACAGAAATTGTCTGTATTGGCACTTGTCACAGTCAAATTTCCTCTCTCTCCACACAACAGTAAATTCATGGAGTGAACTGAAGTGTTTGCTTTGTTCATACTCTGTGAGTGCTGAAGACTCTCCAGCATCTCTTTTCTCTGAGCAAGGAGGAAACCAGCTGCAGCCCTGCCTTGGTGCCAACATTGTTCCAGCTGCTGTTGCTATAGGAAAAAAACCAAAGGCAGAACTGTCCAAGTTTCGAGTTCCTGAAAAAATCTGTTTAAGTCAGCAGGGATAGAAACTGGATGCAAATTTCTCTCCAGATCTGATGATCAGTGGGTGCCATCTACCACTTCATTCAGCTGCTGCTGGTTGAAGCTGCATCCTGGTACAGCCTCTTTGCTCCCCCTGTGATCTGCCCCTCTTAACACTTCCCTGCCCATTGCCAGAGGCAGAGAAAGAGGCTTGGACCAAGGAAAAAGCTGACCATGGGATTAACAGAGGGTGTCTGTGGGACAAGGAGCCATCAAAGTAGGACAGAACTCAGAGAGCACTGCAGAGAAAGGTAGCCTGGGGGCAAAACACTGGGACAAGACAGCTGGTGAGATAAGAAGCAATCAGGCTGGCAGGGGGTGGGAGAGACGAGGCAAGGGACCAGGGAGGAAGACCTGAGAGGACTGAGATGAAAAGGCAATGAAGAGACCAAACTGCTAAGAGAGGTAGGCATCATCCCTGAGCAGAGCCTCACACTCCACTCCTCTTTCTCAGTCCTTGTCCCTGCATTTTGGGCACACCAGAACTTTGTGTTTAACTTTGTCTTTCTTTAATTTCAAAAAGGACCTCGGTCCCCTGTAGCTGGTGTGGCTGCAGAACCAGCACTGCCCTGGAAACGGCTGCTCTGACCCCACCAGGGCAACTGCCCTGCTGCCAGCATTGAGGGAACCTTAGTATGGATCAGACCTCAGGAACCTGAGTGCCAAACCTGCCCTACAGACCTCACCCCCCTCCCAAAAGAAGCACACCAGTGAGTACAATAATATGGAGTTAAAAATGGAAAGTGCTTTTGGAGAGAGATCAGCTGCTTTGTGAGGCAGCTGTATGTTCTGGAGCTCCTTTTGATGTAAATGTGTGAAATTACACATTTATTGCAGGATTCAAATGTAGCCATGGCAACATGATTATCAAACAGTTTCATATGGAAGTGTAAATCCATACAGGTTTCTGGCTGGCGAGATTAAACTGCCCAGAGACAGAGCTCAATGTATTCCAAGCTCAGACCCTCTGTGCCCAAAAGGATTCATCTCTGGCTTCTGTGCTTGGGAAAAATTCCATTTCTTTGCAAGCAAATTGGCTCCACTCAAGTGGGCCAACCACCAAACAGATGGAGGAGAGCACTAAACAGGCAGCACCAGGTACTCCCCTGCACACTGCTGTACGAGGTGACCCTGTCCTGAAGGCTGATTTGGACAAACTCCTCTGCTCAGCCTTGCAAGGGCCAGGGACATTTCAGCCAGTAGCTGTGTCTGCAGAGCAGGTTTCAGTTACACCTCGAGCATCATCAGGCTATATTCATAGAGTCCCTGGGCACAAAAACAGGCTGGGCAGCCAAAGACACCCCCTCACCTCATGTGACAGTGATCTGGTGACATGGTGACATCTGAAGAGGGGACAGCAAAGCTCGCATGTGTACTGGCTGCAAGTAGGAAAGGGCTGTGCCCTTATAGCCTCAAAACCGTGACCTTGACAGCCATTCCTTGGAAACAGGGCTCATCCATTAATTTTCCATAGCTGTCAGTTCCAGGCTGAGCCACAGTGTCACAGCCAAGGAAAGTCAGGCAGTCTCCTCCCCTGGATATGCAGCAGGCTCTGACACCTCATGTAACAGTGTCTGTACATAGACTGGGCTCAGCTCAGGGACCTTGTGTGTCTGGAGTGATAAGTGATGAGTATCACAGGTGGACTGTGAAACAAGGGAAAAGAAAAAGAAAAAGAAAAAGAAAAAGAAAAAGAAAAAGAAAAAGAAAAAGAAAAAGAAAAAGAAAAAGAAAGAAAAAAGGAACATGCACGCCAGCACGGAAACAGACTGGTGGGAAGGAAATAGAGGTTTTAAATAGGCACTAAAAGATTGGCAGAATTTGGCTGTAAATGAAAACACAGTAGTGGAAGGGCAGAACTTTGTAATTGTTTTGCTTTTTTTTTTTTTTTCCAGAGCCTTGATGAGGCTCTTTCACTGAGAAACACAAAAGTAGGGCACAGTCCTGCAGCAGGCGCCCAGGGTATCCACAGTCCTGAGGTTTGGGGATCTGCAGCAGGAGCCCTGGCATCCATCTGGAACCAGTGGAAAAGCAGGTTATCTCCACAACAACGTGGTGAGCAGCTTCATGGGACACCTAAAGCATCTGATGGCAATGCTCCCAAGCCATCAAGTAAAAATTCACAGGATGGCTTCTCAGTAGGATGTTTCTATAGTTAATTAACCTCTGGTCCTGATTTTCAGCAGGAACATCTCATGTTTTCATCTCCAGCAAATGGCTCTAATAGATTTGACAGCCTGCTTTCAACTGGCACCCTCTTCTCCTGCAGGTATTTCTGGGCAAAATCCCTTCTCACCTTCCCTACTGCAGTGTAAACATCCTGGAGCTCCACCACACTCCTGTTTCCAAACCTGTGAAGTCCCAGACGGTCCATCAACCATCCTCCTCAGTTTTGTTCTCTGCATTGTGAGACTTTCTAGCAGAACCTCCTTACCTTTTCTTGGGGACTTTTTTAATAGTGATGTTTCACAGAGGATTTTTGGGTTGGGAAAAAATATAGGCTCTTGGCACTAAACACAGACCCTTCTCAGTAAACATGAGGCCCTTGATTTTAAAAGTGACAAACCTTGCTTTTTAATTTAAAAAAAGATTAATTTTCCCAAGCCTATTTAGAAAATAAAGAAAAACTATTGCTGTGCTAATTGCTATTACCAAATGATTTTCACATAATCTCCCACCTGTGGCCACACAGATACAGGTCATGCAAATGGACTTGGCATTCCAGGCTGCAGCAGATCAAGTATCAGGTTTCTGGCTAACCATGAATTATCACAAAAAAAATAAAGGCATCCCAGCCCTGTCGTTAATTCTGCCTGAGTACCATGACTTGGGAGTGCTGCTGTGCTGTGCTGCCATGGCATCTGCTCCCCAAATTTGGCCTCTGCTCCTTGAGAGAATGAACCAAACCTCCCTAAGAGGGGAGGTGAAGTTGTTGCCCACACCTCCTCATTCCCCTCGCTGCAGTGCTCTCATCTCTTTGCTATATTAGCATTCTGGAGAGCACTAATGGGTGTGAAGTGGCTAAAAGCCATTTTCTTTATTGCTGGATTAGTGCTGGAAGGGTATGAAACTGCCGGCGCTCGGCTGCAGCACGTCAGAGCTTTCTGCTCCAAGCAGACACGAGCGCTCAGAGCCCCGGCCCTCCTCACACAGCCCAGCTCACTGCTTTTATGAATGGAGTTAAAAACAACACACGCCGTGAAACTGTTGCTCAGAAGCTTTTTTTTCTTCCTGGTGTCCTGACTGCTCCGGCCAATACAAGCCCCAGTGCTCCGGAGCAGTGCACAGCCATGAAAACAAGGAAGTGGGCAGAAAAAGCAAAGCACAGGTTCCCTATCTGTTCCCTGCCTGCCTTTAGTTGAGCAATTATACAGCTCCAGATCTGTGATTATTCCTGGCAAGGTTTGTTCATCTCATGGGAGACTTTTGGAACAACATAGTGCTTTTGTAGGGAGTGTCAACCACCAGGCGAACGTGTCTTCCAGATCAGATTTTTTTTTAAATATGTAAGTAATTGTTTCTTTACAGATTGGTCTTTGCCTTTTAATGACTCACATTTCTACCTTGTCAGCTTTCAGCACGGGCCCTGCCCTCCCTCCCAGTGCTACAATCCTCCCAGATCTCACCCACAGTGCCAGGTCACACCAGGTGAAATCCTGAAGGATGAGAATCCATTTTGTCGGTGCCCTGTCCAGATGTTCTGCTTACAGGGGCTGCTTTTTTGGGGGCTGCAGAAACTACAGGCACAGCAGTCAGAATGCATAAAACCGATGTACAAACCTGCCTCTAAAACACTGAAGTAGGGGTTTGTGTGTGGTTTATTTTTTGGACAAACCCAGACGCATTTTCATGGCAATGGTGACAGATTCTCATCCCCAGCCCTGCTGCTGTGCCAGGAGTCTCATTCCCACTCTGGCCTCCTGAAGTGCAAACATGCTCTTGAAAATAAAGAGGGAGAATGCTTAAACATCCCTAAAACTAAATAATTAGCTTTAAGCTCAGTGCAATATAACTGCACCTTTTTAAGAGGTTTTTTTTTTTTGTTTTTTTTTGGTTTTTTTTGTTTGTTTGGTTTTTTTTTCTGAAGCTTTTCCCCCTTCACTGCTCTCTGAAAATGTATTCAACATGAGGCAGGGAGCAATTATGGAAAATTTCAGGCTGGATGGTTAAGCATGGCCAACTTGTAAAGTAATTGGAAACGCAGAAAGAAAATGTTTGGCAACACGGGATAAAAGGTGCTGTGTAAGTGGAGGATTTTTTCTTATTGCAAACTGTCCTCTCTGATATGTTAATTGTGTTTGGCCTGATCCCTTGACAGTCCATTAATTTGTTGTCCAATTGCAGGCTGCTGAGAGCAGATAAATTTCAGCCTATTATGGGAACACCCTAGAAGTTTGTATAGAAAGGAAACTCTCTGTTTCCTGTATCATCCTTCTGGGGATCTTGAAAGAGTTCACAAAAGCCACTTAAGCAAACTTTCTTTGCTGGATAACGGAAGGAAAGGAAGCTGTGAACAAGCAAACAACACTCAATTCCATGAGACAAGAGATACTGGTAGGTCATTTGAGAGAAAGTAAAGTCTGTGAATGAAATGCACACACACACACGCAGAAGATATTCTGTACTTTGAAAATAATAGGTATTTCTGCACCCCTGCACTCTTTCTGATTAAAAACAATGTAAATTCTGCAAACCACCATTAAGACAGGAGGTGTAACATCCATCCCTGCAAGGCATGAAATGTATGGAGGGTTTTTGTGGTTCAAATAATACATCTCAGGATGAGTTGGAGATGGTCATGTATCAGGTGAACAGCTTCTCTTTCTTTCTTTCTTTCTTTCTTTCTTTCTTTCTTTTCTCTTTCTTTCTTTTCTTTTTCTTTCTTTCTTTCTCTCTTTCTCTCTCTCTTTCTGTTATTAACAGTGCAGCTGCCAGAGCTCTGCTACAACCAGCTCTGTGTTGTTTGTCACCCACAGATAAAAAGCAAAGGTCTGAAGAGCTCTAAGTTTCCCCGGGGCTGGCTTCAAGTGCAAAATTCAGACAGAGCTCAGGGAGCTGGGGCAAAACTCAGATTCAAGCAATCTAAACTCAGCCTTCAAGCCCTGGAAATATTGGGGGGTTCCAATTTATAGGCTTGTCCCTGTCTCTGAATTTTACACCAGTAATCTAAGGAGGTAAGTTTGATCCAACAGTGCAGTGTGTCCCTTTTCCTGAGAAATTTTAAATATCTTGGTGTCAGCTGCATTTCAGAGGGAGATCAAAACACAGAGAGGATGAAATGCTGTAAGTTTGTTAAAATAAGCTCTTAGTGGAGGAGATTTGTAGCTCATCTGAAATATGGGGTTTGTGGTATTTGATGTGAGTAAATCCATGTGTTAGAGAGACTCTGTATCTATTCAAACCACAGGAAAACAGGTTCAAGTTTGCAGTCAACAACAAGGCATGGTCCTTCAAGAAGAAATGGTTTGGGAGAATACTTGGTTAGCAGGAAACTACCTGGGCAGTGACTGAAAAATTTTTAAAGGCATTTAGGAAATCAATTCATCAATTGTGAGAACATTTTTCTTCTAGCAGATTCTGCAACATATGCCTATGGTCTGACCAAAACCACTAATGGTAGGGCGGGGTGGGGGGCGGCGGGGAAGGAAAAAGAGCAAGGAAAATATATTAGTATTTGCCAGCTGGAAAAAAGAAAGGTTTTGTTAAAATTTGGGGCAATCCATTCAGGTCAGTTCTTGTTTAATTGGGTCTGGGAAAGGCCTTTTCTGGCAGAAATATAGCTGATTACTTGACAGGAAAAATCTAAACTCCTCAAAAACATTTCTCCTAGTCTCTTCTCAAAGTTATCCACAGGAACACTACCTCCCTGGGGAGCTTGTTAAACCTCCCAAATAACCTCATTGCTAGGAACTTTCTCTCAGTTTTACAAACTTTTTTATCTTCAGCTGTAACCTCTTGAGTCTGCTCTCCAGGTTTCAAATGATCTCCATTCAAATTATCTGTTGTCCTTCTGTGCTCTGGCCCAGGTGAGGGCCAACACATCCCTGTGGAGAGCATCCATATGCCCAGTGTAACTGCACCACCAGTCCAAAGAAATGGGCTGGAACCCATTCAAGGAGAAAAGTTCTTTATTCCTATTCTGACAGTAATACAAAACTTTTGGTCCTACCAAAGCAGCCTTGAGTCTTTGAGGTGCTTAAGTCAAGAGCTTAGTTGCCAGGCTCCTGATATAAATAAGGAAAGAAGCTGCTGAACTGATAGGATTGTCTAAGGAAGAAGAGCAGCAGGAAAGCTCAATTCCATCCTAATCTTCCTGGGCTCTGCTGTTGGCACAGTGTTCATGCACATAGGCCACCTTCACGTCCCCCTTCAGCAGGTTGTGTTGTAGCTCTTGGAAGGTCTGGGAAGTGTTTGAGGGAAAATTATGAAATTGCTTGAGGAGAAACTGGAAAATGAAGCTGTTTTTATAGGAGTCAGAAATGAGAACTGGAGGCTGATTTGTTCTGTGAAAGGGCCTGACCATGACCTGCCAACCTTGGCAGGCTCACACAAGGTAGGACCGTGGCATGGGTCAATGTGTGCAGTTTCTTCAACAGAAAATTATACTTCTTTTTTTTTAGGGTTTCTTATCAAATAAATTAGATTAACTGATTCATCCCAAGACTAAACTCTTACAATTCCTTAGGCAGAGTTCTGGGGTTCCACAGTGTATTGCCATGTATTTATTCCCACAAAAATGTCTGCAAGTTGCATGACCTATCCCACATTCCAGAAGTCTTCTATCCAGTGCAGTCATTTAAGGAGAGCACTGTATTTGTGGGGGTCCTCGTAAGGGCCCCTACAGAGTTCAAGCAGTGCCTGGACAATGTGATAAGGTTTAGTTTTAGGTTCTGCAAGGAGCAGGCAGTTGGAGTAAATTACCCTTACGGGTCCTTTCCAAACTGAGATATTCTATGATTCTATAGATCACGAGGAGATGAAAAGGAAAGGAAAAGTTACTCCTTTTCAGAGTAAGTGGTTTTAAAATCATTGAGGTTGACAAGCCACACGAGAGCCCAAGAACAGTGGTGGGAAGTATCCACATTGTACTTCAGGTAGAGGGACTTTCACAAGTCCAACACTGCCTGAAAATCAATGACTGGGGTGACATTCAGGTCTAGCAAAAGGGAAAAAGTACTAAACACGATTAACTCAAAACAATTTTTTTGAGTTAATTCCAAAAATTGTGAATGCTTCAGTCTACACTCGGCTTTTAGGAGCAGCAGTTGGGGGTGGGGGGGAAATGATTAAAAGAATCCTAAAAAAATCCCAGTATTTTGTAGGGGATTTCCACTCCAATCAACTTTGGCATTTTTTCCTCAAAATTTAAAATTACTTTAATAATAAATACTTTAGGGCCTGCAGCTGTTTGGTTCTCTGGTTGTGTTTGGAAATTCAAGCAATTAGAATAAAAAGTATTCACCCAATTTGGTTTCTCAGTCACAACTAAAACAGCCTGCTTGGGGTTATTCTTGAAACTTGGGTTGCTTAAGTAATTTAAATAGATTTCTATTTCAGAAACAACACAAGAGCCAACAATTTCACAACTAAAAGCTCGAGGGCTACAAAACTTGGCTTCACCTAAGACTCTTAACATTGTTTTTCATTATCTTAATCACTAGGTTCTTTACATACTAATTTTCCATCCCGTTGCCAACGAGTGCCAATCCAACTTGCTTTTCCATCACCCAGGTGAGTGTTACTCATGTTTTCATGGAAATGTGAAAACACTCTGAATACAGTCAGCACAACAGTGTCCATTTTTGCAACTGCTCATTGGCTTCTGCTAACACTGAGTCACATCTGCAGAAGTCACTAACACGGGTGTAGCTTCTGAGCTCTTTTCTAGGATTTTCCAAAATTATGGAGAATGTTGATGGTTATCCAGATGCAGTTTTGATGACACAGGGCTAAACAATTTGTTTATGCAGGGACCCAAAATATTGCAAATACCAATTAGGTATGTGACTGATTAAGCAAGGGGAGAGATGAGATAAATCACAGCACGTGGTTCTAACAGGCCTTAGCAGAGCAGAGAGCAAAGTGAATCCTCCAGGAAGGCTACAGAGGATTCAGGTCCCACCTGGTGATCAAAACAGTGCCCAGTAACACCTGCACAGTTTGAATCCAGCTGGAGCCACAAGGCTGCAAAACAAACAGGCAGTGTGAACAGGGATAAATGCTCAGTTAACTAAAGGTCATCACTTAGTGTCTAGAGCTATAAACTAAGCATTTGTGTGGTAATCAGGTAAGAAATGATATTTTCTTCTCTCTGGCTTAGCTCAATTGTCTATCATCTATTAATTAATCCATGAAATGTGTTATAATGAGAAAGCATTAAGTAACCAAGAACTACAGAATGGTTTGTGTTGGAAGGGACCTTGAAGCCGATCTCATTCCAATCCCCCTGCCACAGGCAGGGACACCTTCCACTATCCCAGCTTGCTCCAATCTCCATCCATCCTGGTCTTGAACACTTCTAGGGATGGGGCTTCCACAGCTTCTCTGGGTAACTCATGTCAGTGCTTCACTACCCTCTGCGTAAAGAATTTCTTCTTAATATCTAATCTTAAGTGTCCCCCTTTTTAGTTTAAAACTGTTCCCCCTCGTTTTATCACTTTCTGGCTGTATAAAAAGTCCCTCTCCATCTTTTTTATAAGCTTCCATTAAGTACTGAAAGGCCACAAGATCTGAGGTGAAACTTCAGAAAATTTGGCTTTATGGGAGGCAGCAGTAGTCTGTGCAAGTAGAAGACTAACTGGTCTTTTTTTAGACATTTACCAGTGTAAACTGAAAATCCTACCAGTCAGCTTTCACCAGGGTAAGGTGAAAGTCACTTGAAAATCATCTCAGAATTAAACAGTCTCCTGTACTTCAGGCTTTGGTTCAGGATTTTGATTCTCTGCACACACAATATGATGAAAATATATACGTTTTTCAATAAAAATACAGCAACCAAAATACAAATATCCCTGTGCAGCAATGGAAACCTCATAAACATCACAGTCATGGTTTCATAAGAGGCAGCTCAGAAGGAAAACTGACTAATCTCAGCTCATTGCCCAAGTGCAGAGAAACAGAAAAGTTTCAGAAAAGTAAACAATTTAAAAAAATTAAAAGTAGAGGTTCTGATCTCTCCAAGACAAGGGAAGCAGTGATTGAACTGAATAAGCTCTGCAGTTCTTAAGTGCTGTCTAGCAGCATCTTAACTGCTCTTGGCACTTGAGGAATGAAAGCCACAGTTCTTGAAGGACTGTCACATCACCCCTTGACACCTATAAACTATTCTGAAGCTTAATTCCTCACAGTTTTATTGTGAAGATAATTATATACCACATAAACTCAAGAGGCAGGATAATTTCTGCAGCCATTAATACCAGGTTTCAGCTGTGCAAACCAGGAACATAATGACAGGGAACTCTCATTCTTCAAGGCATGAACTCATGATGAGACCTCACAAGTGGCAGAAGTAGGAAATCCCATCTTACAGCCTGTATGAGCACCTTGTAACATAACTGCTATCATGAGCTGTTTATTTTCCATATGTGGGTGATGTGAGGGAAGTTGTAGCTACTGCTTTTAGAGTCATACAATCATTTCAGTTGGAAAAGACCTTTAGGAACACAAAATCCAACCATTAACCCAGCACTGCCAAGACCACCACTGAATTATCTCCCCAAGAGTGATAGAGATCATCTCTCTTGTAGATAGTGGTAAGGTCACCTCTCAGCCTCCTTTTCTCCAGGCTGAACACTCCCTGTACCCTCAGCCACTCATCCAGACCCTTCCCTAGCTCCACTGTCCTTCTTTGGACATGCTCCAGCACCTCAATGCCCTTGCTGTTAGGGGTCCAAAACTGAACAAAGGATTTGAGGTGTGACCTCACCAATGCCCAGCACAGGGGGATTCCAGGTTTCAGTGCAGGACGAGGGCAAAGGGAACCTACACCTCCACCACCCTGTTTGCTCAGGACTGTTGACATTGCTCTGGGGTGGCATGAACCAACTGGCTCCAGATGGGTGGACTTTGGGCTGGTGGCAGAGCAAAGGGCTGAGTCACACGCTATACCTTGAGTTCTGTCGGAAGCCTTTTGGCTCTCAGAATAAGAAGTTAACTTTGGCTAACATGAGCAACCTGAATGGACCTGAAAATCTGCCTATCTGGGTGCCAGACACAAATTCACACAATCTCCTGCCCTTCTTCATAAAACCTTCTTGAGACTTGTCTGTGTCCAGATAAAATATCTTTGGTTGACTAGCCACAAGTTCACATCTGAAAAAACCAGAAGCATCCCAATGCTTTTAGGGGAAAAAAAAAAAAAAAAGTAGGCATCAAGGGACATGGACCATTTTGTACAGCCATTAAAGTTCCATTGTAATGACAGCATGTGTTGGGGGAGGGTGGGAAGAAGGATAAACAGCAGTTTCAAGTCCAGAGTCTAGGTCTCCCATTAGATATATCACCCTGGAGCTGAGTTACAGGCCAAATGTGTAAAAGTTGAGACTCATTTTTCATGTCCTGTTTATAAATGTCCTGGCTGGGAGACCTCACCTGGGTTTCTGAGTGCTCAGTGTTGCTTCAAGCACAGCCTCAGGCTTCCCAAACCCACGGCCACTCCCAATCAGGAGACACCTCAGAGAGCTGGCTGTGTCAAATATCATTAAGTCTGAAAGCAAGTCAAAACAATCCCAAGGGCTTCTGTCCATCCAGAGGGAGAATTACCTTTTTTTTTTTTTTTTTTTTTTTTTTTTTTTTCCGCTTTTTAATCGCAGCTTTGAAAGGATTTGGGAGCAGCAGTGTTCTCAGGAGGTTTGTATAATCTAGGAATCCCCTTGTTTCATATAAAGCAATTCACACTAGATCTGAACACTGGCAAACAGTCAGCTAAATCCATTATCGCATGATAATGCTCAAACATTTCATTAATTCCTAACCAGCTGTCCTCTGCTCCCTTACCCCTTTCATCATGCAAACATTTCTTTAACTGTCTAAGGGAGGGGAGAAGGGAGGATCAGCCGCAGCCTCGTAAAATTCCTTCACCCGCTTGGCCTGCGGCAAGTTATTTCTTTTGACACGCGTGTAAAATAATATTGGGGGTGGTGTTTGTTTGGCTTGGCTGGATGGTGAGTTTTCATAACAATTTGGTAAGCCAAGTACCTGTGAAATGGAGTACAGAGAACTCATGGCAGCTTGTTGATGAGCCTGCCGTCTGGTAGATTAACATCTCATTAAATAGGGAAGACCCCTTGCTCCAGCATCTATGCCAAGACACAAGGCAAGGTGTTTGGAGCAGGATGCTGCTTTCCAGTGGTTTGAGGTCCTGTAGGTTATTTCTCTTTTAAAGTCCTCGGGTACTCCATGCCAAACAAACTAGGGGAAGCGAGGGGAAGCAAGGGATCAGTACCTTGGGGGCTTCTCAAACTACGTGACTCACTGAAGTGGATACATGCACGCCAAGAGCCAGAGACAGATTTTAAGGTGACTTCTGGATGCTTTCCTTAAAAAAAGCTCCCCCTGAAGTGCCTCAAATCCCTACACGTTGCCTAGGGACTCTCCAAAGAACAGGATTCGCCACCCTGCTGAGGAGCGACCCGAGGGGAGTGCTCAGGGGCTGTCTCCAATCCTGCTCTCAACCTCAGCCCAGGGGCTTTTCTGCCAGTCCCTCTCCCAGGCAAACGTAGCACACGTCTGGACAGCACATCAGCCTCCTGACTGACACTCATTTCTCCCCTGCCAAGACATGAGAGTGCGTTTATTTATTATGGGTTAAATATTTGGAGTTGAGTAAGAACCTCAGAGGGAAAAGGTGGGTCTGTTTCCTTGGATTTTTTTTTTTCCTACCCCCTCACTCAGTAAGAAAAATCACATTTTTTAAAGTAAAATGATTTGTTTATGGAAAATTCCCCTTTCTGACTTTAGGATCAGCTAAAAGCTGAGAATTAACAACTCCAGAGTGTAAATAACATGAGGAAATACAGTGGAGAAATATCTGGACACGTCTGGACATGTCTGGACATTGCCAGAACGGGTCTAAAATGTCAGGCTGAGGTAAGGATCACACTTCACCACAACAGCAGGCAACAAAAGGACTGAAAAATAAGTACTTTAAATTTTTTTTTCAGTTATTTTGAAATGAGGTGTCAAAACATGAGGTAGCTGGGGCTGCCACAAAGGCATGGGTAACAAGAAGCACATCTTAGAAGTTGAGGTCTTTTCTTGGTGTTTTTAGGTGTGTTAGGCTCTCAGAATTTCCACTAAAGTCATTAAAGACTTTTTTCTTACCACAGAGCCATTAGACATTTCTATAAGTATAGGTATATTTCGTTTATTCTGTGGAAGAACCTTTAATGTTTTATTCATGTGTATCACAGTTTTGATACAATGGATGTTTTGCTGTCAAGAGTAGATGTTACACTGGGCTGTTATGGGTGTGTATCCTTTATCTTCACCATTTGGCTACTTAAGATAATTATTTTGCCGCTTTTTTTGTTTATAAACATCAGTAGTACGTCTTAAAAACCATCACTCTTTGAATGGACTTTGGACATCCTCACCAGAGGATGTTTAATTTAGTGAGTTGTGCATGACTGGTCATGCATGCTTTTCAGCCCTTGGTCTGAATTAGCCTAAAACCAAAAACATATTGATAACAGCATTATAGAACAAAATATTGCTCACTTTTTTTTTTTTTTTTCTTTAGGACTTGTAACAGAGTCTCTCTGTTAGATTCAAGATTCATCTTGCTTTTTAATAGATGTGTACAGTTCTTCCATTTTGCCTTCTGTGGTTTTCCTTTTCTGAAGTCTGGTATGCTTTGCGGTTTATTTATTCATGAGTTGTAGAAAAAGAAGTTCACCATTAAAAAAACTTGTTTTGGAATATATACTTAATGGTGTGTCAAGAAACAGAAAACAATTACACTTACGCAACATAACGTGCAATTTTACATGCCACTTGCAGGCTGCTTTATGTATCCCCAGTTTATGTAAGTAATGAAAATTAAATATCATGCTAGCCTGCACAATGCAGTCAGCACAATTAAAGCTAGGAGACCTTAATTGGGAATAAAAAAAACACACACCAGTACTAAAAAAACACAGTCTTTTATGGCAAGTTTGCAGAGGGTTCTTCCAATTTGGCAGGGCTATGGCTGCCATGGGGAATTAAGTGTTTTAATGTCCTGAGAGTCACTGGGGGCTGTGTGTTGAGGGTTGTGTTCTGCAGATGTGGCAAATACATAACAAATGCCACATGTCAACCTCTCCATGGTGGCCTGGCACATACCCGGTCACAAGGCTGGGCTAGACATGAGGAGAGGCAGCTCATGGTCTCGGTGGGCAGAGCAGCAGGGGATGGTGGGGAGGCAGGATGGGACCTTGACTGCAGCCAAACATAAGAAAAAGGTATTATTCTCCTTCATGACGAAGGACAATTTCAGCAGCTTGGGGCCAGCACATTTGCAGTATCTCAGGCAGAGAACAGCACCCACTCCTGCACTTTCCAAGTTGTTGGCTTGCAGCTGTACTTGGCACAACTTTGCCTGAGAGGAGCAAGGGGGTCTGTGATCTGTTTCTGTGCAAATGCCCACTACCTTGGCAGGGACAGGGCAGGTAGAGCCTCCATCCACCCTCAGGTTGCCACTCATGCTCCCTTTCCAACCAAGAGCACCTCTTCAACCCACGAGCGGTGCCAACAGGCTCATCCTTCATCCCTGGGCAGAGGGAAAAACTCCTGCTACACAAACTGTGAAATGACATGCTGGAAAGAAGCATTTTAGGAAGGAATCTGAGGGTCGTGGTTGATGGCAAGATGAATATGAGTCAGCAGTGTCCTGGCACCCAGGAGGACCAACCGTGTCCTGGGGCCATCAGGCACAACATCATCAGCTGGGCAAGGGAGGGGATTGTTCTGCTCTGCTCTGCGCTGGGGTGGCCTCACCTTGAATATTGTGTGCGGTTTTGGGTACCACAATATTAAATAGAAAGGTATTAGACAGCAACCAAAGGAGGGTAATGAAGACGGTGAAGGGCCTTGAGGAGACAAGGAATATGAGAAATGGCTGAGGACACTGGAGGAGACTGAGGGGAGACCTCGTTGCAGGGGGGAAGAGGGGCAGACACTGATCTCTTCTCTGTGGTGACCAGTGACACCACGCGAGGAAATGCCCTGATGCTGTGTTCAAGAGGTTTAGGTTGGATATTACAAAAAGGATCTTCACCCAGAGTTGGGTGCAGCTGGGCACTGGAACAGTTTCCCAGGCAAGTGGTCACAGCACCAAGCGTAGCAGAGCTCAGGGTGTGTTTGGACAGCTCTCACAGGCACGAGAGTTTGTTTGGATTGTTGGGGATTGTTGGGACTGTCCGGTGCAGGGCCAGGAGTTGGACTCGACTCACGAGTATTCTGCGTCACTCTGTGACACCGTCGCTCTCCAACACCGGCCCGGCCATCGCCCGCCTCAGCTCCCCTCATGTGGGCATCCCTGCGGCGGACGCCTGGGCGCCCCCGTAGCCCGCCCGCCGTCACCCAGCAACACCCCCCGCCCGTCCCCTACCCTGCCCCGAGGCCACGCCCCTCGTTACATATTCATGACAACCCGCCCACAGCCTGAGGACACCACGCCTCTTGATACATATTCATTACCCACACCTCACGTACCCCCGGGAGGCCACGCCTCTTTCGCTGCATATTCATGACCCCGGGGGCGGGAGGGGGCGGAAGCGGAAGCGGAAGCGGGTGCCGGTTCCCGAGGACCCGGTATAAAGCGGCCGCCGCTGCCCGGTGCCGCCGCGCTCGCGCCGCCGTCAGTGACCTCGTCCCTTCCCTCCTTCCCTCCCTCATCCCCCCCGCCCTCCCCGGCGCTGCCGCCTCCCCCCTCCGCCGCACGGAGCAGGTCCCGGGTGCTGGGGGAGACCCGGGGGCAGGTAAGGGGGGCGGCGGGAGCTTGGGCTGTGAGGGGTGTCTGGAGTGAGGATGGCGTGTGGAGGCGAGGGCGGCTGAGGAGCTGTGGGTGACGGGGATAAGGGTCTGGTGAAGGCGAGGAAGGGCTTGGAGTGAGAAGGTCGTGAGAGTGAGGAAGATGAGGGGCTGGTGAAGGTGAGGAAGGGTTTGGGGTGAAGCTGAGAAAGGTTTGGGGTTAGGGGCTCTTTTTGGGTGAAAGAGTTATATGGGACTGGAGAGATGAGAGGGTTGAGGAGCTTTGGGGTGTGGGTATGTGAAGTTGTGAAGATGGGAAGACAGTGAGGGTCTTGGGGATGAGGGAGATGTTGGGCTGCAGAGGTGGAAATTGGAAATGCCATGTGCTGTGGTGACAAATCGGGTCAAAGGAGATGTTGGGCTACAGAGGTTGGGAAGGGATGAGGAATGAGTAAGGTGATGTTGGAGAGACTTGTGGGGTGTCTGAAATAGCCACCTCTTTGTCATCAGAATTCATTAAGTGCCCCTTTAGGATTGTGTTGGGTGGAGACTGCACTGCAAGAGGACTTGACAAAGGGACCAAAGATGGAAATTAGTGTACCTTTTCAGACTGTTAAACTTAAGTAGCCTGCCATTTGAATAATTCCACGCTTAATCTGTCACCTGATCTCAAAGCTTTATCACAAAACAATTGTGTCTCTCCTTGCCTGATGTGATGGTGGGAGGGTACTGAGGAAAGAAATGACTTCCAACTTTGCTCTTAAACATCCATGAATGCAGCGATCATGTTATAAGTGATTTGCAACTCTTAACATGCCTTAATTTAGCACCTTTAGCAGGTGCAGAAACTCTGCTTGACCTTGAAAAATACTCTCTCCATGGGGCAGTTTTCTGTTGGAGTGCTTTGCCTTCAATATGCTCTAGGTACAGAGGGGAAAAAGGAGGGGAGGAAAAGATTTTGTCGAGGCTCTGACTTGGCACCGGGTGCAGTGAGTGAATCAATGTTTCTGGAGCCTGGCTAATTCAGGGACCTACAAATGGGAAAGCATAGGAAAGATATTGCAGGATATTGAATTGTTGGACAGAGGAGATGTTTTCTCCTTCAGGAAAAGAGATGTTACAAGAATTGAATCTACAAGGAGAGGTAGCACTAGGTACAGAGCACATCCAAATAACTGCATCATTGTGAGGATCTGTGGGAAGGAATTGCACTGTTACAGCATGTATCCTCTCTGCTCTGCAAAAACTGCTCCAGCGTGAGCTGCGTCATGTTCCACTGCTGTGATCAGACAGTGCTACTAAAATATTTAGTGAAATATGGCTTGAGCAGGTGCTTGAGCTCAAAGAGTGAGCTGGTGAATACTTTCTGCTTCCCTCCCAAGTTAGGCTTTTTTGTAAATGTCTGGCACAGGGGGGTTCCTGATGTGATTGCACTGCTGTGGCTTGTGTGACTTCTTCCCTCCTACCAGTACTGTGAAAGATAAGGTCTTCCTTGCTTGGTTTGTTTAGTGATTATAGTGGATTGATGAAATGTTCAACATGCCTAATTTTTCAGACAAGAGATTAAACTATTTACTTGACACTTTGGCTATAAATGCTTACAGAAGTGCTTTTTACTGTAAGTTTGAAAAGCTGACACTACCTTAAACTCCTAAAGGTGCATCCAGTAGTCTCTGATGCGTCCAAAAAACATCTGTGAGTTCCTGTTTATGTCAGAGGTAGTGGCAGCTGCTGTCTTGGAAGTGAGAGCTTCATTCCCATATTAATGAGATTAAATTGGATACTTAAGGGAGTTTTCATGACAAAATAACAACTTCCATGATGTAATGGGTGGGATCAGTGGAACAACTTCTATTTTAGTTAGCTATTTGTAATGTCAGAGGCTGGTTTACATGGGTTGGCTTGTGCCTCTCCGAGCAAGTAAATGATAGCAGTTCTTGTGTTCAATTATGTATGACTGAGGCATCTTCAGCAAAAGGAAAATGTGTGGTTCTACAGATAAACCCTCCTGTGTAACTGTGGGTTAACTCCTGCAGGAATCTGCTGCTCTCTGGGAGTCTGTTGCTGAGAAAGGAATGAGCAGTATCTGCTGACGTGATCTTGCTTGGATGCTGAGGGAACTGCCTGCAATCAAGGGCAATCCTCTCTCTCCAAGCTGAAATGTGCCTAAAAAAATCAGTCTGTTTTAAATACAGTTATATTGTACTGCCTTGTGCTGACAAGGGAGATTGTTTTCTGCTGGAGGTGTCCTTAGTTAGTCATGAGAAGGTGGCAGGAACACTGACTGACAGCTGGTGAACCTGCTGCTCCTTCTGTGTTGTGTTACAGCAAAACTCAAGAAGTGCAACTTTGTCCATGTGCCTTTTCAGTGGGGTGGCACAAGTGGAATATTTTCGTGGCTTCCAGTGAAGCGTGGTGTAACTCTGACTGAAACAATGCACATGCTTGTATGCCTAAGTGCATGTGACCTTAAGTTTTCACACTGAGGCTTGTTGAGCTTTCTGAAGTAACTGCCTTGATTCCTCCAGGTGGAAATCCAGGCTCTGAGAGAGCAGGCTGAAGTTGGACCTGTCTCACAGGGCTGTGACCTCCAAGGTTAATTACCTTTAAACTCACTCCAGTCCTGGCAGCTAGAAAGTTAAGACTTGGTAATATAATGTTGCTGTGCTTGTACGCTGAGACAGGAATGCATGGACTCTGCCTCTATCCCTGTATAAACTTAAATGGATCATTTATAAAAGCAAAGAGAATACTAACATTGGATGGTACCTGCAGAGTAATTCACCAGTGAGTCTGCATCTAATGATTGAAAAACTTTCTTGCAGTCAAAATATGTTGCCAACTGAGCAGCTTAGAAAAGTTGTTGAAGCTTTAGGGGTCATGAATTCCTGGGTGGGAAGATGATGGCTGGAATGACCTGCCAGGTGATGCCTGCAGTTGTGAACACAGCTGCGTGTATCACTTCAGGACTTTCAGCAGACACTGATTTAAGCTATAAACAGTTCCTTTATACAAGAGCATTTGATCTTGTGTAGCTTAGTCTGTAAACTCTGTTTGTGATGCTGCAAGTCATAAGGTGCTTATTTGAGCACCTTATGACTTGCAGCAGCAATTCCTAGAGTAGAAAGCCAGTTCCACTGGCAGAATGTGGGCACTGCTGCTTGCATGGTAGACAAAACCAGTGAAATCCTTCACATTGCTCATCACAAGGAGCTGGAGCTGGCAGTTGCTTTTGAGCTTTACTTGTGGTCTGCAACTCTTCTGCCTCTCTAACAACATAAGCCATCCTAAAATAATTTCATCAAATGATCAAGCAGTATCTGTTGAGCAACAGAGTATGTGTGCTGGTGTCATGTTTGACATAAAAACAAGCTTCACTTGCCCTTCAAACTGTCTGCAATGCTATAGGTTACTTTTAATAGTGTAAAAGCATGCTGAACAGAGGCAAAGCTCTTGAAGTTGAAATGGAGCTTCCCAGCTGATCTGCCAGGAGAGCCCTGTGGAAGTGACAAGACTGTCGTGACGGAGGAGGAAGCTTTAGCAGCTTGCAGAGTAATGAGTAATATGAAGAACTGTTTGTGCTGTGTTTTAGTTTTGCAAGGGTCACTCCCATGACCTTTATATCTCTAATACTTGCAAGATCCCAGGCTGTGACCTATTCCAACTATAGGCATAAGATTCACCAAAACGCCAACAGAACAGCTTTGTGTTCAGTTGTTTCCCTTAGAGATGGGTTAACTGATCTGATACCTGTTCTGTTGGAGCTCATGGTCCTTCAGCTTAGTGTCAGCCTTACTGAACACTTTGATTCAGCAGTAGTCCATTGACTTGGGATTACAGAGTGCAGAGAGCATTGCTTAGCTTAATACACCAGCATTAAACATGGTGTGAGTGAAACAATACTTTTCCTAAGCAGAGCATTACACCTGCCCAGTAATGGCTGTATCAAGTCCAATAAACTTTCTAGCTGTTGTGTGTTTAAGGCTCCATGAAAAACCAGAAAACAATCCAGTTGTCAAAGTTGAAGCAGAATGCTGTCAGGATGAGTGACACCATGTGTGTAGCTTGACAGCTGATGTTCCAACCTGAGAGTCACCTTTCAGACAGGAGATCCTGGGCAGCACAGAAAGCAAGCATGGAAGCAGACACTGTTAAGCTGCGGTGTTGTGAAGTAGGGACTGCGTGCTTTCAGTAAGCTGCTGCTGTCAGGTGACTTTTACGGTCAGCAGCTTATCAGTTACCCACACATCTTGCAGTTGGGTCACAGCCCTGCCCAGAGAAACTACCCAAAGCTTCCACTGGTAAACAGATAATATCCTGCATCTGGGACTGTGAGGGGCTCTGGTATCCAAGCACTGAGTAATTACTGCTCTTCTAAATAACCTGATTACTCTTTAGTGTGGTAAAGAAGCATAATATTCCTCCAAGTGAAACAAGGTACTCTGCATGAAAAAGAGCTGATTTCTTGCTATTAAATCTAGTCCTCCAGAAGAGTTGTCCAAGACTGAATTTGCCTTGAATTAAAAGCTGGGCTTTGGGCATCTCAGTGATGGGTTCAGAGCACTGCAGTGTCTGAGCCATGGAGCGGTTTGTGCCGTGACCTAACTGGCACATGGTGGCTATTAACTAAAGCCCCTTCTTGCTGGTACTTCCAACAAGTGCTGTGCAGTCATTTAGACTGCAGCTGGCATACGGCTTTGTAACAACTCGGGACAAGCAGCCAGGTTTCCTCATCAAACTTGCTCTTGGCAAGTGACTCTGGCAAGCATCAGGACACAAGGCTTTTGTTGGGTAATGACTGGGTTTGGCTTAAGAGCTGTTCCTGACCTTGGTTTGGCTCTTGCTGGGATGTATTCTGCTCAAAACGTGAATCTCAATCTATAGATGAAGGGAAGATGGTCTCTACAATGTGGACCACTACCAAAACTTAAACCCCAGTTAAAGATGGGGAAGACTTGCTTTCCAGGACTCCCATTTATGAAGACTAAAGACTATTAAACTTTAGCTTTAGGAGACCTGGCTGGCCTGACACTTCAGGCTTGACTCAATCTCTTTGCAGTGTTACATGAAGACTGACTAATCTGGTGGCCTGAGGTATTCTGGGAGAGGACTGAGACATACTTTCCTTGCATGACTGAAATTGTCAGTCAATAGCTGCTGCTCGTGTAGCAGGGCATAAAAGGGTAGGAGATAAAGCTTAGTCCTAAGAGCAAGCCAAATATACTTTTAAGAAAATTCTAGTGTGTAAGTGGCAGCAGGAAGCTGTTACCCTGAATTGTTTTGCTGAACTCTGTTTGAAGTGGATTTTGTCAGTATTCTGGGGAGAGAAGGTTGGTTCTCTCAGCAGAGTGGAGAGAGGACCTAGTTTCCTCATCTTGTTTTAAATGAGAGCTCTAATGTTTTTGTAACTGAAATTGAAACCAGTGTTATGCTGACCCTGCATATTTTCTATCCTCTGCTGGCTGGCCTGGACTACTTCTGCATGCAGTGTAGTTCATTTATTTTGGAGACTTGAAAACAAGCCATTATCACCCTTCAGTGCCAGATAAATAAATGATCTAACTGGGGGCCGAACCCAGTGTTCTTTTACAAAAGCACAATGGCATGTCACTCTTATCTTCTGCATTCTGCCCTTGAATATATGATCAATCTTTCTGGACCACATCCAGAAACTGGTGGCTTAACCCAGCAAGCGATGACTGCAGAGCAGTCAGATTTCTGTGCCACTTAATTTCCTATCATCACTTACACACAGCAAACAGTCTTCCAGAATACGTTTAAAGGAGCACTGTTTAACCTACAACTTCCTTATCAATCACATGGAGGTACAAATAACAGAAACAGGAATCAACTCTTAAATAGTCTTGATGCTGGATCTGTGCCTCCAGGTAACTTGAGGGGGTTGATTTTTTGTTTGGTCTTTTTTTTTTTTTTGGGGGGGGGGGGGAAGATGGGGGAGAAGGCAGGGTAAAAAATATTCCTCCCATTTCATGAGGGGAATATCTGAGCAAGTACACTGGCCTGAGCAGTCTGGCTCCGGGTATTCCCAGAGGAGTAATTTGACAGTCTGAACTATTGCTCCTTAGAGTAGTGTGGCTGGCCAGCTAACTCCCAAGAGTTCAAAAAATAACCCAAAACAAATGCACAGCTTGCTTTAACACCAGCACTTCTAGTGCACGTCCCGTTTGCTGTCTGATTCGTAGCTGGAGGAATCAGCTTGTGATGTAGGCTTGGTTTTTTTCTTGGCTCTTGTTCTGCTTCTAACTTTGGTGTAGAGGGAAAAAGCTTCCACTTCGCAGTGCACAGGTGCCCTAATTGTTTCCAACATCATAGCACTTCCACCTCCCTAAAAGTCAAATTCCCTTCAATGAACTGAAAAAAGAGAGTGAATGGGCAGTTACCTGTTCCCTTCATGTTCCTACAGTCATTTCTGGCCTTACAGTTGGAGCTTTTTCTGCTGCTTTGTTTTCAAATCACCTTTCCAATTTGTCATCTTCCAGGTACAGCCTGTTCAAAATTCTCATTATGCAGCTGCATAGCAAATCTTTCAGTCTA
Source organism: Pyrgilauda ruficollis (assembly GCF_017590135.1). Classification (NCBI taxonomy): domain Eukaryota; kingdom Metazoa; phylum Chordata; class Aves; order Passeriformes; family Passeridae; genus Pyrgilauda; species Pyrgilauda ruficollis. The sequence goes on along the minus strand of NW_024526377.1, from coordinate 8,980,333 downwards.
CTGAAGAAATGGAATTGAATCAGATAAGGTGTGTCCCCTTCCAGACAATTGCTCTGGAATAGTGTGCGTGACAATTCAGGGTGCCAGTTGAAAATATGCCTTTTGACCCTACAGCACTAGTGGGATCTCTAATCTTCTTTGTATGCATATGACCTGGACACTACCACGGCTGTTTAATTGTGTAGCAGCCCCCAATTAAGCTGTATATAAAAGGGTTTGAGTTCCCATACAGTGAATTTTTGTGCTACCATCAGATGCCTGTGTGTCTAGTGAGTTTGGTATTATATTGTTAGTAAGTCTTTTATTGGTTAGGAACAGCAGAGTATATTTGTGGACAAGTAGTAGCCTTGGTGTGATGACTTAAGATAAAGCCTCACTACTCTGTCCCAGGGTATTCTTAGCCTGTTCATGGCTAGATCTCTGTAACAGCTCTTTGTAAATGTAAAACCTAATGAGTCTCAGGGATGTACAGTATAAACTTGACTCTGCTCCTTGAACAATTTCACTGCATCACCCTACTTCTTTGTGGTAGAGGTACGCTAAAACAAAAAAAACCCCGGTGCTCAAGTACTGCAAACTACAAAACATGTACATTCATCAGACTACAAACTTCCAGCTCAGTCCAGCAGCCCAACACTGCATGGCATTTCCCTCAACTGCACTGAGTAGTTTTCTCCTCTTCATTAACTATGCTCCTAAATTAACACATTCTAAGAGATCAGTTCCAGTTCTTTGTGAAGGCTGGTTACTGAATAACTGGTTGTAATTAATGCCTGAATTTATCGCTGGTACAATACTGGCTACACTGTTCCCTGCGCTTCAGCCTCTTTAAGAAGCTCTTTGTCAACAGACTCCCCGTCTGGGTGGCTCTGTGAGGAGTCTCTGTATTGCTGAGTATCTTATCTCACTTGCAGGATCCTTCAATGAACCTGCTGAGTTGCCCTGATTGTGGATCACAGCCTCATTCTGTCTGTTTGGAACTTAGTAACTGATGTGTCCCTGATGGCCCTTTCGGACCCCTGAAGTTTTAGGGGCTACCCACTGACAAAGCCATGCTGCTGAGTGGCCCATGGTAAAACATCACTACCAGAGAAAACTTTAAGTCCCTATGTGCAATTATTGTATTGACTGGAGATACATACACACACACACAAAAGCTTACAAAATTCTTTAAGGAGGGAATAAGATTTCAGCTTTGCTGCTGTTGAAATGATTTGGAGCTCTTGCCCTAGAAGATGGGATAAGAAAGCTGCTGCAGTTCTATGCTTCAGGCATTCACAGTGAAATTGCTTTCTCTGTGAAAAAAATAGTCTCAAATAAAGAGGTGTTGGTAGTGGTTCTCCAAGCTTTAATACTAAAGGTATATTTTCTAATAAGGGTATGTGTTTGAATACTTCAGCTCTGTATTTATAATACCTTCACTATGCACTATCCTGTCCTTTTTGCATCTAAATGAATGTGGTCAGGGTGGAAGTACTGTGCAAATGAAAGCAACACTTGATTTATCTCCAGTGGCAGCATTCAGTTCATTAATACTGCATTTTCCTGTAACTTAGTGGAAGCCTGCCTGTGTCAAAATATTAAATAAAAATGGGTTTCTTATTTTTGCATTATTGACTGTCCAGCATATTTTTTAATTCTTACCTGATGCGGTTATGCTCATGCCATTATAATACTTCATTTTCTTACTCACTGTTGATGTAGGGATTAAATAACTTCCTTTCTCATTGTCTGGGTAATAGTCATATCTTTTCAAAGAATGAGAATAACAAGAACACTGGCCAATTCTTGGCTTTCACCAGAGAAATTTTTAAAATATTGGACTGGACTGAGAGGAAAGCAGGAAGCCATGGCTGGAAATTTCTCTACTCCATCCTATCTGATAAAGCAAGCAAGAGCCCAGAATTTTTCTTCATTAATTTGTTGGCCTCACAGGACAAACTGGAGCTCTAAGTTGCTTGAAGTGAGCAGCTAAGACTAAAGCTACACAAGTCTGTCTTTTTGCATCTGAAAGGCCTTAGGCTTGTAATAGTGCTGTGACCCTTCCAGCCTTGCAGGGAATAATGAAAATACAGCAGGCTTACATGAGCCATGAATACATTCTACATTGTTTATATCTGGGCCATGTAATTTCATGTTAGATCTTCACTCCCTTCTAAGACTTTTAAGTAGTTTAGGCGCAGAATTAAACTGTAGATTGTGCAGCCAAAGCCTGAAAATCTGTGAAGCTTTTTTCATCAGGTAGGTGAGGGGTTTCACTCCCAGCATACGTGGGGAGGATGTATCCAAAGTGACAGACAGGTGTCACTGCTCCCAGACTGGTGGGATTCAGCTGTGGCTGCAACATTGAACTGCCAGTGCTTCTGAAATGGTTTCATCTCAGCAAATGGTTGTCAGGCCTGCTCCTCATGGAAGGGAGTGTTTAATAAAAAGCATATGAGAAGGCACATACATGTGTGCAGTTTGTTTTCTGTTCAGCAAAGAAATCTGGGATCAAGCCTCTCAAGATCCTACCCAGATGGCTGATTTAGCCCATATGTCCTAAAGTAAACTGGAGTCTGTTTTGATTACACTGTTCTTCAGAAGGAATTCACATTTCATACCTGGGAAATTTGTCTATGTAAATTTCAGTTCCACGTTTTGAAGGCTGAGTTTTGCTCTCCTTGCCAGTGAAGGTTTAAGCCTGGTTGATGCTCATTGTGACATGACAAGTATTCTTTCATTGGGTAAAATACAGAATACAGTTGCATATTTTATATTCATTGTGTTTTTCCAGACTTCATGTATGAGGGGTGAGCAAGGGCACACAAAGTCCTCAGAGGAAGATGAAAAAGCTTTCATAGCAAAAACTTGTTTGAGTTATGCACACTGCTGTTCACATTACTACAGATAAGTAGGAAGAATTTTACAGGCACCATGTAAACTCTTTTCCTGCAGGTTTTATTTTTTCCTGATGAACTTAAGACATTTTTATCCCCTAATTCTCTACCCCAATTAAGTTAACATAAACTGACTGCAGCTTGATTGAAAACCAGAATACAAGTTAAGGATAGTAGTGTGTCACATCATGGCTGTTTTAATGTGGAATTGAAACTTAAATTTAAATATCTTTTGGCTTAAAAGGAAAGGCTTAAAACAAAATGGAATTATGCCTGTTTTACTATATGATCATATGTACTTCTCCAGAGAAGTCTGTGGGTCAAAAGTCTGCTCATGTGTTTTGCAGAAATCTTTATATAGGAGCAATACATTGAACTTTGAAATTTGTTACTGGAAGAATAAAAACTTAACAGGATGATAAATGGATTTCACGTAAATGAGATAACAGGGATGTGGTGCCCCTGTTTTATCTGTTAAATCTTGAATGCTGTACAAAGCAACATTAAATTATTTCAAATCTATTTAGGCTTATAAAACCTAAAACAGTTAAGGATATATTATGGTTAATTGCTGCTGATTGCTTTAATCAAATCTTATTCCTCCTGAAAATCTGTCAGGTGATTATTCAAACAATAAAAAAATTAGCTTATTGCATGTGCTGGTCCTGTAATTGAAAAAGTAAAATGACTAAGCACAATGTTCTCAGTAAAGCCGCCAAAATAAAATACAGCCCAGAAGGGCAAGCCATGCATTTCATTAAAATAAGGTTCAGTAACCATGAAATTTATCACCCTAAGGGCTTCCTCACTCTGACAAGTGACTAAAGTGTAAAATGTCAAATACCTCTGAACTGACCAATGACTTGCATTAACTTTAAGATTTTGTTAGTCAAATACTAGATGTACTTTCCTGTTCACAAGCTACAAGAAATTAATAGTTTTCTTCCTCAGCTTCCTGTGTTACTGCTGAAGACTCACACCTACACACACAGCACATGCAAATGTCTGTGCCTTTGTGGTCTCTGACAGATGGGAAACTGTGTGGTCACAAGTGAAGGTGAAAGAGTGGCAGGGAGCAACCTCAGCTTGTAGAACCATGAGAAGTTGATCCATGAGTAGGGCAAGGAAGGAGTGAACCTGCTGATTGTTCTCCCTGTGATGGATAATAGCCCTTCTGTTACCCATTGCATCTAGAAAATATTCTCTAATTCTGTTACAACTTGGGCCAATCATTACCTTCTTGATGGAGAGCTTACATCATGCTGTTCTTTCAACAGCTTCTACATTTGAAACCCTCAGTCAAGACTTTGTTTAGAAATAATCTCATGCCCTTCAGACTTTGTAATCATGTCTTCTGGTTCCTGTCCTTTTGATTATTTCTTCTTCCAGTTTTTTCTGCTTGGCTCAATTTGATGTACAGCATGCTTTGCTCACTGAAGTGTTTGGCTTGAATGTTGTTGTGCTTGATGAGGAATCATTTGTCATATGAGGTGATCCTCACCTTTAATAGAACATTAGGACAAAAGTGAGAACATCTCCTTTCAACAGAATGTGCTGACTTGGGTTGTGCTTCTCTGCTGGAATCTACAGGTCTTCCTAAAAAATGTGCATCCCTTCTCTAAACCACTGTCAGGAAGCAGTGTTTGAATAAATATTTGTTATGTTTTTGGTTTTATTTCATGCTATGCTTTTGAATCCTTACAGAGCGATCCCTGTTCAGTAAACCTGCTCTCAGTGCATGGGCTGATAATATTTCTGGACCAACACTAGAAAACTCCTGAAACCTGGAATATTCCAGCTACTTGGGAATACTCCAGCTACTCTTTGCAGCAAAATTTGTGGAAGCTGTTGTAATGTCCTTTGAGTCTTGAGTGTCCCACCCACTTCAGTGATGGTTTCATCAAAGTTTGACAGAGCCTGAATATATTCAGGAATGCATGGCACATCCTATTGCTTATTAATAAGATTTGTGAAATTCTATGTGATTGCTAATTTATTAAAACCTTCAAATGTTTCAGAGTAGGATTTCCCCGGAAGACTTCCTGAGTGACCCAGTTCAGGCAATTCTACTTGTCTAGTATCAATTCTAAAATCTCTTCCCTCAACCAGAGGCCTATAACAAGCTATCCAGTATGCCAAAGTGCTTACACAAGGCTTTTAGAAATTCTAGGCAAGGTTAATGTCACCAGGATAACTGCCCGTTGCTCAAAGCCTCATTCACTTCATATTTTTGGTTTGTCTGCTCTTAACAGCTGTGTACTTCAAGCAGGTGTAGCACTTCAAATACTTAGGACTACATACATCACTATATGAAGGTAACAACTTTTTGTCTTGCTTTTCAAGGACTTGGGGTGGCAAAGTTGAACGACAAATCTGTTAATTTCAACAAACTCTTATTTAGAAATGCCTTGCAGGCAATGATACAGCAAAATAATTCAGGAATGAATGTCGTATCCCTTATCAATTCCACGTGTGATAAATGGATTTAGTTGGTTGTGATGTTAGAGAAAGGAATCTGTAAGTATTAACTATCTTCATGGGAACTGGGGTAGAAGCCAAGCCACTATCTTGTACCAGAATAAACTGATAAGAGAAAGTGTTCAGTTAAAAGTAGAGCAGTTGTTTAAAGAAATAGTCTGAAGATGTAAAACTCTTTGAAAAGTTGAGATTAGGTAATATGTGCAGTATTCATTCAAGTACCTGACTTTAGTTTTGTAACTTTAACTCATCCCCTGGTAGACATGACAACTGTCCTCCTGGTCTCCCCCACTTCTTCCCTTAGATGCAAGCCTTTGATTTCTTCTGCAGCACAGAAAGAGAACATCCCTTTGAAATTTATCTAGTCAGAAACACCAAACAGCTTCAGCCAGGTGTATGTGTGCTCTCATCATCCTTTGTCTGACCTCTGCCATTAGTGATACTCCTTGCTTGGGATGCTGCTGTGGGCAGTTGCCATCTCCTGGAAGATAAACATCAAGACAGTTTTGAAAATTGAGAAATTTAATATATTATTGCAAGTTGATTAGGAGTTGAAAGATCTGGAAATGTGACATCTGGAATATTGTGAGGTCAGGCTCAGCTTTCCAGAGGAGCAGTGAGAAGACTCTGCATCCATTATACTTTTAGGATCAGAGAACAAAAAGCTCTGAGAGCTTACAGAGTTGAGTCCCTGTCTTGTGGTGTGCCTGTTCCCAACAGCTGCTGCCAAACCATAAAGATGACTAAACCACAAAAAAGAGTAGGGACTAAAACTCTTGTTCTGGTAGTTCTTCTGCTGTCTGAGCAGAGCAGCAGAAATTAATCCAGACTGAATATGAGTGGAGCAAGATGAGGAAAAGTCAGTGATGGAACCACAAATTTTAAGCACTATTTCAAAGGTGTGTGGATGGCAGGTTATGAATGAGTTATTTAACTTAACTCTCTTCATGAAGCCCACACTCCTGCTAGATGCTATTACTCAAATTTACAGAATGCTCCTGTCACTCTGTTGAGATGCATAAGCAGGTAGCCTCAGAGCACTGAAGGCAGCATTCACTGATCAGCTCACAGTTTGGTGAGTTCTTCCTCTGTTCTGTGAATAGTCCTACAGCTCCTGAGCTGAGGTCCTTTAATGTTAGGTGCCTGTTAGACTAATTCTAAAGATTTATCTGAGCAAGATGTTGCTGTTCCCATTTATCCTTCAAATCAGCACCCACTCTTCAAACTGTAGATGGTGTGCCTTTTAAAATTATTAGGAGATACTCAGTCCTGAATTGAAGCTGTAGCTGTTATTTACACTCAGTCTGTGGAGTCCCTTTTATATTCCTTCCTTTGAAGATAGCTTACACTAACTGCACGTGTATTTTGGTGTCTCTTTAAACAATGAAGGCACAAAGCCAAATTTATCTTGTCAGCCGTTCAGGTTTCTACTTCTTTCTCTGGATTTCCCCCTTGGCTTGAGATTTCAGGATCTATCCAGGGTAACAGAACGAGCAAAAGAGATTGCTTGTTCTCTGAGTGCACTTTGCAGAGAGGATCCCGTCCCTTTCTGAGGATATTAGATGTCTAGTAGGATAACCTGCCAGCTCAGCTGTTACACTTCAGTATCAAGCTACTTTGTGCACTCAGTTCTGGTGCTTCCTTCATTGTTTTGCTCTTCACATATGCTGCTTTCTGTGCCTGCACACATTAAAGCAGCTCTGCCTACTTAGAGAAATACCTGTGATATTATCTGACCACAAATTCATTCTGCCTCTGAGAATGATCTGGAAAGGCACTCCAGCTGGTATGCAATTAGCCTTGCATAAAGAAACAACCACTAGATTAGCTTTGTTTTCTAAACAATCAATCGTGCTTGTATAGGCTGAACCTCTCACTGCCCTGCTCTTTATGTCAGCAGCCCTGTATCTGTAGAATGACTCAAGTGCAATCACTTTGAATCTTACACCTAAATTAACATTGGCTATGACTTGTTGATTTTAAATACCTTTTTAATGCAGAGAAACTCTCCCCTTCCTAGAAGAAGCCTGCCTAGTCCTGTAGACACTATTGCAACAATGTTTTTGTTCTTATGGATATTCAAGAAAAGCTGCTTTAGCATGTGAAAGATTAATTCACTAAGGATGTTTCAGGTAATCCATCTGTGTTATCTGATAGTAACCTCCAACAAAATGCTTTTGGAAGGCTAGATACCTTTCAAACAGCATTTTCTTGTTATTTGGGGTGGGTTGGTTTTCATTTTGTTTGGCGGGAAGTGGGAATAATAGCTCACAAGGGCAACCAGTGTTCTAGGTATTTAAATGTACATTATCATCTCTACTGCCTTTGCAACCTGCTTGCGGTAGTCCCAGCTGCCTTGTAACAATAGTTATAGTGCAGCTGCTGAAACCATTGATTCCTCTTAACCACTCTGCTTTGGAAACTTGTCTCTGTGGGGACTTAAGGAGGTGCAAGACCCATGATCTGGACGAAATGAGGATGGTTAGAGTTCCATGGATGAGATCTGCCTCCATCTCACAGTGCAGCTTTGTCCCTTGGGTTCTATGTTGAGTTTCCCTTGGAGGATGGCAGCTGTGTGTTTTGCAGAAAGCACGCAGGAAAAGTTGTTGGGACTGACAGAGCATGACTGAATTGTCTGACTGTGACAGGGCTAAACCTAGACTGGGAGTTGGGTTTGCTTTCAAATATTCTCACCTGCAAGAACTTCTATAGTGATTGCACTGATGTGACAGCAGGATGCAAACACTTCTCTGGTGCAGGAGTGCTGCAGGTCTCACCCCAGAGTGGTCCAGATGTCTGCTGTTGAAATGGCATGGAAGCTGGAGCTTGTGCATCCTCTAAGAAGAGAACAGCTGACAGTCATTCCCAAATTAGGTAAAAATGCCAAAATCTGGCAAGCCTTTGCCAAGTATTTCATAGTTCTCCAGAGTCACAAATGGAAGAGGTTTGTGTCCTCTAAATACTGCCCTGCCAGCTGGTCTTAATGTATCAAGTCCAACTGCCAAGCACTTGTAACCTCTTATTATTTTAGTGTACATGTCAGTAAATATCTTATCCTGACAGTTCTAACAGTGTTAGAGCTTGGCAAAACACATTCTAAAATAGCATTTGTTCATCGTCCAAAATCAAAATGTCCTGATCAAGTTGCTCTTAAATGTAGCCATCAGCTTTCTGTGGGACTGCTTATAAACCAGCTATCTGAAGCATATTATTTGCACTAAAATGGATGGTTTGTAACTTGGCCAAAATATAGTCTGTTTGTTAACTGTGTTTCTGTCTCCTGTAAGGTGTAACTCTTATGTGGTGTGAGTTCCCTCCTTTGTTAAAAGTACTGGTTGTGGAAGTTCTTACTCTATTGATCCTAAATGCTGTAAATAAGGTCTGCAGTCAGTGTGGTGATGCAACCCTTTTAAGTGCTGATTTATACATATTATTGACCAAACAGTAATTCTCTGATTTTAAGGTTTAATAATTATTGGGGTTAAGAGGGGATTCTTAATTTTGTTTGTCTTGTTTTGTAATCTTACACCTTACTTAAAATACACAGGCTGTGCATCACTGCTAGGTCAGTTCAAATGTTTATTTAAATAATTGAGAAACTAAATCAAATAGCTCTACTTCACGGCAGTGTACATAAACACGTCTGTCACGCTGGTATTTGGGACAGCCTCAAAAACTGGAGCAGGGATCTGCTCAAGTGCTCCAGCAATACTTTTTATGGAGTGTGCTTTCTCAACGTTTGTTTGTAATTATTTGTGCTGCTAAAGGGAGGCGCTGGAGATGTTTGCCAAAGGTGCTGCACCCTAAACCTGCAGTTTCCTCTATTAGCACCACCTCATGCATCGCGGGTGTGGGGCCAGAGGGGTGGAAAGCAGCTCTTTTACCACACCCTTTGCAGCAGGTTTAGGAGGAGGTGGTATTCTTTTGGTGCCAGGAAGTAAGTAAGAAATAAATGTTATCTTTAAACACCTTTTATTCCTTTCTTTCAGTACTGAAGTGATGAGTTCCATTTAATACTTCATCAGGGGATGTTAACAGTATTTTCCTTGGCTCAGATGGAGGAAAACTCGGCAAAGCTTGCATGGGGAGGGGAAGGAATCTCTCCCTCGTGCTGACAGGAGACAATTTCCAGCAATCGAGATGAGTCGGTGTGGGCTCAAACTGTAGGTTAGGCTGTAAATGCTGGTTTCTTTACCAAGCAATCACGGTGATGAGGTTCCCCTTTGATCTGTGAGTCCACTCAAACAAGGCAAAATGAGAGCACTTAGTGCAAGATGATATAACCAGTTACATATACTTGTTTACAAACTGTTTGGAGAATCTGAAATGTGAGAAACCCTCTTCTGAGATGTTTTGGTTTTTCTCTGAGGGATTAATTATTTCCTCAGAGTTAGTAAAATCCGGTCAAAACCTGACTTCTCTTTCTTTGTTGGAGGGTGAACAAAATTCTAAGGATGTTTTCAAAAGCTTCCTTTAACAGAGTTTTCTGAGATTGAATGATGGTAATGCGTTTAGGGACTGGTAATTGAAGATAATTCCAACGAATTAGACTTTGCAGACATTAATGATATGCTAGAGGAAGTCGGCTTATGAAGATCTATGCTGTGCTCTTTTTTTTGTCTTGATCTATTGAATAGCTTCTCTAATTGTCTAATACATATTCTGTCAGTATTTGGGTTTCTTAAGTATTTGCAGCCTGAAGAAACCAGCCTGTGAATTTTCAGGCAGTGAATATGATTAGTTTAAATGCCAGTATGTGAAAATAATGTGCTTTTCACAGTAGCATCTGCAAGGGACGTCTAACTTTGCAGCTACAGACTAAGTAATCAGTCCTGGCTTGACTATTTTTATGGATGAATATTCGTGCAAAACTCTACTCTCAACCTTTTATAGAAAGTATTTATTGAGAATCAGCAAAGATTGCTCTGCTGTATTCCATTTTTCCCACTGCAGTTGGGAGGACAGCCTAGGTGAAAGAACTTGCAAAAAAAAAAAGAAAAACGTTACTGGCAACAATGCTACTGGCAACAATGTCCCAATAGGATTATTCTTGCACCACCAGCCCTGCTGGGTTAGACATTGCCCTTCCTTCTGCAGAAACGTGGGACTGGTGCAGTTAATCCACTTGGTTATGTATTAAGATGTTTGCTGATGATAGCCTTAATTTTGTTTTCCTCTGTTGTTCTACTTCATAGAGACAGAGGGGACGAATATGTTTAATTCTGGTGGGAGATAACATTTGGGGTCAACATGGTTTAAAAACTTGAGGATCTTTAAATAGGACATTCCAAGTTGGCCCATAGCTTTAGCTCAGACTGAAGTTTGTGCCTATGTGACCAAATCAGTGAGTGTTCTTAGTGGCTTGCAGCAGTGTCAGCCCATAACATCATGTTTGCACACTGGCCTGAGTGATCTCTGTCCCCATGAGGTTTTGAGTTCTGTGCTTTTGTGGTGACTTGGTTGTTAGCTTTTGGTTTTGAAAGCTGTTAGTGCTTGCTGTCTTGCCCTTTACCTAATTTTAGGTGTAGAACCTGCTAATTGGAGATACAGCCATCGCAAATCAAGCATGCCTATGTGTTTGCTGTGCTGTGAAACTGCTTTAGTGTCAGTTTTCTTCCCAGCCTCCCTGGTCTCAGCTGTTAACGTTTTCCATTAGCTCTGAAGGCTTCTCTACTGCTATTTGTGCAGTACTCCCTTAGCTGTTTACTTGTTTAATGTATCTGTATTAACAAACATGAAGGTAATATGAGTATATATGACTTTTTTAAGTATCACTAAATCAAAATACAAGTTAAATCAGATAATGCCACCTCTCCAGTTTAACAAAATGAAGTATTTCCTACTAAAAACAGCAGCAGCCGTGATTTAACAATGTAATCTGATCTAATATTAGTAACAGGCTGTGCCTTTAGGGAGCAGTATAATATCCAATCCACTGAATAAAGTCTGTCTCACATTAAATTCTGGATCCCTCTTAAAAAGATGGCTTCCCAGAATTGTTTCAGTAATTGCATAAAGACTCTTGATTTTCTACATATTTTTCTGAATAATGAATAGAGAAATTATGTTGGCTCCCAAAATACAAATAATGATGAAATAGTGCTGTTCTCCCTGATGTCACAAGCACCTTCACCTCTCCACGTTACTTCTTGAGCTTTCTCTTCTTCCTCATGTGTCCAGGCAGGAACATTCCCACCGGGGGAGTTTGTCATGCCCAGACTGCCATCTGTGACTGCATCACCACATCTTCCAGCAGGAGCCAAAATCTTACTCTTGGTCATTTTCCAAATAAGCTGTGAGGGGATGGAAAGAGGGTCCCAAGAAAGCCAAGGGGGTTCTAGTCAAGGCTATGCTTTATGGAAAGAAGGAGGCAGGAAACCCTATGGAAGATTTAACTTAGGCAGGGCTGGAGTTTGTAAGTCTGCCAGCCTTTAATAATTTCTGGAATTTTGTATACATTCCGAGGAAAGGGTGCAATAAATCTTCATTAACCCTTCCAAAATCAAGCTGTTCACACCCTTCCTTTTATGTTTTTGATTGTGGTTTGGATATTTATTTGTTGGGAGAGTAGAGGATGTCAGATGTCCAGCGTTGAGAGTAGAAAAGCTGCCAGCGTCATCTGCTTCTCTTAGATGAATTTGTATTTGAAACATCGTGTTTTGGCTTAAACAGCAAGGTTGTAAAAGATATCAACTGACTTAGAGTCTGTGAAGCGTCCTGAAGGCAGGCAAGAGTTTGTGTTGGAAGAAGTGGGAAAAATGCTGTTTCTCCGTGTGAGGTGGATTGCTTCATATTGTTTTAATTCACAATGTGCTGCAGAATGACTTACCCCTGCCCAGACCTTGCTTCTGTGGCCTAAATTGTGTGGTAGCTTCAAAAGTAGGTCATGATGCAAAAGCACTGTGCTGTTTCTAGTGGCTCTTTTCTTTTTTTTTTTTTTTTTTTTTTTTTTTTTTTTTGTTTTTTTTTTTTTTTTTTTTTTTTAATTTTTTTTTTTTTTTTTTAAATCTCAGGTTTCAAGATGAACTTGCTAAGAATCTGACCTGCAGTCAGTATTAGTCATAGGGTTGTTTGGGCACGATGTCCTTGTAGAAGAAGCTGGTTTATGCTGTTGTGTTTCAATGCCTTTGATTACCTAAATGATGAATTAGATGTTAGGACATGTCAAATGTGGTTCTTTATTGCACCCAGTTAGCCTTAACCTTTTTCCTTTGGCAGGGTTTTAGTGATTCACAACCGGCCAGTCCGGTGTAGTGTAAGACTGTTTTAAAGTGAGAGACTGACTTTCAGGACCTGGAGGTAACATAGCTCATGTATGGAAATGTTGTTAAGCAATATATGATATAATTGATTTTTTAAAAAATTATTCCTGAGCAAGTGTAGTCTTCCCCCTCTGATAGGGTTAATACAGTTCTCTTCTTAGAAAGCAGTAGCTACAAAGCTTTCAATGTTTGCATTTAGCTGTCAGAACTCTTGAAACAACTGCCTGCCTATAATTGCTGCCCTTTTGAACCAAAGGCCTTATGACTCACCTATATAGAAAGTCATAGAGTTTGTCTACACATTTATGATGGAACAACTTCATCAGATCACAGAAGGATACAGCCCTTCCTCTGAACTTCCAGTAGGGTAGTTGAGCCCATTTATCCAGCTGGGCCAAAATTTCCAGGTATGTGTTCTAGATGCTTTTCTTCCTAGTGCAGTGACTGAACACCAAAAAAACATCCCTTGTCGCCAGTTCTGTTACTATAAACAGCAGCTAATTATTAGCAACAGTGTCACAAAACTGCCAGGGAGAAAATAACTGCCTGTTGGCCAAGCAAGTGGTGCTCTGCCTTGCATCTGGCAAGTACAAGGAGAATTTACAAGAGAGCTCTCCCAGCATGCCTGAGGATCCTTCTGCCTTCTGCACAGCAGCTGGCTGGAGCTGGGAAGATGAGTTTGCTTTTTGACCTTGTAGCCTCAGGGACCCACCAACAGCTCCTTTCCTCTGTGAGCTGCAATTTCACTCTGGCTTTGGGTATTACTGCCCAAAGGGACAATTGCAGCCACTCCTGTGCCTCCCTGTTACTGTGGTATGGATCCCTGCAGTCAACAGGATTTTATAAAGGATTTCTTTAGCTTGTTGGACATGTTTTTGTCAGCTTCATTTTCGGCCTGGATCAGTTACAGTGCCTGGTTCACTGCTGTGCTGCTCGTGTGGCTGCACAGGAAGCAGTGGGAGTAAGGAACAAGGGGCAAAGAAAAGGAAGTACAGAATGGTGCTCTTAGAGGAAGTACTTGTTTTATACCAGCTTAAAGTGAATGAGAAACCTAGAGTGTAAGAAGTGGAATAAGCTGGTAATGTATTTTATGTGATATTTCTTTACATAATCAGTTGCCTGATCTCACAGAGTAGTTTTTAATGTATTTTGAGAATGAACAAGGCTTTGTAAGGTGGTCCAGCCATGCTTGCAGAGGGATTGAAGGTCAGTCTTGCCTTTTAAGAACTGCTCTTTTACAGCAGCATTCTCTTTGTCTGTTGGTGTGGTGGAGCACAGAGCATTTGAACTCAAAACACCAGCAATTATGCTTGGACAAAAGCCATTTTACTCTTGAAAAGGCACAAGCCCAAACGATGTGTCCTTTCACAAGCCAGTCAGATGCCAAAGCAGAACCCATTGTCCACTTTCCATTGAATTGTGGAAGGAATAATAAGTGATGTTTGTCTGCAACAGGTGTAGAAGTGCCCAGCCAAACACTTATTCAGCCTGAAGAAAAGACAGATAAACTCAGAAACAAATGATGCCTGAAGAAAAGACAGATAAACTCAGATGCCTTTCTTTCTAATGCTAATATTAAAGCTAAACTTAAATCAGTCTCGATAACTCTTCAAGATGTGGCCAGATTACTTGAAAACCTGAGCATAAACCAATTTGGCAGAAAAGTATTTGACAAATAAATGGAATGACTGGGCACTTCCAGGCTTGTCAATCTGACATGATTCACAGGTGAAATAGTGTGGTTGCTAGCATGGATGTCTGTGAGATACACTCATTGAAGCTTTGGAGGAGGGTAAGTTGTAAGGCTCTGGGGAGGAATGAAGATCCTCTCCTATTAGACTGGCAGCTTCTGCAGTCTTACACTTTTTTTTTCCAAGTAAATATTTGAAAATTTCATGAAGAACTACACCTACTTGGGGTTTTTTTGTTATGTGGGGCTTTTTGTTGTGTTGAGCAGAATGGATCACTGACAGGTCCTAATGTGACAATGACAACTGTGACCAGAATTATTAAAGCCTATTTAAATTCTGTAATAACTGAATAATTGAGTCTTAGCTATTTTCCTTTGTGAAGATAGTGGTAAACAATGAGAAGTCATTGTATGCAATGATGGTTCAAGGTGTCTCTTCATCCTTCCTCTCCTCATCAAGAAGGTAAAATTCTTTTAAACAGTAGAATCTTTGAGTTAGAGTAGTTCCAACATCATTGGAAAACAATTCCTGTGAGCAAAACTGAATGCAGCTCTTCATTTGAGACAGCCTTGGTCAGTCTGTATCCCTTCATGTAAAAGAGAGTCATGATAATGGAAGAGGCAGATCTTGAAGAAGGAGATAACTACATGAATGACTGGAAGTTAATGCAATAAACTTCAAAGAAGAGGATGAGATAAGGGGTAGTTTATCTCTGTTCAATCCTCTCCTTTTTTCCTTATTCAGTAGTGCTTGGACAGAAGTGTTTCCATCGTTTTCAGTTTGCTCATTCCAGTTTTTCATAGGCTGTGCTTATTTTTGTCCTTGTCTTGGGATTTTATAATTAGTGCATACCACCTTTTCTGAGATTGTTTCTTACACCAGTAAATGCCTGAGGAAATGCCCAATGGCTTTATAGGAAGAAAACCTGAAAGATTTGAAATCTCCTCATGGTATCCAATTGGGCCCATTTAACTGTTTTCTACTTGCCAGCTTTATTACAGCTCAAAAAAAATACATTTGTGATTACCTGAAACGTGCTGTGTACTCCACAGCTTACAGTCATATGCTTTGGCATTGGTTCAGAAATTCTAGTTACTTGTCAAACAGTGCATTCCAATTCCTTGTTAGCAAGAGAGATCTGGAAACATGCATCAAAAATAGTTCAGTCTTAAACAATTTGGGCAGGATCACTGTTAACCTCATTTTATTTTGGT
This sequence comes from Pyrgilauda ruficollis, assembly GCF_017590135.1. Classification (NCBI taxonomy): domain Eukaryota; kingdom Metazoa; phylum Chordata; class Aves; order Passeriformes; family Passeridae; genus Pyrgilauda; species Pyrgilauda ruficollis. Next base: position 8,964,809 of record NW_024526377.1, on the reverse strand, counting down.
ATTCATGGGTGTGCTACCAGTCTGCTGACCTCCAGATGGTGGCATCACAAGTGCAGGAACACTGCTTGTGAAACCCCCAAGTCCTGAACTTAAAAACACACTGAGATGTGTGATAGAAGTCATTTGCCTGAGGCATCATGTTGGATAATTATGTAGTGTGAGCTCTTTGTGCATCCTAAGCATCATAGTGCTCCCTAGGGAAAAGAAAACCATGGAATTTTGTGGGCTACAGATATGACCTATATAACACTTCCTCTGCTTTGGCAAACCCTGCGGAAAGGCAGTGATTTTCCTTTGGTTCTTTGATGGTTCACAGGCTCTCTCTGTGAAGAGTACCTATTTGAGGCTCAGGATTATTGACTTGTCAAGCCTGTAACATGTTTTGTGTTTGACACAGTCATATTATGCCTCAGTGGAAGGTAGGGAGTAAAATATAACAAAGATAAGATTGCAAGCAATTTGAGAAGCTTTATAAAATTTTGCTTACAGATTTGATTTTGCACTATATTACTCACCTGTTTTGTTGGAATATTAACTATTGCTTTATACGTTTTTGTCATTGCTGAAACATGGCCAAAGGTCAGAGTAAAATATGTGCAATTAAGCTGACAAAGAGCCAGTGTCATCAGTCCCCTCCTCCCATAAACACTCGCAAGATTAGAAATATTTCTGTATCTAAAGTTCTCTTCACACCCGACCTGTGAACAATGTCCAACAGGAATCTCTTCCCATGGATGAAATTCTTCATTCTACTGCTTTATTTGTTGTTAGTTATGAAAATACCCTTGAAAACCAGCCATGAAAAACAATTAGTGCTGGATTCAGACATCAGAGAATTCTGCATTGGTATTTTAATCCAGCTTCTCTTCAGGTGCCATTTACTTTGGAGTTCTTTGCTGCATAAAAGCCTCTGTTATATTTACTTCCATCAGGTAAATTAATTTCTCTCCCTCTTTGAGAAGAAAGAATGCCAGTATTCAATCTTGCCAAATTCAAAATTAACTTGGAAAAAAAAGAAGCAGAATATATATCAGTCTAAAATGAACATGAACACAACTGAGCAGGGCTTAGGAAAGAACTGAATATCTTTCTGAGAGGCTCTTGTTATTCTCTGGCTCTTGTATTAGACGTGCACTTGGAGTCAGATGAAAGTGCTGCAGGAAGTCTAGCGTTATGCTTACCACAAAATTGACATAATGGAACAGTAATTCTCTGTTCTTTTAGATAAAACCTGTCCATTGTGCCTCCTCCTATTGCACTTGAACACTGTAACTGCTTTTCCTGGCATGTTTAAAATATGCTGTACTTCTCTGTGTCAATTACAGCTTCAAAGTCTACCTCCATCTACCACCCATTATTCCTGGCTCTTAAATTATCTGATCACTCCCCATCATCTTCCACTTCAGAAATAACTTTTTCAGTGATCCCTTAAGAGCCTTGCTCAAATGGGCTAAATCTCAGATATCTGCTTTTGTCCTGCCTCTTTATCCTCTCCCAGAACAAATGCTCCTGGCTTGATGTCATCCTCCTTGCCATGTGCAGGCTGCCCTAGTGCATCACAGAATATTCTGGAGTGATGAACTGCCTTCCTCAGTGTCTCACCCTGAGGAACTGCTTATGGAAGGAGGTGTTTAGGGAAAGGGAATTAAATCCTTCGCAGGAGGGGAAATCAGGCATGAGAAAACAGTAGAGACTTTAAACCAGATCGTGCAGGAGAGTAATCCATGACACTTAGTCTGTGATGCCACATAGATGTTCTGCTGAGTTTTGGAAATTAAGGCCTAATGTGTATACTTTCAAATTCTATTGAATGTCGTGGTGCCTGAGTCTGCCAGCAGTTAAACATTTTATGACTAGTCTGTAATTAAAATAATTGCTCCTACTCCAGAACGTGTATTTTGTAGGCTTTACTCTCTCAGAACTTGTGTTATATAAGGTGGATGTGATTTTTTTTAATACACAGAGTACTTTACATTTATGATAAACTACTTACATCTTAATTTCTGTTAATTCTGAGTGGGTAGAGAAATGCTTTCCAAGTAGTTAATGCTTATAGATAAAACCTTGAACTTAAAACTTGGTTTATACTCTAGTTCAGTAAGTTATTTTAACTTTCTTGTGGAATTTAAAGATTTGTCCAACTCAAAATAAAATTTTAGTGTTAGTTTGTTGTTGAGGTGATCAATGGTGAGCATTCCAGTAATCTTGGGGAGCCTGGAAGAAGAAAAGATGTCTACCAAAAAAGATGCTTTTGAATAGAAGAATAAAATATGTAAAATAAACAATTCTCAGGAGGGTGTCAGCAGGAGGGAGTGCTCAAGATGGTGTTCTTATGTAGTAGAACAGTGTCTCAGGTCCCAGTGAAACAGAGCTGCTCTTGTGATGTGCTTTAAACACCAACCATAGCATCTGTTTCCTAAGGCTCAGTTTTAGGCACACCACTTAATGATCTGGTGTGTGCTCAAGCCCACAAAGAGTTTTTGTGGCTGCAACTGAAGAGACAGGGAATTGCAGCATGGGGACTTCTACTGAGGCCAGCTTTGCTGCCAGAGCCAGCATTTCATGGAACCATATCCCTGAGGGGTTTTGTCTTGGGCTCACAGCTCAGTCACCCTGTGTGCAGAGATGTAAACAGGCATCCTACTAATACAAACTTTATGTAACCTGACTTTTTATAAGATGCTTTGTTTTCTTCTCCTAAGTGCTTAAACACATTTTGATTGGCATGGTGCAGTATTTGTACATCTGCTTAGATTTTGTCCATGGCACAAAGAAGGGGAAGGTACAGAAGAAGCTTGTGTTACCTGGTTAGAATATATTTTAATAATTTTAATGTGGAAGATATTGTACCATTCTGCTTTCACAAATTTGAGCAGCCTCACAGGATGTGGGAGTAAGACGGTCTGGTCTTGTGTGCAGAAAGAAGATGAATTCATATGCTGTGTATATCTTCATTAAAGTTTAAATATTTAAATATCAATCCTTAGTTATATTCATCATGGCTTATTTTGCTTATGCTTCCTTGAGAAATATCTTCAGTATAAAATGGTGTGATAGTTACTGCAAAGTAACTTGCAACTTCCAAAAATCTAAATGGAGATGTGTGTGACCATGGTAATTGATGAATCATCTTCCTGGCATAGAACTGGAATATCCTATGCTGTTTCTGAAATGCAACCTGCTTTAAATTTCCCAGAATTTTAGTCTTGTGCTCCGTGTTCTGAGGATCTTGGACAAGTACCCTGGCATTCTTCTGTGGCTTTGTGTAGGACCACAAACCAGAGGAACTGGAGTACAGTAAAGCATCATTTAAATACAAGGCACAACTGCTTTTCAATGGAAAGTGCAGAGGTAGGAGGGAACGTGGAATAAAGGACCCTACTCTAGGCAAGGACAATGGAAAGCATGAAGCAGGAAATAGGTTATACAGTTAAGGGGGGGGACACAATATCCTGAAAAAGCCTATTGAAATTTTTAAATGCTTGCTTTTTGTTGCAGATTAATCAGCCACTCGATGGGGATTAACAGTGGAGCACCTCTTTGTGTCGCCTTTCCACCTCTGTGTAGCACGAATAACAACTTCAGCACTTCTTCAATAATAATTATGAAACTGGTATTAACTGAATGGCAATTATGGATTTTTAACTCTAACTCACAGTAAACCAGCAAGCCATATGTTGAAATTCTTACCAAATAGCTTTTCATTCTTAATGTCTCGTATCTATACAAGAAGTTGCAAGATACCTGTTTGTACAAGAGGAATATAAGCATTACTTGCCTGAGGAACAGAAGCTGAAAGAGAAGACACCCTAACTTGTTCGTGGAGTTATGGTAGTATTATTTATATAGATATAACAAATATATATATTTTTTATGGTAATGAAAATGGCTCCTCAGAATGCTGACTCGGAATCTATGCAAGTTCAAGATCTACCTGTGGCACAGCTTCAGAAACCAGAAAACAAGGAGAATGAAAGTAGGGAGGAGACCATTAGTGAAGGATCCATAGACCGGATACCGATACGTCTGTGGGTGATGCATGGTGCAGTAATGTTTGGCAGGGAATTTTGTTATGCCATGGAGACAGCTTTGGTAACACCTGTATTGTTACAAATTGGTAAGTAATTCTCATTTCTGTGAGTCGAAGCTTTCTATATATTTTTGCATTGATTGAAGCCAGGAAAAGGGGGAAGATGCGTCTGCCAGCTAAAGGTACATAAGGTAAAAAGGATTTTGGTTTTTTTCCTTAGTGGCTTTAGCACAGATTGAACTGTGTGATCATGTTTAAGTGGGAAGGATTTCTACATGCATTCATCTTCTGTCTAATATTGCTTCCCTCTGTAAAAAATGTAACCTGATTTAATTCTAAAATTCTCTACTACAAGGTAAGTGTCCTAGAAACTAGAAACAATACTGGACTATAAAGGATTGCAGTGAAGCATTTTTTTTAATTTATGGAGATATGCTTCAGGTTACAGTACTTTACAATATCTAAACAGTTAGATAAATTGGTTTTTTTCCAGTGAATTACTGTATTTATTTCTAACCACTAGAGAGTCTTGTTTTGTGTGATTAATCTGCAGTTTACAGCATGTGAATACACATGAATAAACTGTGATACCAATAGCCTTAGATGATGATGGGGGGAGTGGTGTGGTTTAGAATAGGGGTAGTCAGTGTTAAATTTCATGGTGAGTATTGTCATTAGGTTTCAAATAAACTGTTAACATTATTAAGAGTATCTGCTATTGCCTTTATCAAATACAGAAACTTGCCAATCATATATTGGAAAACATTACACAACATGGAATGGAAATGCCAGACTGAGTGGGGAGTAAACCAACCATGTGTGTGCACTGTGTAATTGTCTATATATTTGTATATTATATGTTTGCTTTGGCTTACCTGTGCCCTACCTGTGCAGGTGTGCTTTACAACTTGCTCAGCTGTGGCCAAACAGAAGCACTCAGCCATCTAAATAATAATGTTCAATGAGCACTATTTACAACATTGTTTAAAAATTCCCAGGGTAGCATCTTGAATGAAACACATGGGGGGTTTTTGTTTGTTTGACACGAGAAAAAGGCATTTTAGATTCAACTTCTGAGCATGTGATGTACAAATCCCTTCATGCAGTCTTGCTGCAGTTAAAAATGCATTTTCATATGAAATTGCTAGTTGGTTTATTTTGAGTGAATGGCGTGAATAATCAGTACAGTTAGTGCCATGGGAGATGCTGATGAGTTAAGCCTCGATGTTTTCCTGAAAATGTTTATTTTCAGAGCTCATCAGATGGTTTTCTTGGATCTATTGTTTGCATAGTTAAAACAGATTCTAAAAAGCTCCAAAAAAAGAGCTTTTGTGATCAGTCTGACTTGCTAAATAAAACACGTGCAGCTTCATCTAGGAATGTTTGTAACGTTTGTAACTTGTTCTGAGGTTTTGGCTTTCGGGTAAGTTGAGATTTAGAGACTTCAGTCCCTTGTACTGGCAGCATTGATTCAATAGCTGTGTACCATAAACTCAAAAACTTGCATCCTGCTTTGCATGGAGAAGATCCCTGGTTTTGTGAGTGACCTGTACGTTTTTGTTAGCTTTGTTTGTGCTGGCATTTGGATGATTAAAATGTATGGCTGGCTAAGCTGACTTTACCTTACCATAGGGTAAGGTCAGACAGTATAAATAAACCATCTTCGTAATTACTGACCTGTCTTCCAGTTTACATTTCTTTTGTGAGCTTTTCTAACTGTTTCCTCCAGATAATTGAGAAATATCTCTTCCCTTCCTTCCCTAACTCCAGTGATCAAAATAACATTGGGATTTGGGGGAAGGGAAGAAGAGGGCTCCCATTTCTAGAAAAGCTGCACATCGACAAAGCAATGTCAAAGTCTGTGGGGATGCAGCAATGATGTTCCAAGCCACAGACATGAGAAATGGAGGTAGCAGTTACAAATGTCAGTACTTTGGGAGATAACTGAAGTCTTTCTGCTTGGCTCCTGTGCCCTCAGCAGGGCTAAAAACAATGTTGGATTCACTAAAGGGTTAAGTTATTCACGGGTGACTTGTCTGGCCTCTTTGTTAATTACTCTTACATGGTTCTGTTTACCTTTATCAACCTCAACATCTGTCTGCCTCAGCATGAACTATATTTATTGCTCACTGGAGGGGGTTGCAGTATAGCTGTCGAACTGATGTAGTATTCCCTTTGCTTCTTGTTTTTGGTAAAAGCAAAGATCAGTTTCTGGGAGATTAAATTGGCTCGAGAAATTAGATTTGAGAATTGGTACCTGGGGAAGTGGAGTGACTCAACCAATTTTGCTTACAATACACTGAAGAACAAGAAGCCTTTTGGGTATCCAAAAGAAGATTACTCTTTACAGAATGTGTTGAATATTAACAATTAAACTTTGTGTGCTTGTGTGTGCTTGTGCTTTTCTGTACCTGGGAAAACTTTGATCACTGAAATAATCTGAGACTCTTATCAGATATCACCATGAAAACCTGAGGAACATTAGTATGGTGTTACACACTTTCTGCTTGGAAGTATTTGACGTTCTTTGCAGTTTGAGTACCCTGGATCAGAGGTGTAGTTATGATTTGGCAGATGACCAACCTGTCCTACTTGTTCTGTAATCCACAAGATTTTATCAGCTGCAGGAGATGGTCACTCTTATGGTCCCTTTCCAGTTCAGTGGTGGTTGAACTCATTGTGTTTAAGTTTCCTGAAGTTCTGAAATTTTAACAAGAGAACTTGAAAGCATCAGTGAAAACTGTTTGACTCAATGCATACTGTGAATTGGAAAGGTGCTGAAGCACCCAAGTTACTGCACCCCTACTGAAAGAAGCTCTAATTTCTGACTTTTAATTGTCTTTATTGCTATAACTGATGTTACATTGCTGTGTCAGAAATGCAGCTACAAATCTATAACAGCCTTGTAGTCATAACCGGGCTTTAGTAGCCTAGCAACAAGTACAAGCCAAATATATATTGCATGTTTTTTTTAATTACAGCTTGCTCTTTGGTTTCTTACTATCTGCAGCTTAGGATTCAAAATGAAGCGGTGAACTTGTTGAGAATTCAAACAATGTAAAAAATGCCAAATATGAGAATTCTAGTCAGAGTCCAGATGAAATTATATTAGTTGACACTTGCAGAAGTTATAATCTCTAAAAATCTCCATGAACCATTTTGGGACTTGTTCAACAAGCAGTTTCTCCCAGCCAGGTTAAATTTTACTAGAAAATAAACTTTCAGCACCTTCAGATTTTAAGTTTTACTTGTTCATGAGTCCAAGGATTTTGAGAAATTGAGTGATTTGTGTTATTCTTGACTATTAACACTGCTGTTTGCTTCCCCTGCACAGAAACTACAAATTCCATAGGAGCAGGATGAGGCCTTTGTCTTCTGAAACATCTGGTACTTAATGCTGCTTATCTGTGAGAGGGAATTAAAATCCCTGCTATTGTTTATAAATGATAGTGTATTTTCTTCCATCATTAAACTTGGCTTCTAAGGATTAAGTCTCTAAAATCATCCCCAGTTCATAAGTTCATGGAAGATTTGGATACATGATAAATTTATTTTGCACGGGATTTTGCTTGAATAAAAGTAAAAGGAGGAGGAACCGAAGATTGCTGTGGTGTAAACTTGGAGAAACTGCTTTTTGAAGAAACTTGTTCAGTGAAATTACAATACAGTACTTATGTTAAAAACACTTTAAATCATTAATAACAGCATAACTTGGTAATTTCAGATTATTTCTACTTTAATTCAAACAAAATTTTGGTTTTAATACAAGATGTAAATTTATTTTAGTTCTTCTGAAGGTGGGATCCATGTACCTGTTTCATTAGGACTATAGAAGAAAAAAATATATCTATTTTATGTCTTGGGGTGGCTGCTGCTTTCAGCATGAAAAACTCACTGTCTGACTAATGAATAGTGGTAGCTGTAAACATGAAATTTCACATTTTATATTTAATATGATAAAAGGTTTGTCAAGCCTTTACTGTTGCTTCAAAGGCTCTTTCAATGCTATTGAGTTTTCTGTGAATAGTTAATAGACACAAAAGTGACTGTCAGCACCAGAGCTGTTCCTCATTCCCCTGCATAAATTAATTACACTGGTGCTCTTTAAAAGTATCTGTACATTTACATAGTTTTATAAGGAAACATAAGGAAAATTACTTTACATGTGCTGTTTACCTATATAATGTCACTTAAAATTAGGGATGTTTGTCTGGTACGCTGCAGGAATAGTTGTGTTTTTTATGCATTTCATATCTGAGTGCTTCTCTGTGATGGCATCACTTTGTTTTACTGTGAGTTAATGGGTTCTTGTAGTAAACGTTGGCTAGTCTGCCATTAAATATTGAAGTTGGTAATTTTTAGCTTAACCCTGATCATCAGTGTTGTTTTTAGGCAAAAACACTGAAAAATAGAATTTCTGGAAATTGAGTATTTCACTGCTAATTATTAGATTTTATTAAAAAGAAAGGCTGAGCTACATAGAGCAGAATAGCATAGATTATTTTTGTCTGGAAATGATTTCTCTCACTAGATCATTTCAAATCAGCAAAATGCTGTGGTTGCTCTAGTCTCATATACATAGGAAAGCTGTTCAGGGGTTTGGGCTGTTATTTTACAGCTAAAGCAGTTACATAGAATATCTCATTAAAAAAGAAATTGTCTAACATTCAAAATTCATCCAGCCTAAAGCTTAACAGACTGTGCATAAAGGGTCCTGAAATCTAGTTCATGTGAAACTGCCAGTATGGAAAAAGTGTGTTAAGCAATAATTCAAAGTGCTGATTTTGAGAAATCTCTGTGGTAGCTGAGAACTCATTATGCAGAAGAGATTCAGTATTCCAGAGTGAATTCTTTTAGTTTGTTGTGTGACTCTCTCCATTGAAATGTAGTGTTGATACCTGCCTGAGAAGAATGCTTGTAGGTAAAGGGAGATTATGGAGATGTATTTAGAAACCAAGCATGAAATGTTAGAGATGAATTGGCTTCTAGGTCTGTTTCTTCAAAGGAATTAAGGTATCAATTGCTGACTCAATTCCTGTGGAAGCGGATAGCTTCCTAAGGCTAAGCCTGAGATCAAAGGAAATCTAAAAACCTGAAAGATTTCTTGGGGAAGAAGGGAGCAAAGAGTTGCATGGGCTGTTAGAGGCTGCCTATAATTTAAATGAAAAAGAGCTGAGTAGCTGGAATGCCTCTTGCAGATGGAGGAAGCTCTTCAGCACAAAGCAGCACTCAGTCTATTGCAGCTCAGCTCCAGTAGTTGAGTTTATTCCTCATCTCTGCCAGAGGTTACATTAAGGTTATGTATTTTTTAACTGCCTTTCTGCAAAGCTTCATCTTCCATTTCAGCTGTGTCCTACCTTACCTTTTCTTACCAGGAAGAAACTGAGTTGCTATAACCTGGCCTTTTACTCCCAGAGTTAAATTCCTGTTCAATCCAGCTGCATCCGTGCTCCTAGGCATGGCTGCATTTGGTGCAGAGAGTGAATTGCAGGATCTGAATTTCTCTTTGGAAGAATTAATGGCTTGAGAGCTGACCTGTCCCAAGAGAGGGCTGTAACACAGCTAACCTGAGGGCAAGAACTGAATATACAGTGGATCCAGAAAACCTGGAATGATAAACAATTAAATCCTTTTTTCAGCCTTGTTAGCTGTAGTTAGTCTGTAAGATCATGTAAAGTTTGTATTCACATCTCATGTGGTGGAATGTATAAGACTGCAAATACTGTGCCTGAGGCACTTGTTAATTGCCCTATAAAACCACCCCACCCATCTTTTTTTACTTATTGACTAATTTTATGCCCACTAAGAAGTTGTGTAAGACTAATTTTACTGTACTTTTTTTAAACTAACAAGCAAGCAGGCTTTCATATCATGTATCACTCTTACATTAAATATCTTTTGACCTCAAAGCAATAGCAGCACAGATTTTGAACACAGATAGCCTTAGTGGAAGGTTGGGTTAAAGATATATTTAAAGCCCCTTTAAAAGAAAGACGCTATGGAACTGTTAAGATTTTTTAATCCTGGGGGCAGTTAAGAGCATGTGCTTTATTTCCATATGAAGGCAAATGCCATGCAGTTTGGCAGTTGTGCAAGAGCTATTCCTTACAGCATTTTTTTTATATCAATGTTCTGTTTTTCTTTAAGTAACACTGAATCTGGCATTCAGAGGCACCACTGATAACACATGGCAGATTTTCAGCTGGGTAATGTGAGGATTCCTGCTGGCTCTAGGGTCCTACAGACTGTGAGTTTGGATGAAAAGCCTTTCTAGGAGAGAGAAGTTAAGTGCAAATGGCTTCAGAGCCTTCTCCCATAGCATGAAATATGTTTCCTATTACTACTTACCAGTAGGTAACTTTTTGTTCCCTTTTTTTGGCTGAATAAGGCTCTCTGGAGAAGCTACTTCTAAAATAAGGTTCATATTTTCCCATTCCATTCCCATTCCATTTCACATTTTCCCATTCCAAATCTTTAACAGAATTCCTTGAGCTTTTAATTGTGTACTGTGGGAATTTTAATGTAGTTTGGGTTTTTTTCCCCCTAGTATACAGAGTGTTCACAGTAAAAACTGTTGTGTGAACACTCTTTGAATCCTCAGAAGTTTTCATTTTTAGAGTTTGTGTGGTCTGAGGATAGAGCAAGTGACCAGTATATGACACAAGAAATATGAACAGGTCTGAAAACTGGTAGAAGCAGCACAGTGCAGGGTAAAGCAAACTGTAAAAATGCAAGCTGTCTGTGAAGGATGGAGGTTTAAAAGCAATTTTTGATTTCATTGTCACCTCTGTTCTTCAAATACTTTTTTTTTTTTTTCTGCAGCAATAGACATTTTAGTCTGTGATTTGTCAAAAGAGCTTGAAGCCTCCAAAAATAATCAATCTCTAACAAGGAAAGGTACATCTCTATCCTTATGTAGTTGCTTCTTCCTGCTTGTAGATATTTCCAGCATGTTTCCTACCTTTTATCTGGAGTAGCCAAGGGTTAGGAGAGGCTAAACTGTTTGGCATGACTTAGGTGTACTTTCAGATCTCTGTTCCCCTTCTTTCCCAAATTCCTTTTCTCCTGCCCAAAGATCTAGTAGAACACAGAAGTAAGGACTAATCACTGCTAGAAGTTAATGGTGGTGAACTGGGTATGGGACCATATTAAATTAATTTTTTTTTAAATTTTTGTATCAGCCAATAGCATTAAATTATTTTTTCAGTCTATTGTAAGCAGGGTTTTTATATTTCTCTTATCATTGGGTCACCAAATTGACTTGAAATTCTTTCCTCTCACACTTACCAGACCCACCTTTTTGTGAGACTCAAGGCAAGCCTTTCTGCTGTTTTCAGGAGCAGTTCTAGAGTAGAAATGGGCACAGATGGGAATAAAGGATCCCTGGATTTTTACTAAGATTTCCTGTGAGTAGTGAGAGAAAGATTAGAGAAGTAGGAACAGACTTTGGCCTCCTGGAAATGCACTAAAATTGAGTCATTTTTAACACACATTTATGCAATGTCTTTCTTAGCCTAAACCCTTCCTCTTAATCTGCTTTCCACTCACATGCCAAACATCTCTTTATACTTCTGTCTAAACGCCCTCATCTAGGACAAGATGTCAGGAGAAGCCTTGAATGTACATGCATGAATTTTTCTCCTCAGGATTTGAGTTTGACCCTCAGCTCTGACCAAGAGGTAACTTTGCCATAGTAATAACAGGTGAAACATGATAGTGCGTCCATGCTCCTTTATTACAAAGTAATTGCCACCAGGGCAACTTTCCAGCAGGCAATTGCCTGTTCTTTACTGTAAAAAGAAACCGTTCAGCTCTTGCATGAGGTTCTGGTGGCAGACTTGCAGATGCAGAACTGAGATTTGGATGCCCAGCATTGGAACTGGTGACTCTACACCTTACTTCAGTGGGTTTCTGTTCAGTGTGGACTGTGAGGTTATGAAATGGGAATAGCTGGGAGCTTGTTAGTGAACAGAAGTCTTAGTTTTCAAGGAAATAGGATTAAAGCCACTTTGGAAATGAAAAGACTGTTAGCAGGCCAACTCATGTAATGTGTTAATATATGACTGTCTGAGCTGCAGCCCCTTGGGCTCTGTTGCCCTCAGTCTCCTGTGTGCTTGTTGCAAGAGTCTTTCTGTTGTGATGCCCCTCTGGGACCCCATTTAATCATCCTCTTTTCACCAAACAGCAGTTGAAGAGGTTTCAGATACACTTCCTGCAGGCTGTTTTGCAAGAAGTTATTGGAAATGTTTTGTGCTACTGATTCAGTTTGATAATATTTAATACAAGTCCATTTAACTAAATAGGGAAATCCATGTTATGGATTATGTCTGGATCAGTTTGGATAAATCTCCTAGAGCTCATGTAACTCCATAAACATCTTTCTCTCCCTGAAGTCTTGAATGGCTGGGTACAGAGCAGCACAGATGCAGATTTTTCCAAAAACAGATGAACCCAACTCTGTTAACATTTGGTGATCTTCAGTTGGAGCCTCCAGGTGAATTTTTTCCAGGGTAGTAGATACAGAGCATGTAAACTGAAGAATTTGAATCTGAGCTTCTGTTATTTTTAGGGAATGGTGACTGCTGGGCTACAGTTTTCTACAGCAAAGTTAGGTGCCATCTTTCCAGGCTTTTGGGAGTCCTCTGTGTGAGGAGAGAGCTTCCACACTTGGCTCAAAAATGTCTTAACACACTTCCAGAGCAAGGATGCTTTTCCCCATGGAGGTGCTGATATGGGGAAGGGTGAACAGAAAGGCTCAGTACCTACAGTGGCCTGGTTCTGTCCTTGGTATAAGCTTTGTCTCTGGCAAGTGTCCCATCATGAGGCAGTGCAATTGTTTTTATTTTGCCCATAAATTTTTCTATAACTTCTGCTCAGATCATCTTCACCTTGAATTTCTGTCCTCCCCTGAATCCCAGTGTCTGTTCTTTCTGGCTCAAGTGATAAAACAGAGCTGGATAATTTTTTATCTGTTCTCTGTATTGGCTGTATAAAAACATGAATTTCCTGCTTTTATCAGTCTTTCAATAATTCAGTCTATCAGAATTGAGCTTACCTGCCCCCCCACCCCCCAGGATAATCTGCAAGTTCCAAAAATATCATGCTTTAAATGAGCTCTTGATCTGGAAGTGTTTTAATACCTCTTACAAATGTTATATCTGGACACTTCTGGAAAGTAAAGTATTTCTTTGGAGAATAGAGATCAAGTTCATGCCCTTTAAGAGTTCATGTAGGTCGCAGGAAAATAAATATTAAATTACATATTCTAAAATTAGTATTAAACTTGGGCACTCTGAGAAGAATCTTCATGAATTTAAACCAAAGTGTCTTGGGTATTCAGATAAATGATTGTTTACTGGGGTTAATTAGTTGTAGTGGAGACAGTTGTGGTATTCATTATGTTTTCTTTGCCTGATTTGGAAAGTCAGAGTCAGTGTCCTACCAAGCCAGACATTTTCTGGCAAGGAAGAGTCATTACAGGCATACCTGCTGTCTTATATGGACTGCATCAGGTGACTTCAAAATGATTGTTTATCATACTCAGCTGCAATTTAAACAATTTGTGCAGCAGTTGGATGTCACTGAAATATCTGATCTGCTGTTTTCTTCTAAGCTGCAGCAGAAAAGAAGAGCAGATGCAGTGTGCTTTGCTCTTTTTATCTCCCCTTAAATCATTACTCTGCAAAACTTTAAAGGAATAAATTTCTGCTTGCTAGACTTTGGTGTCAGTTTATCACCTCTGTAGTGGTTCTGCACTACATGTGCTGTTTTAGAAAAAAAGGTTTGGGTATTCCTGGTATTAATGCCTTTGTAAAATAGAATCATAGAATGGCTTGGGCTGCAAGAAACCTTCAAGACCATCCAGTTCCATCCCCCTGCCATGGTCAGGGAACCTTCCACTAGATCAGGGTGCTCAGAGCTCTGTCCAGCCTGGCCTTGGACATTTCCAGGGATGGGACAGCCACAGCGTCTTAGTGCATCCTGTGCCAGGGCCTCACAGGGTAGAATTTTTTCTTAATATCTAATCTATACCTACCCTCTAACACAAACTAAATAATGCTTACTTAATACTAACCTAAAATAAGAGCAGAAGAAATTTTATCATCGGTATAAAATTAAAAGAGAACTTAAATTCTTTCCATTCCACTACAACCAACAGAAGTACGCCAGAAACAGAGTTTTCAAGCCCAAACTGGCTGACATCTCAGAGGTCATGGCTAGGCCTGTGGTGAGCAGCAGTGTTGACACCCCTTCCCCAATGACTTCCTGGGTCCCCCCAGCATGGTCTCACTGTGTAACAGTGGAGAAGCTCAAGTGCATGGGGGAGCCTTCACAATATTTGAGGTTGGCATGAGAAAATAAGATTATGTAATTAGTTAAAAGGCTGAGAGTGGTTCTTTCTCTGTAATTTAATTAAGCAATAGTGCACCAAGTGCTCCCCCTTCTCTGAGGTGGTCAAAGTAATGCGTCATAAATTTTGTGCCAGGGATTCCATCGGTCTGGAGAGAGTCAGTGTGTGCCAGAGGTTACGGAGATAATTTGAGAGGAAGGTTATTTCTCTGCTCTGTGTATTCTACCCTGTTGATGTGACAAATGTGTTTAAAATAAGTTTTTAAATGTTTTTAAGCTGTATCATTCAGGAGAAGAGTTTGGTACAACTTTGTCAGGTATGAAAGGATTGCCAAATCTTGCAAATTATTTAGGTTTGAATCTTAAAAATTATTCAGGGTCTTTGTTGGACAACTGAATAATGCTGTGTTGCTACACCTGTAACTTATATATAATTTGTATATATTTATAAATTACATATATATAACATATATAATAATATACAAATGTGTATATAATATATATAACTTGTTCCATTTTTTTATAAGTTTAATTGACAAGAAAAAATCACATGCAGAGTGGTATAAAAGACAACTGGTTTTCACTATATATATGAAAACACTTGTCTGATTGTTGGAATAGAGTTCTGTTCTGCTTCCTCCCCAGTGGGGTCTAACTCTCATAATTTGTACATTTGGAAAGGAAATGTTTGCTGTATTTTGTGCTGGTGTGCTCTGCTTGTTTAACTTCAGGTTTTATTGGTAAATTTATCTTTCCACGTGTACCTTCCGTGATTGGGCAATAATACATGTGCGTAAAGATCACATTTAAGGGTCTGCAGTAAGAAGTCATATTCATCTTGTATTATTACATTTTATTCCAGACTATCAATTCCTGTTATTTGGTGCAAAGGGACTCCATGGATCTCATTATCCTTCACATATAAATGCAGTTGTATAATTTTTGAACCACTGAGTGGGGGGGGGGAACCACTTCTCTGGGAAACAGTGAGTGAGTTATTTGGAGTGATGCCTGAGACTCTGCTCTAGTTACTAAACTTTCCTATGAGAGCAACCCTGTAGTATGACCCTGCAAGCTCAAAATATTAACATCAAGGGGTTTATTAACTAGAATTTAGAAAACTTCAATGTGAAAGCAGCTCTGCTTTTAAATCTCCCCTGTAATTGTATAGAACGTGTTTCACATAAGTTAATATTCAAGCCAAAACATGCAAGTTAGGAAAGTTTGAAAGTTTGAGGCAGATTCCATAAACACCAACACTGTCTTTAATCAGCCCCAGAATTTCATCTGATAGTTTTCTATAATGCTTTACCACAAGGCAGGTGGTTGGTGGCATGAATAGCTGCAGAGAAAACCCACATTTTTTGGCAGGGAAAATCCTCAGTTGATTAAAACTCTCTGTCTGATAGTCCTCATGCTTATATCTAGAGATTGTTCAGCCTGTGGTGAACTGCAGTGTTTTTCCTGGAGCAGTGTACATGGAAAACTGTGCCTGCAAACTCCAACATGCTGTTCATTTGTTGCAGCAAATGGGAAAAGCACTAATAGGATTTCTGTTCCGCTTGATGTAGCCACATGAGGAATTAACCTCAATAAAGGCAACTGCAGAGAGGAATGCAGTTTCTCTTTAGGGGCTTAGCATAGGTTATTTGCAAAATTCGCCTGTTTGGGTTTTTTTTTTTAAACAAACAATGAATAATGAGTTAGAAGAATCAGCGTGTTTCTTTATGTATTCATTCATATAATTCAGCAACACTTTTAAAACAGCAAATAATTTAAAAGCAGATGCTGTGTTACCACTCATGCTGACTCTGGTAGAGCTTCCCAGTAGCACAGTTATGACCAAAATGATCCCAGACAGAGTGTTTATTCCTGTCATAAACAAACCTGTGGTCCAAAAGCGTTTAGAAAGTCCAGAAGGTTGATTTTTCGTCATGGTAACAATTAACAATACACTTTTTGTAAGCCTGTCATGAGAATGGTGCTTTTTTCTGAGGCTTTGAGTATTGAAAAAGGGAAGGAAAGCACTTTAAGACTGCATGATGTCAATGGCCTAAGGAGTGTAGGTAGGATCAATTCAGCTTTTTTCTTTTCTGGCAGTTTGGGGGGAAAATGGCTTTTGGAATATGAAGTGTATATTGGGTAGCTATAAGGTTTATTAGGTATTACATTTTTTTCTGTTGGGTCAACCAGGGTAATTGTAGAAGGGGCTGCCTGCACCACCTTCTGACCCTTAAAAGGACTATGAAAATGTGATCCCAGCTGAAATGTAAAGATCAACTGTCTGGTCACTAATCCCCAGGAAGAAAAAGGTTCTCAGATGGTGTTTGCAGGGCTACACAGGCCAAAAAACACCTCCTTAAGTCAAAGTTTTCATGTGACTTCCAAGATGTAGTCAAGTCTAAAACCTGGGGAAGGAAAGAATGATTTTTATCAATGTGCAGAGACAAACTCTTTGCATTTTACTCTTGAGGCTTGAAATGAACTGTTTTCTTTGCTGCTTGCAATTCAAGGGCGCAAATATTGTGCTGACCAGACTCTGTCTGGCTGCCTGCTCAACAAAAAAAATACTTTTTTGGCTACCCTCAAGTCTGCTTGCCTTCCTTTTTCAAGTTCTGTTCCTGGATACACTGAGCAGATGCCATGCTGGACTATGTATATGCCAGTCACTTGTTTGGCAGGGTGAACCAGATCCTTTATGATTCCCTAGGGTTTGGGAGTTGGTGGAATGGAACAGACACATCAGGGGAAACTTCTGCTACAGTGAATAGGAATTAATATCTTGGTGATGCCTTCTAGCCCAGTGTTTGCCACAATGGTGGTTTAAAAGTCTTGGCCATGAGCAAGTCCCAGAACATTTGGAATCTCCTAGCCCTGCTGATTATCTTGCCCTTGCTTAGTTATGTCAATCAGACTTTCACCTCCCTGTGAGGTCTGAGTGGAGCAGTGTGGAATGGTACTCAGAGTTTCCTCTGGGCACAAACTCCTTGCCCTGTGGAGTAGAACAGCACCAGAGCAAGGAAGGCACAGGCTGCACCTACTGCTGCCTCATGGTGCTGCTGGGCAGCCCCATATTGAACAGGTCTCCCTTAAGTCAGTAGGTTTTTAATAAAAAACTTGTTCTTAAGGTGAAAAGTTGTTTGTTGACCAGACATTTTTAAGAGGTGGGAGGGTTGCTTCAGTCTGGGTTAAATACCCGGAGTTAACAGTTGAGGCTTGACTCTACTTGGAGTTACAGCTAGGGGTTAACATGAGTTTTTGGTTGGGATTTGACTCAGCCATGTAAGTAGATGGTCATATTCTAGGGTATTAATGTGTTAATCACTGCAACAAAAGCTCCACTGTTGATTAACAGAACAGGTTGCTGAAAGATTTTCTGTTGTGTGCGTAGGAATCTCTTGGGTTTGGGAATTTTCAAGGAATTCAAGCCAAAGTCCCATGTTTATAAATTTGTCAATATTCTAAAAGCAGTGACAAAAAACCCTATTGAGCTTTGGATAAACTGGGATGCTGCATCTCTTCAGGCAACACATGTCACAGTAATTGATGTGTAATCTTGCAGCCAGAGGAGCGGGAAGTGCTGCAGCGTTACGTAATGCGCCGAGCCCAAGTGGGGCATCACGTACGGCTGATGCCTTTTAATTACATCCCATAAGGGCAAGGAAAGGATCAGTGTGGTGAAACAGCTTATTGACTGCTGCATTCATACATGGGCCTGCATACATTTAGACACTTAGGAGTGAAGGGAAATGGATGCTGATGTTGTGTGTGTGACCTTCAAATCCTGTGTCTGCAGCTTGCTTAACCAGCCAGCAACAGGAGACAGGCTGAGAATAAATACCCTGACATTGAAGTCAGCCTTGGGTGGTTCTATGATACAGAACATCACTTATGTTTTTCTGAAACACTGAAGAAAATTTTCAGTTTTTTACTTGATGTAAACACCTCTGTTATACTCCTAAAACTGCTAAACAGTGGTGGTTAAAATGAAAATTTTTTATTAGTGCTGGTTCAGCACACTGGAAGTTGCATCAGATTTAATCTATATTCCATTTCAGCTTGTTAAACGCTGTGATGCAAATTTCTTATTAGTGTCAAAGTGATATATTTCTAAATATTGGTTAATAAGTGAGAGAGCAAGAAAAGTTAAAAACAAGTTTCCCAAGAGCCAAAAAAGACAACACAGATAATCTGGCAAATTTGAGTGAATCAGCTTCAGCAGTAGGTGGGAGCCCTTGGCAATGTTGTGTTTCCTTGCTCTCTCTGCAGCTTATTTTCCTGCTGCAGCATGGGAGAAGCTTGTTTGGCATTCTCAGTATTTGAGCATAAAAGGTTCAGCTTCTGTCTTAAGTAAAGCTGGCACTTTACACTGTACCCTGGCAAAAATAAATACTGTGGGTTTGATAAGGATATAATTCAGTGGAACCTATAGGAATTGTTAATTAGCTACAGTAAAAAAAAAAAAAAATAATAATCGAAAACAGCAGTTGATTCTGTGGCCTTGTCTTGAGCAGGGCAGGTCATATGCATTGCTTTTGATTCCTCCTCCTCTGCAGCAGCAGGAGTAAGTCAAGTAATAGGCATAGTGTCAATATTGGATAAGGAAGTAGGAAACTGGATTGTTATAAAGGCAGTAAGCTAGAAACAGTATTCTACCTGAATTACCATAGGTTACCCCTGTGGAAGTAGGTTAGTAGGAGGATTAGAAACTTTAAAATAAATAATGGAAGCTTTAAAAGCTATGCTTGGCAGCATTTGTGATCATGCTAAAAGGAAAATCACATTTGCCTGCCTGCAGATCAGCCTATGCGTTCTCTCTCTGATTCCTCAAACCTCAGCTGTTCCCAGGCTTTTGCTTCCCCTCTCTCCCTTCCACACATACCTTTGGCTCACTTCTCTTAACATACGCTTCTCTTTCCTGACACAGCACCATAAAACTGGGTTATAAACCAGAAATTGTCAGGAAAGCCGCATAAACCTTTCTACAACTTTGGCAGAGCAGCCGTGCAGCAGCAGAGCTTAATGAAACTCTGATGACTCCCACAGCTGCCAAATATGAGAAGGGGAGGACAGTTGTAGGAGGTTGAGAAGCAATAATTGAGCAGAGACAGAAAATGGGAGAGTTGGATGATGAAATCCTTTAAGAGGCCTGTCACTTATTTCCTTAATTCCATTTTCCAGAAGTGTTATTTAACCCACTGCGGTTGCTGCTGGCATGCTTTTGCATAGGGAGTTTCAAAAGGCAGAACAGCTTTGCCAGAAGGAGATATTACTCTTCTGCAGCTTAAAAACACCTCCAGAACTCTCTGTGTGAAACACCACACTAATATTTCTGTACTGAAGCTGTTGAAGAGCAAGGGCTTTCTTTGTTTTATTACCAGTTGAGCTGGTCTTTCAAAATGGATGGCTCTAGTCTAGGTGCAGACATGGCACGAAATAGTTTCCAAATTTTTGGGAGTTAATTCTGCTGTAACAGTGTTGACTTGTTTGCATCCAGCTCCTAAGGAAATCAAAAATTTGAAATACAAATTTTAAGAAAGTGTCAGACAGTTTTTCTACATCTCTAACCTAATATAATCATTTTAATTTTCCTATTAATTATTTGTTCCTATGTCTCTAATGTAGATGAAGAATTTGTCTTGAATCATGTCCTTATGATAGGGAGTGACTAAAGCAGAAATGTGGGTGCATTTTAAAGGTCTGAATGTGCTGTAGAAGGTTTGAATATCACAGCAATACAGGAAGCAGGTTTCTGTCCTAGAAGACAGACAGTGCCCCAGCCCTCTCCCCTGCAAAGTGTCTCTCTGGTCCTCTGGGTTTTTCCTGACCATTCCAGGGTTTCTGCAGCTGACTTCTGCTGGTAGTTTTGGAAAGAATTTTCTGCTTTTTGCCCTTGCATGTCAGGTTTTTGCAGTGCCATGTTTTCTATGTCTCTGCAATATTCCTATTAATTATTTGTTCTCTTGATTATCACTCTCCTCAGTGCTCATAACCCCATCCAACAGAGAAATTATACTTCGTCCCTCTGGTCTTGTGTCCCACAAAAAATTCCTTATTTGCATGGAGGAGGCAGCCCTGTATATCCTCCAGAGCAGTAACAGAGCAGCTGAGTGAGCTGGGAGCTCAGCATCCCAGCCCTTGTGCATCCATCCCTGCTGACAAGACCTTACAGGAGGGGGATGAGGGAGAGGAGAGACTTCTTGCAAGTGGCTGACGTTTGTGTTCCCGCAGTGTTCGGCTTGGAGCACACGTACTCCTGCCTGTGAGATGGGATAATGTGCTGACAGCTCCTGAATGTTGCAGGCTAAGCACAAGAGTTCTGATTTGACAGGCACAAGAGGAATTTCAGGATGTGAATTTTACCAGCAGGAAGATTGAAGCCACAGTTTTGAGATGCTGTTTAGGCAGTAGGGTGTTCCTGAGACACTGAGCGAATCAAGATGCCTGACAGCTTGCTGGGCAATCATTTTAATGTAGGAAGCTAAACAGCAATGAAAAATCTCACAGTTTTGTTCTGAGTTCTTCCACCTGCTCTCTTGCAACTCATCTGAGCCCTGTGATCACAAGTATTAGTCAGTTTTTCATCAGTGTTGTGCTGTTTGCTGCTTCTTCCAAGCAGGTTCTGAACAAGCACTTGGCTTGAACAAGTGCTTTATGCAGGCTGGGCAGGAGTCATTGAATGAGAAGCAAATTTTTCATCTAAAAATCAAGTCCTGTGTAAGCTTCATTTCTTCTCACCCCAGCAGCTGTAGATACTGTTGCATTAGGGCTGCAAATTAGAGGCTGTCTTGTCTCATGTGCTGCCAGACTCTGATTTGAAGAAGTACTTAATTTATTTCCCTCTTAAAAGCTTGTATTCTCACTGCTCAGATCATGGTAGTGGGCACCCAGAGAAATTACTTTACTTTTTTTTAGTCCTTCCCTGTTGGCCAGAGTTTCTGTTTCAATCCAGAAGTTAGAATGTGGTTTCTCATGGGTGCAACAAACTCTATGTACAAGTGCTGACTGTACCTCAGTAGCACTCAGACCACCAGCCAGGTCTATTCCAGTGCATTGGCTCAACGCATGTTGGTTCAGGTATGGTTTCTCTGGCAGCTCAGGGTCACATTCGAAGCCATTAAAAGTCCTAAAATCTGAAGGGAGATAGTAAGAAGCAAAGAATATATGGTCAAAGTTTCATGGTGTCAAAACAGGGATTGCAACTTGTTTGCAGTTTCTCTGGGAGACACAAATGTGTGGCAAGTCTGTATTTTCATTTTAAATATAAGGGAATATTAAGCATATTTGGCTAATTTATTAAATTATTCTAAAACCCCTGCTCCTCATATATATACTCCAAAGCTAAACTGCTTCAGTTTGCAGTGTTTCCTATAATTTTTATGTATAAGATGAAAAACAGATACCAGAGTTCAAACTTTTCTACAGCTTTTTGACAAGGATTGGTTCTGCTTGGTGCACTCCTTAAAAATAGTCTAAACAAAGCAGATTGTATAAGCAATGCAGTTTTAAACAGATCAATGTGAAATATTTTTAGCAGCATGCAGTATTTTATACAAGGATGAAATTGTGGAATAGAAAGCATTTGCAGGGCACGACAGCTTCTTGTGTTCATTCAGAAATTTGTATGGTGTTTATTTAAAGTGTATAAACAAGTCTCTAGGTGATGATTTCTAACAAATGAAAATAGGACCATAGCATCCTATTCCCATATCAGATCTTATTGTTAAGCTTATAAAGAACTATTTTTCCCCCAATAGAACTTATCAAAAAGAGATTTTGAATAGAAACTGCTGCATGTGACTTAATCTTTCTTCCATGTAACTCGTGACCTCACGCAGCCCTTAGACTGATGGTGACACAGTGAGCATTTCCTGTGAACCGTGAGCAGTGCTGGTCCCACTATTGTTGGGCACTTTTTTTGTCTGGGAAAAAACAAACCCTTATTTACTAGAAGCCAGTGTCCTGTTTGTTTGTAGCTGGCTGGGAAATGCCATATTACAAGGGTCTCAGTGGCAGTCGTCGCTCCTAACAGAAGCTGTTGTTGTGTTTTGCTCTTTTTCTCACTGATTTGTATGAGACTTCTGAGTCTGCCTTGTGACCTGCTCCACATTCAGTTCACGCCACAAATGCTAACCTTGTTTATCCAATATGTTTTTTCCCTCCTCGGTGTTTCCTCAGATTAGCTGTAAGTAAAAGGCTAAATAATAATCCTCCAGTTGTTATTCCTCCCCCGTGAGGCCACCAGGCTGCTTTTCCAAGTTGGTGGATGGTGGTTTGCTCTAAGAGCTGCTACCTGGCAAGGCAAGTGTGGAGGTGGAAAATTACAGACAAAATAAAGGAACAGCATTAAATTGGTAATGGGATGCAGCTGCTTTGGCCTTTGAGTCTGCATGTGTGTCTCAGCAGCCTTTGGTAAAGGCATGTGGTGCATGAAACCACTCTTGGCCATACAAAATCAGTCCCAGCTGAGCTGTGGCCTGTTTTGGGGGGATACAGCAGCTCTCAGCAGTTGGGACATTTCGCTTCTGGCTGCAAGAGGTTGTGGACAGGCTGTCAAATGGATGACAATCTCATGGTTGTGCTGCCTTGAAATCCAGTCCAAGCCAGCATCTGTGCATCTGTTGTGCACGTCAGAGACTGGATGCTGCAGGGCTGCTGGCCCAGCACGTAACCACAGCCAAGTTTATTTAAAATACACCCCCCAGCTGAGTCCTTGCCACTCAGTGGGGGCGTCAAAAGGAACTTCTTGGTGTCAAAACATTCCCTCTGTCTCTACATTTCTGCTTATTGTTGTCTTTCCTGCCTCAGCTTCCTTCTGAACTGTCTTCCCATTTTAAAATATTGCATAAAACGGTGACATTCCATAGGTTTAGCAGCATACATATACAGAGAGAGGAACCATTAGGATATGCAATTACCTTCCTCAACTTTCTAATGCCCTTGCAGACAGAACTTTTATAAAGTTTCACATTTGGAGCTCATTCTAGTGAGGCAGAAAACTTCTGGAAGACTTAGAGGGGTTTCTGTTGTTTAAACACAGACACACACATATACACAAACAATTTCTTTAAGTATTTCAATTTTCAGTTTGGTTTTTCTTTTACTTCTCCTGCTAAATCACATGCGCCAACCTAAATATGCATATCATGTATGCAGACATTCAAGATACTAAAACCAGAACAGCCTCTTTTAAGGGAAGAATTGTATTTTGGGGTTGGAGTTTTCCTTGTCTGTCTGGAATGTTCTCATTTATATAAAAATGTCTAGCACTAAAGCAAGCTGCTGTTAAAATGATGACGGTCCTGCAGACTCTGCCAGCATGAAGGGTGAATTTTGGGAAGAGCATCTGCAAGGCACCTTTTGAAGTCTCACTTCGTGGAACAGTGGAGGTCGAGGTCGTGCTCGGTGCCTCAGAAAGCTCTTTCCTGGAAAACTCCTGGTAGAACGTGGCTGTGAGCTTTACAAAAGTCTGATTTCCCAGCAACAATGCTGAGCACAGACATCAGAGATGACACTTAAATCTGTACAGAGAAAGAAGACTCTTCTGGGCACTAGAACTCTTCAGAGTTTTGGTTCACTGGGCAGACTGAGTTTATCAGTTACACATCCCAACTTTCAGATTTAGGAAGCAAACACAAAAGGAAACTCTGGATAATCCACTTTCCTGCCCATTGCTACAATTGATTGCTCTGTCTGTGTGTTTATTGCTGAGGTGAGGAGTCTTGTCAGGTTGAGGAGGGAATTCTCCCAACAGCAGATAAATTTTTTCCTGTACTGCTTTTAGTTTTCATGTGTGCCTGCTTCCCACCAGGAGTCTTCTCTAACCCCACTCAGTTGTTTTCCACTTGAGCAACCAACCATTCTGATGTGACAAACTCACAGTTTACATACTTACAGTAAAGCCATGCACATCACTTAATAAATGGTAACAGTTTGGAATTCTGCATAACTGTATGTAAAACACCCATGATGACTTTATAAACTGCTGGCTTACTCTTGGAATGCAATTTATCAGGGCCCTGCCATTTAGCTTATGGAAGCAGTCCCATGGCATGGCTTTTCCAGCAAGAGAGAAAGCAGGTTGTGCTCATGTCAGTGATTCCTGCCATTACCCAGTCTATGGGAACGGCTCGTGTTTCACTTGAAAGTTATCCCTTTCCTGTTTACTTGGGGGAGCACTCAAAGCTTTTTAGAAATTCTTCCATTTTCCTTGGCATGGGGCTATTAATTCTTGTATAGATTTTTATCATGGCCTCTTTTTCTAAAGATAGATATTTTGGCTGCTAATGAGTAGTTCAATTAAAAAAGAAATCAAAGTGGTTTTTCTAAAAAAGAATCTTGAAACATAATGTTCTTGGGGTTTCAAGTGTCCTTTTTTACCCTTCCATAAAAGCTGCATCCATGGCTCTGTTCTGCAATCATTGAGATTCATGTCTTCTGCAAAGTAAGCAGTTTTCACTGTAAATATTTATATTTAGGCTTTTATTTATAATACTTAGATGTTAGGAAGATCACCCTTTGCCGTAAGTAAAAATAAATTCTTCCCAAGAAAGCATTTCAGTCTCTCTCCTCTGACTCACAAATGGAAAGATAAAGCTCATTAATTGTAGTCATGCATCAAAGGTTAGGTAAAAAACCTTTTTTCCTTCCTTTTACTGACCTGTAAAATCAAACCAGACTTTAATCTGATTTTGAGTTATTACATGCAAAGTTGATCTTGAAAGTACTTGAAGTCAAGTACTGAATGTTTTTTTAATAATTTTAGGACATTTTTATGACAGTTAGCTGTGGCTGTAAAGCATAAAAATACCTATCCGTCCAGTTCAGAAATGTGCAGGTTTTTGGTTTTTTTTGCTAAGACACCACAGAGAAGTGTCATTGCAGACTGGAGACAAAGTGATGGCCTCAAGGACAGAGGGACAGTGAGCTGTGCCAACCCCTGGTGTCCCTGATTTGCCCTTCTATTGCTTGTCCCTGATCTACCAGTGTTTCCTTCTTGTTTCTGCTCACAGTCTCCATTAAAACAAATTGTTTGTCCCAACGGATGTTGGATTATTCAAAGAGAATCTTTGTGTCCCTTTTACTTAAATATGTCTATTTGATTGTTTATTCACATAAGATGTGATGAGGCTTGTTAGGCAGATGACAGAGCTCTTGCCAGCCTTCACCCCTGTGTTTATTTAAAGTCTCTGTATGATTTACTGCAAAACTGTCCCAGCGTCTCGCAAGTGTTTACTGATGGATGAGCTCAATTGAGACGTCCCAGCTCATAACTCACAAGTCACAACATAATTCAGAAAAGAAATGTCTGCTTTCAACACACAGCCCTCGTGCAGTGAAATGCCATCAAGTTATTCCAGATGCTATGATCACTGCAGTAAAGATCCATTACACTGGTTAAGCTGCAGCCTCTCACCGTGTTGCCGTGTTTGAAGCAGACTCTGCAGGGACTTGGCCTCACACAGCAGCAACTTTGGGTGCTTTACCACTGCTCTGTGCAGGCTAAATGGGATGAGTATTTACACATTACCATTTCTTCTGTGTCCTGCAGAAAAATCATTCACCCTAAATTAATCGTGCTCAGCCTTTAGTTTTACTTGCCTTGAACTAAATGTTTCCTCTTCCCCATCATTAAGCCGGCTCAGGCACAGATAAGTGTCAACATCTTGGAGCAGGTGAGGTGCCAGTTAAACATGAGGTGCCTGAACCTGCTTGTGTGCTTGGGAAGCTGTTGAACCTGGTGAAGTTAAAGGGAGTGTTAAAACCACAGGGGGGTGGAAGTTTTCCTTGCACTTCTGCTTGAATTGCTGGCTTCCTGACTTGCACCTTTGATGAGGACAGTGTTCGTGAAGAGAAGCTGGATGGTGCAAATAAATGCTGCAGTCTGGAGGTGTGGCTTCTTGAACAAGAGCTTTAGGTCTAATATGCAAACACACACAGAGTTATGTCTGTGTGTGTTTGCATATTAGACCTAAAGCTCTAATACTTCCATGTATTAGCTGGACATACAGCCAAGACATCACCAGACAGCAGGAAAAGCTAAGCAGGAGATAGTGATTTGAATCATGATGTGAACATGGTGCCACCTGTACAAACACTGCCCTTTCCTAAAGATCTAAATCCTGTGCAAAAGGAATCAACAGTTCCATGGTAAGTACAGATACGGAGTATTGGCCTCAGTGCAGGCCTGCAGCTGCCTGTAACAAGGAAAGGTGGCTGAACCATGATGCCGTTCCCTGTGGCACAAGGTTCATGGCAAACACAGGTTGGGAAGTTTCACCAGGGGCAGGTCCCTTCCAATAACTGGACTCATCAGGGCATCTGTCACTGTTAGCTTGTTCATTAGCCAAAGTTGAGTCAAATCACACAAACCTTGGCCTCAGACCTGGATTTTGAATCCTGATGATGAAACTGATTGTTTATGCCACAAAATAGCTTGTTTTCCATAATATAACCTCTGTATCACCACAGAGTGTGCAACACTCTTGGGAAAATCTGATCTGTCTCATGGTAGAAGTCAGTGTTGCTGGTCAAGATTTGGTGCTACTTTTAAACAGCAGCAGATTAGACTTCCAAATTTGCATCAGAGGCTATTTTGGGCAGGGATTGGTATAATCCTGCTTGGTAATGGATGCCTCAATGTGCTGAACAGGGAGCACAAGGTACAGGTTGATCTCGTCAGCAAAGGTCAAATGCTGCTCACACTCACCAAATATGAGTTTGGGTAATAAATGGTTTTCCTTCCTGGGATAAAGACACTGAGTTTTTCTGTCTTGGCATCAGTTAGACTGCAAGAAATAGATTGTTTTGTTTTTAATGTTATTCTAAGAACCGTGCCGGAGTGTTACCTGCCCTGTGCTGATAAACAGAGGCAGGTCCCAGAGGAGCCACCGGGGCTGCTGCTGTGGCCAGTCTGCCATCTGCAGGCCAGTGCTGGGGTTGTGGAGAGCAGGGCTTGGGAGCTCTTAATTCTCAGAAATTATTCTTTCTAGCAAGTTGTTGCTTTCTAGTAAGTGCTATGTAGTAAATTTTAACTTTTTCCCATCTGATCCTGTGAATAGTCATCTCTGTTCTTTAAGAAAGCAAAGACAGTGGGAATGAGCAAACTTTGGATTTATTTAAGTTGATGAATAATTGCTAATTGTTGTTTTATTGTCTGTCATTCATTTTTGTAAGTAAACATTTTTGTGCTTAGAAATGGGACATTTCATGAGACATTCAAATTCTGTCCTTCACTCTCAGTCCATTAAATCTTTAATAACCCTTATGTGGGGGTGGTCTTAGATGAAAGCAGCACCACTATAATTTTCAATTTTGAATCTTAAAAGCTTTGTTGAGCAGGGTATCTGTGTATATGACAGCCAGGCAGTTTCCAAGCAGCCTAAAATCTTTGGTTTTATGTTCCACAAATCAATAGAGGATTCAGTAGCAGAAATGCTCCAACTGTTACCTTCTTATTGCCCAGGTATTTGAAAGGTAAACAATCTCTACTTTCCTTAGCTGTTTTTTAACCATTGCTAAAGAATCTTAAATGAGTTTTTAAGCTGGGAGAGAATTCACTGGAGATAAATTACCCTCAGATTTACACTTTTCAATGCTTTAACAAAACTTCATGT
Organism: Pyrgilauda ruficollis; assembly: GCF_017590135.1. NCBI lineage: Eukaryota > Metazoa > Chordata > Aves > Passeriformes > Passeridae > Pyrgilauda > Pyrgilauda ruficollis. Next base: position 8,936,813 of record NW_024526377.1, on the reverse strand, counting down.
ATAGAGTGAGATGTTTGTGTGTACCACATAACCTTTCCATCATTTTTGTCTTCGTTTTAGGTCTTCCTGAACAATACTACAGCCTCACTTGGTTCCTCAGCCCTATCCTGGGCTTGATCTTCACTCCGCTCATAGGTTCGGCCAGTGACCGCTGCACGCTGAGCTGGGGCCGCCGGCGGCCTTTTATCCTTGCTCTCTGCATTGGTGTCCTCTTTGGAGTTGCACTTTTCCTTAATGGCTCTGTGATAGGTAAAGAACAAGGAAATGCCCTACATGCATCCCCTGCTAATGTACCTGCTTTGAGATTTTAATGCAGGAAGTAAAGATAATGTTCTGCAGTTGGTTTACCTCATATTTAATGTTAAAATCTTTAGAAATCTCCACAACCCTGCACTTGAGCTCTGTCCATCTTGCCTGTTATTATTTGAACTCATGAGTTACAGCACTGTGCTGAGCATTGTGCAATCCTAGCTGTAACTGGTATTAATAACAATGTTATTAATACAATGGTTGCCAGCATAATGTTTGCAGTCGCTGAGACGAATTTGGTCGATCCTTGACATGGGAAAATTGTAGCAACCTGTTCACAGGGAAATGTTTCCTGTTGTGATCCATTTTCCCTTTAATGCATATCTGGCAACACATCCTGTTTCCAGCATTATTTCAAAAATTATCTTTTCACTTTTTCTTGTGCTTTTCTTAGACCCGGTATTGAAAAAGTCCAGAACACAGTTAATATTTGTTTATCAAAAACTATGTGGGAAAATAATTTTCCCTGAGCCCCCATCAAAGCTGGTAAAAATAGTTTCCCTTGAACATAGTTTACTACGAATTTAATCTACAATCTCTTTGTAAATTTATTGTAGGAGAGGTGACAGCAAATACGTTTAGGAAAATGTTTACAAAATGATTGGATTGATGCAAACAAAAGGAACTTAGCACCTAATAACATCCTCTTGGCTCTCTTCTTTGGGGTTAGATGCAGCTCTATTGTGAAAGAGGTCTACTAATTGAGGGAAAGGAGTGGAATGTTACCTTGGCTTGGCCTGTTAAAGCCAGACCGGAATGCCATATGATTGGCTTCAATTCTCTGCAAACTGCAGTGGACAAACTATTCAAATAGATGACATTTCGCTTATGGTTTTTTTAATTTATGCAAATAATAAATATTATTTGTTTTAATTGTTATCATATGGCATGGTCCTGGGGTGACTGTATGGTTTGATATCAATTGTATTTAGTTGTGTCTCCAAGACTTATTCCTCTTCCTCCAGATGTTTGCAGGATGTTAGGCTGCAACCCCCTTACAAGATTTTAAGTGATAAGAAGCTCTCAGTTCCATATAGTAGTTTAGATCAGGAGCCATTGATACTGGCAAGCAAACTTCAGGCTCTGTTTATAGGTTTGTTTTGAAGCCTTCTGATAAAGCAGCACAAAATATTGTTGATTTTTTTGCTTCGCTTGCCTATCCTCAGTCTCCAGTTACTTGCAATCCTAATTGCAATTTGGGACAACACGACATGCTGCAAAAACTGTATCAGACCCTCTTTCATAACTTTGCCTCTGGCAGTAGGAGTCATAGGGAGGGGAACCAAGAGCACAGAGGTTGGCTAATCCCAGTCGTGATACAGCCATGTCCCAGGAGAACACCCTACCAGCAGATCTGCAGCAGTGTTGGTGTTTTCTGCTGTAGGGTTCAGCTGAATGTGGAACACTTATAAATTTTTTTAGCCTTCAAAGGGCTTGGTATAAATGAGGATTCAATATGCAGGAATCAGCGCTTGAGATTTAAGATGATTTTTGGTGGCTAAGCCAGTTCATCTCCTTCCACAGACATTTTAGTCAGTTACACTAATGGTTTTATCAGCCTCACATGTGTAACTTCCAAATCTCTGTGATTCGAGTAATTCGTGCTTTTGTCACTGGTTCCTCTCATGACAAATTATCCAGCTCTGCACTAATGCTGCCTTTCTACTCTGTAGACAAAAAGCATTTCATCTTATGCTGTCAGCAGAAGCTGACTGATGCTTTTTGCAATGCAAAATACATCCATGTTGCTTCATCCTTAAAAGTTTTGCTTATAAAAAGCAATCTAGAAAATAAGAATGTTTAAGAAAAGCAAAGAGAGTGATGAAGGGGTTCAATTTCACTTTATCCTGGTGTGCTGCAACTACTGCACATTAAGCATTGTGTGAGGAATGCTGCCAGCAGTGCAGTTACCTGTGGATGTGTCTGACAGATGAAATATGTCATTTTGGATGCTCCCCTCTCCAACCATGGCTGTCTTTTATAAAAATAGCCTTCAGCATCTGAAGGAAAATACATGGGATGAATATGAAATAATATCCAGTACTCCCAGAGGTTTAAGAGATGCCTTATAAAATAACATTTTGGTAAATGTCAGTCTTAAGGACATAAAAACAGTCCATGTCCCAGACCTTCCATGATGCTGTGCCAAAGAGCTGAAATTGCCATTTTGCTCCATAAGGGAATGTTTGCAGTGAAGACGTTGGCCACCTCTCTCTTAATGTTTTAAGCTTGTTCTTAGGAGTTTGCCCTGTTTGAGATGCTCAGATACCTTTCTCATTTCTCCCCAGGTCTGGCTATTGGTGATGTACCGGACAAGCAGCCCATTGGAATAGTTCTCACGGTGCTTGGGGTTGTGGTGTTGGACTTCTGCGCCGATGCAACCGAAGGGCCAATTCGGGCCTACTTGTTGGATGTGGTGGACAGTGAAGAACAAGACATGGCCCTGAACATCCATGCATTTTCAGCTGGTAGGGAGTTAGCTGAGATGTTTTTGGCAGCTGTTCAGTCTTCCTGAAGACCAGGTCATGGCTGAATTGATTATTCCTGAACTCACTTCTCACTTTTTTCTGTTTCACAGGTCTTGGAGGAGCAATTGGTTATATGTTAGGAGGGCTGGACTGGACACAGACCTTCTTGGGTAGCATTTTTAAATCTCAAGAGCAAGTCCTTTTTTTCTTTGCAGCCATTATTTTCTCTGTCTCCGTTGCTCTCCACCTTTTCAGCATTGAAGAAGAGCAATATAACCCTCAGCAGGACAGGATCGATGACGAAGGAGACACACTTTCAAGTGCCAAATTCAGTGGCAGTCTACCCCCTCTGAATCGGCTGAATGTAATTAGTGAGGAAGAGCCGTATGGAGCTTCCATGTTCCATGATGAGGTTCAGTCGGAGCATGACCTCAATATGGAGTTCCTTGAGGTGAACATTGTGAGAAGCAAGAGTGACTCAGTTCTGCACATGCCTGATGCCACACTGGAAATTGAATCAGAGCTGCTTTTCCTGCATGACATCGAACCCTCCATTTTTCAGGATGCTTCATATCCAAACACTCCCCACAACACGAGCCAGGAGATCATGAAGTCCAAGCTCAACCACCTGTCTGCTTTCCTCAGGGAGAATGAGAAGGAGGAGGAAATGTTGCTTGATAATCGTTTAAATGAAGATAAAATCCCAAACATCAACGGCTCCCTACCAAAAGAGTTCCTCAACGGCCACGCCAGAATAGGCATGAAGCAATCCAGCACTTCCAACTCCATGCGGCGCCGCAGGCACATGTTCTACCGGCAGCCATCCTACACCTTCTCGTACTACGGCAAGATCGGCTCCCACCGGTACCGCTTCCGCCGCGCCAACGCCATCGTCCTGATCAAGTCCTCGCGCAGCATGAACGACATCTACGACATGCAGAAACGGCAGCGGCAGCGGTGCCGGCACCGCAACCAGAGCGGCACCACCAACTCCAGCGGGGACACGGAGAGCGAAGAGGGCGAGACCGAAACCACCGTCAGACTCTTGTGGCTGTCGATGCTAAAGATGCCCAAGGAGCTGCTGAGGCTATGCGTCTGCCACCTCCTGACTTGGTTTTCCATCATTGCTGAAGCTGTGTTCTATACGGATTTCATGGGACAGGTCATCTTCCAGGGTGATCCAAAGGTAGGAGAGCAGTTCCTGTGGGCAGACCTGCTCAGAGTCCCTCGTTTCTGAGATGTGCTCAGTACAACAAAGTGGTGTTGGTGTTTGTGCCTGTTGCAGGCCCCTTCAAACTCGACTGAGCTGCACGCCTACAATGCTGGGGTTCAGATGGGATGCTGGGGGCTGGTGATTTATGCTGCTACTGCTGCTGTTTGTTCAGGTAAGAGACTGTGCAGTCACACAGTGTGGAATGCACTTCATGCATGTATTTCTAAGGTAAAAGTGAATCATGGAATATTCCGAGTTGAAAGGGACCCACAAAGATCATCCAACTTCTTGCGCTCCTGAAATGGTGTTGCTTCAGTTGGCATCCACCTCCTTGAGGTAAAGGACATTTTGGAAAAGCATTTCTTGCAGTCATAAGGGGAAGGGCTTCTTTAAGAATCAATATTAAAAAGTTCCTCCAAATGTAGAGGTGGAAATATGAACAGATGGTTAAGTGGCATAAAGCACAAAATGAAATCAAAGGATATTGAGTGGCATTTAACAAGCCTTCAGGAAACTAAAATCATGCTTCGTAGAAGATTTAGGCATATTCAAGAGGGTTCTTGCAAAGACTGTTTTTAAATCAAAATTATAAATATGTAGTTCTGAAAATTATTCTGCAGATAATTTGCGCTTGCAATAGACTCTGAAATTGAGAGGTTTTGCCAAAGTTAAATTCTGTGTTTTGCAGCACATAGCAGGCGTGTCTGCACATCTCAGTACTGTGGGGACGGGCTCTTTCTGAAGCAGGAATACATCCTGTTCCCAGTGAGGCCTGGGCTGTGCTGGTCAGACAGCCCAAATATGAGCATCCACCTCCTAAACAGGGTGTAGGGCTGCCATGGCCACATCAATCCCCTAAAATTTTAGTGAGTAAACTGATATTTAAGGGGAAATGGCTTCAAACCAAAAAAAAGTAGGTTTAGATTGGATAATGGGAAAAAATTCATCCCTGTAAGGGTGGTGAGGCACAGGTTGCCCAGAGAAGCTGTGGTTGCCCCATCCCTGAAAGTGTTCAGGGCCAGGCTGGATGGGGCTTGGGGCAGCCTGGGATAGTAGCAGGTGTCCCTGACCATGGCAGGCGTGGTTGCAACTGGATGGTCTTTAAGGCCCCTTCCATCTCAAACCATTCTATGATTCCTGTTTTATTCTTTATCTCTGCAGCCTTGTTGCAGAAATACTTGGACAATTACGACCTTAGCATAAAAGTGATCTACATCCTGGGCACGCTGGGTTTTTCCCTTGGCACTGCAGTGATGGCCATGTTCCCCAACGTGTACGTCACCATGATAATGATCAGCACGATGGGAATAGTCTCCATGAGCATCTCCTACTGCCCCTACGCGCTTTTGGGACAATACCATGAGATAAAACAGGTATGTGGAATATTTGGAGCATATATGTGAATCAAGGCAGAACATCCATGTTTCTCTTAAGATCACGGTGGCAAAATAGATTTGTTAAATCCTATTATTGAAGATATCTGCTTGGTTGGGATGTGTGCCAAAGCTTGAATGGATAGTAAATAGCAGGAGCTGGTGCTGAAATCAGATAGTCTTGGCATTGAATTGGCTCTGAGAGGGTCACGATTGCTTTTTCCTCTGCTGGGTGCATATGGCAGATGAAGAGAAATTACATTATTATTGGAGTGAATATTTATATCTAGTTGTTACTCCTGTCTTGATGTGGTATGGTAATGTCACTCAGGTTTTTCACAGTCTTAGATTTTGAACTGAGTCTGGAAATGCAGCTGTAATTTTGGGCATATATAAAGCAAAACAATTCTGCTGGAAACAAGGACAGTTTTACTTCCCAAAAGTGTCATTCTACTGTTCCATTTGGATTACAAACTACAGGAGGAACTTCTATTACGAGTTCTTGAATTGTGATTGGGAGGAGGATTCCTTGTTATAATCATAGAATTAATGTTTCATGTAACACCAAATGTTTAATGTAAAGTTGTTTTTACAAAACCTAATCTTGGAGCTGATGTGGGCTAGAAGTGACCCTGTCAATACCTGCCTCGTGCTGCAGGGTCCTGAGGAGGCTGTTGATGAGCAGATAAGGAGGCTCTTGCTCTGGAGTTGTGTCATGGTGCTGCACAAAGATGATGTGAAGTTGACCATGGGGCTGACAAATTGGAGGAAAGTTCTGGTGTTCAAGTATTGCTTTCATCCATTGTTTTACCTCCTACCACATTTCTTGTCTTTTTGCAGTACATTCACCATAGCCCTGGGAACTCGAAGCGAGGGTTTGGCATCGACTGCGCCATTCTGTCGTGTCAGGTTTACATCTCCCAGATCCTGGTGGCCTCCGCGCTCGGCGGCGTGGTGGACATGGTCGGCACGGTCAGAGTCATCCCCATGGTGGCTTCGGTGGGATCCTTCCTGGGTTTTTTGACAGCAACTTTCTTGGTGATTTACCCCGAAGTCAATGAAGAGCCAAAGGAAGAGCCGAAGGGACTGGGTCCTCCAGAGACAGCCGAGGGCGGCGGCGCGGGCGCGGAGAAGCCGACGGTGCTGAAGCTGACGCGCAAAGGAGCCGCGGCGGCGGAGCCGGAGGGCGAGTCAGCCGTGTGAGGCCGCCAGCGCTTGTTCACCCACATTCCAAGGAGTGCAGGTGCAGGATCAAGAACTTTTGTTGTGGTTTTTTTTTTCCAGGAAAGTAAATTAGGACCTTCACTACTTGTAGCTAAAATTTACAGAAGAAAAGGAAGTTTCATGCAAAAATGTAAATGAAATTCTGTAGTCCTTCCTCTAGGTTTGAGCGGGTCGCTCTGATGCTAATTGCTTTCTCTACAACTTAGAAACGTCATTTCTGAACACTTTTTTATTAAGAATACATTTAGATTTCAAATAAGTTTTATTAATCTGCATGAAACTCACAGTGTATACAATTAGCAGTTAGAAAAATTAAGTTTTCAGCTGTTCTTAAACTAACAGAAAATGGAAGCTATCTCGACCTATAGTCTCTTGCCATTTTTTTGTCTGAACATTTCAGATTTCACTATGCTTAGACATCAATTGATTTTTTTTCACGAGCATGATATTACTGGTCTGACAGCTACGTTAATTTTAGACTTCATGTTTTTGTTAGTGCAATTACTGCAGACTCCTTTTATTTGCAATTATTTTCAAGGAAAAAAAAAAAAGCAATTACTGCAGTTTCTAAGAAACTGCCGTGAATTCTTTTAGTCATACTATTCACAACCACTCCCAGATCTGCTGCTTGTCAGGAGAGGGTGACACTGGGTGCTGGATGTCAGCTGTAGATGGAAGGAGCAGCAGCTGGGAGAGGTGACCAGCACTCACAGGTTTCTTTATCACAAGTGCTGCATTTTATGAATGTCGTTGGAAAACGCTGTGACAATTTTAAGCTGAGAGTTTCACGTGCTGGTGAACTCGGGGGTTTTCTCAGCATTTAAACCTGATCATCTCTGGATGAAGCTGCCGTGGAGAAAGGGCATCTCTGGGGTCAGCTTTGTGGGAGGGGGCGTGCGGATTCTCTTCCGTAGGGAAAGGAAGTCATTGATTAATTGCACTTTTTACTATCCTTTAACCTTCTGGCTGGGAATGCAGCAGCCGAGGTAAAGGCACGGGGTCAGTACAACAAGGAGAACCCAAGGCCTACCTCTGTCACTTTATGGCATAGTCTGGGTGTATAAAAATCTGTGTCAGAAACAGTTTTTAGGCCTTAAAATTCAAATGTTGCTGTTCCAGTCCCTGTGTTGGAGGAATTGTAGGCCAGAGCTCTTCTGAGCTGCCATACCAATGTTGTCAGCACATCCTCCATGTCCCCTTCTGTGATTCAGGACACAGCTGCAGTGCAAAGATACTTTTCTGGAAAGAGGTTCAAAGAGTTATGCTAACTTGATTTAAAATAGGTTTGGATCATTATCCAGCAGCCATTTAAAGCAACTTTCAAAACTTGTGTTTCACAAACTTCCGAATGTCATTTGTAAGGCACGTTTGTGATGCTGTTGACTCATTTTGGCTTGGGCCCCCCAGGCTGCCTCAATCCCTGTGCTGGACAGGCAAACACAGCACGGTGTGAGATTCCTGCTGCCTCAAACTCCTCCTCCTCCAAGACTTGCAAATGCCTGTGTCAATCATGCTGCAATCCAGGCATTCAGACAAAGAAGCTATATTTCAGTATGAAAAGCAGTTTTTAGTGAATTACTTGAATTGTCAATGTTTTTGAGCAATGGATGTTTGGGTGTATTTGTAGGTGGCATCTGTGGGTTTCTCTGAAGGCTTCCAGTCAATGCCTATGGCCTTTGTTGTCAAGGGTGATGATGTTTTTAGACTGGTAACATCACAGAGCACTGAAGTGCATGTAATCACACAGGACTTAGAGTTGTATTTGTTTTTCCAAGTGTCTTGAAGAAGTCTTTTTTTCCTCTGGTGAATATTTTTTTATGTAGAACATGTACTGTGAACTGTGTTCAGCCAGGGGAGCAATACTACTGAAGAGTGTGAGACCTTACTGAAGAAAGCAGTTGTGAGAAATTCTGCCATGAATTTTATCATCTCAGTTACATTTAATATATTCTGGTGATGTTCATGTGTGAGAGACAAGTGTTGTGTTTCACCCTAGAACTGGCATTCATGTAAGTTACATGCTGAGTTACACATTTTAAAGTGGCTTTAATATTTGAGTTTTGAAGCTCCCTGAAGATTCTGCTTTTGGTTAATTAACCGCTGTCAAGTACTCCTTATTTTAATCTTTACTGCTGGAAAGGTTCTTCAACAGTTTAAAAATCTGCATCCTCTGACTGGTGCCAGCCTTACCTTTTTCCCAAGGGTTCCATGGACCAGCATGGATCAAATTTCCATTACTCCACGTTGCACTTTCTAAGCCAAGATCTCTTTCACTGCACCATCACACTGGCCAAGTAGCTGCAGAGAGGGTGGAGAGGCTGAAGCTCCCTCTGACTTCAGATCCCACAGAGAACATGAAACCATTTTAGGAGTGAGCTCACCCATGTTTATGGAGCTTTCTTAGCCAGAGAAGGGCAAGGACAGAGGAAGGACCTTTCATCTGGAACCCAGAGGCTTCAAGCAAAGGCAGGGCAGGGCCAGTTTTGTCACAGACAGCATTTGGCATGGCTTCATTTCTAAGAACTGGATGTCAAAATCCATGTTTGGAGTTGTTCACGGGGCTCATAACGCAGGAATATGCACTGTGCCACAGCAGGAAGCTGATTTCACTCCCTGGTAAAGGCAAAGGAAATAATTATTCATTGTAAATGTGCTGAAGTTTTTGTAGTGTTGCCAGAAGAATTAACTTGGGGAGCCCCAGCCAAAGCATCTCCTCCTGTCCTTGGGCCCAGCCTGGGAAACCCCCACACTGGCTTCACACGCTGAGGTCTCCCAAGGGCTTTTCCTTGGATGTGAAAGTTATCTTTCTAACCCCAGCACTGCTCAGTGTAGAGTGGGCAATGATTTATTTCTTCATCTGTCCCTTACCTTATAATGATTTTTCTTTGCCATAATTAAAGTAGTACACTTTTATGTGTTTATTGCAGAGCTTGTGGAAAGAGAAGTTTTAAGTGGCCTTTTTTCTTATTCCTGGTGACAGCTAACATCTTTCTTTTTGTTTGTGTTCCTGTTTAGTTGAAGTCATCCCATTGGACCATCAGTGTAGTAGGACTAAGGTTTAGGGTTCGATTCTGTGTTGTTCAATACTATAAACAATTTTAACATGTTCTGCTGCAGTGATGTGCAACATGAGGCACTGCTGGTGCTCAGACCCTCGAGGGCTGTGGTCAGCTGCACATCTCGAGATGTTTCCTGTGAGAGCAGAGGAGCTTTAACTTTCACCCCTCGGAAAGGCACAGTGTGGCTTTGGCCCTGTTGGGTTATTCCATGAGTGCAGTGAGATCTGTGCTGTTTGTGCACAGCAATTTCAAACTCCAGAAGCAATAATTTCTTAGTTTCTCTTAGTTTCTCTTTCTGCTGGTTTGATGACTCTCATAGAGATTTATTGCCTAAATAGCCTTTTAATAACATAAATATGGTGTTTTGCTGGTGCTGGCTGTGAGTAGTTGTGGAAAGATAGGGGTTGTTCATCAGGAGGGAGGACGCCAGTAAATCCAACGGAGGTTTGTGCTCTTGAAACACACAATGTCCTTTTCCCCTTTCATTTGGAGCCTTTTTCTAGGCTCTGAAATATTCCCAGCACATCAATGCTGGCACTCAGACCCCAGGCTGGAACAGGCTGCATGAGGTTCTCCTCAAAGGCAAGGACTGAGTCTTTCTTATCCCTCTCCCACCTCATCTGAACCCCCCAGCACTTGGAATGACAGCAGCAACCACGGTGCTTTTTGCCAGGTACCTCATTAAAACCTCGCTTCCATTGTTAAGAACATATCCCCTGCCCTTGGTCCAGGGTGAGCTTGGCTTCCTCCAGCATCCCCCATGAAAAGCAGGATTTTCCTGGCTGCCAGATCTCACAGCCATGCAGGTTGAGGTCACATCTATGAGTAAAGGTAGAGAAGGTCACACTTATTTCCTGGGAGAGCTGGGACTTCTGGGCAGGAGGGAAGCACAGGAGGCAGGTGCTGAGATTTGGGGGTTTTTAGGGATGTGTGTGTGTGTCTGTACCTCTGTGTTTGGACATTTCCAGACACACTGCTCAGGCCAAAATACCTTTGGGGGTTGTGTGTTGCTGTCACTGTACTCCACAATGTTTTCAACTGAGTTCTTCCAGGCTTCCCTCATCCTAGTCCAATGCAAGACAAGCTCAGCTATAAATATGTATCCTATTTAAATGAACAAATGAACTCCTGCATGATATTCCAAGCACATGTAGCAGCTTCAGCATCTCAAGTGTCTGTCGTGAAAGAGAAGTTGGTTTTCTTTGCAGCTGTTTTGTCCTCGTTTCCTTTGAATAGGCCAAATAAATGTAATGGACACCAAATATTGCACAGAAATGTTATTGATGACTGTGTGGAAGAAATACCAAATTTTATTTTTCTTTGCAGAAACTTTATGGTTCCAGAGAGTCCTTTAGCTGTTTTCCTTCCTTAAATGACAAAGCTGAACATTTGTAAAGCACGTCACAAAATGGTCATTCGGAAAAAATGGAGCTACCCAAAGTTTTCTCTTTGTCATGTTGCATCCAAAGGAGCTGCAGCTGCTCAAACACCAACTGGGATTTGAATTTGAGGCTCAGTAGTTCAGAAACAGCCTTATAAAACAAAAAAAAAGGCTCAACTCCTTTTCCTGGCATGGCACTTGCACCCAGTGATCTGCTCATTAAGGTGTTCCAGGTTTTCCTGTTGTTTAAATTAAAATCACCTCCTGGAAAACTGATTTGGTTTGGTTCCTCAACCCGAGCAGCTTCACCTGAATTTCCACCTCAGCTTCCCTCGCCCCTGGGAGCACAAGGGGTGCCCAGGAGGGACAAATGCATCCCTCACCAAAAGAGAGCATCTGCTGTAATTAAAGGGCTTTTGATGCCCTTATGACCTGCTACAATTTTAGGGAAAATGCAGAGCATGGTTCAATTTGACCTGCTCTGGCACATTTATTCTTAAATGTGGAAGTTTGGGGTGAAGCTCTTGGAGCATTTAATCAAACTTAGTGTCACCTTATTTGCTGTGCACCTACTCAGTCCTTCGTGACAGCAAAATTGTAATAAATTACCCCAAAATCCAGACTTTTCTCTCAACAAATTGGCAGTTCCCAATGTGAATTTGTTTTGCCTGATGTAACATGAACACTAAGCCCTTTAAGTAGCCAAATGACCAGCTTATTTTAAATGCCTCGTATTACTAGAAAGCTGCATATAGGCATCTCATAGTGGGGAAAAAATTAAAAAAAAAAAAAAAAGAAAAAAAAAAGAGAATATTTAGTTCCTTTGTGAACTGGCCATATGACAACTACTTTTTTATCAACTTATTAAGTTGGGGCACTATAATAGCTCTTGCTGAGTTTAGCAATGTTTATAAGCATGTGTTAAACACATAATGTTGTTTTATGAGGAAAAAGGGATAAAGAAAAGTGATGTCACAGATGAATGTTTGAGTGCGTAGACGGCATAATGTATGTATGATTTTTATTTCTACACTGTTGAGCTTATTTTCTGTTTAAAGGTTTAAAAAATTGTTGCATGAGAACTGTTTTACTGTGTTCTGCACTTTCTGTTCTTTTTGTATAATCTTGATTTTTTTTTTCATTTATGCATAGAAAAGAAAAAAATCAGTTTAGAAATATTCTACTCCACGAGACATTGTGTTCCAATCTGTTGTTCCGAAGTTCGATCTTAATAAACATTTCAATAAGAGTTGGTGGCTCGTGTCCCTGTGGTGTTTGTAGGGAAGGTGAGCAGAGGGACACCTGGTCCCTGAGCTGTGCAAGGCAAGTAACACTCACCTGCACCCCAGAGCTTTGTGAATATTTCCAAAAATGCTACTGCCAAACATTGCCTGGCAAGAATGCAGGTGTTGCAACTCAGAGATGGTTCTAAAGGCACCTGACACTTGCAGGGTTCAGGTGTAACCCAGGAGGGAGCACAGGTGGAGCAAAATGGGGATACCTGAGGCAGGTGTGTGTCCCCATCTCCAGGCCCTGCTCTGACAAAGGGTGGTGGCTGTCACACAGAATCCATCACCACTCATGCCATCGCTAGGGCTGAAGAGCTGAGGGTCTCCTCAGTCACCTCTGAGTCTAGGATTTAATAGCCACAAGCAGCTCCCAAAGAAATCAGTTCACATCCAAACTCATCCACCTCTTGGACCATTGTGAACCAGAGGAGAAAGCTGGAGCCAGATCACAAACACCAGCTGATGGGTAAACTTGCAGTGAAGAGCTCACTTGCCCCATTTGATTTCTAGTTTCCTTGACAGATTTCATCTGTGATTTTTCCTAAAGGAAATTCCTCAGAACAACTATTGGCAGCTCTGAGAAGTCAATGTCTGCCTGGGGTTTAGTTAATTTTGCATAGAATCATCACAGAATTAATTACACTGGAAAATACCTCCAAGACTGGGTCCAGCCTATGACCAATCACCACCTTTGTTAAGTAGACCAGAGCAATGAGTGTCACATCCAGTCTTTCCTTAAACACCTCGAGGAACGGTGAATCCACCACCTCCCTGGGTAGCCCCTCTCAGTGCTTGGCAACCCTGTCCATGGGGAAATTCTTCCCGTGCTGGCCACACTGGTGCTGACACAGAAGGCCAGGAAACCACTGGCCTCCCTACCCAGCTGGGCACACACTGGCTCCTGTTTGGCTTTTGTCACCCAGCACCCCCCGGGCCTTTCTTGCTGGGCCCATTTCCAGCCACTCTGCCCCCAGCCCGGGCCACTGCAGGGGCTTCTTGGGACACAAGGGCAGGACCCAGGCCTTGCTCTTCTTGAACCTCATCCTACTGGCCTTGCACCATCCATCCAGCCTGTCCACAGAGCCTTCCTACCCTCCAGCACAACAGCACCCCCACCCAACCTGGTGTTTTAACCTTTGGCCTTAGAAACACTGGGGAATGCAGCCACCAATGCTACAACCTCTCACATGCTACATGAGCACTCTGGCAACTGCACTAGTTCCCCTTTTGGCCAAACAAAGCTCATCCATACACTTTTCCCTGGACATGAGTTTAAGGAAGATGTGAAAACTTAAAAACAAAATAAACTGTACATCAAGCCCAGCCTATGCAGTTGCTTTTTCACCAGTACAGAGAGGAGAATGGTGCAGGAAACATTAGCCTTGAGGTTTCCAAGAAACAGACAACATTTCCCTGAGAGAGAACAGAAGGGGATGGCAGCACAAGCTGGGCTCAGAGTCTCAGACAGAGGCTGGCCAAGCCCAACAGCAGCACGGCTTTAGGGCCAGACAGGGATGGGGAGTGCTCAGCCCGCTCACTCACAGCCTCCCTTCTCCTGCCAGGGGCAGCTCCTGCTCCTTTTGTCCCTTCTCTGGGAGGCAGTGACTCACAGAGGCAACTACACCTGGCCAAGCTCTCACTGGCAGAGGGGAAAAGAGCAGCTCTGAGGTGCCTTCACACCATCAAGGGGCCCACGGGAAGCACCTGAAACTCTACTGAAAGCTGAACAGAACCTCACAGTGCTGTGACTGCAGGTCCATTCCCACAGCTGAAATCCTGGAACAAAGCTGAGATGGTCAGTGAGCACCTAAAAACCAGCTAAGAAGAAAACCAAGTCTAAAAAGTATGCCAGGAATGAAAATCAATAAAGACAGAACAGGTGGGCAGCAGGTTGGTACAGCTGGTTCATTTCTGGAGCCAGGGAAAAAAAGTTCATTAACAGCCCTTGTGTGTCTTTGAATTCAGTAAAGAATTCATGTCACTTACCCCAAGCAGCCTGACCAAGCCAGGGGAGGAAAGAAGGAACCTGAAAGTCACAGATATGGGGCTCAAAAGGGGACATGTTACAGCAGAAGCTGCCTCAGATAGGAGAACATGCAGAGAGAAAACCCCAGGCAATTCTTGTTACAGCACACAGAGAGGAGCAAGTCAGTGCTAAAATCATCATTCTCGAGTATCAACAGGAAAACAAACAAAGTACAGAGACTAGAGTATCAATATAGTGTTTAATATTCTTAAACTGATATAAAAGATAAAAAAGTAACATTTTTGTTACCATGCTGTGATAAAAACTTTTATCAGCAGAAATATTATACAGAGTCATAACATTTCTAGTCATAATATTTTCCAGTTGTTTATACCCTTCTATTTAGCCCTACACTGCTTTATATTTATTAAGAAAAGTAGCAGCCCATTTTGTCCTTCTATTTACAGTCTTTTAGACACTCTTTTCTACTCTGCAGTGATGCAGATGAAACTATTTTGCACAGATGTGTTATTTTACTTGCAGATAAATGTCACCAGTGGAAAAACCACTGTGCATCAGGCACCAATCAGGGAATGCTGCTCTGGAGACTCCTCCAGGCTGCAGCCCCTGATGCTCACTCCAGGGATTGAGGAGGGGTTTCAGGACTGTGCAGAAGTTAAAAATGAAGCAGTTGCTACCCAAAATAACAGCAGTTCCTTTGATTGCAGGAACAGAACTGAAGGGAGGAGGGGCAGAGGTTGGTCTGCACAGAGACTGAGAGGTACTTCCAAAAGCAAGTATAATATATACAGGAATTAAATAAATTAATGCTTCAGATAAAAAAAAAAATCAGTTTCACAAACTGTTCCAAATGCCAAGTGCTGTGCATTGTTTTCAAAGAAAAAATACATTAACAAAACTAAATTATTAATTGGAAATACATTGTTTCAGCTGGAGGAGCTTTCATTGCTGTGGGGAGAGCCTGTCTGTGCCTGCATTTTAAACAAAACAGCCCCAGAAATCCCACCAAAGGTAAGGGACACTGCCCCCCTACAGCTCTGAGCTCAGAAAGATCATCACAGTGACAACTCTAAGTCCAGGTGCACTTGGTTTTTTCCTTCCAGTCCTTCCAGCCCTTTTCCACCTAGTACAGGCTGTAAAGACATCACAAAATCCTTTTTTTTAAGCAACCTGGCACTGCTGAGAGAGATCTCCCATGGAATTACTGAGCTGGCTCTGGTGTTCCCAATGTGACCTGCCCCAGGCAGGTAACCCCAACCCTCCACACCACCTCATGTCCAGTTGGAAGACAGTGACCTGTCTTCTCCCATTTCTGTTCCTTTACCAATTGTGCAGGAGCAGGACAAGGTGTGAGGGAAGATTTGCTTTGATTTCCATTTTCAACAACACAGGGATGGAAACCCAATAAATACAAGACAATAACACTGGCAGGTGGTTGAAATAGATGCAAAATGCTGAAGTAAAGACAGTCCCAGGTGTTTGCCTTTCCCCAGAGGAGGCAGACACATTGGGAATAGCGTGGCTATCCAGCCTTCCAAATGGCAATCTTCCCTTCTTCCCTGCCAGAGCCGCTGAGGACGTACCTGTCCTCTGCCGAGCACAGCGCCTTCACCGCGTCGGCGTGGCCGACCAGCTCCTTCTCCACACTCTTCCTCTCAGCACTGACCACGTAGATCTTCCCTTTGCTCTTGCCCTGCAGCTTCCCACTGCTGCCAACCCACAGCTGGAGGAACAAAACAAACCCACAGGCATTTTCACTATTTCACAGTTCAGTCCAGGACATAGTCAAGGAGGTTTATGTGGCACACATTGGTACAGTGGGGGTTCCCTCATGCTTGGCTGGAAAAGAGAAACACTGAAAATTTCCTTATCAGTACAAACAGGGGCTTGGCCAGCATTGCTCCTGGCCACCTCCAAGTCTCCTCAGCTGTTGTGGCATGAGCTGAGGGCTCCTGGTGGGTGTCTCTGCTCCTGTGCCCCACGCTGGAATGTTGAGCTGTTGGCACTGGGGCTGCTCTCCCTCACCCCTGTGTAAGGCACAGTGTGCCCTTGCATGCAAGAGCAGAGAAAATCCAGGGAAGAGCAACTAAAACTGCCAAGAGAAAGGAGCAGCTGTGTTCTGGGGTCATATGAGAAAGATCAGAAAATGTCTTGGGTTGAAGGGGACTTTAAAAGATCTGGTTTCAGTCCTCTGCCATGGTCAGGGACAGCTTCCATGAGACCAGGCTGCTCAGGGCTCCATCCAATTTGGCCTTTAACAGGATGGGGGCAGCCACAGCTCCTCTGGGCAATCTGTGCCAGGGCCTCACCACCCCCACAGGGAAGATGGAAAAGCCAAGACTCCTTAGGTTGGACAGAAGGCAGCTAAGGAGCCTTTACAAAAGGTTTATGAACTAACAGAAGAGAGATAAGCTGAATGTAGAACCACTGTTCCACCCTGAAATTAAGGAAGTCAGGAACATGTGGGAACTAGAAATAGTTCCGTTTCACTGAGAAGAAAGTACTTCTCTGTACAGGGCTGGCAGGGAAATTCATGAACCTGCTGCTCTCCAGGGAACTGTGGCACCAGCAAGTTCAAAATTAAATCAAAGCCACAGAGATTGGGTCAAATAATAGGTAATAAAAGACAGAGGCCAAGGTGCCAGACAGAACACATCCCATTTCAGATAGACATGGCATGCAGCTGAGTTTCTCCCCAGTTTATTAAAGAAAAACAATGGCTTGTTTTTAATTAAAGCCTGTGACTGACAGCCCTACCAATGTTGTTGTCAGCCTTGACCAGGCTGCAAGTTCACTCTCCATAACTCATTGCTGTGTAGAGGAAACAGGAGTGTGAGTGGTGGCACAGGGTCTGCTTGGAGCCTGTCACTAGTAGTGTCCCCCAAGCGTCAGTTTTTCTTAATTTATTCATAAATTACTTAAAGAAGAGAAGAAAAAGAAAAAAAAGTCTTCAGTAGAACAAAAGAGAGCTTAATGCCTTGAGGGGTTCCAAACAATCCTCTCACTCCCTTGAAACAGAGGTTAAATATATCAGTCTCTGCCTTGGGGAAGAATATCCTAAAATGCTTTCCCATTTTAGTACCAAAGTCTAATCAGAGGGTGAATACAGAGCAAACCTCCCTATTCCATTTTTAAAAAATCATTTTTGAGGAAGGAAGGAGGAAGAGGATTCCAAAAGTTGCTTTCCCAGTAGATATACATTAGCTATTTATTTGCAAAGTAATGTTGAATGGGCCCCCGTGGTAGCACAAACAATCATTTGCACAGCTCCTGACACCACATAAAAGCAGGTACACACAGGCCAATAGTGACATGGCAGAAATCCACTGGCTCCTTTGGTCTGTCCTGAATTAGCAATGTGGTAACTAATCAAGGAAAAGGTCATCTATAAAACCAGGCCAATTAATTGGAATTTGTTGTTTGTCTGGTAACCTTTTTTCAAGGCTTAGTCTGAGGAGCCCTGAGATAAAATATCAAAGGACCTAAACTTTCCATTTCTACAGTACCCTGGAAATGTCAATGGCTAATAAATGTCACCAGACATTTAACTACTGATGAGGGGTTTTGCCTGCCGTGCATTTTGGGGTACACCTGCAACAGCCATTTGTGTTAGGCAGTCTTTAGCTTCTCTGATTTCAAAGAGGAATCTACATTCCAAACCTCGTGTACTTATGCACCCACCCAGTGAGGAAGAAATGACAGCCCATGACAGCTGCAAACAAACAAAACTTCAGGAAAGAAATCCACAAGAGGCAAAAAACAGCCCAGATGTCTCTCACCTGATTTTTAACTCTTATCATACAAGTAATCTCAGAGCAATCCTGAAGATGAATCTTTTGAGGTGTACTTGAAAGGTCTTTGGTGTTCCAAATGTACAGGTCACTACTCCCCGAGTAAGAGGCCCAGACTTCATCTCTCTAAAGCACAGAAATATACACTTAAGCACTGCTGACACAAAATGTATCAAAATAACCAGGGCTTGTAATACTACATGGCTCTGCCTCCTTTAAACTGTATCACCAGAGTAAGTGCAATACCTCTGGAAAGAGCTGGAAGCCGAGAAAAGAGGAACACACATCCTTCAGGTGGTGCTCGATTTTCATCTGCGGTCGCAACTCCTGAGTTGACACTACAAGAATGCAACTTCTGGTACCTTCAATATTAAAGATACAGAGTTAGTAACAGAGGTGCCCACTTCTTCCATCTCTACAAAACATGGATGAAAAAAGCAAAATAAAATGGGACATCCAAAAACTGTCTTGTTTCTTTATGTGAAGATGATTTTTGTAATGATTACAATTTGAAGAAGGGACTTACAGCACCACAGTTGGTCATTATGAAGCTTCATAGAGGTGAGATTTTGGCAGGGCAGCTGACAGACACGGTTCACTTTGAGAGTGCTGATGTTCCAAGCAATCACCATTCCATCTAAACTGCTGGAATATGCTTCACTGTTGGCACAGATTAAAACATTAAGAAGTATAGTGTGCATTCATGTTCAGAAAAGAGTGCACATACAGAAGAGACTTGCAAAATATCCAATTTTGCAGTAAGCTAAATAAATGTTAATTTTTAAATTATCTTCAAGATTATCTTTTACAAACTCTGTATCAACTAGAAACACTGCAGGCCCAGAGCTCAGTGAATGAGAGCACATTACATCACACATGAGGAGTAGAGCACAACAAAACATTCCCTGTTATTCCTCTGAACAATGTTGCCTGATGGATCTTCTCTTGAGTTAGAACAAAAGTATCTCAATCTGTTCTTATTTGTTACTGCACCTGAGAAAACAAATTATACTATTCCTTTTCTTTTTACCTTTAATATTTGTTGTTTTAGAATGAGCAAACCTTTTTCAGAAGGTTCCAACAACACTTAAACAAATTCTTCCTGAAACCCAGTCACATCTGCTGCAGCACTGGCAGACCTATTGACCCTGGAGCTGCTTTTCCCATGAGAAGACAGCAGGTTAGGACCTGCAGCCAATACTCTTCCCAGTGCTACCAAAAGATCAAAAGCATTTTGCCTGAACAGAACAATAAATGTATTCTTTTTTTATAAACAAGCAGGAAAAATCCAGAAGCTTGCTGTAAATATGTTGTCAATGATATGCTCAAAGCAAAAGTGAAGTGGTCTTTAAACTGCATCTGTATTAGTTCTTCACTGGATGCTGCCAGTTCCTGGCTGTTCTCATCCTCATCCAAAAGAGCATTCATTCCTTTATCCTCTTTATTCCAAACTACACAGTGCTCTTTATTTAAAAATGAAATTCTTAGTTGACATACACAATATGGGAGCTACAAAAACGAGCTAAATGAAGACTTCATGAGCAGGACAAACCCTCCCATTTAAAACAATAAATTCTTTCAACATCTAGGAAAATCAAATTAGATTTACCTGGGTGTCCCATTCTTCTTCTCCACAATGATGTCTGTAACATCAGAGCGATGATCATTCAGTTGCTTATTACAAGACATACTGTGGGTGTTGATGATATAAATAATGGAGTCCTGGGAACCAATCCACACTTGACTCTGTTCCACCATGACCATGCAAGTCTGGGGAGAAAGAGCTCAGGGTTAAATAAAGCCTCGGAGAGAAATCAGGCTTTAAAGTAACATGGAAAAAGCTGTATTCAGATGCTGCAGTTTGCTGGTGATCACTGTAGGAGATGAAGACTTGGCTCTCCAGTGTTCTATTCTTTGCTCTGCTCTATAAATAATGAGAGGACAGATCTCTTTGCAAAGTTTATCCTTCAGTAAATAGGATTAATAATTTATCTTAGGGACTGACTAAAGGTGTGCTTCCTGGTCCAAACAAAGTAGAAGTTACAGAGGGCACCAGGGGAACTAGAGAGGTTTGTGTGCTCCTTTCCTCTGGATTGGAAGCCAGTCAAACTGTCCAATATAGCCACACTTTCTAGTTCAGCTAAAAATGGTGTTTAAGAAAATACTGTCTCCTCTACTGTCTCTGGAATGTCCTTCCCCTCCATCACTCTTCATTCATCTCCCTTCAGCCATCACTTGCCAACCTTTTTTGTCTTCTTTTAGGTATTTGACTCTTCTAGAATTCCATCTTTCTTCCACCCAGCTCTTCACCATCAGCTTTACCCCTTCCTTTTGGACACTCTCTCAGACTCACCCACAGAAATCTCTTTTTTATCTTTGACACAAGTGACATGTTCAATCCCTTTTCCTTGTGTACTCTCTACTGTGTGTTTTTCACCCAGGTTGCATGCCTGGCTCAGATTCCCTTCTCACAGAGAGAGTTACTCTTTCAGGTGGTCTTTCACAAACCACTCCCTTTTTCACCTGCTGGTTGAGACACTTTCTTCTAGAGCTCTGTCTCTCTATCTATAGCATCGACCTGGTTTCTTACACCTCCTCCCAATCTCCAGTTCTTCAGTATGGGTGAATTTTTATCTATTCCTAGGATTCCCCTTCTCTTTGGGTTAATTGTCTTTTATTTTTTCTCTTCAACTATTTCAACCCTGCTTTCCTGCCCCAAGGACCCATCAGGCCCTCCCAAATCCAATCCATCACTTCTCACCACATTGACTTGTTTTACTGTTCATCCATTTATCCTCCTTTCTGCTTTTCTCAAAAACCTCCACTTTTCCAGGTTAACAGAAGCCCAAACAACTCAACAACTTTTAAGGAATGATGTGATTTGGGGTCAGACAGGTGACAGCAACAAAACCCAGCTGAAGCAGGAATTGTGATCCTGTGCCAGTCTTACCAGTTTAGAGCGGCCCATTTTGAAGCAGTGTTGCTGGATAGACCAGGTAGAGGCATCAAAGACCACAACCTTCCCCTCATTTAAAGCACACCAGAGTTTTGGATGAGCATTGTCCAGTCTTTCTGAAGGGTCAAGATGCCCTAGAAATAAAGCAGAGAAGATGAGAGAAGTCAAAGAAAACATAATGCTTTTGGAGACCTGTGGGAAAGCCACTATTAGGCAGAGCAGGTTTGTAATGAAATGCATCTTCTGGAGTTTACATCACCAGTTATTGACTGACACAGTTCTCCTAATGCATTGTGCTTGTTATCATCTATTTGCTGAGTTCACCCAATGATTTAATCTTACACTCCAAAGATACTCAGAGCAGAGATAATCTCTTTCATTGATGACTAAGAGCTGAGCTCACTGAGATTGCAGTAAGGCTTTTAAGCCCTATAAATACAACTAATAAATTCACTCACTCTTGTCTACTCCATCAAAGCCTCTCATACTATGAAGAAAGAAAGAAAAGCATCACTGAATCCAGCACCCTCCCCAATGTTCCTTGCACTGTGGCTCAAACTAACTCCCCCCCAGGACTCTAATGAAAAATAAAAACCTAACAATGAATATTGATCAATGGGGGAACATCATCCATCCATCCATCCATCCATCCATCCATCCATCCATCCATCCACCTGGCTCAGTAAGTGAGCCAGAAATCTTAATGAGAAATCAGCCCATTAACACAGAATTGAAGTCTGTGATAAGGCACATGTGCAGAGAAAGGCAAATTAAGACAGTGAAAACTATGCCTTGGAGTATCTTAATATGCAACATTACTGTTCTTCTTAAATTATTTTTCTGGTTTAGTATTCAACACACAACCAGTCCATGCCAGAATGTGAACACATCAGGCAGGTGTTATATTATTCTCTTATAACACCTGGTATTAATACCAGGTGTTATAAGATAATGAGCTTTATAGGCTAATTAAAGCTGGACTAACCTAAAGAGAGCAACACATCACCTTACCTGGAGTATAAAGCAAGACATCTATTGCCTGTGGAAATGTCTCACCAGCTGAGGGGTTGATCTTGTGTTTTAGTGTCTCTGAAGTTGTTTTGGGGACCATCATAGGCACTAAAATAGATTTTTAGAGGGTAATGAAGAGCACATTTAAGCCTGAAATAGAACTCAAATTCTTATGAGATAGCAATTCTAAACCATTCATTCACATTTCTCACTTTTATTTCCCTCTATTTAACTGAGAGCCCAAACATCATTTGTATGAATTCTGATAGCAGAGACATCCACCACCCAAGGAGTCTAAAAACCAAGACAAAAACACAGCATCCAAGATGGAGGCAGAAGCAAAAATTAAAACCAAATCAAACAAACAAAAAAAAAAAAAAAAAAAAAGGGAAGGACAAAAAGGAAAAAAAAACCCAAAACAACAAATCCTAAGCTTTCTACTTAATATTAAATAAATTGTACTTGTGAAAGTGCAATCAGGCTAATGTCTTTTTGTATTTCTACACATAACCAATTCACAGTTTGAAAAACAGAATACACACTGAAAGAGCAGAAAGAGATGATGCAACACCAACAGTCTTTGTAGCATTGCTGTGACTGACCTTCATTTTTCATCCTGTCAAAGTAAGACAGTTTAGAGGCTGCATAGATGCTTTTGGAGGACTGCAGGGCACCAACCACAGCATCCATCAGGAGAACATTTGTCAGTGCTTGCTGGATATACTGAGGATCCTGAAGACAGAAGTCTTACTGTAGTTTATCTGTTGCTCATTATTCTTACAAGACACCATGCTCAAAATCACAACAGGTGCCATGCTTAGCACAAGCACCAGGCAGCTGCTGCCCTGCAGCACAATTCCTGCCACTTGCTGGCAGACCCCACTCCCACATCCCATGTTCCAAGCCAGGTCTTGGAGCAGGGAGTCAGAAGCCAGTGTTATTACAGGAATACTTCAGATCTGACTCTGCCTTGATACAGGATATGCAAACAAAACCATATGAAAAGATACAGGACACATAGGATGGATACCCATTTCCAAGCTGGATCTTTCTTCATGGGAGAGAAGCATCATGAAATTCTAAGATTGGTGCATTAATTACTTAGAACAGAGACAGACAGCATATTCTTCATATTATTTGGTTATAAATTCTCATGTTTATACCTTGTGATCATATGCCATTTTCTTTCCAGCCCACATTTCTTTCACTATCAGGTACCAGAGATCACACTCAGTTTTAAGGTTGGCTTCAAAGACTTCTTTTTTAGATAATGTTTTAATCCTCAGAGTAGGTATTCTCAAAAGAAGGAAAGCTACAGTTGTGCTTTTAACATCCTAGAAAGTTACAGGAAAGAGAAAACAAAGAGAATGTACCCAAATAACAGATGATTCAGCACTCAGCCCACAGGGCAGCTTTGTCTAATTACAAGCCAGATTTATGAAAATAAGTTTAAACATCATCATACAGCCTTGGTCCACAGTGGATATAAGCTGACCCACTGATACCTCAGTCACATGGGCACATTTAATACTCATGTTATTAAACTTATCTACTCCATATCCTGTGTGCTGCACTTTGCACTTTTCTCTGAGGGTTTGATTTTCAGTCATGAAATTTTTGGTCCAAACCCCCAGAATTTTACCTAATCGCTCTCACAGTGACTTCAGCACTGTTTCCTACTCTCCTTACTGAAACTTTATGTTAAGAGCCAATTCAATCTGAAGAATGGGACATAACCTATATCCCCCAGGCATGCCAGAGGAGAGGAAGTTGATGCTCACCTCTATATCCCTGAAAGCAGCAATTGGGACATAGCCAGGACGGCCTCCCTCAGTCAGCAGGAACAAGCGCTTCTGGGTCAGAGCTATTTTTCCCACACCATAGCTGGTTTTCACTGAGCAGGATAACTTGTAGACACATTCATTTTTATCTAGATGCTCAATTACTGCTGGTGGCAGATTCACCTCTTGAGCTTCTGCTTCAGTTTCTTTCCAGTAGTTGTAGAAATCTCTGAATGTTTCAGGATCAATTTGTTTCTGCTGTCCTAAAAAAATTTTAAAACCCCTTTAGTGTGAGAAACTATTAAAAAGATTTGTACAGAAGATGGGTTTAGAAAGACAGTAACTGTCAAATTGTGCCTCTTTATTGCATATAAGTATAGACATTCTAGGCACATGTCCCCATCCCAAGGTTATCTCAGGCACTATCCTGAGATATCCCCCACCAAGGTACAACCATCCCTCACTGAGTAAAATGTGTAACTAAAGTCACTCCAGCTCCACCTAAACATAAAGGAATAGTAAAAAAGTGAGTTAAGAATGGGGAGAAGTTAGAGAAGATTCCATAAAAATTCTGGGATCAGTCAACAGGCTGAACCTGTCTTCTCCCCCATAGGATCACCTGCTGGGTAAGAATCATACTCTAGGCACACTGAATCATTATTTCAAGCTGGCTCTTACTGGGGATTAGAGCTTGTCCATATAAGGCTCTGAATTAATATATTGCTTTAAATGTATTTTTATAGTCAAATATTACAACCAGCAATTCTCAAACTTTAACCTCTGATAATTTTACTAATAGAGAGTGTTCTTCTTTAAACTGTTAGAGTGAGTCCTGCAAGGGTGCTGGCAGTGGGTAAAGGACACCCAGGAGGGGTCTCTCTGTTTGGCAGGGGACCTTTGACAAGTCAGTGGAACCCTCCTCCATGCAGCAGCTGTTCAGTGAAAGGTTTCCACAATGGAACACAGACTAGTCAGACACAAGGGGCTCAGCTCTCCCAGGGCACTGACAGACCAACCAACACTAAGAGTTTGAGTAAATCTCCCTTTTTCATGTGACAATGTTAAAAAATAATCAAAAAAACCCCAACAACCTCATACTCACCTACTGTCAGGGCATCGAATAACCGGTGGATAGTGTCTATATCCCTGACAATCCCAGACTCTTGAATTCTCTTCACAAAATCATCCAGCTGCATGTGTGTTTTTGGCAATTCGAAATTTTTTACATGGTCATCTATTTTCAGAACTTCCCTTTGCTTTTCCATCACTTGACTGATCAGCCTCTTGAGCTCAGGTTTGCGGTCTGCCTGCAAGCGCTCCGAGCGAGGCAGGTTCTCCACTATTTTTCTTACAAGGTCAGTAGGGAAAATTCTTAAGTCTGTTTTTTCTAGGTTCTGAAAGTCAGAAAGTGCATTTAGTAGTTTCCCTTGCATCAAGCTAACAAGGCCCCGGAGGTAGAAGTACCTTGCCAGCAACGCAGAGTTCTCGGGGGGTAAAGTACTGATAGCTTTGCTGAGGTGGTTGAAGAAGTCTGTGTAGTAGGAGTGAACACACTGGAACATCAGAGGAAAGTGAATTTCAGGGATTTTGAACGTGGTGATGGATTTGGAGGGTGTTCTCATAGCTAGAAACAAACACCAAGAGAGTACATTGAGCAAGGAAAGGAGCAGAAGTGTAAATATCTTCACAACCAGCAATACTACAAACAACAAACAGAATCCCCATCACAGCAACAAGCAATTACAAGAAACAAGAAGGATTACAGCTGTGCTAGGGACACAAATAGATTTCTGTATCTCTTGCCCCTATTATGAAAGTATTACCTAATCAGGTAACATCAATTCTGGAAAAGTTAAAGAAAAAAGGGAAAAAAAAGGCCTCATGGAGTTCTTTCTAAACAGCGATAAGCTTAAGCCTGTGTTTAAATTAAAGGTAGTAGAGAACTGGACATAAGGTGGGTGAGGACTCAGAAATCAATTATCCAATATCAATCCCACTGAGACCAATCACTCTTTTGTGGTCCAGCAAAACTTGCAGCAGGCTACAGAGTGACTTCACAAGCCAGGGGAAGCACAGACAGGCCCCAGCTCAAAGTGACTCAGCCCATCACTTCTTCCCAGCGGCTGACAGTGTTCCTGTGACAATTACTCAGTGATGTCACCCCAAAGACAACAGAAGTGTCTTTGTCCATCACAATCTTCCCTTACCAACGCCCCTTTCCACTTTTCGAAGCAAGGAGTTCCTGGTGGGGCCCTCTGGCAGTCTGATGTCCTGCAGGTTGGGCATGCTGATCACCATGCGCCGGCTGGCCTTGCGCGCGGCGCTCATGCGCTTGGAAGCCATTTTCTCTATCATCAGCCTTCTGGGGGTGGGAAACATCAAATCTAACCTGGAAAATAAAAATAACACATCACTAGTTTCAGAACTCACACATACACACTAAATTGCTGCCTGTTTTGTTTTCTTTTTTGTATAATAGTATTAAATCTACAATTTCAACATCTGTTCATGTAACCCTTTTTACAATAATCGTAATTAAATGAGTTAGCAATTAATCATAATCTTTATATTTATAGATGACCTAAACTCATACCAATAGAGACAAAAGGACTTTTATCACTGATACCACCAGAAGATTCAAAACCAGAATAAGAAATGAGAAAACTCTACCTGTCCTCTTCAGACTGGGTACTCAAGTCAAGCCAAGCAAAAGCATCCATCTTTCTGTTCAGACGAGCTTTCAGGAAAGAGTGAAACATGTAGGTCTCTAAAACCTGTGAGACACCAAGGAGTTAACTGTGGATCATTTATAAATTTACATTTTTATTAGCACGTCTTGCTCATTTTTATTACCCTTACCCACGTAAAACTGAGACTTTCCAATTTAGCAATCACAAAAATAAAAAGATTGAAAGCTTCAAGAGAAAACTAATCCAAATCCCATTCATGTTCTGGACTTTGATGATACTTGTTTAGTGGCAAACAGTAATCTCAAACTGCCCTCCAAGAGGTGAAACCAAACAAAAATGAGAAACACTGAGCAAAACAGAGCTACAATTTTAGTATTAACTTTTCTACTTAAAC
This sequence comes from Pyrgilauda ruficollis, assembly GCF_017590135.1. Classification (NCBI taxonomy): domain Eukaryota; kingdom Metazoa; phylum Chordata; class Aves; order Passeriformes; family Passeridae; genus Pyrgilauda; species Pyrgilauda ruficollis. The sequence goes on along the minus strand of NW_024526377.1, from coordinate 8,909,887 downwards.
CAAGTGCTGATAGTACTGTCTATGGCTTGGAATAAGAATTTGGGGGTACTCTAAATTAACATTATGTCATCATACTGAAAAGACAAGTGAATCATCTTTTCTTCCGGTAACCCCAAAAAATTGTTCCCTGCTCAGATAATTATTGTGGTGTCATCCAGAAATAACTTCTAAAAGGTCAAATTGTCACTTTTAGGATAGAGGACACAACAAAAAATGCCAGGTGTGAATTAAAAAGAGGGATAGCCACCACCTCTCATCACTGCACAGTTAAACAAGATGAAATCTGGGATTTGAGGCAATACAACATGTCTATTATACAGATGTTCAAATGCCTCTTACTAATCCACTTGCACAATGTAAAACAGCATCTCCAAAAGCATTAGGATTCCCAATTTCCAGGATTCCTCCAGTAGGTGGCATAGTTTGCTAGCAATTGTATGTCCAGGAGATTCCCAAATCTTAGTCCTTTCTAGTGGATTTTTTTTAGTTTTCTGAATTCCAGACACCACTAGTAACTACTCTATAGTGTGTTATTTTCTAAGATTTACCTGAAAGCAAACCTTCCAATTTGCTATTTGTTATTTAAGTGAATCAGCTGCTCAAAGCTCTTCTTCAATATGTACATCTGAGTTTTTAGGTAATATTAAATTTCAATTAATAAAATTGCCACCATTTCATTTATAGCATTAGAAATTGCTGGTGAAAATATTTTAATTATTTCTATTAATCTGAAATCCTGGTCAGAAGATTTCCAATCAATTTCTTTCCTGAGGATATACTAAGATTTTCATTTTAGTCTGTTTGTTTTTAAGAATGTTTGCACATCGCAACAACATTCCATTGGAAGCTTTATCTATTTATAAACTTATTTAAAAATAATTTATTTATTTATAAATAAATTTATTTATTTATTTATAAACACTGTTTCTCATGTAGGATTTATTACTTTGTTACCTTTAAATTTCCAGATATTGGCATTAATCCTAAAATAAAAAATTATTAATAGCAGATAATCACAGCACTGAATTTACCTTTTTGTAAAATGGTTGGTCTCCGATTGCCCTTGTTTTCAGAAATTCTTCACTGTTGAACACTCTGTGTTCATAATTTAGATGGTCTTTTACCTCCCTGGAGACAAAAATAAATAAATAGATAAATCTGCTTGGAGATTTGTAAGCAAAACGTACTTTTGCAATAGCAGCAGCCCACTGGTACTACCAGAAATATGCTGCAGCATCAAAAGACAAAATAGAAAGGTGCTGCAGTATTAGAAGGCAAACTCAGTTTTAATGAACAAATGTTACTGAATCATAGAAAAAAGAATTCAAATTCTTACAAGTAAGGTAGTCTACCTGCTGCCAAACACACATACACTCTGTAAGATTTAGTAAACCATGAAGGAGAATCTGTGTAAATCATGATTTAGGCTCCAATCTTGGATTTCCATTTACATACACAGTTCCTGACTCACACACAACCCATTGGAGCACAAAAGACAAGTGCACTTATCATGGGCAATTTGAAAGATGTGACCTGACCTCCCACTGTCCCATCACATTGAATCTGTAACAGGCACATGAAAAACAGGGTTCTTACTACATCTTGTTAACAGTTTATCCAACCATATGGGGTCAGGAAAAGATATGGTCAATGAAAGTACATAGCTCCATGTAATTCTATATAATTTAGCCCTGTCTGCTTTAAACATGGAACCTCCACACACAAAATCACTACAATGCTTTGCTGGAGACAGAACAACTGCATTGAAGAGTTACTTTCCTTCACTCCTGGATGCTGGCAGAGTTAGAAGATAGAAGAAACAAGGCTGAAAAAAAGAACAAAGAAAAAGTTTGAAGGAAAGGAGAAAGAAAGCAAAGAATCAACTCCTTTGTGATACATATTATCTCTTAGAGAGCAAAGCATCTGTTCATTTTTTGCAGCCAAATGTTTAGTGCAATAGAGTTCAATCTGTTATGAGCAAAAATGTATTTTTTTCTCATCTTTGTCTGGAATTATTGTTGCCAAACACTGAAATCCACAAAATCCCACTGTAGAAATAAATGCATTTCAGATTCCATAATCAGCTATCAGTAAAGGCTGTTCTATTCCTCACACCCAGCAGCTACTGTCTTTCCTGGAGGGTCCAGACACCTGCAGGAGCACTCCTTAAGCTGATCCCATAACAGACACCTGGTATTTGGACTCTGTAAATTAACCCAGCTCCTTCTGACTGAAAGTGTCAAGGAGAATTCCCATGAGCAATTCAGTAGCTGACCCAAAGGGAAGAACCACCTCCAGAGCAAGAGGTCACATCATGTTAAAATGCCAGTCCCAAACACAGCCAATACCTCACATATTTTATCATAGAATTATGGAATTCCCTGGAAGGGTCATTGAGTCCAGCTCCTGGCCAATTGTCCCTTCTTGTGCCAACACTTTGCCCTTGAGCTTAAACAGCTCCTCTCCCTCCATTCTCAGGTGTTGCACTCTTCAGGTATCTCATCCATTCTCAGTCCAAACACACCCAGGTGTTCTGATCTCTTGTTCTTGCTTTCAGCTCTTCTACGCTGTCCTGGTTTGAATTCATGTGCCTCTAACAAGAGGGACCAAAACTTCACTGATATCCCTGCTGGGCTTTAAGCTTTTCCAAGGACTGCACTTCTCTTCCTGAAATCTTACAAAAGATAAGCTCAAAAGCAGAAGAGTTTTATTTAATATATTTGAGCAATGTATATATATATCAAAACATCAATGACTCGTATTCCATCAGGCTACAGGACCTCCTTCTCATAGTCCCTAACAAAACCTAAGCTCTACAAAATATCTATAAAGCAAGACAAAATGAGAATATTTTCACTGATGCTTGAAGTGCCTTAACCAGTACCACATGCTCTCACAATGGAAACTACTACACCCACTTACCTGAAGATATTAACAATTAACTGCAACATGGTTTGCTGCACATCCATGTTCAGTTTCTGCTGCCAAGCTCTCCTGCGGGTTTGGAGCTCCCCCAGGTCTGTGCTGGCTCGGAGGTGGCAGAGCTCCAGATCAAAGTGCAGCTGCAGACCCTCCACTCTACACACAGAAGAAAACTATTAACTTACATCCTAACACCAACAATTTTTCCACACCTTAAAAAAAAAAAAAGTAATTTAGGCCCTTGCATCCTAATCTTACAGCTAGAGAAGTGCAAGATTGATTTACAAGTGCTGACAAGCTAACAAGATTCTAGGGAGCCCCACTCAATCAAATCACAGTGCACTCAGTCTTCTTTGTAAAATTCAGAGTATAATCTGTATCAATAATAAAAAGAAACAAGCATTCCAGTTGTTGCAAAATAATTTGGTGATTATGACTGCTTCAAGCCACTTCTACACTAATTAATAGAAATTTTCAATTTGCCATTTTTTAAAATACAGTGGGGTTTATATGAATGAAATAATATTATAATAATAAATAATACAAATTAAAAACTTGGAGCATCAAGCATGGTTTATGCACTAAAATAGACACATCTTCAAGATCTTGTCACCTTTTTATGAAAGTTTCTGCTGCTTGTGCTGGAACATCTGGAATCTCAAGTTCCTCTTCAACCATTTTTGAATGTGAAATATCTCCATTATCTATATTAATTAGAATTAAATCTTCACCTTCCTTTTAACAAAAGAAAATAGAATGACTGTATATTTATTGTAAAAATATTTACTTCTTATTTACATCCTTCTCAGACAATTAATTTCATCAAGGAGGTAAACCAGAAAAGGACTAAATTTTTTTCCACAAGTAGAAAATTGTACAGATAACTGAACAATTACATTCAAGAAAAATAAATGCAATTGCCTTAACAGATGTTAATCCCAGTACATAAAACACTTAATGATCTAATATTCCCTAATATGGAAGGGGACAAATGCACTGCAAGTAAAAATTGGGAGTGGTAATGGTGTAAAACATACCGTGCTCACTTCATCAAAGTGATCAATATGACATCCCATGAGGAAAGATGTTGGAGCCATCACAAAATCCAGCATTTGCCTGGACAGAATGGGCACAAAAGTGTGCTGCCACTGAAGGGGATGAAGGTACAGCATAAAGCATTCAGCAATGAGTGTCAGCAGAGCCCAGTCAGAAGAGAAGAGAACGATTCTCTGCTCAGTCAAAATACAGGTCATAATCTGGAAAACAAACCCAGAATGTTTAATGTTTGCAAAGAGGCATTTAGAACACGCTAGAAAGGCAAATGTTTCATTTGTTTGTGAGAGTCAACCTCAAAATTCTCATTTTTAGTAGTTACCTTACAGATTTATAAGATGAAATAATTCCCATTTCAAGATGCATGAGCTGCACCATTTAGGATTTGAGATGCTTTTATTCATAACATGCATGTTTTGGCAAAACCCCCAAAAAATAAGGCAGAACTGCCAACTCCCATGATTGAAGAGGTTTCTTAGAGAAAGTGGCTCAGATAATTCTGATGACCTTTAACAACATAACTTCACAGGTGGCCTTTGAGCAGGGAATTGGATCAGGAAACCTATAAAGGACACTCCAGCTAATATTATTGTAAGATTCTGTGAAACACTGAAAAAAACTCTTTGCAAATAGCTTTTTGTATTTTGTATTTCCACACCATTTACACCTTATTTGTAGAAGTGCCAATTGTCATCAATCCTTCCCACAGGCCGCTTTCTTAAACATGAAAAAAAATTATTATAAATCTTGTAGAAATGCATGTAGTGAAAATTAAAAATAAAATCTGTCAATTGGCTTGGGTCTTAAAATATATTCTTAAGAAATTTAGCACCTATTTCTAGACCACAGGCAAAGAAATGTAATATCCCTTAATCTAATCAGATCTATGAATAACAAAATATCTTAAGAATTATAGTTTATTTTGCCATAGCTCCAATATTCAGAACTAAGACTATTCTGAATTCCTGAGTTTATAAAAATTTTTGAGTAAATAAACATCTTGATTTTTTTCCCTAAACTACAAATTGCCAATACTGATAATCTCTAAACCTTTAAAAGTATGAGTTAGTTTTACCTGCAGCACCTGCTCTGGCTTGAAACACAGCAATGGAAGATGGAGATCCAAGTCAATAATTGGACTGTCTGGATCCTCTCGTGAAGGAATTATTATTTGAAGTGGTTTCATATGAAATACCTGTAAAAACAGATGGTTTCTGTTTACTCCTTAATGAAAATGTTCCCACTGCACATTTAATTCAGGATTTTAGTTCCAATTACAAAATACTAACTTTAATTGAGAGAAGAAGACAGGTATTTGCACACTGCAGACAAGTAAAATAAAAAGAGAGGAAAATATTAAAAGACATAATGAGTAGTTTGAAAGATTAATATGAACTTGTCTACTCTCATTCTCATAGAGTGATTGGCCAGTAATTTTTTTTAAATAACATCTTTTAACATAATTAAACTTGCTTTATTATAAGCATAACAAAATAATTTAATTTATATTTGTAGATACAACTGGGAAAACAAAACTACTGATAAAATTCATACAGGAAACAGAAAAAAATATGAAGAAAATAAGTGAGCATAGGTTGTCATGCTAAGAAAATAAAACAAGCCAAAAGGAATGAGGTCTCTCAGTGTTTCAGATACTTCAGCTCAAATCTCTGGGGGTCGGGTCCTGCACGTGCTGCACATTTCAGCACTCACAGCTGGTTTAGCCAATCACTCAGATATTTTCCAGCTATGCTATTTTCCCTCCCCTCCTAACCCCTCATCCCAGGGTCAAGGAAAGCAGCTAAGGAGAAGCCCTTGGCTGAAGTTCTGCTTCCCTAGAAGCCACTGCAGTAGGTAGTAAGAGTGTGTGCTGAAATCACTGACCCAGCTGACATCTGGCTGGACTTGGGAAGGCTCAGAAAGGAACAAGTACACAGCACTGAATACAAATGTTGATGCGAGTTTCCCCTCTCAGCTTGGTCTTATCCAGGCAGCAGCCAACTCAACATTTCATCCACTGCACACTGTTCTGCTGCTCCCAGAGCTGCCCAGGCATCATCTCACACCACAAATAGCTGGCATGAGCCAAAGCCTTCCCAGAGGAGTACTGAAAACTAAAGAACATGACTGGTGTGCCAGCACTCCAGCCTGAACCCTGGTCACACTGTTATTTTCTCTACTAATTTTTAAAACACAGGTATTGACATAAGTTTCACATCACCAAGTAATCTCTGACCTGACACTCATGAATGTCACCCAGTTTATTGAAAACAACATCTTAGTATCTTAGAAGGCATAATGTTAAAATCATGATGAAATTCAGGAGGAATAATTACCAAGTGGAGTGATCCTGGTGGGGGGCTGGGGATTAAAAACAGCTTTGCTGCAAATTCTTTTATGTGCTCCTCGACATCTAAATCCCTCAAAGGTCGTAGCTGCACTAGTAAGCTGTAATTAAATGATAGGAAATTACTTATCAATAGTAACATGCAAACACAAAAAACTCTTTCTGCTGATAATCTAGAAAAAAATTATTAGGAGTAATGAAGCTATTATTTCAGCTAATTAATTTCTAATTTATTAGCTACTTGAGCAGCTTCATTAAATTTTAATGATGCTTCTGTGTCAGAAGTAGAGTTTTTTTGTACTCCCATGCATGAAATACTGCTGCATTATATCCATCAGGGGACACAGCAGAGTGGTTTGATGGCCAAAGGAAACCACATGTGAGGTGAGATGGTGAAGTGTAGCTACAGCAAGTGTCTTCTAGAGACTGCTTGAGGAACCAACACCCACAGCTGCAACACTTGGTGCTCCTCCATCCCAAGCATCAGACACCAGCTCTGAGATGGAAAACAGCGCCAGAGGAAAAGAGAGGTTGTAGACCCAAGTTTGACTGCAGAGGAATGTGAAGCAAGAGCCATATTTAGCATAAGGTTTAGGCCTGTATGGACACTGCTCTTTGCTGTCATTCCCACCCACACAAAGAATAAGAACATTTATGCAAACCTGCTAAATGTTTCTGGTTTTAAACTGTATTACCCTAAAAAAGGTCACATGGTTTATATTATACACCAAATAAATTCTGGAACATTTAAACATACACACAATCAAGACTGAAAACTAGTAACTCCCACAGCATTTCTGAAATGTAACAATTACCAAGTTAGGTATTTGTGGTCACAAAGGGTGTTTTGTTCAATAGAAGACTCACTTGCATGTTTATAGCCAAAACCCCAAATATTTACAAAATCAGAAATCTAGGCCTACAAATCTATATATAGAGAAACTAGGAACTGAATATGGTTGTCTTCTCCCTGGAGGTTTTACTTCAGTTTGCAGCTTTACTGGTTTCCTGCAGAAGAACACTTGCTCTTCAGGAAGGAAGCAACTGAATAGGTTAAGAGATATATAAGGATCCAGGACACCATATTTGTGTACAGCATTTAGATTCCAGAAAAAAAACCAAAAAAATATTCTGTCATATATTACTGGCCTTTCAAATGAAATATTTAAATTCACTATTTTCCTATATAAGAAAGCCCTGGGCTGTTAAATAAATATTCAATAAAGTCCATCAGCTCTTCAGGGGTGCAGAGAAAGGGGAATTTAAGAATTATCAAAGAAAATCAGACAGTTGAATCAACCATTTAAACAAACACTCTGTCACACTTAGTGATGCCTCAGATTTGCCCAAACAGAGTAAGCACATCTTCCTTTTTTCTCTTTCCTTTGAGACAAAAAGCTCTTATCAAGACAGTAAATGTCACCACAGACACAATGTGACAGAGAAAGCAGCAGATGTACAGAGAGGACAGTCAGAGCTCCCCATTCAGGACGTGGTGCCCATTAATGCAGCCTAACAGCAGCTGACAGCTCTGCACTGCAAACGTCTGCAGAAATAAATGAAGCAATCTCTGAAACACTCAAGTGGAGAGCTAAGGAGTTTATGAAGCTTTCATTACTGCTATTAACTGTCCACACACAGGTGTTTCAGAAAGCAAGAGCAGCTCAGAATAGGCCCTTTGTACTGCCTCAGTGCTGGGAGTTATTTGCACACTCCCACCTTTTCTCAAGGCAGCTGAAAGGACGAATACACAGGCTGGAAGATTTACTGTTTGAATGGAGCTTATTCATCCATCCAAGACAGGAGTTCATCCAGGAGATTACTGCCAGGAGTATTTCACTTTTCATGCAGTATAACAGATTGAGGTAATACTACATGTGCAAAGTGCCAAAACCTCTCAAGTTAAACCAAATCTTTTCAAAAAATGTAGAATAATCCAACAGCCACCATGCTGTGAAACCATTTAGGTGCACATCTGCTTGCTGTGGAGAAAGACAGACACACCTCACACAAAATGTTCTGGATTTGGAAGCACTGAGTGCTAGCAATATGCAAATTAGTTACAAAATTAATGGCATAGAATACAAAGACCTTCATTACTATGATGACAGCTTGCAGATTCCCTTGCAGTTCAAAGTACCTGCATGGATTTACATCTTGATGTTGCCTGTGCATCTCAGCTTGGTTTAATTTTCAGCTGTGATTTCTACTCTGACACTTGAAAAAGTTTAGGGACCTGGATTTTATCTAGGAATAGTTATGTTAAAAAATATATACTTTTGATGATTGTTCTGACTGAAAACAAGTACCACCTCAAATTCTGTGCACTTAGGTATTGAAGAAAATAATCTATGCACAGAATTCTGGAGGAAAAAGAAACCTTTTGCTGCAAAAAATGATCCTGAATGGAAGCAGAACCCCTTTAGATGCTACTTCAAACTTCAGATCTTCAGGAGCAACAGCATTCTTGCACTAGGTATCACAATGAAAGGGCTACACGCTAGAAATAGGTGGTTTGAGGTCCACCAGCAAGCGCTTTCAGAACTCCTGACTGCAGAATGATTAATCAGTTCAAGCATCCTGCAAAACAGCTCTGCAGCATACCAAGGATACAAGTGTGCTGTTGAAGGTGTTATTATTTGTTAAGTATAAGAGGCACTGCTACCTGAGTACATTCAAGCAACAAAAACACTTAATTAGATTATTAACCCATTGGTCACCTGATGACACACAGTATCTCCCTTTCTGGTTTACAGAAACACAATGTCAGTGCTTTGTAATGTCCCAAAAAGTCAGAACATCTGCAGCTGTACAGGGCACTTCACTCAAAATATCTCATAGAGGTCTTGGCTGCAATTGTTTATGTTGCATTCAGAACAGCCACACACCCCAGCAGCTGTTTCATGCCACATGGAAACATTTCAGTAGTACAACCAAAATAAGGAAAACTGGTACCTCTCCACCCCTTCCCTTCCCTTCCCTCCACCCTAGTGTACTCTGGCACAGTGAAACACTTTTTCTAAAAAAAGAAACCCAAGGCACCAAAACCAGAAGGGCAGACATTCTGAAATGAGCCATTAAATACTATCAAGAAAAAGGAAATTAAAAAAAACCCACAAAAACCCAAACCAAAAAAAAAACCAACCACCCAAACTAGAATAAAATTTAATGGAAACCTAATCAGTTGAGTTTCCAGCACCGTGGGAAATGCCAACACCAAATTCAGCTGTGTCACTGGCATTCACCCCGCCTCCAGTTACACACACTCCTGTCTCACAGATGCAACAGCAAAAAGGGGAAGAGCTGTGCAGCTGTGTGAAAAATTCCCCAGTTAAAAGACCAAGACAACACACAAGACTAACATGGAGGGTTATTGTCCTGTTGAACTTCCCTATAATTATTCACATATTTACAAATCACTTTAAGCTCAGATTGTACAGTACTGATCAAATGAGCTCCTCTCAGAAACCAGTACAGACTCAAAAGAGAAAAGCCAATGTGGACATGAATGCTTTAAATAGGTGCCAAACCCTACTATATGTGATCAAGGCAGAGGTGTTTAATTATAAGGTTTAAATAGTTATTAAGTTTAAAATACCCACCCAGAGGCAGAAGCAGATCTAGGGGGTTAATTCCATCTGGTTACTGTCTCCTCTAAACAGATACAAGAACTGGAAACACATTTATAATATCTGGAATTTTCCATGGCTGTCCTGAAGATTTTCCCACTTCTCCCTGAGTGGGCTCTTTTAAAATCCATTTGTTAATTGACTGCTTATCCCAGCTCAGAGATGTCTCACTTCAGAGAAGAAATTACTCACTTATGAATACTCTGCATAAACCACTGATGGGTTCTGTAACTGTCTAGCTGAATCCATTTCCCACCCGGTGGAAAGCTGGTGTGAGGTGAGCCCTCTCACAGGCTGAGCTCACAGTAGAAAAGCAGCAGGAATCCCGCTATAAAAGCTGAATGGAAACAGTAGCCACAGCTGTAGTCACAGCTGGAAGAGTTCCACATGCAGATTAGCAGCAACTTGAGATTTGAGGCTTATAAAAGGCAGTAGTGAATCAGTTCCTGCAATACCAAGAGCTGATGTAATTCACTTGAATATAAAGGGAGGGGGAGAGTGATCTGGGCAGGAAAGGAGAAAGGAAAACAAACATTTCCTTTTTATTTCACTGAACATTTATTTTGATTTCACACTGACCTGTGCACACCCTGTTTCCATTATGTTGAAGTGCCTTGTCCACATTAAACCCCTTCACTAATGCTTTAAAAATGACAGAGCAGAGGTACATGCCCTTAAAAGGGCTGCCAGAGTGACTAATTTCTGATCTCACAGCCTTTTTCAGTCAATGCCTAAAATGCCCAGGAGGAAGGCACTGCTTTGCTCCTCCAGTGCTCTCTTCATGCAACCTAGGGAAAGCCAGTCAGTGCTTCAAGAAGATCCAAATCCACAGCAGAGGGAAGCAGAGGTGCATGGGCTGGGGAAATTATTGCTCAGGTTTCTTTTGGTCTGGAGCCAGGTTAGAGGCTGGGGATGTACCTCAGCTGGCACCCAGGGAGTGCACCCTTGCTCCTCTGCTTGGGATATGAGCACCAGCAGAACACAGGGGAACACTCAAGCTCCAACCTAAAACCCCAACATCTTTCAATTCATGTACAAGAAGCAAATACCTGCAACTGGGTTCAGATTTGACTTGAGAAAGCTTAACTGAAATTTAGTGAAGAAAATCTCTTCTACCTTTGGGCAACAGGTCTGCAAATGAAGACACAGAGCAATGGCCAATGTACCCAGGCAGATGTGAGAAGGTTTTATTCCAAAACAGATGCAAATAGATCTTAACAACTTAACAATAAAGTAACCTCAAAATAAGAGAAGTTACTTAATAACATGATAGATCCATGTTCACTTACCTTTTACATCATCTACACTGCAGAGTATTTGACTGTTTCTAACCAGTGTATCCTAAGAATTTCTCTTAGTTCTACAGCATCCAAGTAACCACTCTACTTCCTCAAGTGACTTGGATTATTTCCCTAATGTGTCATTAACTGCTTATTAATACATATATTCACATTCTTATGACATTTATTTGGTGCATTATAAAAAGCTTTTTGTGCTTTGAAAGCGATTTTCATAACAGTGGAAAAAACCACTCCAGAAAAAGCCAATAATGTCTGTAAAATATCAATTTCCTACACATTAGCAAAAACCCCCAAAGAAAATGAAGACAACATCATAGCTAATACCCTTGGTATTTGCACTTACTGTATGGGCAACACTGACATAGCATTTCTTCTTTTCTCTCCCACAAAACCTTAACATAAAACTAGCCGCTGCTTTGGCACCACACAGCTCTCCTGACCACATAAAGCAAATTCAGGTATTAAAAAGCTGCAATCACTTCCAGCAGAAACACACAAGGGAGCAAATCTTACCATGAGAGACAATCCTTGAGGGCACTAAAATAAGGGTATCTGGATATAACACAAACAGCACAGGGTACAAAACAGACAGGCACCTTCCCAGTCTGTGTGGATTCCCAAGGGCCCTGCCCATTCGAGGAGCTGGAGCCATCCTGCAAGAAAACTGCACATTAATGACTTTATGTTAATCATCAAATTATGGCTGATATTTTCTTGAGAACCTTAGAGATGTGATATCCAATTCCCTCTATATTTCAAAGGGATTTTGATGTCTATCTCCCTTTAGGTCTTCAGAAAAATGTCAGCCTACAAGACTTAGCATGTATTAAAAAGAATTTCAGCACAAAATGTATTTAGAAAGAACATCTTTCATTGTTTGGAAAGAAAAATCTCTACCAAAAAAAAACCATCCAAGGGATGCTGCTCCTAAATATCCAAATCTCCAAAATGAAATCCATAACAGTTTTTCCTAATGTAGTGTGTTCCAAAGTACTTCACTTAAAATGGCAATATAAAAGTATGATTTGTCCTGTTCTCCTCCTAACATAAAAACTAATTTGATAACTAACTGTTAACTAATTTGATAAATTAAATCCCACATTATTTTCAAAAGGTTTTGCTTTTATATATTTTAATGTTTCAACAGAAGAATGAGTAAAATAACATACTTGCATAGACTGGTAGTACTGTGCAACAACACCATATGTTCTGTTACCACAGACATCAGTAAAAACCAGGAAATGGATGTGGTCCTCTTTTAATTCAGAAGATACATAAAGTCCTCCTGAAATTAAGGCAGCAACCATATTTTTAATTATATATTTAACTACAGTTGTGTGAAAGACAATTCATGACAAATACTGCACACTACCACTTCATTTCAAGAGAAACGTTTCATTTTAAGGGATTAAAATGAAATATACAGTCCACTTGAACTAAAGGCTGTAAGAGGCTGTAAGCTGCACATTACTGAAGAAGCGAAAATGAAATTATTCTGCATTTTCAGAGACAAGATATGCGTCAAATACAAGAAATGGGTTTAAATCACTTTTTTTCCCAAGATATTAAAAAGGTCTGCAATAATGACACACATATTAAAATTTCTTCAATTAAACGTGGAGGAAATATTCACTGCTTCAAGTACATCAAAACACCAAATAAAAAGTGAGAGAGTACTCAGCCATCTTGGGATCAAAAATAATTTTTCAAGTGCGTGCATATCTGCACTTCACTCAAACCAAGATTTATCAACAAGGGCTAAAAAACAAGGGCTGATCTATGGGTCAAGAAATATTTACATTAGTATTTACAGTTCTCAAGAAGAAGCGTGAACCCTCCTGTACCTGGGAAGCAGAGCTGTGGCACAGCAATAAGATCAATGTCCTTTGGAACTGCCACATCTTCTGTGTCAGGTGCTCTCTGCTGCCCGTTGAGGCTCTTGACATTTTCAACCTTGGGTCTCTCTTTTTTCTTTCGGAAGGAGCGGCGTTTGCTTTTATTCAAGTTACTACCAGCATGAATCATCTGAACATCATCTCTGCTGATAAATGGAGGCACAAATACAGAAAGAACTTCTGGATCAAGGGGAGGAAGATTTCTGAGTTTTCTTTGAGTGCCCTATAGAAAAAAAAACCAACAAACAAAACAAACTCTAGTATGACACTCATCCTGATATGTGGGGTTTTTGTCATAATTTTTAACCATGGTTTTCTTCTACCCCTAAAATGGTGGGTTTCAAATATACTTTTCTGCTTCCTAAATAATTGATTTTTCCTTTTAAGTTTTTGTTTTATACATGTTAATGCAAGGAAAATGGGCATTTTTAGCAGGGAAGGAATCCTTCATCATTCAAAATGTCCCATATCAGTATTATGCCTTTGGCAAAAGAAAGTAGCAGATATCAAATACCATATTTCCTCCTTTTCAGTGTTAAGACATACTTAAACTATATTTAAAATAAACACTGGCAACAAAAAAAAACCATGGACAATAAATAAATGAAAAGAAACAGAAACAGCTGAGCCTCTTAGATAAGTCTTTGTTTGACTTCAGGAAAAGCTTCCTTTCAATTCAGAATAAATAACGTGCACCAAAAAAAAAAACAAAAAAAACCCTAAACAACACAAACACAGACTTTCACAAGACAATGTTTAACTACAGAAGGCAATTAACAAAGCACAATTAAAAACTACAATCATAGTTACAACATTACAATAAATACAACTTTAAGACAGTGAAGCCATGAGAATCTCTCCATATACTGATGACTCAGTGGAACAGGCACCCCAAGAGCAAGTATGAAATTACAACATTTTTTGCAAAGTATGACTGGTCTGAAAGCCCTCACTGCCCTGCAATGACAAGCTGTGGGGGAAGTGATCAGAGAGATTTCCTCATACTGGGGAGCACTTTTTGTATTCTTGACCATACAGTTGAGCCAAGTAGCTGCATTTCTAATTACTTCACTGTAATTTTAATTCTTCCTGCAAGGTTAAAAAAACAAGTAAAAGCTTTGTTTAACCAACGGATATTTGGAAACAGGAAAGGCGAGCCCCACCGTGGTAAAAAGTTGTTTTGTTTTTAACTTTTTACAAACATCTTCAAAGTCAGAGGAGGTGAAGCATACATGCTGCTTTTATCACCAGATATGATGCAAGATGCTCCTTGAGAACCAGTGCTGGCCTCACCCATCATTTCCTTATTTTTTTTTAAATAGGTACAACATAGAAAGCTCTGTTGCCTGTGTTCCACTGTCCAGGTTTTGAGACAGAAGTCTCAGCTCTTACATCCCAGCAGATATGTCCACTAATAGTTTTCTTTCCCACATTTGAGCATCATAGGAAAAATGTGAAGGAATGCTTCATGACATGTCAGTTAAGGTCTCTTAAATTCCATAAACTAAACTGTATTTATAATAGGATATTCTAAAGAAACTACTTTACTAAAAATAAGAAGTGAAAAATGAACTTTTAATGAACAAAGAGCCTGAACTAGAAGTAAATTGGAGTGGAAAAGAAAAGTTCAGGTAAGTATCCAGTGGGATAGTCAAAAGATAGCAAAGACTTTAAAAAGCACATCATGAATTGGGGTACTGAGTGCCACATCCTCACATGCTAAGAACTTCAAGTGCCATTTCCTTAGCTGGCAGCTGACAAAGGCAGTGAAGAAACTGGAAACACAGATAAACTCACCATGATCATCCTCAAACTAACATGCAACTAAACATTTCAGGAGGAAATCAAGAATTAAGGCTCAACCCTGAGGCTGTTATGCAAGAAAAACACAGACAGTACTCCAACAGCAGCATTTTCAACTTGGCAGATTTGCCCTGCTGAGGTTTTCACACAGAGCTGCTTTGACAGGGCAATCCCTGACTTACACTGAGGCACCTCTGTGCTCCGAAGTGCTGGATGGCAGCCAGCAGTTTAATGGCCTCACAGCCTAACAGCTCCTGAAATGGCAGATCCTTGATGTCTTGAACTACTACAGAGACATTAAACACCATTTTTCCCTACAGAACAGCATTGTCAGCACTGTCACTGACCCACTGACTCAGTCTCCTCCATTTGAGTCAGCTCATATTAATGTCTTGGCCAAAGTCACATTTTTACTCCTTGAGTTCAGGGATAGTGAATAGGCAGCAACAGAACAATATTCACTTGTTTCTGCTATTCTTTGAACATTTTATCTTTTCTGCTGCTACTGTTACTTCTTCACTTTGAAACACTTCCCTTTTGCAGCTTCTTGCTACCGAATCTCCTTGCATCACACATAGCTTCTTGCAAACAGCAGTGGGGGAGTTTACTCCATCCCCATTTGATGTTCCTGTAACAGCACTGCTGTAAAGGACACTGATCCGAGACAGATTTTTACAATGACTGCACTATTTAGACACAAACAGTAGTGTGTTGAAACCACAAATCAGAGCATGACTTCAGCTATCTGGTGTTTCCTTGACCTCATTCTCCTCTTCCCGTCATTGAAGAAGTTAATTTCACTTTGAATGTCATGAAAGAACTGGTTTCTTTAACAAATAATTAGGCAGGGAAAGTACGAAGCCTCAGAAAAATTAGATTGGGCAGGACAATTAGGTTGTAGCAATAGGACAAAAATGAATGGTTTTAAACCAACAGAGGGCAGGTTTAGATTAAATATTAGGAAGAAATTATTTATTGTGAGGGTAGTGAGGCACTGGAACAGGTTGCCCAGAGAAGCTGTGGATGCTCCATCTCTAGAAGTGTCCAAAGCCAGGCTGGATGGAGCTCTGAGCTAGCTGGTTTAGTGGAAGGTGTTCCTGCCCCACAGCAGGGGCATTAGAACAGGGTGATCTTTAAGGTCCCTTTCCAACCCAAACAATTGTAGGATGATCTCTGCAGACTCTTGTGCAACACTTTGCTCAAACTAATGATAAGGTTGACATTAGGTCTGGTTGCATTGGGTTTCATTCAGCCAAGTTTCGGAAGTCCCTTGGGAAGGAGATTCTTCCTCCCTTATGGCCCAGCCCCCAGCACAGATTCTTCTGGTCTCACTCTTGTTTGCCAGCAGCTCTGCAGTATAAAGATACCCAAATGTGGGACAGTATTCCAGATGTGAACTCAAGGGTTTTGAGTAATAACAATAATAGTAATAATCCCTTCCCTTTGTCTGTGAACCACAGTCCTGATGATGGAGGCCATTACACAGTTACTTATCAGACAATCACACAACAGCTTGGGTTGAGAGGGACCTTAAATTATGATCCCATTTGAATCCTTCTGCCATGGGCAGGGCATCTTCCACTACCCAAAGCCCCACCCAATTTGACCTTGAACACTTTCAGGGATGGTGCATCCACAGCTTCCCCGAGCAACCTGTGCCAGTGCCTCACCACCCTCACAGTAAAACTCTCCCTAATATCTAATCTAACCCTGCCCTCTGTCAGTTGAAGCCTGTTCCCCCCGTTCCACCACTCCATGCTCTTGTCGGAAGCCCCTCTCCAGCTCTCTTGGAGACCTTTCAGGTACTGAAAGTCCACAATAAGGTGATCCCAGGGCCTTTTCTTCTCCAGGCCAAAGAGCCTCAACTGTCAGCCTTTCCTCACATGAGAAATGCTCCTCTAATAATCTTTGTGGCCCTCCTCTGGACCCAATCCCAGGAGCTCCATGTCTTTCCTGTGCTTAGGACCCCAGAGCACTCCAGGTACAGCAGAGGGGTTGAATCTCCCCCCATTCCTGCTGCCTACACTGCTCTGGATGCAGCCCAGGATCTGGGCTTGTTTGGCTTTCTGGGCTGAAAGTGCACACAGCCAGGACATGTCCAACCTCTCATCCACCAGCACTCCCAAGTCCTTGGCAGGGCTCCCTGCATCACCCAGTCTGTACCAATAGTAGCGACTGCCTTGATTCAGGGGCAGCACCTTGCACTTGGCTTTGTTGATTCCCATGGATTCATTTCTAGGGCTTTTCCAGTTGCTTTTCACTGCAACAAGCACGCACTGCTGACTGATGCCCAATCTGATCACACCTCATTTCTTTCAGGCACCTTGACAGCCAGGGAGGCATTACAGAAGCAGGAAAAATTGTTTTGCTGAAAAACTGTCTGCATCAGCAGGGCCAGAGAGCATGAGACAGCTCCCTACCACTGACTGTGGTGGGCAGATACAGAACCCACTGATGGAACCTGTTGAAGATCTGAGACACGTCACAGACAGCTTGCACACGCTTGCCAAAAGCCAGCTTTATAGCTGTAGATAACTTAGGGAAAAGAAACATTACTTCAGTACATTTCTTTCTTACGAAATACACACTTCCAGTGCTAAGAAATAAATATCTAGCTGAAAATAGCAGCCATTGATCTTTTCAAATTGAAATCTCAGAGTGACAATTTTCTTGGCAATAAGGATAAGCAATGGATGACAGCCCAGAAACTTCTGTTTAAGGAGCTTCAGTGGAAAACGACTTTTTTTTTTTTTTTTTTTTTCCTGGAGTCCCCATTGAGAACAGGTCAGTCACAGAAAACTTTTCTCACTTTGGGAGTGGGTTATATCATTGTCCCATTAACTTCATTTGCTTTCTCACTCCATGTGTAAGTACAGTTAAGAATGCACCAACACACTGTGAAGACCACGATTTGAAGCACTATCAGGATTTTTACCCGCTGTTTAATCTGTAAATATCAGCAGAGATCCACTACTTTCATTTGGAACGTCATCTTCTCTCAGTAAAGTCTTTTCTTTCTACAATCACTAAAATTAGCCATAAAAACATATTCCACTCTCCACTCTATGTAGATAGTGCTGCAGGAGGAAAAGGAAGTGGAGTAAATCTGTAAGCTTTCCCTAAGACAGTGACTGAAATCCCCGTGATGCAACAGCTTGCACGGACTTTACTGAAGTTCATATTGACAAAAGAAGGGACCACTTTCTTTTCTGATACCTTTTTGCATCTTGAGCAAAGAAATAACTCAGAACCTGCAGTGGGATTGGAATATCAGAATGGCTTCTGCTTTCTGCAGCTGATTTCTTACTTGTTGTTCCACAGGCGTTTTTTTCAGAAAGCAGTGAGAACTAAGCAACTGGAATGAATAAGAAATTCCCTTTCCTTTGGGTTCACTTCTCACGCTCCTAATAAAACACCATGTACACACTGATTTCAAAAGTCTGGTGCTGACATTTAGGAACTATTTTCCCATTCTGAAGGTACACATGAGTGAGATCCTGGAATGTGAACGTCTCCTTGGCTGTTATCACTTAAGAAGCTGACATCAGCAAAAGCAGTCTCCTGAACGAGTGAACAAGCAACAAGCCCAACAAAGACTTCTTTATCTAATGCTATTAGAGCGCAATCAAATTCAAGTTCAAGCAGAGCAACTGAGAGCCCTGGAAGCTGTCTGGCCTTTTTTTTTTTTTTTTTTTTTTTTTGCACGTGCTGGCACCACTGCTCTTAGCTCATAGGTATGGAACAAACCCATCAGCACACTTGAACCGAGCAGAACCAGGAGGAGAGGGCTGTCATTGTGAGCCCACGTGTGAAAATTATAAACAAATTCTAAACCACATATTCAAAGCAGTAAGCGACCCACCAGCTCCTGCCGTGTCCAAGTGGTTCAGGTTACGCCAAACTCAGAGCACTTGAGCTCACGGGGATTTAGATCTCGTGTTTTCCTGAGGATACGAGCTACCAGGCTTTATTCTTTACTTTTCTCTCCAGCGGAAGACAGGTCGTGCAGTAACACCCAGCAAAGAACGCATCGTTAAGCGTTTTGCTGTCCCTGCTTATAGAAACCTACACTGAGTTCTCCATCTAAACTCAGACCTTTGGAAAAGTGCAGCTACCTGACACCGCTACCAAATTCTCGCTGTTTTGCTGACGCTCGCCTGTCAAAACAACTTTCTCTTGGGATATTTCAGCTCCACGCGCTGACAAACCCAGCCCCACGCACTGGCACCGCCCGCCCGAACCCCGCTCACCTGGAGCAGCGCCCGCACCCGCTCTGTGGGCGCACCGACCAGCAGACAGATCTCCAGCAGGCCCGAGGGCAGCACGTCCTCCATGGCACAGCCGGGACAGGGCGGCTCCTTCCCCGCGGGCAGCGGCTCCTTCCCTCGGGACAGCGGCGCCTTCCCGCCCTCAGCGCCGCCCGGTCCCGCCCCGCGGGGTGGGGAGGAGCGCCCGCGCCGCACGCGGGAACCCTCCCCGGCCGTCGCTACTCTGCGCACTTTGATTGGCTGTTCCCCTGTCACTCTAAGGAGCTATGGCCAATCAGAACGGTAGAGCGTGCGGTGGGCCGGGCGCGGCTTTGGGGTGAGGTCGCTGCGGGTGCGGAGGGCTGGGAGCTGAGGTGCTCCAGTTTGAAGTGTTGAGGGCTCAGGATTGAGGGATGGAAGATAAGAGGTGGGAGATGAGGGGCTGGGAGCTGAGGTGCTCCAGTTTGAAGTGTTGAGGGCTCAGGATTGAGGGATGGAAGATAAGAGGTGGGAGATGAGGGGCTGGGAGCTGAGGTGCTCCAGTTTGAAGTGTTGAGGGCTCAGGATTGAGGGATGGAAGATAAGAGGTGGGAGATGAGGGGCTGGGAGCTGAGGTGCTCCAGTTTGAAGTGTTGAGGGCTCAGGATTGAGGGATGGAAGATAAGAGGTGGGAGATGAGGGGCTGGGAATTGAGAGTGGGAAGGATGAAGTGCTGGAGGATTCTGGGCTGAGGGGCTCAGGGTTGAGGGAGTGAGAGCTGAGGGGTTGAGGGGCTCTGGGCTGAAGGCTGAGGGAATGAGGGTGCACAGCTGAGGGGCTGAAATACCACTGGTCCCATTAAAAACTAGTGATGGGGTTTGTGGTTTACAGCCACATGACTTCCACGTTGATATAACCAAGGACTATAATATTGCTTGTTTTAACCAACAAGGTGAGGACCTAACTCAAACAAGAGGAGTCCCCAGTTGTTGCTCCCTTAGCACTGTTCAAGACCAGGCTGGATGGGGTTCTGAGCAGGCTGGCCTAGTGGAAGCTTCTCCCTGCCCATGGCAGGGACTTGCAACTGGATGATCTTTAAGTTCTCTTCCAACCCAAACCACTCCGTGATTCTTTCCTCACCTCGTTTCACTGTCTCACCGGGGCAGCCCCTGGGAAAGACACTTCCCGACTCAAGGTCGAGTTAATTTTTCTCCACGGGCTGTTTTCCTCGTGGGGCTGTTGGCCAACAGGGGTTGAGGTGCCTCAGGGCTGCCTGTCGCCCTGTCAGATGTGGGTGATGTCATGGTCTGCCTCCTTGTGAAGCACAGCCATTCCCTGCTGTTTGCTGCAGGTGACTCAGCAGGACTCTGTCACTTCGTCAGGACTCTATCACTGCCACTACACGGGAGTTGTCTCTTTACACTACCACGGGTCACAGTTTCCACGGGCTCTAAGCACAGAGCTGGTGCAGGCAGTGCCGTGTTTCCCCTCTGGAGCAGCAGGGGCACAGCACAGGGAACTCCGAGGTTTCTTCTTGAGCTGCTTAATCTAAATACACCGTGAGTCACTCCGTATGTATTGGCTCTGTGCAGATCTACACTGAGAGAATGTAATTCCTCCGGGACCGGAGCATAAAGTACCCGAAACCAGAGATCGGTTTCTCTGAAACTGGAGGTACGAGATAAAGTTTCATCACAACCACAAACATTTTTTTGTGGACTAGTGTTCCGGTATTTTAAATACAAAAACATTCCCCGTCTAAATGGTTCCAGGATTTAATGAACTTTTTGTCAGTTCAGGGGTCAAATCAGGTTTCCTCAAAAAGTGTAAAGAACGAGGCGATTTTATTATTTCATGGGGGTTTTATTATCTGAATTTTTGTGGTGTTAAAGCTCGGGATTGATGGCCTCTGGTTGTCTCAAATTTTGGAGAAGACACACATCCAGAATATAGGAAACTGTTCATATAGCAGTGACTAAAAGAAGAAAATTCTTGAAAACCTGGAAGTTTCAGGGATCACTTCTCCAAAGTGGTAGAAGAAGATCCAAGGCTCAAAGATTTATATTCATGAACTTTGAGGTCATAAGGGATTCCTGTTTAGCCTGTGTCCCAGGTCACAAAATCAGAGTAAATCTTGTATTAATGCTGTAACTTCTGGCTGAGGCCATGCCATAGGAATTGTTAACACTCCCTTTTAAATGTTCAGCATCTCATTTTTACTTTCACTTTTTAGCTTAGCTCTTTGTCACTGGATCATGTTACATTGGCTGTTGTTTGAACAGACGTTTTGCTATGAAAAGTCTTCTCTCTGCAAAGTTCAAGATTATTAATCTCTATTTCTAAATGATTATACAATTCATATTTTTAAAACTTCTGTGTATCTTTTCTCAAAAATTTCAAAATTTTCCAGTATTATTTTTGAATTAGGAACACCAAAGCTGTATTATTGTTGAATGCTTAGTGGTAAATCACATTGCTGTTTCTGACTGATATCTCCACCTAATTAAAACAGAGACAGACAGATACATGAATCATTCACAAAGGGTGTAGTGTTTAATTAGTTATCCACTGCAACATGATACAGTTTTCTTAGGGTTATTACTTCCAGCATGACAATCCTACATCTTACATTGCTTGATCTATGACTATGACCAAGCATTTGACCATATTATAAAAAAATTACAAATGAACCAAGGCTATTAAGCAATTCAGGTCACCCATAGTTAATTAATCTGTATCACGATCGTCTTCTGATTTTTCTGCTATCTGCAATGATAAATACAGGATGATTCTTGTTCATAATTAATGTAGCACTCAAAGCAAAGATATGGTGAGGTTATTATCAAAACAGAGCTCCAAGATGAAAGGTGCTAATGTTAATCTGGCAAAATATCCAGAACCCTGGAAGCAGGAAACCTGCTATATGGGGTCACTGGTAAGAGACAGAATCATTCACATAGAGAAGGATTCCTCTGTGCTAAAAGAGATTAATGTAGCTGAGTAATTTTCTTCCTAAGAAAAATTGTCAACTGAGGAAGAAATGCCAGCTTTTAATATGTGTTTTCTTTTTGTAAGATCACAAATACAGTAAATGTTTGTTTATTAACTCTCTGAGCTGGTACTGGCTGCTGAATGCAGAAAAAACCTGCAGTTCTTGATATGTCTTCAACATGGGAAAGGCTTTATCAGACCTACAGGGCCATATCTGAATAATTAAAGATTCTCTTGGCATAGAATGTAATTTACCTTCCAAATACAGTGTTTCTGTTTTAGCCAGACTGTTAAGGGGAGAAAATAATTTCACAAGCTGTGTTTCTTCGATGTGATCTTGCTTATAAAATAGCTGAGTGACTTGTTGAGTTGTAGACACCTCAGTCCTGAGAGATGTGGGACAGATGAGGAGTCTGGACTATGAATTTCACAGAGCAAATTTTCAGCTCTGTAAAGAATTAGTGAGTGGCACCCCCTGGGAAACTGCTCTCAAGGAGCTGAAAAGAGCTGGCAGCTCTCTGAGGACAAAATTCTTTGAGTGCAAGAGCATTTAATTCCCATGTGTAAGAAATGAAGCGAGGATGGCAGGAGAATGGCATGGGTCAGTGAGGACCTCCTGGTCCACCTGAGGTGTAAGAAGGAAATGCACAAGCAGTAGAACCAGAGACAGGTATCCTGGGAAGAATATAGGGATACTGTCCAGATGTGTAGAGATGGGATCAGGAAAGCCAAAGGCACAGCTGAAGCTGAATTTGTCAAGGGATTTTACAGATGTGTTGGTCAAAACTGGAAGACTAAAGAAAGAGTCCACACACCCACCCCCCCTCCACCCCCAAACACAACAGATAAATAAGACAAGAGAACTGCAGAAAACCAACACAGAAAAGTCTGATTTTCACTCATGCTTGTGCCCCTCTCCAGAAAGTGCTGAAAACTACACAGTGACTAACTGAGGGCTTGTTCATCATGCAGAGTTTCACCATGATGGGTGTAAGGTCTGCAGGAATTTTCATTTTGAAACTGAATACAGCCATCACTCATGTTCTGCAGGTTTATTATGGTTAAATCCTTTTCTTGGGCTTATGATCAAGCCCATATGATTTAAGATCAAAATCATTCTGTAAGAGGTCACCAGGTTGAGCATAGGCATGTCTGAGGGGAAGGAGGACAGTTCAGAGATCTCTGCACCTATTAACAATTTTATTTGCATCTTCTTTCTTTTTTACTTGGCTTGTCTGGTTTGTGCTGTCACCATTTAAGGCGCAGCAGTACCTGTAGGTGAGAACTGAAACTCAGACCACTGCTGCCTTCCACTGCCTGGCTCACAGGAAGGTACATTGTCCAGAGAGGTGATGGGTGCCCCAGCCATGGAAACATTCAGGTCAGGCTGAACAGGGCTCTGAGCAACCTGATCTGGTTGAAGATATCCGTGATCATTGCAGGGGGATTGCACTTGGTGACCTTTAAAGGTCACTTTCAACCCAGACTATTCCACAATTCTGATTTCTGTGTCTATGCTAACCACGACTGCATAAATAAGAAATCTTTATTCTGTCCAGTAAGAACTGTGTGTTTTAGCCAAAGAGAAGACAGGACACACAGCTTGACCTGTGCTGCTCTAATACGTATCAGACAACTCTTTGCAATCTGGAAGTCCATTTAAAAACACCACCTCTCAAGATTTTAAACTCCTTATCTCTGAACACAGTTTTTATCATTAAGGTCATTCATAGGGCGAGGGATTTATTTTGAACAAAACTCAGGGAGTCAGGTTGACGTATTCTCTCTAATGTTAGCATTTCTCATTTTATATTCCTTCTTCCAGAATAATGAAGCAGGAGACTTCTGGGAATCTGCAGTGAAAGATCTTTACTGACAGACCTAACATTTCTTTCATTCAGGACAGTTCACTTTCTAAATTTACACTAAAATTAGCAACCAAGCAACTACTGACTATGCAAATCAAATCAGGATTTTCAAATTAGGGCTCTGCACAGACTTAAAATTCCTTTCTCAGTGCCTCAGAGACTTATTGTCATTCTTAATAATGCTACAAAAACCTACTATGAGAATTCTTTATTGTTGCAGGTGTTGTCCAACTGAGTGCAATGACTTTGGCCTCAAAGTCATTCTGTAAGAGGTCACCAGGCTGAGCACAGACATGTCAGAGGGGAAGGAGGACAGTTCAGACCTATTAACTGCACCTATTAACAATTTTATTTGCATCTTCTTTCTTTTTTACTTGCTTGTCTGGTTTGGCTTGTCTGGTTTGTGCTGTCACCATTTATGGTGTTACAGAATATACATTTTCTGCAACATTGACTGTCATTTGTCATGCATCTCTTTAAGAATACATGGATGTTTTTCACTAGCATTACAGAAAAATACCAGCATGGAGCAGGTTTTACAATGTATCAATGTGGGATTGGTGTTCTCAGCTTGAACGTGCCCACGTGCTGGAGAAGTCACCTGCTGCCTCCTATTTCCTCAGCTCTTGACCTATGGAAATGTACCCTCTATTCAACCTTTTCTAGGGAAATGCCCCTTGAAGCTCAGATCACTGTGATTTATCCACATGTTCTGAAGGATTTTGTTGTGTTTCTCTGTCACCTCTGGGAAAGGCAGAGCATGTACTAAAATCAGGCAGAAAAGCTGTGCTGTCTTCATCCTCAGAGGTTTTCAAGAAGAGACTGAAGAAAACTCTGAGAAAACTGGGCTGATTTGACAGCTGACCCTGCTTTGTGCAGGAGGTTGGACTACAGATCTCCTGAGGTTCTCTCTGACATGGATGATTCTGCCATTCTCAGGGGCTCTGTGTACTAACACAGCAGGAGGGTTAAAAAATTGTATGTGAAGGAAACAAGATGTTAGAATTACAGCAAACAAAACAGGGAAAATCCTCAGCCAGTTGTACAGTCAATGACCTTTCAAATGGACACAATTTTTTTGTGATGGGATAACTGAGTTCCAAGGAAATAGCTTTGGGTGTCAATGCAGCACTTATTTCTCATCACCTCTATATTTCTGATAAGGATGCTGGCTGTAGTTTTATTTAAAAATAAATAATAAAATTGTGAAAGTCCTAGGAGGGAAAAAAAAGGAGATTATCACAGCCCCCGCATCTAGAGAGATGTAGCAACACAGAGCTGCAGAGCTGTCAGACCTTGGCAAAGAACCAGATTAATGTGAGTGCTCTGAATATTAGAAACACTTTGCATTGTAGATACTGTGAGATACTCCCGAGGCTACAGAAGAGCTTATTCCTGAATCTCATCACTCCAGGGGCAGTTTTAGCGGTGTTTTATTTATGTGGGATGCATAACGTGTCCCTCAAATCTCACTGGCTTAATATGACATTTATTATACTTCCAGTTCTTTACCATCTGGCACAATCTCAGGCAGCCAAGGAGATTTTGCAGCTGCTTTTTATAGTAGCATTAAGATTTCATAACATTTGTTCTTTTACAGCATTGCTGTAAGAGAAATGCAGACTCAGAATTCCTGAAGTGGTGGGACAAGAGAGACAAGAGGTCAATTAGTTCACAAAGATTGTCAGTCAGATACAGAAAATAAAATTTCAGGTAGACCAGGTTTTGTGTAATAGCTTCTTGTATACATCACTGTAAGAAACCTTAAAATACATCAACATAGATATCATCATTCATAACTATGAACTGCTTTTTTGCTTTTTTAAATTTAATAAAGTATGCTTGCTTTTTCTCCCTGGAATCTGGGGAATCTCTTGAGATACCCCACTGTGTTCAGAAAAGAACTTTCAGCAGTTTCATAGCTCAATAAAAGCACCATATAGTAAACTTTACCCTTAATTAATTTTAGCTTAGTTCAGTGCATATTAAAAGCCAAACACTTTCCCTCTTGATATTTTGTAGCAGCCCTTACATCACTCTTTTTATGAAAAAACAGCATATGTAAACAAAATTATCTTTGTTATATAAGAAACAATCTTCTCTAAGCTGCTGAGCTCTTTATATATGAAAAGGTTTTTCATTTTTAAATATTCACATAACAAGGCTGTTGAAGAAGATTAATCCAAGCTTGGCTCCAACCAGAATAGCCATCTTATTTTCCATGTAAAATAACCAGCTTTCAAGTGACCTCTGCTTATCTCCAGATAAAAAATGCTTTAAGAAGAACCACAGAAAGGCAGCACAGACCAAGTATCCTTTAGAGCAGCCTAATACAGAGAATTCACAGGTATTAGGGAGTGTGGCTGTGGGCAGTGTGAGACCATCCTAACTTGTCAGCGTTCCATGCTGCCACTCCTCATTCCTAGCAGCCAGTGCTATGTTGTGGAGCAAAGCCTCCTGGAAATCTTTTGCAAGTGCAGAAGGGACAGAACAATCTCACACGGTTGTATCCAGAGCTAGGAAGATGTGGACTAGAGAGATGGACCACAAGGTGGTTGAAAACTGCCTGGACCATCACTTTGAATGGTTGGAGTGAACAGCTTGAAATCTGACCTGAGTGAATGGCATTCCTCAGTGTTTGATACAGGGCTAAAAATACTTGGCATCTTCCCCATGGATGTGGGCCATGGAGTGAAAGATGTCCTCAGCAAGCTGTGGATGCCACCGTGGGTGAAGGCTGAAGGGTGGAGCGGCTGTAAGAGAAGGCTAAGGAGAATCCAAGTGCCATTCTCCTGAAGAGGGGTCATAAAGAAGAGCAACACAAACTCAGAGGCACACAGTGGGAGCACAAGAAACAACAGCTGAAAGTTGCAGCGAGGGATTTTTGATTGAATACAAGGAAAAGAGTTTTCACCATGAGAATGATTAAGCACTTCAGCAGGTTCTCCAAGGAGCCAGTGTGACCTCCTTCCTTAGAGATTTTTGAAACTTGGCTGGATGAGAAGCAGAGGAACCCGATCTAACTTTGAAGTTGTTGCTGCTTTGAGCAAAGAATTGGACTAGAGGCCTCCAAAGGTCCCTTCTAAACAACATTTGTCTTTGATTCTGTAATTAAACCCATATTGCTTTATTTTCACCCAAGGTTCCTTAGAGATTTAACAGTGAAGCAAAACAAAGTTCAACTATTTGCATGACTAAACATGTGATCTACTTTTAGGTGTACTGGTATAGCACTATAAAGGGAGTGTATTTAAATATTGCCTGACATATCAAATATAGGAATTAGGCACGTGTTGCTGTGTCATGTATGACTGAAACTGGGCAGAACATAACCTCATAAATAATTAACTCCTAGTTAATCATGTGTCAACTTCTACAGTGAGAACAAGGATGATTCTGCACAACTGACTTTATAGAGAAAAGGGCATTTGTACAAACACTACCCAGTAGTCTGTGCTTGTTTTCCATGTTGCACTTCTAATGTTTAAAAAAAAGAAAACAAATATTGGGTTGGAAACCTTAACTGACAGTGTGTCCTCACTGTCTTGTTTTCTGTGGCTCTTGTTTATTCCTCTGTAATGGCTATTTCAGTTTTCTGTAGGGGCATCCAGTTAGTTGAAGAGCAGAGAGAGTATCTCACCTACCAGGGTGAATTAGTCATCAAAAATATTGAATAACTTTTGGAGCAATTTAGCTTTTCTTTTCTGGCACGGTTGAATGAATCTAATGTTGTTTTCCTTGTTTCAATTTATTGTTCTCTGGTGATTTGAAAATTTTTCAGAGTTAATTCACCTGTAATCTATAAGAGAAACCCACCAAAATATAACATTTAACACGAGGAAGTAACATAAACTGACATAAATGGAAATTACTGAAAATTATAAAAGTGTGTTCATATTCCACAAAGATTAACCTTATGTCCAATTTTCAAGTGTCAGAAAGAGCAAACCATTAATGACATCTGGCATTCCTAGTGCAGGATGATTCTCCTGAAGGGTGGCTCTTCGTTTTCTGTGTTTGCAGAGCACACACAACACCAGGAGCCCAGCTTGTTTACCTGCCAAGTTATAATATGTTACAGGAGTGTTCATGGTGACTGTGGAAAAAAAGCAACAAGAGTTCTTTTATTTTATTAAGCGTTGTTGTGAGGGCAAAGACAGTTACTGGGGTGAAAAAGGACTTTGTCATATGATTTGGGAAAGCTTCCTCCTAAGAGAAGCAGTGACTCAGAAAACATTGCTCATAGCTCCTGAGATTTTGTCACAAATTTTGTTCACCTACTGAGACTAAAAGTGATGTAATATAAAAACATATAGAGTTATAGTTTGTATTAAGTTTGTATGAAAAACTAAAACCAGGTATAGTCCAAGCTAGATTTAGAAATACATTTCTTATTACTTTTCTAGAGAATGGTAATTACTTTTATGTCCTGGCTAAAAAACTCAGATTGTTTAGAGTTTTCGCATAGTGCAGACTGAACACATAAACAACAACATTTTCTTATTCGTTCTGTTCCCGACTACATTTTTTGTATTGGCAAGTTCACTTGCTGCATCTCTCCTAAAATTAAGCGTTCAGCCCTTTTTTTTTATTCCTCAGAATCAATCCCACACAACTCATTATCGCATTGCAACCTGAGACTGGAAATGCCTGAGGGCGGGAGGCGTTTCTCCGAGTGGAGCTCAGTCATCCTGCAGAGCAAGGCACCGGTCCAAGGCTGCGGAAACAGCGCAACAATAACCAACTGCCTTCTGGTATCTCTGTTAAAGTTCTCCATTGTTTTAAAGGAAAGCTGGTTTATGTCGTTCAGCAGATTGCCCCGTTCGGCCCCTTCACCGAACACGGCTGGAAGGGACATGAATATAAATTGTGAAATACATCATTCTGCATTGTCTCTGTTGCACCGAAGGAGAGGTGATTTTTAGAGCATGTTAGGAATGTGCAGTTTGGCACAGCTTTGTGTGCCAAACACACATTCCCTTTCAGACCTTTCTTCAGGCACTGCAAGTTGCTCATAGGTCAAAAAGCCAATCATACACTGATAGAATCCATGTGGCTTTGATGACCACAGTACATGCTGCCCATAAAAGCTGGTCCAACAAAATTTCTGGTGCCTTTCCTGTCTTTCCCTGGCTATAATTACAAAAAAGCAGCATTGTTTAATTGAGAAAGCACATTAGTGGAGTTCATAAATGAATCTACAAACAGATTTTCCTGAAAAGTCTCTTCTTTAATTCATATTTCTCTGGGTTTTCTCCCACATTTAACAAGATTTTTCATGGAAGCTTTCTTACAGAGATTTGCTGCCAATATATTGCAGCACCAGTAGGGAGCTGACTGACTTGAACAAGATACAATCACCCCTTTATAATGACATGCATGATTACCCCTGCAAATCATGCAATTATGATAAAGATTTCAAAGGAAAGAAGGTAATTTATTTGTGCACTGTCCAGAAACATTCAGTCTCTCGTGGAGCAAAACCTGAATCTCAATATGGAAGTCTTTAGAGCAACTGTAACAAGACCAATCAGCTCACCAGGAAGAAATCAAAGACTTTATTATTAAAGCAGTGCCAAGAAAAGTGCTACAAGGCACTGTGCTGCAGTATAGAGTTACAATGTGCTATAAAGGCTGCATTTATTTCAATATTAACATCTTTAAAAAGCAGCAAATTTTGTTTGTGAGACTGCAGCCCTCGAGTTTCCAAGTGATCTGGACCTTTCTAATTCTTGTCAAATAACAACAGCCAAGCCTTCTGTTTTTCAGCACAGCCAAAAAACAAGCTTTAAACATAAACAGCATTACAGCTTTGGCACTGAGGGGAATTTGTAATTCAGCACTAAGCCAACTATTGAATTTATTTTTCCTAGCACCTAAATACCCCATGGGGCTTATAACACCACTGATGCTCGGTGCTCCACAGCCCCATGGCACAGAAGAACTTACAGAACGCACAGCCAAGCAACATGGGCTTGTTTTGTCTTTATTCTCTGAGTACAGATGGCATTCAGTTCTGCTTAGTTAAAATAAATATCAGAATTTAAATATAACAGCCACATCCTCCAGACAAGTGATTGCATAAATATGCAAAGTCTGTGGCCTTGCTTTCATATTAATTTTAACTGCATCTCACTTACATCATCAGGCAAGATTTTCTCCTTATTATCTTTCACTACCTGTCTCATTTCAGACAGCAAAGCCAACTCCAACACATTCCCACTCTATGATAACACAACATCCATGGCTACCTCTCAAGTCAATAGTAGAGCTCTGACATGGTGTGCTTACCCCTCCAGCTGCCAGTAAGGAAAAGGAGAAGGTGAATGAGATAAAGATTCAAAGGTTGCCAGTGCATAAGCAACAGATACTGACTTCTGCTTTCTCATTCTGTTCAAGGTAGAAAGAGCATGCCCAGCTCTTCACAGCTCTCCCATGAGATTTCTAGCTCAGGTCATCACATTCGTCCTGTTTCCCGTGCCAGGGAGTGCTTAGTCTCAGCCAGTCATCTGTTCTCATTCCCTAGGATGACAGAGATTGCCTCTGATCACAGTAACCTTGAACTATGTACACTAGAAAAATAGGGGCTTTTTCATTATCCTCTAGTTTCAGTGCTCAACATTAGTTAAGGTTGTTTTCACCCGGTAGCTAAAGCATCACTGAAAAGCATAATGGAAATGCCCACTGAATAATTTTGTCCTTTGTCATGTACAAGACCTTTTCTGATTTGCCACAGGGGAACATGCAAGGTTTCTGTGAAAGCAAAGGGTCAGGATGGAGGCTGAGATCATCAGGTTTTTCAGTTGTACAGCGTTTTACAGAGTTTACAGACTGCCTGACCCTTACCTTTGGAAATGGAGCTCTCAATAGTTCCTACAGAATTCATTAGAACTTGTACTCCAGTGGTGCCTAAAGCCATCAGAATACAGATTTTGTTAAATGCAGTATAAACTCGAAATCTTTCCCTTAGGGAACATTTTCTCTCCATCTTTTCTCACCCTCATTGCATATTCTGCCCCAAGGCAGAATGGAAGCAGTTAGTGGTAGCTGTAACATGACTGCTGTCATGTGAACACATCTCACTGCAAACTGTGGGGATGCCAATACTGATTTCTCTTCTCAATTTACAATTTCGTGGCATTCAGCCACCCTCAGTAATGGTTAAGTCTGGATTGCAAATTTGTCTCTAGTCTCCCTCCTGCAAATCATCTACCCATCCAGTTTTAATTCCTTCTAATTGATTAAGTGAGGTGAAATTCCCATTCCTGAGCACCCTGTCTAATTTCCTTGTTGGCCCTGCTTCAAGCAGGGGGATTAAGCTAGACACCTCCAGAGTTCCCTTCCAACTTGAGTTTTCCTTTGATCCTACATTTTATAAGAGATGGTGCATTGAGTGACCGTGTCCAGGTGTTGTCAGTGGAGGAGCTGCAGGGGTGGTGATTGTGAGAAGAGGCCAAGGACTCCCCTATGTCAGAGCCAGCTCCAGCCAGCCCCAAAATGGACCCACCACAGGACACAACTGGGCCAATCAGCTACACTGGTTGCACCTCTGGGAAACAGTTTAGAAAGGACAAAAAAATCTTCACAGCAGCTGAGAGGAGTGAGAAAAATGTGACAGAAACAATGCTGTAGACAGCAAGTTCAGTGAAGAAGGAGGGGAGGAGGTGTTCCAGGCAGATTCCCTTGTAGCTCATGGAGAAGATTGTGCATGTTGTTTCCCTGGAGCCCATGGAAGACCCCTCTGGAGCAGGTGGATGTACCTTGAAGGAAGCTGCAGCCTGTGAAGAATCCACACCAGAGAGCTCGGCAGCCTGTGGAGAGGAGCCTGTTCAGGAGCAGTTTTCCTGGCAGGACCTATGGCCTATGGGGGACCTGTGCTGGAACAGTCTGTTCCTTAAGGTCAGTATCCTATGAGAAGGACACACACTGGAGCAGTTACAACTCTTGAAGAGTTACAGCCCATGGGAAGGACGCACCCTGGAGAAATACATGAAGGATTCTGTCCTGTTAAAGGGACTTCACACTGCAGAAGGGGAAGAGTGTGAGGAGGAAGGAGCGGCAGAGAGGAAGTGCCATGGGCTGACCACAACCCCTATTCTGCATTGAACAGAGAGAGGCAGGGGTGTACAAGAGTTCAGAAGAAAGAAGTGAAGTTGAGCCTAGGAAATAGGAGAGAGAGGGAGCAAGGTGTTTTCAGTTGTATCTTTTCTTCTCACTATCCTGCATTATCTTTAATTGGCAATATATTAAAATAGTTTTCCCAAGTCTGTTTTGCCCACGATGGTGACTGGTAAGGGATCTGTCTGTCTTTATCTTGACCTGTGAGCTTTTCCATCTCATTTCTGCCCCCATCCTGTTGAGGGAGCGGGAGAGCAACTGGTTGGTGTTTGTCAGCCAGCCAAGGTCAAATCCACCACTGCAGAGACTGAAACAATAAAACTTTTAGTTGTCAATTTAAATTCTTTCAATTGTCAGTTTAAGTTCTTTACTTTCATTGCTGTTTTTTTGGGTAAATAAATACAAGCTTGATACATATAACACAGATGATTTCTCAACAGGTTAAGAAAAACAATAATTCAGTAACAAGGCAGTACTAAAGGCTGGCACACCAGAGTTACTGCAAACTGAAGGACTGACTGGTTTCATATCCAAAGGTGAGCAGGAGTCATTGCTATCTACCTTCCTCCACTGAAGCTATTTTCTTTTTAAGTTTTAATCCTCTGCTCTCACTATTGTCCACTTTTTTTTTTTTTTTTTTTTTTTTTTTTTTTTTTTTTTTTTTCCAGAAGCAGGAAGAAAATTACTTCTGGTAGAACTGAAAGGAATAAGTAAAGTACAAGCTTGGAAAAAGGCTGCACACATTTACTGGTGAGTACTGTGCAGTGTTTATCTTGCATGTGTTGATGAAACCTGCTTTAAATGTTTCAAACTGGGTTCTTGCAGATCAAACAGAAACAAAGCTCCCAAACCTCAGCAGCTGCAGGGTAGTAACAGGCCCAATGACAGCTAAGGAATTAGCAATGCCAAGTGAAGAATGTCACAGTGGATTTGCAATTAGATATTAGGAAGAAATTCTTTACTGTGAGGGTGGTGAGGCACTGGCACAGGTTGCCCAGGGAAGCTGTGGGTGCCCCATCCCTGGAAGTGTTCAAGGATGGAACTCTGAGCAACCTGGTCTAGTGGAAGGTGTTCCTGTCCATGGCAGGGGCTGGAACAAGATGATCTTTACAGTCTCTTTCAACCCAAACTCTTCTGTAATTCTGTGATAATGATTTTCCTGGGAAAAAAAGGGGAAATGCTGTATGCTATTGATGCATTTATATGACAGATATGACACCTGTTTGTGGTGCCCTGTAAACATGCATGCTCTTCCTGGAAGGAGCCTGCCTTTGTAAGGGTGTGCAAATATCCTGGATGCAAATCATGGAACTGTAAACAAAGGTCCACTTTTGACTGGTGGTGTGGGCCGATGTGGTATAAGAAGACAGTTGTTTCTCTGTAACCAGATAATACCTATCTTCCAAGAAAACCCACAAGTAACCAGCTATGCAAAAGCTGGTGACAGGTAAGGCTGTTCCACAGCATTTGAATTTCTGAGCTTCACTGCCAAGTAGTTTTTTATGTTAGCAGGTCAAAGCAAGTGTTCTCTCTAGCCTGTCATACTTCAGGCCTATAGATACTGCTTACACCCAGCAGGATATAAAGATGATTGCTAAGTTTTGAAAGTGTACTTCCTGCTTGTAACAATTGTGGAGCAACTTAGACTAGCATTCAAAATGACATTGAGATGAGACCACTGAGAACAGAAGGATCTTAGACTGGATTTCAGCTTGGATACTTCAGATGGTACCTAAAGATTGATAAATATGTGATAAATCTTAGTTGTTCTAGTATGGGTACTGAGATGCAAGAATAAATAATACATACATATGGAAAAATTGCAAGTTTCTCAAGAAGCATTTGCATGTCTGCATCTTTCCAGCTACAGCTGATGAGGAAAAAATCCCACGGTGGAAGTCATCTGGCATAGTCTGTCATTAGAATGACTAAGCAGATTATTATGGAGGGTTTTTGCACCTTTTTGTTTTGACTGCTAACAATTACTAAGACTGGCAAATGACTCTGCCTGAGAGGTTAGCTCAAAGTTTATAGTTCAGATGAACAAAAACTGGATTTTCCTTCCCTGACAGCCCACTTGTGTTGAGTAGTACCAGCAGCATTTTCTGTATGATGCACAGTAATGCTGTTATTTGGTTCCTCTGGTTTAGAAATAAAATAATTCTATCTGCACATCTCTTCACCATGTCTCATGTCTGTAATATCACAAGGAAAAATCAGTGAGCAGCTTTCTTCTCTGTCAGGCAAACAGTGTTGCCATCATGCCTTGACACTCAGGACCTGAGCTACCTTCTTTGTTCACATCTGTGCAGATAAAACAGATACAGTAGCTCTACAGGATTTATTTTATCCAGCTTATTTACCTTACTCCATCTGTTCAAAGCAAAGAAACACTGGGAACAGGACAGGTAAAAGGCTGAACTAGATGTACAGAGGTAATTACCTCTGTTATATTTTATTCAGCTGGTGCTCTTCAAATTTAATAAACAAGGAGATCTTTCAGGCAGAGATGAAAAGTGTGCTTTCTTCTTCTATTCTTTCTTTGGAGTGTAAGCACATCCTAAATGCAGGCAAGGAATTTCAAAAGTACCTACTGGTTTGACTATGTTTTTGTATATTGAATTTGGAGTAGCTTAATAGAAATTTTCAGAAAGGCTGCCTCTGTGACTGTGGTTTCAGCCAATATAAATTAGACATGTATGGCCATGTGGCTTCTTGGCAGCTGAGGACATCTCTGAGGAAACTTCAGGGAAAATTATTTACCCTTTCTCTAAAAAACAGAAATCAGATAAAATGCAGTTGAACT
This sequence comes from Pyrgilauda ruficollis, assembly GCF_017590135.1. Taxonomy (NCBI): domain Eukaryota; kingdom Metazoa; phylum Chordata; class Aves; order Passeriformes; family Passeridae; genus Pyrgilauda; species Pyrgilauda ruficollis. The sequence goes on along the minus strand of NW_024526377.1, from coordinate 8,874,928 downwards.
GTGGACTTCCCATCCCTTCTCTTCTGCTGCTGATAACAGAGGAGAAAAAGCTACAATTATTCATTTCTGCCAGTGTGTGAAATCAAAGTCCTGTTTTCTCGGAAGGATCTACTTATAATGAACAGTTTCCTGTAACTGAGTGGTTTCCCCCACCACAAAGTACTCCTTTTATCTTCCTTTTTATGTGCAGTGTCTTCCAGCTGAGAAAATCCCAGGTCCTTTTGTTTACGGCCACTTAACTCTTGGTAGGCCTAATCTCAGATACCCCTGAAAAACTGCCTATTTAATTTTCACTGGGACTCAGCAATCCTGTTTCAGGTTTCACAGAGACTTAAAAAAAAACGACTTGATAAAATACCTCAGCATATGTGTCCACAGCCACAGAGTGAGCTCCTGTCTGAGCTTGCTTGAAACCAGAGCTGAGGACTTGTTAAATTAATTTAACATCAGCCTACACTGATCATCTAACCCACCACCTTCCTTCAAGTACAGGGAAATACTTTCCTTGTCATAAACTTCCCTTTTGGTGTAGGGTGATCAGACACATAATTGTCTGGAAGAGGAAGAATGCTGTTCTTCTATGGGCTCCAGCTCTGAAGGTCATGAGGAGAAGGCAGGAGTCATCTCAATTGGTAATGACAGAAAATATTCATTCAAATACATTTAGTGTGTCAAGTGGCACTTTAACAATCCTTTGAGGGCAAGATGGACACAGCTGCAGGCAACTGCTTCTGTCTAGGCAGGAATAGGGCACGGAGGGGTCACATTTGCTCAGGCCTGAATTATCTTGCACAAATCACATTAGAAAGATTTTTCTAAAGGCTTTTTGAAAGAGATAAGATTTGACAACCTCAAATTCAACTCTTTAAACTAGGACAGAGAAAATCTCATAAGTTTAAGAAATAGTAGTAGACGAATCTTTGCAGTAATTCAAAAGGATACAAAACCTGGAGGGTCTGTTTTCTGGAAAATGTATTCAAGATGCACATGTCACAAATAACTGTAACTTCATACAAAGCCTTTTTCAGAGTGGTGCTCCCAGTTGTCTTCACTACAGCAGATGAAGAGTGTTCAGGGTCAGTGGGCCATGTCAGGAATTGCCTCTGAGGAGTTTTATGAGATTAAAAGTCGAAGTTCTTTGACAGTTATTTTCTGTTCCAAATAATAGTTTCAAACCCAAATTTTATGTGGGTTTAGCTATGATGCTTCCTTCATTACAGTTCCTCACTTGTGCTGAGATGGGCTTACTGCATTGAGAGGACTAAGAGAGTTCTGGCTCTAAGTCTTGCCATGTATTTTTGTTCTTCCATGCCAACACACATAAATAGTTCTGTCACCCCCAGTGAGATGTCTTTTATTTCTTGAAATCAACACATGCTATACTGAAGTCAGAGCAGCCACCAGTATTTTAGCCACTGAAAATGAAAATAAAACCCAATCTGATACAGCAGAGGCTGCAATTGCTAAAAAATCCCTTTGGCAATTTTCATCTTAATGATTTCCTTTGCTGATATCAAAAGGTTATGGCCTAGCAGCTTCCAATTTCTGCACTCATTGCCTGGCTAAAATCATGCTGCCTTTTTTTAAAATGATTCTAAGACTTTTCCCTGGCCTGATTCATTTAACAATACTCTTCAATGGTATTTAAACAACTTAGACATGGTCTTGAATTAACCTTCATAACCTCCATTACAAATTCATGGGTATCATACTTACTACACAAATTAGTTACTGTTAGATGTTCAAACAATCAATTTCACGCTTTCTCTCATGCTTTGGGCTTACAAAAATATTTACAGAGCTCTCTCATTAGCTTTTCTCAAATCCTTCATTAAAATTTCTTTTGCAACAATAGAAAAGCCTTGGCAACAGCTCATACCCTGTGCTGGATGCCTATCACACTCATCAGGACTGCTTCACCGTTGCCTTAAATTCCCCTCTGTGACTGTACCCATCTGTTGTTTCATGTCTTACACCTCAAAAGCAATTTGGGGCAGGATTAGCTTTTCATTTCAGATTTTTATTGCTTCAGTCACAATGGGATCATTTTCTGTGACAGAAATTCCAAAATGCAACATGCACAGCAGTGAACAAATGGGGAAGACAGATAGGGAAAGGCAAAACGAGTTGCTTAAAATATCCTGTGAAAGCTGGGAATCAGGGCACTATTCATCTTTCTGTGTTTGCATCCTTTTTCTCACAGCTGTCATCCTTCTCATTACAGAGGAAGTCCAGGCATTCTAGCAAGGATAAAAATCAAATTAAAAAAAAAAAAAAAGAAAAGAAAAAAAAGAAGGAAGATTACAATGGGTAATTCTAGGCAAAGGGAAGAGTTACTCATCCAATTTCCCAAGAGCTCATAAATATGAGCCGAGCTCATATAAAATGTGTCATGGGTGTCTTTAACCACTAGGAGCCGTATTCAGACCATCTCCTGCCTGTAACGGACCTGGCAAATTTTATCATTTAGGTCAGGGGAATAGGATCATAGAATCAGAAAATCGTTTAGATTGAAAAAGACTTCCAAGATCACTGAGCCCAACCAGTCAGAGTCAAGAGCTTATGCTCTACTTCCAGTCTGGCTTTCCTTGCTGTCCCAGTGCAATCCCATCACACCCAGCACAGACAGCCAGTAGTGGCAGAGCTGGAGGGAGGAGAAATGGTTCTGCTGAATCTTAACACAAAAACTTTAGGCAGTATTTTTAGAGAGGGTTTTAGGCATTTCTGGTTCTGGAGGGGTTTGTAGCCATAACTCTTTTCAGGATGTCACTTCAGCTAAAGAGCCAGTTTCATTTTCATCCATCCTCTTTTCACAACACTTTGGAGTGGTGGCAAACATGGCTTGGCTCGCATTGTTAATTGATATGGGTTAATATACACGTTTTTCCTTCTGTTTGCCTGAAAAGCTGATGACAATTGGCATTTGATTATTTTCAATACCTGTTCTTGCAAAGCTTGGAATGTTCCCCCTTGGGGGATTTTGCACTCCTGTGATATTCACCATTTCAAAGCTCAGATATACCAAATGACTTTTGAAAAGTATGCCAAGTCACCTGCAGAATGATTGGAATCTCTCTATCCACTGCCTGGTTACCAAACAGGCTTGAAAATATGAGAAGATTAATGAAAAAAAATCCTGATCTCTGCCACTTTCCTCAATCAAGTTCTGTCCAGTGTGACCAATTTACGCCCACACAAGTCTGCAGGACAATTGATAAGCTGATACAGAATTCAAAATACCAGAAAATTATTTAGATAGCTGAAACCTTTGTTGGATTTTTTTGCTATCTGAGGAAGTCAATAATATACAAGATTTTAGATATTATAGGCATGATTTATCACAGCAACTTCCACAGCCTCGGCTCACTGGCCACATCCCTGGAAGCTGAAACCCATCATCTCATATTTCCCAGACTATTACAAACGTAAACAGGGAAGATTAATTAATCGACACTTCAAGAGATATTTAATTTCGGTGTGATGCAACAGAATTGCAGAGCTGTGCATTCCTTCCATAAAGAAGCAGCACTCAATGAATACCTGAATAACCTACAGATGAAATTTGGTCCCATGAGGTTTAGAGTTCAACAGATATGAGCCAAACACCACTTGCTACAATCACAGGTATGAGAAGCAGCAGCACTGAAGGCATCTTTAGTGAAGGGTGTGGAAGAGAGTGACCATTGTGTGCTGTTTGGATGGGGGTTTGAATCAAAGTGCTTTGCAGACCTCTGATTAGAGGGGTAAATTTGGATGTTTTGTTAAGTAGCATGTGAATTATTTCAAAGATCAGAATGCATTTGCAGCATGGGGTGTGGACACACTGATGGCCTTTTCTGAAAGGAAGCAGTGACATAGCTGTGCACCAAGTTTTGCTAAACCAGCTACAAAGAGAAGTCTTCACAGCAACCTGCAAAACCTGTAATGTACCTGCACAAGTAATTTTTGAGCACCAAGCACCAGTGAATCCTGGCTTCCTGGAGATTTGTGCCCTGATTGACTGACTTTCAATCAAAATCACCAAGTGAACGTTTTCCCATAATAGCAGCACCTACAAGATGTCCTTCCCACCTGGATTCTGTAATGGTGCATGAGATTGCAGCCTTTACTAGCTATGCTTATAGCTGCTTTGTTTTTCTACTCTGTTTTTTCTACCTGTATCACAAAAGCAGCATGAACTTCTGTTCAGCATTTTGCCCTTTTGTCTTATTTGACTGAAAACAGATGTAAATATTATTAGCAAGAATAGGAAGGATGGGAAAATCCATCAGGTGCCATGGTTCTGCAAGCCTCCACAGAAAATCAATCAGAAAATAAGGAATTTTGCTTCAGCATTGGAGAAAAACAGGAAGACATAGCTGTTATTAAACAGAATGAAAATCCTCTGATGGTACAAAATAACAACTGTTTCACTTTCTGTGCAGGTTTCTTTCTAGGCAGCACAGAATGTCCAAACCTTTTCCTCTGGAATCCAGCACTGAATGGATTTTATGTTCAGCTTGCATATGCTGTTGCTGTACTTGGGAAGCACCTATGTCTTTATCTGATCTTCATGTCAAAAAGCACGGATAGATAGGTAAATTTGCAAAATCTGCTTTTTATTTCCCTTTTTAGAGAAAATGAGTTCTGTTGAGGGGGCATGGTGAGATGGGCTGACAACATTGTGGAGACACACAAAAGCCTCCTTTGGCTGCATTCCCAGTAGAAAAACATTCACTGTCATGATATTAATTGTGTCACACACATCCACACCTTTTGTGCTTTTGCAGGAGTTCATACTGGCTGTTGCAGATTCAGGTCTGGTGAACAAGCCTCCCTATTCTGCAGGGTTAATGTCTGCAGACAAGTGCACAATCATTTGTTTCTGCTCAGCTGCAGGGACAATGCAGACACAGTTATGTGCAAACAACTCCTTGCCTTGTAGGCAGCAAGTCACATGCCTGACATTAAGTGTAAATCATGTGCAATCTCATCTCTGGCCCTTATCCAAATCCCTGCCTACCCTCTCATTTCTGAATGTACAGCTTTAGGTGGCACAGAACACCTCAACTGAAACTCTCCTTGGTTTTGTTGGAGTAACAGACCATAGGCCCAAAGGTGGGAACAGCCATGTGGATCCCAAACTACACACAGACGGAAGTGCACTTAAAAATATTTCACTACACTACTACACCATCTTTACTTCTAACAACAGTTCAGAGACTTCCTACACAGCTTTGGCAAGAGCCTGGTCCCATGGCCTGGTAGTTGTGGGTAGCAGGTGGCCTGAATTGCTCTCCTGAACTCAGGGTGCCCTGTTATTCCATCTGTCACTGACACCATAAGGTATGTCCACGCTATATATTACACCTGCCATGCAGGGTGAGCTGCCCAGCTGGGGCTGGTGCTTGCTTGTGGATTCCTCCAGCCCTCTTTTCTCTGTCCCCTGGATCACTGAGCAGAGCTGAGCACAGGGTTCAGCTGAACCAGAGGAAGCAGCAGCTGAACAGCAGTCAGGAAGAGTTCAGTGCCATTCCAGCCCACCCCACTCCACCAGGGTCTCCTAAAGCCTTTGACCCTTGGCTGAAAGGCTCTGGGGCCTGGGGACAGAGGTTTTATGGTGTGATCAACAGGGCCAGGTTTAAATCTGTGACATGAACACAGCCAGAGCAAGCAGGTGGGTGAAGTCTTTGAAGTTATATATTATAATGAAGTTATAATTAAATATACACAATTATAGCTATTTAAACACATTCAAGGAGGTTGCTGAGATCTAGCTTTGGAATGTTCTGTGCTTGACAGTCCAAGTGCTGTTTGTGCACAGCCCACATGCCAGGGGCCAGCACAGCACTTCACCTGGGAAGAATTCCCTACAGACTCCCGTGGGAGCAGAGGTTGCTTGTACCCATGGCTCAGCAGAGCATGAGGGCAGCTGAGTGCCATCCCCTCGCTTGACGAGCTCTGAGATGTGGATATTCACTAATTTAAATATTCTGGCTGGAGGTTGTAGCACTTCAGATATGCTTTTTAACTTCAAAAAAGGCACACCTGACAGCACAAATTAGTCACAGCTAAGGAAAAGCTAAGAAAATGCATTAAAATTAGAGCAAAGACTTGGCTCCCAGGAGAGACTAGTGTTTTCATTAGCTGCAAAGTACAGATAAGATTTTGTGGCTGTTTCCTATTTACATTTTGAAAGCCAGAGTTGCTGGATATTCCCTTCAACTAGGAGCTCTTGAGTTTTTTTCCATGATTTCTGCACTAATCACGTCTGTTCTGGAAAATTCACTTCAAACCCTTGTCTACCTCTAACGCAGGGAATCTTCAAGGATCCGAAGGAATTCTTTTTGCACCTGTCTATTTTTGTATCACTAAAACATTTTCCTGCTGTGGGGGCCTGCAACAAAGTCCTTGCTGTGAAATTCTTACCATCCAAGGTACAATAGAGAAAGAAAACTGGAGTGAAATATCCCTTTTGCAGGTTGTGGGGAGCCCTTGTGAGCCAAGTTGTGGGGAGCCAAGTCAAACCACAGATGCACAGATGCCAATGATCACCTCTCACCACTCATGCTGCAGCTGGAGCAGGATATTTTGCCAGGAAGGAAATCACCTCCTCACCCCTGGTGGGATTTCATCCTGGTATGCAGATGGCTCTGGTGTGATGAGAAAGCCCCACCACCTCCTAAGCAATTCCTCATCCCCCTCCTGTACCAGCAGGAGCTGCTCCCTCACTGCTGAGGCTGCCCACGTTTTACAGGGAGCAGGAGGCTGCTGGGCAGCTCTCTCCGCCCTGCCCAGGCAGCAGATTCTGTGGGATGAGCAAGGATCTGGCTACAATAAGGAGATCATAGGACCTTTGGTTTATGGTCCAGCTCTAGCACTCTGCCAAGAAAGGATTTTGCTGAGTTATGTTCAGGACCACTAATTAGACTGTTTCCAGATGTTGCCAAGAGAGGGGTGGTGAAAGAGGAAAGGAGGTAGTGGATTTGGTATTTTTATAAAAGGGAGGAGTTTATTTTCTGACAGCTGGATTGCATTTAAACAGCTTGGCAAAACCTTACCTTAGCTTCAAAAAACACACTTTACTACTAAGTGATTTCTGCTACAAAAAAAAAAAAAAACCAAAAAAAAAACAACAAAAAGCACACTGTGGAAATAGGTTGGGTTTTATACAAATATTTCAAATTATCATTTTAGCAGAGCCAGTGAGAAAAGAGGCCAGCTCAGACTTTCACACTGTCTTTCCCATGAATAATCCACCACTGTCTATCTCATGCCATGCAGGTGGATGGGAAGGGAAGAGATGAGCTCCTGCTGGACCAGGACATGAGAGTTCAGACTCAGAAGGAAGTTCTTTGGTGTTATGGTACATGGAGGCAATGCTTAGCCAGCAGTCATGTCCCAAGAGCACAGAATACCACAAGACTTTCATAACAAAGTCAGAACTGTAGTTGTGAAAGAACATTTGGTTTAAAGGACAGATAAATTAAAGTTTGGCCATTTACCTGAAGCCTCATATCAACACATTAATCAGGTGGAGAGAAAGGATCCCAGCATGAAGGAAGTAGACAGTGCCAAACACAGGTCTATGAAGATAAATCATCACAGAGGCAGAACATGAATATTAATTTAGTAATTAATATTAATTTGTGTACGTGTGCTTTTTAGGGGCTTGAGATAAATCCTGTTTGAGATGCATTTACCAGAGTCCTGTGCAGTGCTGGGGAAGGTTCACACATATGAGAACCTTCAGAGACAGATAGATAGACAGATAGATAGATAGTTTGCACTTTGGAGAGATGGCAAGCATGGTCTGTAATAGCTTTAAATTGCTGAAATTTTGTCGTGCACTGAAAGTATGAGCTGAGGGAAATGGGCTGGTCAAGGATGAATGACTCTGGACCGAAGGCTTTGAGTAAGGTAACTGAAAGTAAGGATTTGAGTAAGAGGTCCTGAGAAGACTCTGGATCAGGACAAGAGGTCAGGACCTGGGAGGTTCTGAGCATGGCTGTCCTTTCCATTGCAGCTGAGATGGCAGTCTCCTATTTGAGCTGTTGCTGAAAGCGTGGGGGTTCATTCCTGGTGACAAATGTGTTTCTTTCTGCCCACCATAATAATTTTCTGGTAGCATTCTGCATCACCTCTGGCGTGACTTTCAGACAAGATGCAGCACTTGATGCTTCTGGTTGTGAACTGCCACATGACTGCAGGAACACATTGTATGGACTGTGTTGAGGCACCTGCCAGACCACCCTTCCCCACCTCCATCCTTCTCCAGGCAGCACCAGACCTTGCCTTTTGTGTGTGGACCCTTTGGCATGTGGCCTCTCCCTGCTTCCTGCACTGTGGAGGGAGGTGATTTCTTCCTCTCCTTGGGTCCCTTCTCTTCCTCCCTCTGCATGGGTGTTACTGCCCGTTCACAGCAGCAGTGCTGGATACCAGCACCGTGAGTAAAAGCTGGGAGGCTACCAGCAGAGGAAATGCTTTGAAAATGAGATCTCCTACTTCTGTGCAGAGGAACAGGCTATTTTAGGAGCAGATTGTGTTGGAGATATGGGCTGGGACGGATAACTGCAGCTGCTGAGGGAAGTGCTGCTCTATCCAGAGCTTCCCAGTAAGCAAGGCTATAGACATCACATAAAGAAACCCTCCAGTCCATCAGTTTATCTCCTCTCTTTGGCTTGGCCTCTGGACTCAGACATGTGGTTTTCCCAACCACAGAGACCATTGCTGGTGTACAGCAATGTAAGAGACCAATCCCACTATTTGTACCTTCCCAAAAGAATAGAATTTCCACACGGATCCAAATTACAGCACAAGGAAAGAGTTATCTGGCTGTCGGTCTTAGGGCAGCACAAAGGAGCATGGTAACACAAAACTTCAGCAGTCCTGGGTATGTTTAACAATATTATTAAGAAAAATTGAGTCCTGAGCAGCTCTGAAGGAAATAACACCCCATTGTCTGCCTGAGATTCCCTGATTCCCTCTCTAACTGCAGCTCCCCAGCCATTTAAATTACATCTGATAATTAAACACGCTGTGAAAGCAGCTTCAGTGCTTGTCAAAGCTCTGCTGAGTTTCACCAGAGATGCTTCAGCTGAAGTCTTCAGTTCTTAAATTTCTGGGATGTGGTCTGTTGGGACTGGCAGGATACGTATCTTTGTCAACAGCTGTATCTCAGTACACAGGTCTTGCCTGCTGAGGCAGTGCTCTCCAGCCTGCAGTACCCAAAAGCAATCCCAGTAGCCTGACCTGGTGTATGATTCTCCAAGCTAAATCTTCGAGCAGGAGGAGCTGCAAGCCAGGCTGCAGAGCCCTGCAGACCTTTGTCCATCATTGTGCTGAACGGTCGCTGAGAGAATTACCTGCAGATTTACTGCCCTTCACTGTAACTTGAGACGAACGCTGCTGTCTCTATTCTCACAGAGATTTACAGCTCATTCTGCCTAGAAATGGGGCTTTTTTTCTTTTTTTAATTGAGTGATCTGTCTTTTGGGGAAATATTTTATTTTGTGCTGCATGTTTCAAGGTCTTTCACTGTGTCACTTCCACTTTATTTAGCAACCCTGTCATACCAGCCTTGTGCACTGCCTGCTTCACTATCCATGGCAACATTCATGGCTTGCATATTTGTTTTTCCTTTATGCAGCTCCATGATTCTTCCCAAATGGAAAGTGGCCCTAAATTAGGACTTCTCTACATGGGAGTCCTTTCCAGAGATTTTGGGATAACTCCTCTCTGTGGAAAGCCTTGCTGTGGCATACATGTGCACAGCTGGGAGTTATACCATGGAGCTGTCACAGTTCAGTGTGCCTTTGTGCCACGATAAATTAGGATGAGCACTGACTCAGGAAAAGTCCTTGGCTATTACTGGAGAAAGGTCAGTTGAGAATTGCGTTCGCTGTGTGGCCACATTCAAAAAGCAAACATAGATGAATCTATATAAAGGATGGGATGAAGGGTTATATAATTCAGTTACACAATGTATGTGATTGCTGTCATCAGAAGACAGTCTTCAGTGCTTGTTAGTCCATTTCAAAAATAAATAATGGGATTGGGGAGTTCAGGGACAAGCAGCATTCTCACAGTGATGAACAAAAAACCTAAAGGATTGGAACCGTTTATCTGGGAAGGAAGGATAAGATGTAATAAATCAAACTATGAACAGTCTAGGACACATGGATTAAGAGTGCCTGTTTTCCCTTTCATATAATAAAAGAGCAAAGTGTCATTCAAAGAGATGAGCAATAGCAAATTACGATTTTACAGCACAACTTGCTTGACATAGTTACAAATGAGAGAGCACTCGAATTTGCTGAAAATCCGGAACATGAGAAATCTTGATGTGGTAACAGGAACATATACAGTTACAACTGAAAACTAAAAACTTAACCCCAAAAAGCCAGAAGGGAGACAAATACTTTGGTATCTATTTTATATAGGGAATTATATTACACCATCAGGAAAAAAGAGATATCAGGGCTTGTTTCCACCCTCTACTGATGTCTCCATTACTAAACACTCTCAGAAACAAGTGATCCCACCAAATGTCCATGGATCCAACAGTACAGTGATGTCTGTGTTCCCAAGGAACAATGCCAGTACTGAGGGCAAAGGAGCTGCCTCTCATTTCCAGAAATGTGTAACGTCTGCCTATTGTGCCCTTGTTGATGCTGGACATGGCCATACACACTAGAGCCACTGTTCAGAAACAACTTCCAAAGATGCTAGTTCAGCTGCTGAAAAATATTATGTCTGAAAAAGCTCGTATTTGGTGAACTTTCAGCAGAACTGAATTCCAGCTCTGGTTGCCCTGGAAACACTGGGATGCTGAAGACACCTTATCTCAGGGCAGCTTTGTGCAAGGGGTTTGCTCAGCTCTGAGGCTCCTCTCAGCCTCTGCAGCACTTTCCAGGACATCGACTTCAGTTTGACTCAGCAACTTCAGGGTGGGTCAGAATGCTGCTCTCTGGAATTAATACTGGTTCGTATCCAGCCCAGACTTTTTGAGCTGAGTTTTCTTAGTTCCAATGCACATCTGTGCCATATGGTAGCTGTACCTGACTTTGGATTCCTCATTCCCCAAGGTGGGTGTCTCTTATTTGCCCTGACAAAGCAGCAGAGGGAGCTCAGGCAGTTCAAACCCATCCCAAAAGAAAGTAAACAGTGAATATATGTCTGGCCACTGTATCACAGTCTGCTACCAAACACACAGATGTTCTCCAGTTGCAGTGTGAGATGGAGCCAGACTGACTCTGCTCAGCTCCATTACCAGTTTTCCCCTGATCTTCCCAGCCCCCTGACCTCTGTGCTACATGAGGCTGAGAAACTGCAGCATTCATAGATTTCATTAGGAGTTATGTGTGCTTGGTACCTCTTGGGCCAAGACCCTATTTTATCCTGCTCTAGAAGATATTTTGTGGCCAAGGTTTTACAAGGTTTCCCAAGGTTTCACAAAATTCTAATGACAAATGTATGCAGCCAGAATCTATATCCTTAGCTTGTGTCCCTCTACCCAGGCACACTCCCACAGGGATGTTCACTGGTCAAGCTGGCAAAGTCACAGCACCCTGCCACATGACCACCTTAATTAATTATGATAATCACCGTTCTCTCTGAGGGGCTTTCTACTCCAGAATTTCCAAAAGGTTTTTCTGTTGGTTTAATTGATGGCCCTGCTCTGTGAGGTACTTGATACCTGTGACCATGGTGAGTCACTTTAATTTCTACTTTGATAAAATGAGGTTAATAAGAACATCCTGTTTCACTGGCAGGACAATTCAAGATTTTGGGCTGTTCAGCTTAGAAGAAGCTGTAGACCATATCAGTATCTAAAGAGAATCATGGAGGAAAAAGAGGTAGAGGAAAGCACCAGAGAAGCTTTTCTGTCCTCCTCATTTGCTGTCAGGCCACCCTGGTGGCACACCAGCCTGAGGCCACCCAGAGGCAAAGTGGAATTGGAGACTGTCTGCGGGCAAGGTTTCCACAGAGGTGTTTCTGGTAAATGCATTCAGACCAAGCAGTCATTAGAACTAAACACAAACTTTGGTTTAGATTGTTGCTTTCTCAACCTATCCCAACCTGGGCTTCCCTGTTGTTCCCTAAGTAACCAGTCCATATGTCAGGATAGTTAAGATTATTATGTATGAGGTAAAAAACTAGAGATCCAAACAGTAGCCCATATCTACCTCATTTAGTCAAGAAAGACACAGAATTTTCTCAGTTTCTAATAATTCTTTTACATACATGGGAGAAAGTATCTGTGGACTAAAAATCATGAAACTGTCATCTCTGCTGTGGATTTATTGTCTGGCTGGAGAAAGAGGCAATTACAGTTAAGGGAATGGTATGAAAACTAACTGCTTCTGAATATTTCTTTCCAATTTTAATCAATGTTAGATATAACAGTGGAAAAGGCAGTGTTTATATTTAATGTCTAAGTTCATAACTCTGCAAATTATAACGTTATTTTCAGGTAGAAGCATTGATAGGGAGCACATTCCACATTCAGGATGAATGGCTAAGATCAGATAGATATTCATGCTTGATCTTTCATGCCCTTGAATATGCAGGGAATGAAAACAGCATCACACTACTTCTCCAAATAGGTGGAAATAACACAGCCCTAATGTTGAATCAATTCACAGAATAAACCCTGTGAATAGCTGCTGAGGAAATCAATATGAGAAAACAGTGAACTGAACATCTATTCTGCAAATGGTCAGAAAAAGAAAAAATAGATTGTGACTGTCCTGGTTTTGGTACCCCTGGAAATCTGGTCCAGGGGTAAAACCCCCAACTACATTAACAAACTGATTAAGAACCAAGTGGGGAGATGGTGAAGAAAAAAAAAAAAAAAAAAAAAAAAAGGAAAAATTAAAAAAAAAAAAAAAAAGGAAAAATTGAAAATAAAAGAAAATAAATTGAAATAAAAGAAGAAGGACAACGAAGGAGAGCTGGGCAGTTACAGATAAGCAGTAGAAGTAGAGATGAGGGAAAGAGCTGTTCAGAAGAACAGGGTTCAAAACAGCAGGTGAAGAATAAATTCAACATTTTTCTTTCTCATAAAATATGGGAGTGCCAGCAGGAAGTACCCTGTAAGAGAAAAAATTGTGAGATGAAGAGGACAAGACCTCTGAGAAGGTGGAGGGAGAAAAGTGCCAGAAATAGAGCCAAATGGGACTGACCACTAGATTTTATGTCCTATATAGCACAGCCCTTAAATTTCACCTGCTGCCCTCTCCCTTTTTGACAAATGGAAGATTTCCCTGAGGTGATACAGTCTTAAAGACCCAAAGAGCTGGAAAAATACCTTGGATAGCTCTGATCTTGCCTGTGACAGAGGAAGGATTCCAGGGACAGCATGACTGAAAGAGGAGGACAGGATGAAGATGGTTGTAAGGAGTGAGAGTATTCAGAGGTAATGGAAAGGGAGGGTCAGAAAAGAGAAGAATGTCACTGATGAGTCAAAAAACGAGTGTAAATAAAGCTTTGTGCTGGTGAGAGGAGAGGAGGAATGAGGCTGAGAAGGAGAGAAGGAATAGATGACTGTTCCAATGTGAATTAAGATGATGTCAGAAAGACTGTCTGTGCATTGATGCTTACACAGCAACCAGTTTGTCCAGGCTTGAGGCAGATAATTGATACCATCCTTTGGGAGCTGCCGTTCATCAAAGCCCTTTAGTGTAACCCCAGAAACCACCAATCTCTCCTTGCCCTTAATTTGTTTTAATGGAACACTTCTCCTGCCTCTTGCTGTGTTTTTTAGCAACTCCTTGCAACCTTTCTTTATCCTCAGCACTTGAAGCAAGTGATAAGCCGCTGGTAACCTTGTTTGTAATTTGCAGTTCATTAGAAGTTCAGCCTGCAAGGGCAGCATTTGTGTGCAGGGTGAATTGTTGAGCAGATTGTTTGGTCTGAGCTTTGTCTCTGCCAGCCACTTATAGATGCCACCTAATCCTGATCAGTCAGCAGTCACTGGACTTTCCTGCTCTGCAACTCTGGTGTCAGTGGTGATAACCATTAAAACAGGGGGAAAACCCCAAGTATTACCTGCACGAAAACCACAAAGTTCAACACAACGTCACTGAGAAAAACAAGATGAGCAATAAGGTTAAGAGATTTATATAAGAAAACACAGAAAAGCCCATCTCCACTGGGTACAGTGCCCTAATCACATATACAGTGTCCTGATTGTATATATATGTGTATATATATATATATATATAAATCATATATACAGTGCCATGATTGAATATATATTGTATCATATATACAGTGCCCCGATCACATACACAGTGGCTTAATTGTATCCAGGCAGAAACCTAGCACCCTTCTCAGCCCTTCTGCTTTCCTCTGTTACTCCACAACCAACATCTTTAAGCACTGAAAAAAAGGTGCCAGAAGGAACAGAGGCAGCTCCCTCATACCCTGAAAGAGACGCAGGATTGGAGCCTGTCACATGGGAAATGTGTCCTCCAACACAGAATTTCTAGAAAAGCTGTGGCTCAGCAGGACAACTCCTTATCCATAATCTGTGCAACAGATGCACCAAGCAAAGCATCTCCTATATTGTCAGCTGTTGCTTTAGAGTCTTGTATCTCCAGTTTGCTCTTTTTTCTTTAATCTGCTGGATGGAGGTAATGAATATTTAAGTACTCGGTGTAAACCCGTCTGTGCTGGCAGAGTGGCTGGAGCTGCTCAGAGCTGCAGAGCTGAGGATCATTGTAATCTGCTCGATGGGTGGTTCTGCCTGTGGCCAAATGGATTCCATATGTGAGATCATCTGTCATGCAGAAGGCACCATCACTAATTCCCTTTCTAGGAAGTCCTTCTGCTCTCCTATGTGAAACATAACGTCACTGACCCAAACATGTTGATTTGCCATGATGGTGCCATTATGGAATGAGATCTTTGGTAACTTTTAAAATTCAAGTGCTCCTAGTCATTTTTCTGGACTTCAGGTAGAGAATGTTGCTATTTTATTAATTTTATTTTTATGCAATTTTAAGCCTCTGCATGGAGGTCATTGCAGTGTCCAGATATCTTTGAAAAACATCATCTTAGGTGAGGAGAGTAGGCTGGATTAAAGATTATGCCATACCTGTGCTTTTAATTTTAGGCATACATCACTACCAGAGAACAAGAAGCTGATATTCTGCAGATCTTTGTAATATGCTGGACAGTATATAGAAGCCAATATTTTCATTCTCATTTCTCTTTTTGTAAGGAAGGCAAGTTCTCCTGCCCAGGGCTGCTCAGACAATTGTACATGAGAGTGGGCAAGGTGGCTGTGGAAAGGGAGATTGTAAACTGCTCTTCGTGTTCCCTGGGAGTGGGTCAGGCGTAATGAGTTTAAACTGAAACCAAAGGGTTAAGTTAGAGATGGCAGAACCTTGTTTGCTAGAGAGGACAGTGGATATGTGTCTGGGAAGACTGAAACCTCTGGCACTGACAGTTTTTTCAATCTGTCTCTCATCTCCCAGGGATTAACTGGGGGCTACTTTGGCTGGATATTTTAACAGCCAGGTCTTCAACTCTGCTTTTCACTGTTATTTAGCAGCAAATGTTCAGATTCTGATTTTCCAAAGCTACCCAGTTGTTATTAGGTATAATTAACACCAACATCCTTAATCCATAAGCCTCTTTTAGGTTGGACTCAGTCCTATTCTGTTTACAAAATAAAAGCTTCATGTGAAGATCACCTCTTCAAAAAGCAATTAGCAATCCCAGCTCTTAGGCTCTCCCTGTGAGGAAGAGAAATACTTACAGAATATGGAAAGCAAAGAATATTACTAGGATATGTAGCTGTTTCTGTAACAGCAGCACAACCTAGCTCTCACAAGCTCTCCAAATTTATAGTGCTGAATTAATTAATTATTTATCCATGTATCTAAACTCAAGTGTTCAGGAAAGTGATTAACATTACTCAGAAGTAGCAGTTTATGGATCATTGTAATCAGGTTGTGGTAGCTGAAGATCCCCATTTCCTGTGGTTGACAATGGATTATTCACATAGGATATGCAGCATAACTGAGTTAGGGTTATGGGAGCAAACACACCTTCTGGAATTTGCCCAACTGAGTCACATCGTTTGGTAAAGATGAAATCTCATAATTTAGGGGTATTTTTAAGCCCTTGCATTAAACAAACACCATGGTTATGCATTCTGAAGAGCAACAATGTGATAGGAATAGTCAGTTCACTGTAGAATCTGGTTAAATAAATTGGAAGTGCATTGCAGTGTTTGGGAGGTTTCAGTTCTAAAGCTATTTCAAGAAACCCATGAGGATTTCACTAAAAATCTGCAGCTGCAGTATGTGCAGGCAAACAGGATGCTGTTCTATCACCAAAGGAATAACAAACAATTCCAGAAGAGGGGATAATTTAGTTAAATATAGCACTCGAAATAATATACCAAGAATTCATATCTTTTGTGATCATTGTACCTTTTTTATGCAGCGGATAGGAGGAAAATCCTCAAATTTTTAATGACTGCAAATGGTGTTCCCATAAGAGAAATGAAATTTTGGAAATAGTAGACCAAAGAAATGGTGAACACAGGCTAATGGAAATGAGCTGAAAGGAAAATAGCAACTGAGTGTTTGAGATCATTGCTTTGCCTTCTTCCCAGGCCAGGTCCTCGAGATCTGTGCTGGTTTTACCTGGGACAATTTTCTTCATAATAGCAACTATGGGGCTGTGTTTTGGATTTGTGATGAAAACAGTGCTGATAATTCAGGGATGTTTTTATTATTGCTGAGCAGAGCTTACACAGAGTCAAGGCCTTTTCTGCTCCTTACCTCACCCTCAGTGAGTGGGCTGGGAGTGCACAGAGCTGGGAGGGGACACAGGTGGGACAGCTGGCCCTGAGTGACCCAAGGGACATCCCATACCATGGGACATCATTCTCAGCAAGCTGGGAGAAGAAAGAGCAGGGTCAGAGCAGTAGTGTTTAAGTTCCCAAGTCACTGTTACATTTGCTGGAGCCCAGCTTTCCTGGGCATGGCCAAACACCTGCCTGTGGGAAGTGGGGAATTAATTCCTTTTTTTTTTTTTTTTTTGCTTTGCTTGCAAGTACAGCTTTTGCTTCCCTTATTAAACTGTCTGTCTCAACACACAAGTTTTCTCACTTTTCCAATTCTCTCCTCCATCCCACCAGGGAGGAGTGAGTGAGAGGTTGTGTAGGGCTGAGTTACTGGCTGAGTTACTGATTAAACCATGACAAGGTTTTAAATGCACAGCAACACTGAGAAAAATGTGCAACACTCTGACCACTGTGAAGGTGCTGATGGTCAGTGCATTCCCTGATTTCATGCAGCCCAAGAACCAGTTGTCTCTAAGACTCCTTCTCTGATATCAGCCAAAGAAGATAATTTGGGAAGAGAATAAAAAGCAGATTCACATTTTGCAATTGTGCAGTTCAGGGACTTCCTGAAAAGGTGGACTTGGTGTATTAATAACCCCTCAGTCTCTCTCTTCCTCGAAGAGCCTGCTTGAAGAGGTGCTTTTAAAGCCACATCAGTTTTTAGTTCCCACAAAACACTGTGGCAGGAAGTTCCAAAGTTTAACTACAGGCATGAAGAGTCATTTCCTTCCTTTTCCTTTGAGCTTGTCCTTTCCCACTTAAAATCACTGCTTCCTTCTTCTTTTGTTGGAAAGTGCAATGAAAAATTAATCTCTTCACCTTCTCCATGATGTTCATGATGTTATAGATTTATCCTGGTCATCTCTTAAATTGAAGAAGTAACTTATTTAGCTTTCTCTTACATTCAGTAGGTATATACTTCTTATCAGCCTTTTAATACTCTGAATCCTTTTTTCACCTATGGTTTCCTTTTCAAGTGAGAGGACCAGAGCTGCACACAGGATTCAAGCTAGAAGAGCCATAGATTTATACATTTATATAATACTACTAATAATTTATAATATAATTTTTTAAATTTTATTTATTTAGCAACATTTTCTGGTTTGATCTCTGTCCCATTTCCTGCCAACTCCCAACATTTTGTTTGCTTTATTGACTGCTACAATATGCTTAGCTGATATTTTCATGGAGCTATCTGTTACAGCCCCAGCTTTTCCTGCTTGGCCACCTCAGAGCCACGTGTGAGCTGAGGGCTGGTTTTCCCCTTGGGCATCATTTCTCTGTCCAGTCACTGAGATTCTGCAACTCTTCACAATTTTTAATCACTTGTATTACCCAGAGGACTTTTGTATCATGACTAAACCTTGTCACTTCACTGTTTACTCCTTTCCAGTTCATGAATGGTTTTGTAAGCAAACAGCACATACCTCCAGGGGACACCACTGCTGCTCAGCCTGTACCACAAGACCTGACCATGAGCCCCCACTCTCTGTTTCCTGTTTTTTTAATTCATTCCTTTTTTATTCATCCAGGGACCTTTCCATTTACGCCTTGACTTTCCTTAAAAGCCTTTGGTGAGAGATGCTGTCTGCAGCTCTCAGGAAATACAAGCTGGTTATATCAACAGGATATCCTTTATCCAAAGGCTTGTTGACACCTCCAGAGAACTCCAGGGACTATGGCAGGACTTCCCTTTACAAAAGCCATTCTAACTTCCACAGCACATCACAATTACCTCTGCATCCAATAGTTCCTTTTTTTTTTTTTTTACTGCTTCCTACAAAAGCAGCAGCACAATACCAACCCGTTCTTCAGCATCTTATGCTGTTGAAGAGCTGACAGCTGATGTTAAGCTGAAGGGCTGGGACTAAGGTGCTCCCACTGCATCTGTATTTTCCAGACTGTGACTTCCAGGTGTCGGAAGCGCAGGAGTTGGGATATTTTTTCCAGAGTTTCCTCTTAGTGTTTACTCTTGGTTTTGGTCAGGTATAGAAATGAGTGCACTCAAAGAGCAGCATGGTTTCCCCATGTCAGGATTCCTCTATCTACCTCAAAATCTTATATGCAAAATCTCCTGCTGTAGTCAGTCCTTTCTGCATTGTCAGAACAGAAAGATGAGCACTCATTCCCTTCCTTTGCACCTCCAAGGGGCAGGAAATGCCTCTTTCTCACCATGTCCCTAAAAACCTGTGGGTGGGGAGTCCTGCAACCCAGAGGAGGAAAAACCAGACAAGTTGCTTGCTGGCAGCTGCTGGTTGCAGTCAGTCCCCAGGGAATGAGGATATTTAGAGTGTGCTGGAATGAGTCTGTGCAGTGAATCAGGAGCACCGTCACAGCTCCCAGACAGACAAACCTCTCCCTCCCGTTTCAAAGGGAATTTGCAGGTGACAGTCTGGTTTCATTAAATAAGCCAACATGAATTATTTCCTGATCATAGCTGTGATGATTTTTGGTTTTGAGGGTGCATATTCATCAATCAATTTATCTGCACTGATTGCCTTGCTAAACCATCTTAGTAGTCTCATGTTGTCCTCCTTCTTGGGGTGGTGTGGTTATGACTTCTTTAAATTTTGGAAAATATTGAAAGCAAAATAAATGATGGAGAAAGAGCAGCTGCTAAACAGCTCAGAAAGGTCATTTCCTCAAAAATAAACCAGAGAAAGGCAAACAAGCATGCTCCCTTCCCATGAAGAGTACATCTCATCCCTCTTTAAGTTTGAACAATTTTTGAATGAAGGGAAATACCAGCACTTTTGAGATTTGCATTGACTGCAGAGATCTTTCTGGACCCCTGAGCTGTCCAAGGAATGTACTGTTTTGAGCCTTTTCCCAAACCCCATTCCCATATATTGCACTGAGCTCCCATCACAAAGCTGGCCTGCCTGGGAAGCTTGAAGAGGTGTAAAGATTTTAGCTTTCACCAGCAGGAACCAGCAGCCACACTGCAGAGTGACTCATGCTAAGAGCTCTGCTGGCAGGAACACAGATGTGCAGGAAGCAAACCTTGGTCAGGCTGAGTAATCCAGGTGAGCACAAACACAGCACCTGAAGGCACGTCCGTGCTGGGTGTGATGCACAGGGCTGTGCAACCCCTGTGACCTTGGAGAGAGGACCTCAGGGTTATGGCTGCCCAGTCCTGTGACTGTGAACCACTCTCTGCTGCCATGGAGAAGAGCTTCCACCTGCCTGCACCAAGAGAATCACATCCCCCTTGCCTGTCATTCCTTCTTTCTTTCTCCCAGCCTGGGGATGCTGTGATTACCATCACAGAATCCTCTGATTTGTCCCAAAGGTTCAAGAGATCAGGGCAGACATGGGAGATGGGATATGAAGGCTGGCAAACCTCAGGACTCACTTTATTGCTTATCTCATTCCCTTAAGAAGGGCAGAAGCAGCCTGAATACCATCTGATTTACCATCTCCTGAAGACGAAAAGAGACTGCATTTGTTGAAACAAATTATTTTTGAAACAAATTCTTTTTGAAGCAAATTTCAATACGTTACTTCTCATACTGGAACTGAAGGGCAGCTGCTACAGGATACACAGCTCCATAGGGGTCTGGGTAACTGTGATTTTATTAAACACTGGAGCCAACCTACTTTTATGTCCTGCCAAGAAGGATGTCCGGCTCTGTGATGCTGTCCCTGACCCCAACATGCATGCCACAACTTCCCTTTCACCTCACTGCTATGCTCCTGTGCCAGTCCAGGGAGCTAAACCAGCACAGAGACCTCCAGGTTTTGTGCCACAGAAGGTTTTTTGCTGGTGCAGTTCCCAGCACCAGCATGCAGCAGGATCAACACATAGGACTTAGTGGAAATATGCAGCCTGGTGAGCCTGACCATCCTTTCCAACAACACCTACCTGCTAATTAGGATCACAAATAAGATTAAATCTCACTCTCAGCCTCTTAATACCACTGTGCCATGCAGAGAACAGCAGTGGATGCCAGAGAAGAAGCAAAGAGCTGTAAAGGGAAGGAACATGCACTCATGAATGACTGTAAGAATTAATTTCCACCATAAAATATGGCTCATAATATGAAATGTCTGTGAACCATCTCACAACCTTGTTCTCTAGCAGTTAATTCTAAAAGTATTAGTTATGGCTTGACATCACCTGAAAGCAGGAAAATGCCTCATTTCACTGCCTGACAGGCAGGGCTGCAACCAGGGGAACCTGCAATCCCATTAAGGCGTGGGGGCACGAGGACCACCATGGAGAAAAGAGAAAATGAAGGGCACCAGGGGAAGCTCCTCATGGCAACAAGTACCAGCGTGTGGCTTGGTCATGGGCACAGTGTAGTAGTTTGCTAGACAGGAAGGAAGGAGAACCTGCCATGTCTGGAAGTGAAGGGACAAGGGAAATATCTGCTTGGAAGTTTTCTGGAAGCTTTTCCTATTGCTTCAGCCCATGGAGACAAGTGGAGAAAGGGCAGTTGTTAGGGAGGAATCTGAAGGAGAAGGGTCTGCAGTGCTCTCCTGGCTCCCAGCAACGCCTTGTGCTGCTGCAGGCATTGATGCAGAAAGCAAAGCCTGCCAAATCAGTGCACAAACCAGGGGGTGACAGGGACACATCTGCTGCCTGAAAAACTGACCTGGAGGAACAGGAAGGGATGTGAGCAGCTGGATGTGTGAGCCGGTTTCATATCAATTAGTGAGCAGGCTCCTGGAACCGTCACAGCTGCAGTACAAATAATTGAGAGGCACTTCAATGAAGAGAAAACCCAGTAACGAAAAGACCTTTGGAAATACCATCAGAAGATGGTTATTTCTAAATCACTGCCAAAACCAAGTCATATTGTTTGCATAAATTACCTTGGCCTGAAGCAGAAAGTTCAGAAGCTGCCAAGGGCAAAGCCAGACACAGGTGTGAGCTCACAAGAGCTTGCCAGTGCCATGGAGTTAAGCTGATCCCATCACGGACAGGAAAGATCCAAAGAAAAGCCACGGTGTAGGAAGAAGGTGCACCAGGTGACCTGCTTCCCTTGGGCATGGTGCTGAGCCAGGGTCTTTGTGTGGTGACAAGAAACACCTCCAGGGAAGCAACATGGCCTAATCTTGTGTGTGAGAGCCATTGTGCATCCTTTACATGCAGCCCAATGGATGGATCAATGGTGTTATTCTGCTCCAAGCAATACAGCAGGAAACCACTCAATGCAGAAACACTTTGACATTCAAATCATCCCACAAAATAGGAGGCTTGCTGTCATTTTCAGACATGCCACTAAAATCCCACTCAACCCCCTAACCAATGTTTAAAGATAAATTATTTGGGTATCTCCTGTTTACCATTAGATTTAGGAATTATCTCTGCTGCACACTTGCATCATCCCCAAGGTGTATGTGCTTTTCATAGTCATCCAGTTCTGGCTCTTAAATAAGCTGTTATGTACTGACATCCTCTAAACTGAACCCAGAAGTGTTTACTGGACTGAAAAAGACATCACCAGATGGCTCCAATATCAGCCTAGAAGGATTTCTGTTCCTCAACAGGGGCTAAATGTGTCTGAAAAACCAGCAGGCTGCAGAGTGTCTGCATAGTCAAATCACCTCTAAGAGGCTTTGTAATTGCATTCAGTTCTGCTGTGCTGGAAAATGAGGATAATAAGCTCAATGTATTACACATACACTGGGGCTAGACTCCATGTAGAGTGGTAACAAGAAGCACAGGCTGAGGTTTAACTGCAGTTAGTGAGGCTCAGCACTTAGCTTAGTGCAAAAGGAGATGCCAAGTCACCTTAGCTCCCTTGGAAGCTACAACCATGAGCTCCTAGGCTCCCAAAAGTCCCTGGAGATGGAGAATCACCTATTTCAGATAGAATCATAGGCTCATAGAATGGTTTGGGTTGATACTCAGTTTTTCAAATCATTAATGTTTTTATTTTGATTTGCCTCACTTTCATTTCTAGGTTTCATTTTGCAGCTCTGTGCTGACAAACTGCACTGAGGAGTTTACTAAGAATTTTCCATGCTATCTACCAAGAAGTCTTGAACATGTTTTCAGGAGCATCTCTGTGCATCAAGTTCTTTTCAACAAAACCTAAAAAAGATCTGGTCTTCTACTATTTTTAGTCTGCTTTTACTGCACTGGGGATGGAGATCTGGGTAGATAAGTCAGTAGGAGATAAGTCAGTGAGTAGATAAGTGAGTGAATAGATAAGTCACTCCAGTGAGTTTCACTTTAAAGGAGTCCTTTCCCTTCATGCCATAGGCTGGCAAACACTTTCACTGCTATGTCAATTTGAGCAATCCCAACATCCCCTCCTGCTGCCCACTCAGTTGTGTCAGTACAACATTCCATGGGCTGCCCAATAAATCCTGCAGGGATCGATCTGGGATAATAATAACCTGACCAAACATGACTCTCTTTTTTTTCTTAAGCCCTTTTAACCCTCATTGACTCTACTTAGCCTGGTGCTGTCACTGAAAAATTGCACACCAGGCTGCATCAAGAGCAGAGGGGAATAAATCTGAAAGTTGGTTTCAAATTACCTTAGTGAGTCAGACAGCCACTTCGTGGTATGGAAATTCAGTTCAGTCTCCTGTTTTCATTTACCACCAATCTAGGGTCAGAGAATCTGCAGCCCCACAAACTTTCACTCTGGCTGTAGCTCTGTTCCAGGCACAGCCTATTTTTATGTGCCACAAAACCATCAGCAAAATTGGTCCCACCATGGAAGCAAAAGCCCAGTGAGACATGCTTTCTTTACTGAAATCCTTCTGTAGCTCCTGGGGAGAGCAAGGCATTTTTTACAGACAACATGACACCACAAACACCAGCCCTGGGGTTGTGTGGAACGAACCAACAGGAAACACAAAACCCATGGCTGCACCAGAACATCATTTATGTCCCTTCCAACCCAACCCATTTATGAGCCTAAGACATCACCTCTGGCCAGCACATGTGCTACAAAATGGGCCCCTCCTGTCAGCCTGGCTTTCAAAGATGCTTTCTGAGCCCCAGCACTGTGGGGAAAAGTGCAGTGTTCACCAAAGCCATCCTCAGTGCCTTCTTTGCTTTTGGTTAGGTACGTTCAGAGGAATTTTGCAGAAGACTTTTCAGATCAGACAATGACACTTGGGATATGATTCATCTCACCTCACTTTAGCAGCTCGTGAAATGCAGAGCTTGGATACAATTGGCCATCTGGCTACCAGACACCCAGTGCCACATGGGCTACTCTTTGTCACCCCAGACTTCTCTCCAGGGCTGGCAGGTGTGACACGGAACATACAGGAGACAGTGACAGCCAGCAGAGCTTTTATCACATTTGCTGAGGCACTTAATGTCATTCAAGACAACCACCTTTAAACCAAACTAATGGTGTGGGTGCTCATCAAAGATGGAAGTGATCCAGTCATTGCCATTAAGTATAGGATGTTGTTCACCCAAACCATGCAGGTGTCTTCTTCAGGACACTAGTTACACCCTGTGTTCAACTGACAGGTGCCTCTCACCCTACTGATTGCAGAAGTGACCAGGGTGTGAGCTCTCAGGACCCATCCTGTAGATCCTCATTTAGTCAGATGGATCCTGGCACTGGAACAGGACCTCCAGGGCAGTGGCCCCAGCACCAATTCTGCCAGAGCTCAGGCAGTGTTTGGACAATGCTTTCAGGCACAAGATGTGATTTTTGGGGCTGTTCTGTGCAGAGACAGGACTTGGAGTTCAAAGATCCTTGTGGATCCCTTCCATTCCAGGATATTGTACAATTCCATGATTTTATGATCTCATGTCCAGGAGTTTTCAGGATGTGACAGCTGCTTAGGCAGGGTTGGCTGGACTGCAACTCCATCAGGATCACTGCCTTAACCAAGAATTTGCTGACTTGATCCTTTGAACTTCTCAGGACACAGACTGTCACCAGCTGTGATGGCAATAAAAATGGAAGTGTCTTGTAGGCGGTCTTCAAAGCACTTGGCAAAGTTCATTACAAAGACAGTGTCCTGTTCTAAACAGTTGATTGAACTGGTTTGCAAGTTACTGGTTCCAGTGAGGCCTTTGCTCCTTGGATGTCAGAGGAGAAGGTCACGTTGTTTGTTTAGGTCTGTTAGTGGCTGTTAACTGATCACTGTTAGTCCAGTGCTCCCAGAATTGTTATGATGTGGGCTACAAGAGATCAGGGTTCCTTCACACAGCCTTGGCTGGGAGCTCCAGCAAGGCCTGCAGAGAAAGTCAGCTTGTGTTGCAGGAGCCACTTCTGACTCAAAATTCGGAGTTCTGTCCAAGTTTGGCAGTTGTGCTCTCTGGGGTTTTCACCTCTTCACATCTCCTTCTCGGCTCATTTTCTCATCTGCACAGTGTAAAACACCATGGGATCTCCCAGTGCTCAGAACTGGATGATCTTTCCATCACAGTTACCTGGAGTTGCATTCCAGCCACCAGCTTGTCACTGGAAAGTTTCACACCATGCTGCTCTCTGATGCCTCACATTTCCTTCAGGTTTGTGGGATGTTTCTGTACTACCCAGGCTGTAAGTCCCTGCCCAGCACAGACTATTATTACACTGCCTGCATCATTCATTTACGTGGCTCTTTCAAGACAAATCAAATAACCGGGTACTGCCTCATGCTGCAGCTTAAATTAGAAAGAATAGACCACAAAAACAACTGCAGCGGTAGCAGAAGTGGCTATAAATAAATCAAAATGTTTCTCTTAGAAACCTTTGTGCCACAGAGGGAAATGGTAAAAGTGGTCCAGGATATTTTTGTTGCTGCTTTTTAATTTGAAATTTCATCCTTGGAAGCGCTTGCAGACGTAGAGGGCTGTGCAATGTTTTCGCTGCAGTACGGCAATTGCTAAGATTAGCACGGTAACAGATCTTTTCAGAGTAAATTGCATATAATTAATAGGAAGCAGGAGGAAAAAAGGAATAATTGTATTTAATCCAAATGCATGTTCAGTTCTCCCAGAAGGTGGAATCAGCACTAAGGCCATGCTGAAGACATGCCTGTTCCTTTCCATTTCATTCAGCTGGGTAGTGGGCAACAATTATGTGCCCCCATTGCAAAATTCTCATTTCCAATTTGTTTCAGCAAAGTGAAGGGATTTTCAAGATGGAATTTCTTTTAGGCCTTTCCTAGCAACGGTGGAGATTATCGGTTTGTGCTTCTGGCTTGTCTCCCATCCAATGTCAAAACAAGTTAAAGCATTAAAACAACATTTCCCCGTGAAAGAGCTACAAAAAAATCTGTGCACTTACATTTTGGCCAAACCCTTTTGGAATTTATGGTTAATAGGGGACCTAGGTGTCCAACAGGTTGAGGGAGTTGGTTCTTCCCCTCTCCTCTGCCCTTGTGAAAGCCCACCTGGAGCACTGCATCGAGCTCTGGAGTCCCCAGCAAAGGAGATACTGACCTGTTGGAGTGAGTCCAGAGGGGGCCACAAAATGATCAGAGGGCTGCAGCCTCTCTGCTCTGGAGACAGGCTGAGAGAGAGGAGGTTGTTCAGCCTGGAGAGAGATGGCACTGGGGAAACCTTAGACCTTTCCAGTACCTAAAGGGAACTTATAAAAGAGTGGGGAAGAGACTTTTCTTACACAAATAGTGATAGGACAATGGGGAAGGCCTTTAAATGAAAAGTGGAGATATTTATATTGGATGTTGGGAAGAAATTCTTTTCTGACACTGGCACAGGTTGCTCAGAGAAGGTGTGGATGCTCCATCCCTGGAAGTGTTCAAGGCCAGGTTGGATGGGGCTTGGAGCAACCTGGGATAGTGGAAGGTGTCCCTGCCCATGGCAGTGGGGTTAGAAGAAGATGATCTATAAGTTCCTTTCCAGCCCAAGGCATTTGATGATCCTATGACCTGTGCTGAAGCTTCACGACACGATGCATGATGAACTTCCATCTTCCCTCCCACTAAAGCACCCAAATTTCCCAGTGGATCATTGTGTGCAGCAATATAGAGGGACAAGTCCACACACCTGCTTCACTCAACACATTTCTCAGCTCTTCACATCCCCACACTGACATTCTTCCCTGAAGCTGCTGCAGCATCCCAATATTGTGGGATGCACAGTTCAATAAAAGTACTAAAATAAATCATTGCAGCCAAGGTTTCACTTAGCTGCTGTTATTAATCATTAGCAATTGCTATTGCTAATTAATGTCATTACACATCATGATTATTAATCACAATCTGCTGATGCAAGACATATTGTCTCTTGTAGATAAGGAAGAGGAAGAAAGCAAACGAGCAAAAACCAAACTTGAAAATGATGATGGGCAGCATTGTCTAATTCACACTGCACACTTCATGCTAAAAGAGACAATGTCCCTGCCCTGGTTGCTGCTTCTCAGCTGTGCTTGGGCAATGCCATTTGCCAGGAATCCATGAAAACTGGGCATACAGATTTAATATATTACTTAGTAGATGGCATTTTTTGATGATACAAGCTCTTAAACCATGAGAGAATGAGACTTCCATTAAACTGTCTCATCCATAGCGCTACACTGCTCCCCCCTCCCTCCCTAAAAACACCCCAATGTTATCTTTACATCAAGATCTTTCAAAAAGGGTTAAACTCTTCAGTTCCAATACAAGCTGTTGGACTGTGTGCAGAAATCACTGAGGAAGTGCCCATGACCTCTGCCAGGTAGAAGGTGTGATTAGTTGACCCTACAGATTGTTTGATCCATGAAGTCTACAAAATGCTATGGTGCAGCAAATCATGAAGTGCTGGGTCATTAGGATGTGTTTGTCATTAGGATTGAAACACTCATTAATCACTTTCTTTTTTTCATTATAAGGAAGGAAAGGGAGATTTCCCTCATTTTATAGTTTAATCTCAAGTGAAAATTTAAATGCAAGAGTGGAATCAATTCCATAGCTCACAAGATTGATTTGTCCCAGACCTAAATTTGCAATATTCCCCCTTAATCAGGAGTCAGAGCTGCAAGCACTCCAGCACTCCTGGTTTCCCTGAAGCACAGGAGAAAGCTCTCACAGAGCCTTCAGCTACCTGCCTTCACTCTGATGGACATTGCCTGCTCAGCAATGAAATCTCTAAGCAGGAAGCTTTCGGCAGCAATTCCCTGCAGTAGGAACCTCACAAAGGCATAGAACAAAGGGCAGGACATATCTGCTGGCTTTGGGTGCACAGACTCTGGGGTAATGGGGTGCTGAGGACAGTCATGGGGACGAGGAGTCATCCCTCTGGAACGAGGTTTTTCTGCTGCATATTCGCATGGCCACGTCTCCATCTGCCATGGGAGAAAGGGCTGCTGGTCACAGTGGTGAGCTCATTAAAATGAGATCAATAGAGATTTAATCTAATGCTGAGGATTACTTGAAGTGGAATGCTCAATTAAGTGTGGAGAGAAAAAAAATGTAACACATCAAATGAATTGCCAGCTGATTTCCCTGCTTTATTTGGAATTTAGCCCAATATCAAGGAGGGCTGATAAGGTAAAGCAGAGCTGTGAAAAAACAGCTGATGCTGGTGGTAGCGGTCACCAAACACCAGTTAAATGTGCCACATCATTACTCACACATTTTGCAGTGAACTCCACAGGTACATAGAGTTTTGCTGGGATTATATACTTCCAATTTCCACTTCTGTTCACACCAGTGGCTCTAAAAATATTTGAAAGCTGCTAAGGTGAGGATTTGCATAAACAGGATTTGCCACGGCTTTTGGAAAATTGGAAGAGTTAAGTGCAGTGAGTGCTACAAAACTTGTCTTTTCTTTGCAGTTCTGTAATCCAGCCCATTTCTCCCTCTCTGCTTCTCCACCCCCAGAACTGAAACCACTGTCACCTCCCCAGCTTCTTCACCTCTCTGAGCAGCAGCCACACAGGGACAAAGAGGATTCTGTTTTGAATGAAACATTTTATTCTCAAGGCATGAAGACGTGGGACCAGGCAGAAAGCCAAGAAGCAAGAAAAGAGAAACATATTCATTAATTAAAACAAGCATTGCTTGCTTTGAACTATGAAAATCATGTTATAAAAAAATGGAGCAATGGGTTCCTGGCTTCTGAAAGAGAAGAACACGCTCCAGCCCCACCAAGCTGCATTGCTGCAGGAGCAGGGAGGAGCACGGGATGCATTCCCCAAACTCCGTAACTGGCAGGCACAGGGCCCCCGTGCTGCTCACGGAGAGAATTCATCCCGACACGAACAGCTCTGTAGCCTGTTGGCACAATATCACAGCAGTTTTTCCTTCCAGCAAGTCACATTTAATCTTTGCCCAGACATTTCAAGGCAGAGCTGTCTTATTTCCCCCATTAGGGCAGGGCACCCTCCCACACCATTCCCTGAAGTCATAGTTTTTGGGAGATAGCAGGATGAGGCCCAGCCAGTCTTCCCTTGTGAGTCTTCTTCTCTTCTTTTAAGAGCCTCACCATCTCTAAGGCTTACGATTGCCTCTAAGAAGCTCAGTAATTGCCATCCTGAATATTCTGCCCAAGTTCCCACAGTCTGCCCCCCTCTTCCTGGCCAGGGAGGTTAAAAACACCCCGAGGCTGCCCATTGTGAGCAGCAGATGAAGCAATGCTGCCTCTGAGGTTCTCCATGTTCCCTTGTGTCCTGGGTGGGAAAGGCTCAGCACAGAGCTGTCTTCTGCTGCTGGTTGCCACATGGCCCTGTTTCTTTTCTATTTATCACTGTTGTTATCACTAGTTATCACTATTATTGTCATCTCTATTTATCTGTGGTCTGGGGTGTGCAGCAGGAGTTTTCCTCCTGTTCCCCCCACGCTGTTCCACATACTAAAGAGAGAGCTTGTTTTCTAGAGTGGATCATGATGGGCTCAAGCAGCACCTGTGGCTATAGATTCCTCAAAACAGCTGACTTTGGTATGTTTTGTTGCAATTCCCCACCAACTGGGAGCAATAGTTTTGCAGACCCCCAGGAGCACCAGCACTCCCTCCACTGTCCTTCTGCAAAGTTTTTCTAATTCTTTTGACAAAGCTTTTTTGAACTCACAGGGACAAGAGCCACACTGGCACTGGGGGGTTGCTTTACCCCAAAGTGGTCAAAATGCTTGTGGTATTTGTAGGCTCTCCTGACATTGCCCACAGGAGCCTCTCAGCTGATCCTGCAGAGAAGGAACTGTATTCATCTAGGCTTATAATGCAGAAGGTGCTCAGATTGTCACTCCACATCAATGTCTCTATAGCACACTGGCAGAACAGCACCAAAAAACCAAAGCAGTTGTTTTAGGGTGAAACAGAGAGATTTGACAGAAATTTCTTCCAAAGTCTTCTCATGTGTTTATATGGAGGAAGAGCATCCTGTACCTGTGGGGTACAGCATCCTGCCTTGTCCTGGCACTGCTGATGTCACGGGACCTGCTGAGCCTTGAGGGGACCCAGCAGGGACAGTGAACCTGCCACAAGAGTTTCAGTGGCAAAAATGCCCCTACCAGTGCTTCTGGTGTCAGCACATGCTTTACAACAGCTTGTAAAGTCTGGGCTAAAAGCTCCAAAATAAGAGTGACATTGGAAACACAAAAAAAATTCTTACATTTCTAAGCTCCTTAACCCCATGATGAACACACTTCACATGCCAGCAGGTGTGACACTTTCTGTGGCATGAATAGACATGCAAATGGAATTTAGCAGGACCTACTACAGGGTGTAAGGCAGAAAAACTTGAGGGACTTACCAGTTGAGTGATGGTGACTACAAAGCCCAGAAGGCTTTAACGCTGTACAAATAAAACAGATAAATTCAAAGCAAACAGTACTCCCTGGAAAATGGGTAAATTATGAGGAAAAAAACCACAGTGTGATTTATATATAGCATAGATCTGTATGCTTGGGCTTTTTACAGTCATAAATTCAAGACTTTCTGTAATATTCTGGCAATATTTTGTCTCAGGGTTATTTTGAGGCTGTTAGGGACAGGGAGTGCCCAGCTTTGATGAAGTGGAGGGTTGCTGGTGCAATTCCACCCTGACCACGCTGTCCCCTTGCAGTGGCCAAAGAGAATCAGCACTGGTCCCAATGCCTGTCTGATGTCTGTCAAGTGCCAGCATCAATACCTTCAAACAGAAATACCACTGTGGCTCAACACTCTTTTGGGCAGCTGAGAAGTAGCTGATGCTTCCATTCTAGTCCAGCACCAGGGGAAGCTTTGGGTGATGAAGAAAAATACCCAGGTCAGGGTGTTTTCAAGGAGAAGAATAATCTGGAACTGGTGCAGAATCTGGCAGGTCTGCACAGCCCCAAGAACCCTGTGTTGTCCCTGGTCATGCAACTCTTTAAAAACAAGCAACTTTTTGCAATTATTTGCTGGCACTCCATGAAAAGCAATGCCTCCTCCAATTCTTTCTTTTTGGTTTTTTCTTTTATTGAAACCAGGCACTCAAAAAAATCCATTTCTATTGGAAACAGGACATGAGGACAGTTTTTGCCTGTGTGGCAATTTTCTTCTTGTAATTTGCTTCTAGGGACAGCCTATTCTTCTCCAGGACCTGAACAATGAAGGTCTCAAACAAAGGCAGCTCCCACAGCTGGGGAAAGGATGCTCGAGGTCAGGGCTCCTCCCTTAACCCCTGGTGAGGTCAGTGGGATGGGCTGTGCTGGTCCTGCTTTCCTGGGTGAGACTTCACAGGGAGCTGCTTCACCAAGCCCCAGGGTGGGAATTCCAAGGTCTCCTGCAAGATGGAGTTCATGGTGCTCTCAGACCTGTGGGGTTCAGCCTCTTGTGCTGTAGAGAGGTCATTTCCATCAAGGTTAGCCCTGGACTGAGGGGCTCCCTCCATCACTCTAATTTGACTCCTCTGTAAAAGTAATTTTAAAGCCACAGTTTAGACTTCCTGGTTGTGATGGGATTTTTTAACATTTTCTAAGCCAAATCCACCCATTTAGGAAAACATACGCATGCAGAAATGCACAAATATATATTTGTTATACAGCTCTGGAGCACTTAATAACACTTTTTTTCTTTTTCCCCCTTTGGACTTCATGCCCCTCTTTAACATGGAAAACCCATTTGTCTACCTCACTGGATACTGAGTGGATAAATACATTAACTACTTAGAAGCACATTGGGCTCTTTTTTTCACAGTCAGAGCAGCAGCCTATCTGCACCTCAGCCAGACTCTGGAAAAGCAGTGAACCACGTAAACCACAGCACCGTGGAGAGACTAAAAGGAGCTAATGCTCAGTTCATACAAACCACGTGGTTATTGAAACTCAGGATGAAAAATAAATCAATGACAGAGCCAGGTAAAACTGTCACATTTCAGTGTATTTGTGTAGTTAAACTCCTATTTTCTCTGGCTAGGCAAGACACAAATGGCAGAGACTGTCATTGCTCTCTGTATTTTTATTTCCTCCCTGTCACTCAGGGCCAAAATGCCTTTTTTTTTTTTGTTGGAAACTTTTTCTCTTCCATCCAAACAGTCGTGCCTCTTGCCTCCTCTTGCTGCTCTGGAGCCTTCCTGCCTCAATTTCACAGGTGCAGACATTTTCATAAAATAGCAGTGAGCAAAATCCCCAAAACAGCCACAAGAAGCAGACACATTTCCTTCTGCCATGTAACTTGGGAAGGACCTTACACTTTCAGTACAATCATTTCAGCCCCTGGACTCTTCCATAGTGGGAATTCAGCAGGAGCTAAAGACAGTTCTGTCATTTTCTAAGATCACAGGATTCAAGTGTGCAACAGAGCAGATTCTTGTGGTTTCAGTTGGCATCAGCTTACTCTGAAATCTGGATGTTGATGCCCTACAGGAGAGTTCTTGACTAAAGGAATGGCCCAACATTAGGTATCACTTAACTGGGGCTGGCTGTGCCGCTGTTTGTAGATAAAACCCTGGATGCTTTCAGTTTGCACTTAAAGGGCCTCATGATAGATAACAAAAGTCCAAAATAGTAGAAAAATTAAGGATTTTAAGCCTTTAATGTGAGAAGACTTTTTACCCCAGTCTCCAAGTGTACAGACCTGCAGGTATGCATTTATGCTATTAAAGTTGAGGAGAAAATTGCACAGTGATGGTAGAAACAGAGATTCCTTCAAGCTCATACACCAAGAAATCTCAGTGCTCTTGACTTAAAAAGAGTGTGTCTGAAGCATGATCCTGCAGTTCAGGATGGAGGGATATGGAGATGCCCTGACTTTGCCCTTGGCAAACAGGTTGGGCTTTTCACCTGCAGCACTATTTGATACAAACATCCATTTTGTGGCAGCAGAAGTAACCTACAAGCGCTGGAATAGCTCCATCCCAGCTTGGAACTCCTTTTACATTTGTGTACAGCTGGAAGCCAGAATGGAAGTGTCCCATTCCCAGTGAGCTGCTGTCACAAAACCCTGTTTATTTTTCATCCACTGTGTTTGCAAGTGGGACATTTTGGTTCTTTTCTTCAGTATATTTAACATATTTTTACTGCCATGGCAGAAAGGAGCTTGCTATCACCAATGCATCAAAAATCAACTCAGCACTGGTGGGTTGGTTACCTTCTGTGTGAAGAATGCAAGAGAAATACTGAGCCCTTGAGCAAAAAAACCCACCCCTGTCTGCAAGGAGAGCTCCCCCAGTGCCTCTTTTTGATTGTGACAGCCCCAAAGCAGGTGATAGCTGAGCAGACAAGCACAGGGCTTCATTTCTGTCTTCAGAACAGAACGTGACATGCAGTCACTTCTGCTGGTCAGGGGCCACCCGTTACTCCTAAACTTTTTAATAACCTTCTCAACTGGAGCCAGCTTCCCCTTTGATGTGGTGCTGCTTTCATTAGTACTCATTCAAGGTGAGTACCTGATTAGCCATGGGGAGCTGGACGGGTTTATTCTTCCCCTTTTTCTTTCAACTTTCATAACACTTACTACAAAGAGCCCCCGTGCCCTCCTCGCGTTAGAAATAAAAGAAGTGGTGTTAGGCCAGAGTAAGTGAGTTTGTCCATGTCTGGCAGTCAAAATGAATTTAATCTCTCACACACAGCTGAACTGTTTTGTGCAAGTTTTGTCCATGCTGGACTTGTTGATGTTTTCAGTCTTTAAGGGCTCTTCTCTCTCTCAAATCCCGGGCAGAATGGCTGGGGACAGGAATTTCAGTGCCACTCAGCACAGTGACTCTTCTGCATGAGGACCATGAGGGATTTGTGAGCACACAAGGTCTTAGTGCAGGTCTGAATTCTATAGCTGTAGGAACTGAGCTCTGCAGATGGATGAGTTTCAGCAAAGTCAAGGCTCTTTCTTCCAGTTTTCTGAAACAGACCTATTGACCCACTGGGAAATAGCCCTTCTGAAATGCCAGAGACATCCTAAATGTCTTTTTATCCCTCCTTTCCCTGGGAAAGCACTGTAATACAAGACAGATTATCCATTATTTATATGTGAGTTCAAGTAAAAAGGACTGTAATTTGGGGAAAAAAATATAAGAAAGCTTTGTTTGCCAGAACTCCTAAGAAAGAGTCATTGGACCCCTTGCAAAAACTTCACAGATTTCTCTCTTTGATTTCCTTCATGATTTTGAAGACAGAAGACACAGTAACAAGTACTCAGAGGCTCATGGAGATGCTACAAGCTGTTGACTGAATTTCAGGCCAGTTTAGACACCACTCCTTCTGCCTTTCCAGAGCCCATCAATGTCTCATTCTAGGTAAGTCCAATTATTGGTGCAAAGGGAAAGAAACTTT
The DNA here is from genome assembly GCF_017590135.1 of Pyrgilauda ruficollis. Taxonomy (NCBI): domain Eukaryota; kingdom Metazoa; phylum Chordata; class Aves; order Passeriformes; family Passeridae; genus Pyrgilauda; species Pyrgilauda ruficollis. The sequence continues at coordinate 8,840,493 of NW_024526377.1, read as the reverse complement.
CTCCTGCTTTGGAATCATAATGTAACCACAACAGCAAGCACTTAAAGAGCCATTGTGCACAGGAAATGCCAATTTGGTCTTTAAAATACCACATTACAGCCAGGAAATGGACACAGGGGAGGACAGTGACTTGCCTGTTGCCATTCAGCAGAGCTGAGATGAGGATACAGGTTCCCTGAGGGGAATGTAGTGGCTTAACTAAAGGCAGCTTTACATAAAACCTTCAGCCTTTTCCACAATATTTTTCCATTTCACAGTATTTCTGATTTTAAACTTATTTTTCCAATTTCCTAGTAACATGCCAGGACTCCAGGGCCCAAAATTCTCATCTAGTGACTCTAGCATGGGGTTTGACAGCTCATGAGACTCCATACAAAAGCAGAGAGCCTGTTCCTCAAGTGTATCTTGCTGGAACCAGCCTCACCCAGCAGCCTGCTGAGTCTCCTCCCTGTGGCAGACAATGCTGCATCATTCCAGGCGTGGAACACTGAATAAACTTCATATAATCAAGTATCACCAGTGTTCTTACCAGCATCTCACAGACTCTCAGAGATTTCTTAAAGGCAGGAAGAACCACCAGCTCAATTCCAAGAGTGCACAGTAGAATCTCCTCCTCTAGCCCTGTTCCCACCCCAGTTACCTGGTGCTTCCCCACAAAGCACACAGGCACAAATGGGATGTCAACCCTTGGCTTCTTTTGGATAAACTAACCACACAAAACTCCTACATCTGGCTACAAAGCATTTCTGGTGATCCTTGGGGTTGTCTCCATTTTCTCCCTTCTACCAACACCAGCTCATCCCAGTCTTCAACCTTTTCTAAACCTGAACATACAAATGGGATGTAGCATTTCATCCATCAAAAGCCAAAATTCCCCCTGAGCTGCCCCCCAGCTTTCCCTGGCAGTGTGGGGATAGCATAGCTTTGCACCAGTCCACTTTAATGTAGATTTTATTTGTCCCAATCAGTTTATTAAGTCATTTACCTCGCACTGACTGACATCCTGCCTTTTTAGCAGGATGGGATTTTTTAATCAAAATTGCCCTCTCACATCACTGTGAAATCAAGGTGGCTGGTCAGCTGGTAAAATCCTCTTATAGAAAGCCCAACTTTCATTCTTTTTATGTTGCTTAAATCCGAGGAAATTATCCCTTTGGAGCTACCCAATATATTCATTACTGTGCCTGGTCCATTGAAACAGAGTCCCAGCCATATGTTCCTCAGATACAGTCAGCTTCCAACCAATCTGTCAGAATGGAATCTGAAATACTGTTATCTCGTGTTGGGTGCAATATCTCCTGGGCTAGAAAATGATCACACATCATTTGAGGAACTTCAAATAGATTTATTTCCGGTTATATGAGACTTCCAGCATACATCTTTATGATTGAGATCTCCCATTACCTGGTATTTCTTTCCATTTATGAAGGATAAAAGCTCCAGGAGCAGCTCACCTCTTAATGTGAACCCATGGTCTGTAATCCCCTTTACAGGCACCACACATTCACCTCTCACTATATCCCCCCCAACTTTGATAGTTACAGCTTTAATATCTCTGCATTTTACACTAAACGGGTCACGGTCTCTTTTCCTTTCTCTTCCCACCTTTTCTCTTGGGCACGCACTGCTGTTCACACACAGGTTGTAGTCAGCAGTTTTAATGCTCCAGTCATACAAATCAGCCTCCTCTCACTCCATTTTGGCAATTATATCCAATTTCTTTTAATTAACAAGCACTTGCAATTCTTGTCATTGTCAGAAACATGAAGAATAAAGGAGCAAAGTGTTCATACAGCCACTGGAAATTAAACAATTTGCTTGGGCATGTGAATTGCCTCAATGGATAAAACAAATCTGCCAGTGGCATTTTGGGAGTTGCTTTTCGGCAAACCACTGCCTCTGCCCTGTTGTACCAGGCAGCGTGATTGAGGAGTGCTATTAAACATTGTCAGTCAGACATCTAGGGAGTAACAAATAAAATTCATACAAGAAATAGGATAAAAGTAGAGAGCTGCAGGGGACTCTACAGCATCTGCAGAAGACATTCAGAGCCAACCTTCTGAGCATCCTGCTCAGAGGAAAACCCTTTGCCTTTGTTTGGGCCTCGGCAGGAAAGGATGTTTATAGGCTGTGTCTTTTAAAGTACACCACGACTGAGTCAGAGCGTGTGTTTACATTTGGTTGTTGGGTGTTTTAAATATCAGCACAAAGTCCAAAGAATAAATTACTACAATGGGAAAATAAAGCAATGCAACTTGGTACTGATGCGACAAATCTTAGTGCTGCAAAGCTGATGGGCAGCAGGACAAGCCTGTGATTGGTGATACACCTGGTGCAGTGCATCTGCAGTGGTTTTGCTCACAAAGCTGAGCCCTGGCAGGTCCATGGGATTTAGAGACAGAAAAACACACGTGGTGGTATCAAACACCGCCTTATCAATGGCAGCTTTTTGGTCTAGGGAGATGTAAACAGGCCAGAGAGGAGGGGTAGCAATAATTGCTCCAGGCGTAGGAGACAGCCATTCCTGAAATAACCAAAACTTCCTTAAAGTCTCTGAAAACACTCTGTATAACTACTACAAGAAGGGAATGGAACCTGTTTGAACAAGCACTACACCAGATACTGGTATCCCTCTCCCTGGTGGGGAGTAGTTCTCTCTTGGCAGAGCAAAGCATCTTTGAAGTCCTCAACCAGACCAGAAGGAGTTAGACATCAGGAAAAAATTATTCACTGAGAGGGTGATTGGGCACTGGAATTGTCTGCCCAGGGAGGTGGTGGTGTCATCCCTGGATGTGTGTAATAAAAGACTGGACGTGGAACTCAGTGCCATGGTTTAGTTGATGAGGAGGTGTCTGGTCATAGGTTGGACTTGATGATCTCAAAGGTCTTTTCCAACCTTGTCCATTCTGTGATTCTCTAAAATCTTACTGTAATTAATAGAATCATAAAACAGTTTGGGTTGGAATGGACTTCTAAAGTTCATGCAGGCCAACTTACCTGCAATGAGCAGGGACATCAACTAGATCAGGTTCCTCAGAGCCCTGTCTAACCCAGCCTTGAATGTTTCCATGGATGAGGGATCCACTACCTCTCTGGGAAACATTTCCCTGTGTTTCATCTCCCTCTGAGCAAAGAATTTCTTCCTCATAACTAATATGTCCGTTTTTTCTAACCAGCTTCCAAGAGCCTGGCCCACCTCAAAAGAAATTGGCCTCAGCTTAGTGGAAAGACTTGGACATTGTAAAACCCAAATGAATGGGCAGCAGAAGCAGGTAAGAGTGTTGGAGGTGAAATCTCTAAATAAGTTGGCCCAGTGTTTGCATCAGGAGGACCTTGTGTGCTGTTCACAATTACTTCCTTCTGTTATGTTTGTTTTATTCTGTATTTTTATACACCGCTGATATGGTGGAGCCCTGCCAGAAATGGATGTCAAAATGCCAAAAGGAGGAGAGGCTCTGCTGGAACCTTTCTAAATCAGTAGGAGCCAGAAAGCAGGGAAGCCACAGGCACTTCTGTTCATGCACAAGTTTCAGCCACAAAGTGCTGGCTCCAGAAGCTGCATTTTAGCTAATAATGGAATTAAACCCATAATGGTTCATCACAGCTTTAAGCAGGTGCACTTTTAGCACGGCTACTAATTGCCCTTTATTTATTTATTTCTAGAGAGCTGCAGCCCAAAAAACCTAAGAGAGTCCAAATCCCTCTGTGAGGTACTAACACTCAGTACTAATTCACACAGAAGACCTTTTTTTGTTTGTTTTTAACACGAATACTGTCCTTGGCATCCTATAAGACATGCTACATTCCCATGGGGATAAATGGAGGTTTGTTGCAGCTTTGACTGGTCTCTTGTCAGATGCACAACATCTAATTCACTGCAGTATTTCTACTTGTCCTGCTCTGGTTGGATGTACATTCTCCCACCATTACACTGCTCCTTCTAGCTGGGAGGGTTCAGATCTTTTTTGATTGCTTTATCTCCTGTAAAGCAAATGAAAGGGGGATGGAGCTGGAGATTGGTGTGTGGCTCAGCCCCAAGGCTGACTCAACATTTCTTAAGGGACCTTTCTGTTTGTACAGAATGGTATTGTGGGGTTTCCCCACAGGGAGCACCCAGTCTCTCTCCCTGGGTACTCCTCTCATCCCAGCCTGCAATTCTTCTCTAAGTGCCTACATCTGGATTTGGTTCATGATTTAATCACTGAAAGAAGTAGATCCAGGAAGGATGTGGTTCATCTCAGCTTAAATTTGGTGCTGAACCTGCTTGGGTGAACTGTCCCTGGGATGAATCTTTGCCATCATCAGTGAAAAGGGGAGTCCAGCTGCTCAGATGGGGCTGTGCTCCTCATAGGCCTCACTTTTAGGTTAGGTCTGAGGAGAAATGTAGAGACCTGGCCTCTGATTTTCCTTGCCAAGCTGGGAAAGAAAGACTCTCAGACACAACACATAAAACACTTCCCTTCCCACAGCCTTTTCCTCTCTTGTCAGTGAGAAGATGACATTTATATTCACACAGCATTCAGTACAAGGCACCCCCTCCCCATTTCATCCTTGGGCGCTGCTCTAGTAAAAATAATAAACAGCTGAATGTGGCAGTGGGGTTTGGGAAGAATTCCAGCTCACAGTTAAAGGACAGACCCAGTTATTCCTTGATGAATAACAGCATTTACAGAAGGCCTTTCACCCTGAGGTGCTCCCCAAATTATAAACATACATTGCCACATCACAGAAATGGGTGAAACAGCCAACTTCAAAGTATCAACTGGGAAAATCCTACAGCCAGCCCAGTGCAGGGAGACCACCTGACAGATAGCAAAGGGCAAGGCAGTGCTACACACAGGACTGCTGCTAGACTGGAGGTGTGTCCAAGCTGCAAAGTAGACCACAGCATCAACTTTCTCCTCTCTGGAAATTGTCTATATAGTCTTTAAATGCCTGTGTTTAAACAATGCCACTCCCTCAGTGCCAAAGTTGAAACCATCTGTGTTTTATTGTTTCAACATATCTGTAAGGTCCATGTGATTGTTCACCTTTATTTCCTCTCCAAACAAATGTTCCTCTCCATTTCCCTCACACGTGCTTGTGTCAGCCACAAATGACTCCTGGTTGCTGCAACTCTAACCAGTGCAAAGACCCAAAGGAGAAACTAAAAACATGCACAAAAGATGTATAAAACTGACAGCAAAAGGAATCTTAAAAAAGGTGACTCAGGAGTTTTAGCTGAGAGTGTCACGAAAATTCAGCTGCCACAACTTGCTGTTGCACCTTTGAAAACCTGAGAGAGTGAAAGAGCCTGAACCTGAACATGGAGGTGAAGAGTTGACCCCAAGGGTGGGTAAGGAAGGTCTTCAAGCTGCCTCTGTCCTGAAGATCCAACACCTGGGTCCTGAAATGTAGAACTGAAATGTGCTCATTTCTCAGCATCACTGACCACCCATGTGTTTAACTGTCTGTCTTCAGGAGCCTGGAGAGGGATCAGCAAAAGGAACCTTCATGCTCCTATTAAGTGACATTTTTACAGAGGAATCACAGGATAGAAAGTTTGTAAAAAAGCCAGCAATCCAGAAAGAAACTTCTGGATCCAACTGGCATAAAGGTTTTCCCCTGTTTCAGGTGGCACAACACAGGTTCATTCATTCTCAACTGGAACAGACTGAATGAGCAGATAGCTGAGAGAGTAGCAGGATACCATTATTATTACTTTATTATTCCCCACTCAGAAGTGAATGGGAAATAATAAATTTAAATATTTGGATGAAACTGTCCAAAGAAAATTCAGGTAATGAGAAAATAAATGCTTCTCAAGAATGTAGCTTATGAGACTACAAAGTAATCACAGAAGTGAAATATGGGAACCCCAAATTTGAGACATCTAGAAACCATCTGACCATTTTCTTCCCCGTCCTAATTTTCCCCGTGCTCTGACTGCACAGTTAGTTCTGCAAGGCCAGGTTTGGTTTCAGAGTGATTAATGATTACCTGCAGCAACAATTTTTTTCAATCCCTTCTGGAGATCAGGGGAGGAGAAAAAAAATGCAGCTCTGCCTCATGATTCCTGCTCTCAGCAGGGCAGGACTCTTGGAACACCTCTGGGAGCTGCAGGTGTAGCAAAATCACCAGGAGAGGATTTGCTCCATCTCCCAACTCTCCTGCTCATCCCTTCCAAGCTGACCTTCCTTTTCTTTCCTGTTATTTATATGAATGAGCTCCTCCCCAAAGAGTTTGCTGAGTGATAAGAGCTCAGATCATCCATTACCCACCTTGTGTTGGGTGGCTGCTGTGGTTGGAATGAGATTTGCATGTGGTCAGACACACAGCCCTGCAATCACAGCCTCCCTGAATTGCATATTAGCATGAATCAAAACCTGGCTGCAGAGATGTTGCCTTCCTATTTTGTCCCTGCAATGGTTTCTGTTCTGCCTGCTGCTGCTGAAAAATCCTTGCTTTGGGATCAAACTGAACCTGAAAGTGTTATTTGGCTTACCACAAACGAGTCAGTTTTAGGCAGCAGATCCAGTTCCCAGTGGAACAGCCTTACCCTGGCTGAGTTAAGCTCCCTGTGCCAGTGTTTCCTGTTTTCTCATGGTCTTTGGAACGTTATATTTAAGTCATATAAAAGCATTAAATCAGAATTTAGGTACACTAAGAAACACTGACATGATAAATTGCCTAATCCTAATAAATGCACAGAAATAAATAGGTATGGAATACGGAAAAGGTACCTCTAGAGTTTGTCTTCAGAGTAGTACAGACAGTGTAGAAGACATGATTATACATTCTTGTGCCAAGAAGTGAGACCATGTGATGCCTAGACATTATCTCATTAGCATCCTATTCATTCTCAAATCTAAATCCAGATAACAATTGTTTAACTTTAATTTTGTGTGTGCATATATAATTTGTTCATTGTCCACCTTTATGTGAAGTCAAGACATTCAAGGCTGCTGCAAACACATGAATTTGATTCCTGCAGCAGATGAGCAAATTCTACAGGTCCTTTCTGTGGGTTCAAAAACTGTCTTTGAAAAAGTGTGTTTAAATTACTCTCTTTGCACCCAAGGAAATGAATGAATTTGTGCTGACCATGCCACTTACAGGTCACTAAAATATGTACCATGACCTAAACCCCATTACTTCCTTCTCTCTCAGGGCAAATACATTAGGAGCATTTCATGTGAGATGCTGCTATAGTTGGAGAAAGGAAAGACAATCTGATAAAAATCACACCAGACACCCTGGGGGAAGAGGAAAAACATCCTGTCTCAAAATTTCATTCCACCCATGTTTCCCTCCAAATGCTGGAGAAGTCACTGAGGTGCTGCACTTGGTTCATATCTGAATGGAAGGCTGAGGTTACCTCTAACACGTCAGAATTTTTTTTTAAATATCTTCAGCTTACAAATCATTTATGGAATTACAAATAAGAGGTTCTCTGGTTACAAAGGGGTGGTATTAGCCCTGGAAAATCAGAGTTTCTCCCAGGACATTGCTCAGTGGATCATGTAACCAGCTTTCAAAGGGAGAGACTGAAACACCAGCACTGCTGCAGAGCAAGGCTGTGGGGGCAAAGATAACTTTTATAGCACTGTGCTGGTGTTCCCACCTTGCTACTGATACTCAAAATGTGGCATTTTAACACTGTATCTCCCATTACCCCAGTTTTAATGCAGCTCAGGGAGTTTTGTGTTAGATTTTAAATCTGGCTGATGAGGGAATTGATGCTGGGCTTCTGTAAGAAATTTGTCTTGTAACAGTACAAAATGTTGATGAAGTAACTAAAACAATACAAAACCACTGCAAAACACATTAAATGGATTAAGAATTGGCTAACTTCAGGTTTTGAATATTGTAACCAGAGAAATTTTCTTAGAGTGGGTGTGTGTTTGGACAGATCCTGTAGGGACTATTTCTTGGCTCTATACTATTGTATTTTATCAACAACTTAGGAAAAAAACCCTTTAAATCATTATCAACAAAATTTTCAGATGAAAAAGGCTGGGAAAATGGTCAAAAGAAGGAACCCAGGAACCCACTGATACCACTGGGTAATTGGCAATCTGAAGGTAAGCAAGTACAACCAAGTGACAGCATTGGAGACAGAAGATATTTGCCTGGTGGGGGCTGCAGTGGTTCTACACTGGAAAGTCATGACCAAAAAAGGGTTGCAAGTCATGGTGAGTAATCTGCTGTCCATGAATTGACCTAATCTTTGTATGTATAAGCAGAGGAAATCCAGGGAGAAGAGGGTAATAATGTTCTCTGGGTATTCCCCATCTCCTGAAACTGCTGCCAATCCATTGTGCCCTGCTCTTGCATCCACAAAGCAAGTGGGAGGCTGAGAAGCTGGAGACAATTCAAGAAAGAGGCACAAGAATGTACACAAGTCTGTGAAAGATGACTTGCAGGGAGAGATTTAAGGATCTTGGTCCATTTAGCTCATCAAAAGAAAGCTAAAGAGTGGCTGGACACCAATCCAAGAACCTCCAGGGAGAAATTCAGAATCAGTTGTCTTTAGTCTTGCTAACAGGAATGCTCCATGCCACCAGCCTTGCTCTGAGCTCTCACACCAGGTGCACACCTTGGCCAAGTCCTGCCACCTTAGCAGGGGGACACACTGACCTTTCTCTCAAAGAGGAGTCCTGAGAGACTGAGTCCTGAGAGACTGAGTCCTGAGTCCTGAGAAAGAGTTTCTCTCAAAGAGGTGCCTGCTCCAGAGCTTGGCACACTCTGACAGGTCCCCCAGCTGGTTCAGCCAGGGACCAGGAGCCTCTTGCACACCAGATTTTCAGATTGTGAATGTGGCCAGAGAATTTGGGGCTGGGATCCTCCAGCTCTGTTTTCATTCTGTGGTTTTTGTCTCTGTTCTGATCCTGGGGCCAAAGAAATGTTGCATTGTTTGAGAGATGCGAATCTGGTGGCACAGCCTGTCTCAGGACAAGCACTCCCAAAGCTCTCATCTGATCTCTCAAGAGAGAAGCTAAACCAGAAGACAGAGATCACAGGCTCAGGCAGAGAAATGCTGTGCCTTTTCCCCCAAAATCCAGGAAGGATTATTGCACACACCATCTTGAGCAAGAGAAAAGGGAAAAGGCTGGAGAGCAGCAACACTTCAGAACACTGTGCATGGAAAGACATTAAAAATAAGTTATTTACTGAGCCCATATCTCAGCAGCATTTATTTCCCTCGTCCTACCTGCCCCTTTTGGAGACTTCTTATCCCATCACTTCAAAGGCCAGTAGCCAAACACGATGGTTACACAAAGGTCAGACGGGTGGCTCACATCAGGATGACTCCATCTGGCTGCAGATCCTGCCTGCACTGCGCTGCAGTCCCTCCCTTTGTGTGGGGGTTTTCTTCTCAACTCTACTGGGAGATGGCTGGAAGCACAATGAGGGGAAAATAACAAAAACGGTGAATACGTAACAGGAACAATTTGTTCTTGGATTTAGGGCTGTCCTCGGACAATGTGTAAGGCAGTGTTTAAGTGAAATATTTGACTAATGAACCCTACAAGGATTGGCTTAATTAATGCCTGGAAGTGATATACAGGGTTATGCAGAAGTTGGAAGTGGGTGTAACAGAGTGGGATTACAACAGTAGCTGAGAAAAGCCCACACCGTTGGAGGTAGCTTTTCATAGGAGAACAAACTGTGAAGAAAGTACGTGCTGAAGAACAAGCTGGATGCTTTAGCACACTTTAAAAGTGTCTTTAACACATTATAAGAATGTGCTAAAAACAGTGTTCCTGTATTTTGCAAGCTGCATATTTTTAATTGCAGCAAATGACTGACTTGCACAAGCTTTAGCAGCTCTGCTGAAACTCAGGCTGTTATACATAAGAATAATTGAATGAACTACTTAAATATTCAAACACTGGTGAATAAACAAGTATTGTTCTGTGATAACTTCTCAAGAAATTGCTGCTTCTTCTAGATGAACCTTTACAGTGCTGACTGTAAAGACAACTTTTTTATGGCACTGCTAGAAACTTCTGTGCAAGTGCAAGATACAATTTGAGGACTTGTTCCTTAATTGCCCGCTCAGCTGAATCCTACACAACTGCTACATTCCAAAAGGGCAAAATTGGAGCTGTTTGTTTATTTTGTCTTCAGTGGGAAAACGAAGCTTTCCAGGGAGGAGCAACTGCAGCTGAAATGAATTCAGCATCACAATGGCAAAACAAGAAGTGCATTCATGTAGCAGCACGTTCGAGTGTGTGCGCTCGAGCCCCTCCGCAGCGTGGTTGCTATGGCATCTGTGGGTGGTGGTGGAGATGACAGGAGATTCTCAGCAGAAATGCCAAACCACACTCTAATATATCTCATACTGACCTGCTATTAATTCAGTGGCTGCTCTTTTATCATAAAAGAGGGAAAAAAAAAAAAGAAAGATCAGCTCAACTTTCACTTCCAGAATAGATGTGAAATTTAAACCAGCAGTGGCTGTAGGGGTGTAAATCACATGACAGAAACTTTAAAGGTTGGGTTTTCTGCTGCTGGGGCTTTCTGGAACCATAGAAGGATTGTAAGGAAATGGGAATAAGCTGATAGTCACATTAAAAAGTGTGACTGTGCACTTGCCCATGGATTTTGCTGTAAAATGTAATGATTGTCAGAAATGTACGTTAACAGAAATAAGAGGTTTTAATTCCCTGTGGGTTTTTCCTAGGCTGATGTCAAACCTGTGTCAGAGCTGGGTATTTCTTTGGTCTTATTCTCTTTATTTACAAAAACTTAGGAGGTTTCTTTTCCTTGATCTGGAGAAGAATCAATTAAAAAAAATAATTCTATGTCCTTTTCATTGGGACTGTGTTTACTGTCTTTGTGCCAGAGGCTGGGACATCTTTTTCAGCTCCATGGAAGCTGTTTTCCATCCATGTGTCCTGCACATGCCTTTGTTTGGGCAGGGACAGCCAGAGTTTTGTGTAATTTCAATTATCTGTGTCTTCGTCAAAGATGACTGGCTATTTAACAGTTATATTAACTCTAACACAGCTCCACACCAGTCTTGTGTATTGAAACACAATTATATAGGAAGCAGAAGGAATGGATTTGTGCTTTCTACTCCAGGTTAGGGCCCCAGGAGCATCCTGTCTGGACCATTCTGGTGGTTGATGGCTTCGTGCTCGTAGGGAGGTGACACCCTTCCTGCAGGCACATGCTTCTGGAACTGCTCTGGTGGCTGATATCAACAGGAATTCAGGCTCTGCTGCCACTGGGATCTTCCCAGGAGAGCAGCTGCCTCAAACCTGGGCTTCTCTGATGGCTCTGAGAGGCTGTTGTGTGGTGAAAGGTGGGAGTAGGACGTTGGTGCTGCTTGCCCTGGGGAGTAATACCACACCACAAACCAGCTCAGGAGAGGATGTGAAACCAGCTCAGAGGTGCCAAGGTTTGTCCTGTCTTTCCCTGCATTGTTTCCTGCCCAGCAGATCCTGACCAAGGTCACAGCCAGGGATTTGCCCATTTCCATCACTCCCAGCCCCACAGCCAGCCTAAGCAGAGAATACTGGGGCCATTGAGAGAGAGCACACAGGCTCACTGCACAGAGGCAGCCCAGGATTCTTGTTCTGTACAAGCAATTCATCTGCCTTTCAGTTCATCTGCTTTTTTCATTCAGGAGCATTAACCTACAGTCTAATACAATTATGTACTATATGCTCTTAAATTTTTAATTAGTTACATGCACTCGAGAGCAAATGGTCCCTTTTCCCCTGATACACACATAGAACTCCTCTCAGCCTTAATGGTGTTTACATGGGTTTATCAAGTGATAATAAAAGCCTAAACATTGGCTTCTGCTGATATTCACTGGGTAATTCCTGCTCTCAGTACATGGGGAATGTAACTGGGCACTATTAAGGGCAGTGTAACAAGGAGAAAAAATATTTAAGGTTAGTGCTCGGCTTTACCCATGTTACATATGTGGTTCTTTTGGAAGTGTTATGACCAATCCCCCAGAAGGAAGCAAATCAAAGGAAAAACTGATTTAAAAGTCATGGGTGGGTGTTTTCTCCCTTGCAAAGGGCACATCTGTACCTTGAAACATCTGGGTGAGTGTCTGTAGGAGGCTGCAGGAGCAGAGCGGGTGGCTGCGTGCAGCACCTCACTCTTGCTCTGGGGGATACTTGAAGGAGATAACAGCAGCTGGGCTGCTTTGAGCTATTTTCGTGTGCCTCCAGTCTCTTGTCAGGCAGGCATGAAGCAACAAGTCCTTCAGTGCTACCTCAGCATTCCTTGGGGCTGAAAATTGGGTTTATTCCCAAAGGGTGGGACTTACCTCTCTCAGCTTCAGCTCTTTGCACCACAGGTGTCTCCCTTGTCCCTAAAGCCTTCTTGTTCCTAAAGCATCTAAAGTCCTTCCCCAATAATAAGAAATAAAACTATTGCACCTAAAGTTCAGTGACAGCAATTCCACCTGAACTGTGCATGAATGTCCCTGGCTTCTCCATGATTTCTGGCTACAAAGCCATGGCCCGTTTTTCCCCCTGGAAGTACATTAGTCTTTAATGGTGAGAAGAAACCACTAAAAATGAGTGTGCACAAGGTGTGTCCCATCCCTGTTCTGTCCAGGCAGCTTTGGGACAAGAAGGGCCACATCATAAACTGGATTACTGAGACACAGCCATTGCCACAGTTGCTCAAAACATTGTGCAATGTTTTCATAATACCAACATTTTTTGATGCTTTGAGGGCTGAATTTTGCATTAAGAACTTACTTTCTGGCAAGGTTTCTCATGCAACAGAGAGAAACACACAGCCTGGATGTATTTGCTATCATCAAATGGTTTGGGTTGGAAGGGACCTTCAAGATCATCCAGTTCCAGCCCTCTGCCATGGACAAGGGCACCTTCTACTAGACCAGGACTTTCAAAGAGGCAGCAGGATGGGAAGGGAGCATGGAAACACAAGCAAATTTATTCACTGTTCATACAAATTCTAGCCACACACTTAACCACCTCCCAGAGAAAATCAGATTGGTGTTAGCAGCACCATGCTTTTATTGGAAAAATCGAACAGGAAAACCTCGGCAGAGCACGACTGCTCCAGGCTGAACTGCTGTTGGACAGATGCTGAAAACTGATCTCCCCAAGCACCCCACAGCCAAGGACACACATTTATTGTGCCACCATAACACAGCTCCATGGAAGAGCCATGTGATCTGCTGCCTATTATCCAGTGGCTGAAATAAAATAGGAGAGGACTGGGGGGTTTTCAAACTTTTATATTGGAAAACTTGCCAGTTCCAAGGGGAATGTGGTGCAGGCTCAGCTGCAGGCAAATCTAGCCAGAGGCATCCCACACACATACCAGCACATACACAGGGAGCCATACACAATATGCAAACCCTGAAATCCCAAACAAATATCTCAAAAATCACTTGTGCTCCAGAGGGAACAAGGGGCCTGCCCCCACACAGAATTAACAAGTTAATTAGTGTTTAAATATTTTCTTGCAAGCTCTGGCACTATTACTGCTTCAGTGAGTGTGAAACTAGCAAGAGCAAGTGACTGGTGGAAGAAGAATGACTCTGGTTTTCAATATGCTCTGATAAATGATAAAAATCATGCAGGTAAACCGTGCATGGTTTTTATTACAGCTTTACTGTGGCATGATTGGGAACTGAGGGAAATGCTTCTTTTTAAAAGCATATTCATTTTGATCCAGCAGTGACCTTTTAATATGTTCAGGTCCCTGCAGGGGAGGCAAAGGTACTTGTGGTCTTCTGTAAGAAAGGATGAGGAAAAAAAGGCACTTCAAGATGACATAAAATCCAGGATCAGCCAAGGGGAAATGAATTTTCACCCTCTGAAGTATTCACCAGACTTGATGATTTATTAATTTTGATACATTCCCCTATGTGACCTCATGGGTTTGTTGGCTCTGCCAAGAAGACTCACCTGGAGCTAGAGGAGACTGGGGTATCTCTGCTTTAGCTGTGGGCAGTGAATTACTGCTCACCCCTTCCTGCAGTTGTTTTAATATTTACCCACCTCGGAAGGAAGCTGTGATTTGTTTTGTTATCTCCTTTGAATGCCACCAGCTGAGGTAGTGCTGGGAGAATCAGAGATGTGCACAGCACCTTGCTGAGGTTTTTACTCTCCCTTTACTGCTACTGTACAACTCCAGTGGGAATAGATGGATGGTGGAAAAGAGTATGGATTTATTACATAGTATCTATAATATTATATATATTCTATATATTTATTCTGTAATATCTATAATAGTCTATATTCTATAATATATCCACACCTTGGGGTTTTTTTAATTTTTATTTTTAATAGAATAGAATAGGTTACTTCAGTTGGAGTTCATTACAATGAACAACCACCATCAATACAGGGTTGTTCGACTGTTAATGAATATCTTAAGAACATTGAAGTTTTTTAACTCAGTGGTTTTTCATTTACCCTTAGTTTGCCAGGTTTGTAGGTTGCTTCTGAAGTCACCTTTTGCACAACTTGTGCTGTGAGAATTGAAGCTGTGCATTTCTTTTCAGGCCTTTGGGGACTGAGTTATAATTTAGGTGCTTCTGCTTCCAGAAACATGACTAGCAAGTCAAAATGCAAAGTCCTTGAGTACTGCATTTTAAAAGAGCATGAGCAGTGAAGGGTTTGCAGACTGAAGCACTCTGTGACCAGAATGTGTGCTTACTGAGCTAAGAGTCTGGCAAATAGTTTTTCCACAGGACCAAGGCTTTATGGAAACCTGCATCAAGGAGGGAGAGGGAAAACATGACCACTTTAATGCCTAGCAATTGCTGCCTGCATTACAGAGGTGACAGCCTAACACTTCACAGTTTGCTCCTCTCGAGGGCTGATAAATTATTTGATTTTATGTGAGATCCTTTGTCTAGAGAAGTTCCCTCGTATCCACAAGAATCAGATCAATGTTTTGAGAACAGCTGCAGCAAGGCAGCTGGCTGCCATCAGGACATATTAATTCACCTCTCAGTGTTCTCCAGTTTTGCCACCAACTCTTTGTCTGACCTTGAGTGAGGCATTTAATCCATTCAGGTACCTCCTGATGTGCCTGCAGATGGGAGTCCTTCCTTCTTTCAGTGACTGCTACCCATTAGCTAAACCTGAACCTATAATGTGCTTGGAGCTCTTCAGATGACACATCACAGAGGTGCAGGTGTTATTGAAACATGCAGGTAGAAGCACTGAAAAAGTCTTTCTGGAAATGACTCTCACAGCCTCGATTGCCTGTGTGCAATTTTCCTTGGTGCATTCTGGACACAAAGATCTGAGTGTGGTTTTTTCTTTTAGGCATGAAGAAAGGCATCAGGAATGTGAATATGGCCCAGAAAGCAAATCATGTCCTGGGCTGTATCAAAAGCAGCATGTATCAAAAGGCCTGAGTGAGGGAGGGGATTCTGCTCCTCTGCTCTGCTCTGGTCAGACCCACCTGCAGAGCTGCTCCAGCCCTGCGGCCCAGCACAGGAAGGACATGGAGCTATTGGAGCCAGTCCAGAGGAGGCACCAGGATGATCAAAGGGATGAAGCAGCTCTGCTGGGAGGAAAGGCTGAGAGAATGGGATTGTTCAGCCTGGAGAAGACTTTGGGGTGGCCTAATTCTGGCCTTCGAGCACATGAAGGAGCCTGCTGGAAAGATGGAGAGAGATTATTTACAAGCACATAGAGTGGCAGGGCAAGGAGGAATGGCTTCAGACTGAAAGAGAACAGTTTAGATTGGTTATTTGGAAGAAATTCTTTACTGTGAGAGCATTGAGATACTGGAACAGGTTGCAGAGAGAAGCTGTGGCTGCCCCAGCCCTGGAAGTGTTAAAGGCCAGGTTGGATGGGACTTTGAGCAACCTGGTTTAATGCAGGCTGTCCCTGCCCCTGGCAGGGGGATCTGGATCTGGATGATCTTGAAGGTCCCTTCTAAACCAAGGCATTCTATGAATCTATGATTCTGTGTGTATTCCTTAATTTTGTTAGAAAACAGTTCATCCCTTTAACCATGAGTAAGATAAAAACTAAATAAATGGAAGTAAACCTGAAGGGTTTTCTCCTCCCTTCTGGTTTACACAACTGATATGCGCATTTGTGGGTACTTACCTTCCAACTTTTAATTATATTTAACAATCATATAAGGTTGAGAAACCAATATGATTTTTTTGCCATTCAGGCTCCATAGCCCCATTCCCAACCCAGTCCCTCAAGCATCTTTACTAAACTGTTACAGTGCACAGGGCTGGAGTGAAAAGCCAGAAATGAGATCACTTTAACTGATTATTGCTTTTGAAGATTTAACATTCCCAAACTCTGTCCCAAAGGACTGTGCCATTAGGAAAATGCAGGTCTGAGAACCCCAAGGGTGCAAAATGTATCTGCCACGGCAAATTACCCTGGCTCTATCCAAGGAGGGCAGGAACAGGAGAAAAGAAGAGAACGAGAAGAAAGAACTGTTTAACCTGAGGGAAAAGGCACAGCACCACAGACAGACTGGTTTATGGGCGAATTCCAGTTCAGGGTCAGGTTTATACCATGAGGTGGTTGGTGGGAGCAGGACACTGCACTGATGATTTATGAGCTTTCCTTTAGTCCCAACATGCAGGATGACCCAATCTACGTGCTGCCAAACTTTTAAAAGGATACATCCCAAATCCCGAGTATTTCCTTGCATAAAAATAATTATGAATGCTAAATTGTAGCATTTATTGTAAAATAAATAATAAATATCAAAAAAAGCAGAAGATTAGACTTGTTCCTCAGTTGGGATGAACTCTGCTCATTTCTGTGGCCACACTACGGCAATGAAGGATTTGGTTCAGAGAAAATTAAGCACCAAAAAAGGATTCCATTTTCTTTTCCTCTAGGAGTATCATTAGCTCCTTCCTTAGTCCTTTCTTCCAAAATTCTGCTGAAGAAGAGAGGAAAATGGATGAGTCATTGCAAAGCTGCAAATATTTGGCCAGTCTAACAGAGTAAAAGCCATTCTCCTATAGAATCTCTTCCTCTGTGGGCTCACTGCAGTTTATTTTAGCTCACGCATGAATGTATCAAGTTGTCTCTTGAAATTCAAGACAAATACTTTAATTCAGAGTGAAAAGGCAAAATAATGAAGGATTGTTGCTGCATGTGCTTAAAAATAAACATCATCAGGCTTGTATTTAAGGATGTCAGATATTCCACAGGTGACTTTCCGGTAATTCTAATACTTCATACTACAGCTGCAGCATAAAGACAACAGAAGCCTAAATTCCTCGTTTATTGTGGTCAATAGTCATGCATTTGTGTTATTTTTCTGAGGGGACATTGTTCAGCTCAGTAGCTTAAAAATAACACTCCTATTGCTATTGAATTTGTTCTTTTGCATTTTTGTTTCCTGTGAAGTATTTCTCAGGCAGAGACTGACTGAAGTGGGGCAGGGACTGGATCTATCCACAGAAGAACGAGTGCTGCAGGATTTTCTCCTAATTTCTGCTAGATGTAAATAAAACTGCTGCAATCTTCTCCAGTCCAAGAGAAAAGGTGTAGTCTGCACTGCAGGGAAATTACAGATAAACTTGAAATTCTAGAAGCTTCACTGCAAAACTCCATGTATGTAAAATTCACTTTTTTACCTTTCCACAACCACACTGCTTTCAAACAGCTCAGTGGTTACATCTCTCAGGGACCACATTAAAGGAACTTGTGTAAGAGAGCAACACTGTGCGCAAAATTAGTTAGACTTCTTTTGGGATACAATTACCTAAGAAAAAACATAAATAATTGCTTTAAAACTTTTCAACTCACACAGAGAAATCCAATAGTAAGAGTGAATACATGCACTCGTGTTCAAAATAACAACTGGAAAATTAATAAGTATTTTTATTTTAAAATTTTTGTAAAAGAGGAGTACTAATTTATACCATGAATAGTTTTAAATTGAAAGAGAGCAGGTTTAGATTGGACATTAGGAAGAAATCTTTTACTCAAAGAGTAGTGAGGCCCTGGCAGAGGTTGCCTGTGGATGCCTCATCCCTGGAAGTGTTCAAGACCAGGTTGGATGGGGCTTGGAGCAACCTGGGATAGTGGAAGGTGTCCATGCCCACGGCAGAGGAGTTGGAATTGGATGATTTTGAAGGTCCCTTCCAACCCAAACCATTCCATGATTCCATGGTTCTATGAATGTGTACATCTAGGGACATGAATTTGCATTTAAAGCATGAAGTCTTCCAAATGTCTTAACAGGATTTTTTATGACATATTTATACATATTTTGTAACATATTTACTGCTTCTCTTTATTACATTTTAGTCACATTAATCTGATTTAAATAATAGTGTAAGACAACACTTAACGGGAGCATGAAAAAATCTCCACACTTGCTGCACCTGCTTGGTAAATAAACAAAGCAGCTCAGCCTGTAACTAACTCAACATAAACAGATTTTTAAAAAAGTCTGACGCAGGAGCTGATCTAGCAACATCAAAACAAAACAGTAAGGAAATCTTTGCTTCTCTGTTACACACAGCTCCAGTCCCTCACTGAAACTGTAGGAGGGTTTTTATTAAGACACAGATAAGAGAGTTGGGAAAACAACAACTGTAGGAAGAAAGAGAAAAAATCTGGCTTGCACACTTTGTTTTCAGTGTTCAGCAACTTCAACCTCTTTTCTGAACCTCTCCCAGTTGTAACCCCCTGGTATCTTTCCATAGGATCACATTGCTATACCAGTTTTATGGACTAGAACCTGAGGCATCAAAACACTGACATTAAAAACTATATAATGTTCAAAGCAGATAAAAAGAACTAACACTGCACTGCTGGTTCTGACTTGTAAACAATGTGACAGTTAAACTTTTGTATATCTGTTATGCTGAGAAGTAATACTCTTACAAAGTTAATATTGTTATGTGTAAAAAACATGTTTCTAAAGAAAGAGGGTAATATTTCAAGAACAAATTCTGATTAGAAGGTATATTATAGAAGACACACCTGCTATCAATTTACTTTTCTATGCCTAATGGTGATGTTGATGCAAGAATGTTAGATTGCCCCAAAAGAGCAAAATTTCAGTGTAAACTGAAATGCACCTGGCAGGATGAGATGATCTTTCAGGTCCCTTCCAGCCCTAAATGTTCTATCAGTCTGTGATTTTAAGTCAAACCACAGGTCTTCTTCTCTCTCACCTTTTTTTGGTGTGCAATATTCTTCCTACAAAATAAATAAACTCAGGTGAGGTATTGAGGCAGTCAGACACAAAGGCACTTCATAGAACACCTCAGAAAATTGTTGTGCCTGTACTGAGAGACCCAGGGCAGAACTGTGTGTAACATGGAAAAGAAATGTCTTCTAAACACACCTGATATGGTTTCAGTTCCATACTTTATGTGGTCCAGAGACTCTCTTGAAAAACTTTGTTTTACGCAAGAGCAGTATCCTTTTTCTAGAGAATCCTAAAAGAGAATAAATGATCAAATTTAAATTAGGCAACTAAAGAGCTCAACGAAATTACAATGCTCTTTTATTCCATTTTTATTCCAGCTGTCAAAGCAGCACAGGATGAACAAATCAGAGGAATGAGAGAAATCTTTCCACGTCCTGGCTGACTTAAATTTATGAGGTCACTGTTTCAGTGGTTCCCAAGCAATGATTTCATGTGGACAGCAGGGACTCTATGCAGCCATTGTAAAATGGACTCACACAGCTCAGCAGCATCTCACCTATAACTTAGGGTACCTCTTTTAACCAAGAGGGAAGTGTAATGCAGGAGGATTTTCTCTGAAACAGGATACAGGACAGGGATACTCACTCCTGAGAGCTGGAGAGGGGCTTTTTCCAAGGGCATGAACTAAGAGGAACAAGGGAGATTGGCTTCCAACTAACAAAAAAATTTGTAGGTAGCACAGATGAACAGACAGAGACTGAAAAATAAAGAGAACATTGTAAGGATCAATATTCATATACCTTCCAAATCATTCATCATAAGGCTGATCATAAGGCTGATCAGCAATGACCACTAATTCCCACAGAAAACAGTCTCTCTACTTACTGTACTTGGGTCTGTGCTTGAAAACACATTTTCAGAAAATGATTCTCTGGTATCTAAAATGTCATTTGAAGTGTCCAAAAGAATTGCAGAAAGGAGATCTTTCATTATGTTGTTTGCTCAGATGTCAGAAAAAAAATGTGAGAGAAAAAAAGACAATTTTTCTCAGATGTGGTCATTGTAACCTTTTAGCTGATGGGCATTCAGAATATTAGCTAAAATTATCATATACAGAGCAAGCTTAACACAGACTTAAAAATAAAGAAGCAGAAGTGTTCTGCACCAGCCATCCCTGCTCTCCTTGCTGGATTGATGTCCTGGGGGCCCAGTGGAGATGGAAGGATTGGATCCACACACTCACATCCAACTGCTGTATGTGTGCTGAAATTTGCATTAAGTACAAGAACGCCTTTGATCAAAACATCGCACACATTTTACACATCAAGGGGCTCTAGGAAAAGTATAAGCTTCCAGAGCAGCTGGAGGGATTTGGGGAGGGATTTGACAGAGAACAGAGTATGATGCAACTGTCACAGCTCCTGCAAAAAACTGACTTGATGTTTTAATGACAAAGAAGCAGGACTGCAGAAGGACAAAATACATTTTTAAAAAAGATATTTTTGATAGCAGTTTGAATAAGTAAAAATAAAAGGATCTGAGGTTGGCTCAGAACTGAATGAGCTGAAAGGCTGTGTCTTTACTGGGAAAGCCACCAAGTGCAATCCTGGAATGTAAACCCTGGGGCTCCACTCCTGGTTGTCCCAGGAGTGTGCTCCACTGACTGGGCACAGTCCTCAACACCCTCCTTCCCTCCTGAGCCTTCCTGGGAACAGTGGGCACCACAGCTCAAGGCAGCAAAATTATAGAAAACAGCAGAACAAGAGTCAAAGAATTCACAAGTTTCTAAATATCCTTAAGACCTCCATTCCTTCGTGCTTCTGGGTCTCAAGAGAATGCAATTTTAAAATACATGGTTTGATTTGGCTCAGCACCAAGTTTGCCTGAGGTTTGGTTGGGAGAGGAAAAAAAAAAAAACCCAAGAAGTTGACTTCAGTCTTGAAAGCCAAAATAAAATGCAAAGACAAGACTCTGTGATGGGAAGTTCAGCCCTTAAGGATAGATCATGAATTTTACTTCCCTTGTTATTGCACCAGGGCTCCACCGAGAGGGTCCTGACTTCATTCCTTCCTTGGAACCAGCCTCACTAAGCCAATGTGGGATCTTTTCTTTCCTTCTAGAAATCAAAGCTACCAGTCAGGAGAGGGATTTTGTTTGATTTTCTAGAAAGGTAAATAACTCCTGTGTCCCATGGCTGCACCTGGTCATGCTGCAGGGCCAGGTAAGTGTTGTTTGGTACCACTGGGGCAGTGATGCTGCAGACCCACATGAGAAAATGCAGACTCAGTACTGGGAGAGTTCCCTTCATGCCATGTTTGGTTTCAGCCAGTTAAATCCAGAACAGAAATTGTCTTGTTTTTGTTTTGTTTTGTTTCCCACTGGGAAATCTAGGAGGTTATTACCCTGCCTCTAATTAACACATTAACATTTGCTTTGGAGGTCTTAGTTAATAACAGCAACTCATCAAGTGGGTCCCCCAGCTGCTGATTTGTTTTTTTCACACCAGATTTTTACCTGAAATTTCCTTCCTGATCTTCTGTGGGTTTGCCAGTTTCCCTTGGAGCTTTTCTTAAGAATTTCTTTGTGTTGTGTTTTGTTTAATAAATTAGAAAAACCTCCACTGGTGACTTTCCATTCAGCTCCCACTTCAGGCACTGCTCAGAAATGCTGATATAATGCTTTTTTTTTTTTTTTTTTTTTTTTTTTTTTTTTTTTTTTTTTTAAATCCAGAAAGAAGCAGAGATATATAAACATTCACATTTTGGTGCCTTTAATGGTACCTACTATGTACTTTTCTTTCACCAATGCCAGAGTACTATGTAGACTCCTTACATATGCAGCTGACTTCATCTGAAGTTGATTTAGGTGATTTTAAAAAAATCCTCTTATAATAAAGGATGTTACTGTGTATTATGTGAAATATTTAGCATCTTGCCATTTTCTCTTTTTCTTTTTTTCCCAAATCCGTATTTCATCAGCGCAGCTTGAAATACCCTGCAGTTCAGAGCTACCTGCTCGTTCTGGTTCCTTTAATGAATATTTACCATCCTGCAGAAAAGTGGAGGATGCCTGGCTGCAGCTGTGCTCCCAAACACCAGAAAGAACTTGTTCTCTTCAGAGCCATTACCCCCAGCTCCGTCACTTCATAGAAGGAAAGACAATACATGCTACACTATAATGAAATTTCCTACCTTTTTGTTTATACCAGGTTTAATAAGCCCTGTAAATTAAATGAGGTAATGGCATAGACTGCTCCAATAATACCAGTAGTATTAAACTAAATGTCTTCCCTCCAAATTAATCATTCCATAATAAATTACAGGGCACAGTTGCCTTTTCCACCTACCAACAACCTCTGTGTAGCCAGAGCGGATGAGACAATAATTTTACATTTCTACACAAGTTCTCATGGATTAGAAGAAAACAAGAATGTAGAAGACAAAGGAGCAAGTCACAACTTATAAAAGTTTAGCTGAGTAAAGATTTGGGCTCATTACCAGGGCTCTCCCTCACTTAATTGAGAAAAATAGGGGTAATCAGACAAAGGAAGGAAGGAAGGAATTTGTTTGTGTGTGCCTTGTAGTGCTGACAGAAACCCTGACTTATCACCCTCCTCAAGCCTCATGAGTTTCTGCTGAGGTTATCAGTTTGGATAATGAAAAAACTTTTCATGGGACATCACCACATCTCCCCTCTCCCAGCTGAGAGCTCAAATGATCAGCTTTTATGGAGCTTTCTCTACATTTGACTAAAACCTGTGAGATTCCCTCACATTTTTATCAAAGTCAGTATGTTGCTGAAGGCTTTTGCTTTTACAAGCAATTTTCTGATGAAGGAAAGCAACAAGAAACCAACAAAAAACCTGTCACCAGGACCTGAAACAGAATGTTCAGGATTTACTACAAACCATCACTTTGATAGATTATTTTGGACTTGCCTTCATCCCATTAGAACCAATGGAAAATCTCCCAGGAACTTCAGACAACATGCTTTTTTCCATATGAAAAGGTGAAACTATTAGAAGATAGAACAGAATGTAAGAATCAGATTCACAGCTCTACCACTGCTCTGGATTTATTCTCTTTCCTCCATAAATCACCTAAATAACTCTTTAATAGTTTTTCCACCTGTAAATTGGAGAGAATTGGTATACTGATGTTGTTCAGAGAATCTGCAGAGCATAAAGTTCTAAAAATAGAGGAATAATAACTGTTTATTAAAGCAAGGACATTTGAAAAAAATGCCTAAATGAAAAATGTTTATTAAACCTTTATATGAAATCAATTGGACATCCAGTGCATGACAGAAAGTAGGTATTGCTGCTGTCTTGAATGCACAGGATACAGCTCTGGAGAGGAGCTGTTTGCTTTTAGGCCTGTTCATCCAGTGAATTATCTGTGTTTTTGACAACTCAAATATTGTTTCAGCTTTCCAGTGTGAAAAATGGGGATAACTATCTTCTTCACAAGTCTGCTCAGAGGCTACAGCACTCTGACATCTTTGGGTGAAAGCAGGGACAGAGGAGAAATGATCAGTAATTGGGACCAAATTCTGGGAAGGGTCATTTAGTGCAATTCCCTGCTGTTGGTAATAACTGTATCATAAAAATTTATGAAGCTCCATTTTCCCTTTCATTTTCTGTTTCCAGTATTTATACCACCCCTTCTCTGTATATTAATCAGAACACATGCTCCTATTTCTCTCAGTCATTTCCTTCCATTTTTACCATTCCAGCCCTCAGGAGCATCTGATTTTTCCTGTGTGTTACCATGAACATCATCTTTATCGATTTCTCCCAACTTTCTGGCATCAGTAATTTTAATTAGCACATTTCTACCCTTACTGGCAAGAACACCAATAGTGATCCCAAGACCAATAATTACAAAATAACTGAAATAATTCTTCCCTCCCTCCTTCCTTCCTTCATTTCTGCATAGTGATCCAGCTTCAGTACAAAGTGGTTTTGGTATTCTGTCTCCAGGATATCCAACAGCCTGCTGGTTATGTCCCAGCATTTCTGCAAAACATGGATGGGAATACTGGATTGCTGTTTAAAAGAGAGTTTCTAGGAATCATTTGTATGGTGCTCAGTGTATTTTTATCATGCTCAGAACTTACCTAATGGATTGGCTCCTGGAAGGGATTGGGATGTTTCACGTGGAATTCACCTGAAAAACTGCATTTGCAATCCAGGTCTTTACTTGTTCCACATCCCCCTTGACCTTCCTTATGGTGCCTGGTAAACTAATAAATGTAGCCAAGTTTAAGAGTGGGACTTGCCTTACCCTGAAATAAACTGCCCAGATTTTATCAGTGAAATGCACATTCCAAATGCCATTGATTATATTGAGTTCTGTATCAACCCTTGATCGATGCAGTCCAGGAGCTGGATTTGATGGCCCTTGTGAGTCCCATCCAACTCAGGATATTCCAGGATTTTGTGGCCCTGCCTCCAGTTTCCAGACACACAGTAACTTCCAGAAGTGGAAATCTGGGATCTGCTCAAGCTGCAGCTACCTGGGGCAGGCAGGAGAGCAAAAACTGAGTTCAGCTGCAACAAGAGATAAGGGAAAGATTAACAGAGACATTTAAAGTGGCTCTTTCCCAGAATCACAGAATCATTAAGGTTGGAAGAGACCTCCAAAATCATCGAGCCCAACCTTTGAGCAGACATGTCAACTAAACCACAGCACAGAGTGCCATGTCCAGTCATTTCTTGAACACCTCCAGGGATGTTGACTCCACCACCTCCCTGGGCAGCCTGTTCCAATGCTTGACAACCCTTCCCATGAAAAAATTATTCCTAGTGTCCATCATGAACCTCTCTTGGTGCAGCTTGAGGCCATTTTCTCTTGTCCCGTCACTGTTGCCGGGGAGAAGAGGCCAGCTCCCACATTTCATCTGGAATGTCCGCCTCTGGGTGGCTCAGAACAAGACATGGAGCTCCTGGAGTGCATTCAGCAGAGATGATGGACTGGAACATCTCTTTTATGAGGAAAAGTTGAGGGAGCTGGGGCTGTTCAGCCTTGAGAAGACACAACTGAGAAGGGACCTCATCCCTGTCTGTCAGTGTCTGCAGGGAGGGCTCAGAGCATGGACCAGGCTCTGCTCAGTGTGCCCAGCAATGGGACAAGAGAAATAGGCAGGAACTGATGCCCAGGAAGTTCCACAATTGCACACAAAGGGTGTGGAGTTGCTTTCACTGGAGATATTCCAGAATCGTCTGGACACAATCCTGTGGCTGTGCTCTGGATGACTCTGCTTGAGCAGGGAGGTTGGACCAGATGACCCCATTTTGATGCCTTCCAACCTTTCCCATGCCATAATCCTGTGATTTAAGACTTATGTTTAATTAAATATACACAGTGACTGATGCGCATTCAAACACTGTGGTGATTTTAAAGTAAATTCCAATTATTTCCTTGAAAGCGGTTCATCACACTCACATAACCACAGACTGGGTAAGGTTGGAAGGGACCGCAGTGGGTCACAGAACACAGAATATTCTGAGCTGGAATGGCCCCACAAGCATCACAGAGTTCAACTTGTAATGGCCCACACGGGGACCGAACCCACAACCTTGGAATTATCAGCCAAGGATCTGCCCAGAGCCATCTGGTCCGACCCCGTGCTCAAGCAGGGCTATCCCAGAGCACAGGCACAGGGACAGCTCCAGGGAGGGACGCTCCACAACCGGAATATCCCAGTGTTGGAACAAGAGAACAACTGTGCCAGCCGGTGCCACTGAGCCAGGAGTTCCCGAGCAAATTCGCCAGATCCCGTCAGGTTCTGCGCTGCCTCGGGGAAGGAAAGAAGCAGGGAAGAGAGCCCTTGAGGCGGGCGCGGGGACGGGACGCGCCCTCCCCACCTCCCCGCCTCGCTCCCTGAGGGGCGGCACCGTGACCCCCCCAGAGCCATGTTGGGGGGGGCAGCGCCGCATCCCATGGTGCAGCGCGCCGGGAGGGCGGGGAGAGAGGGACGGAGGGAGGGAGGGGAGGAGGAGGGAGGCGGCACTGCCCGCGCAGACCCTCCGGAGCCTTCTCCTCCTCTTCGTCCTCCTCCTCCTCCTCCTCCACCGCGGCTTGTCTTCGCCGCTGCGCTGGAGGCGGCCGTGCCCGCAGCGCGGTGAGTGCCGGCGGCGAGCGCTGCCCGGGGAGGGGGCGGGCGAAGCGGCCCCGATTTACATCACGGGGAGGGGGTGTAGGGGGGCAGCGGCGTCTCCTTCCGTGTCCCTCGCCCCAGCCCCCGGCTCGGGGAGCGGCGGCGGCTCCGCAGGGAAGGGAGGATTGTCCCTGGTGCCGCCCGTTCCTGTGTCCCCGGGGAGGGGCTGCCGCGGACACCGGGGCGCAGGAGGCACGGCGCGGTGGGCTGGGGGTCTCTCCGGGCATAGCCGCTTCCCTCCGCGGGAAGGCAGGATGGGAAGGGGATGGCAGAGGAGGAGGCTGCGGGGAGAGGTCATCTGCTGCCCCGCCTGCCCCGTCCTCCACCCCGGGGAATCCGGCCGCCCCCTGCGCCCTGCCCGCCCCGCAGCCCCGGCCGGTCCCACCGGATGTATCGGGAGGCGGCGAGGTGGAGCGGGACGGTCCGTAAAGTAAACAAAGGGAAAGGGAAGGGAGGAGGAGGAGGAGGAGGTGTCCCCTCGCTGCCAGAGCCGGGCCGCCTGGCTTTGCCCCTTCCCCTCCTCAGGCGAGCGCGTAAATCCGTGGCTGCCTTTTGGAGCCGGAGCGGTAGCGCAGTGGTTGAGGTTTCTTCTCTTTAGGGCTTTTTTTAGGTGTGTGGGCTTTGGGGGTTTATTTTTGGTTTGTTCTGGTACTGCGCTCGCTGGGACCGTGTGACCCAAAAAGAACCGGGGCAGCGCTCCGGTCCCTTGACCAGGGACAGCCCCCGGCGGGGAAGGGCAGCGGCGTCCCCTCAGCGCGGCTCGTGTCGGCCCGGTGGTGCCGCAGAAGTTGGATCACACAGAGCAGCCTTTGCACTTCTTGGAGAAATGTGATATTTTTTCTTTTTCCGGTTGTAAACCTGATTTTGGAGTACAGTGAGAATTGCAGCTGTAACAGAGACTCGTTCTGCTTAAATCCCCACAACTAATTGTGAAGCATATGCTGTACGTGTCCAGTTCTCACATCTCTTCTCTTCCCAGACCTCCTGTGCTCTGATGATGCTTTTTTGTGACAAGGGGTAGACTTTACTCTTTGCTTTCCCGTTCTTTTTTTTGTTGTTTTCTGTCTGAAACAGTGTTGGCTGTGTTGTTTCTGTGTTAGCTGCCTCACAGTCAGTCCTGTTCCAGTGCTCTGGGAGCAGCGTATCCTGCAGGCCCTGGCACTGGAGCAGCGTCAGCCTGGAGCCCAGTTTTTGGCAGTTTCACTGGGGCAAGAGCAGTGCTCTAGTAAAGGCATTAAACAAAAAGTTCACTTGTAAAGAGAAGCATTTGGGAATTCATATTGAAATATTTAATGCAAATGTTAGTGTATGAGTGAGATCGTATTGCAGTGTCCCTTTAAAATTCACACTCCTTTGGCATTAGGTTGTTTGATATATTTTTTCCCCCTCCTGGATTAATTGAAAAAGTCCCACATTCCTCGAAGCTAATCTGCCTTTATCGTCCCTGGTTCTCTAGGTAAGGTCAGGAGTACAACTGGATTGGAGCCAGAAAATATTAAATGTTACGCAGTTATTTGGAACAGTTTGTTGTCTCATTGATGTTGTTCACATCCAACATTCCACCACTTCCTTTCTCCACCTGTCCCTGTTTTTGTTACCCCTGAAATCAGGGGTTTTGTTACCCTGCCCCCTTTGTGGGAACACCTTTGCCTGTGTGGTGTGATTTGTGGATGGGGAACACAGCCCTGGGATTTCAGAGCAGGATTTGTGGCTGAGATTCTGTACAGAATGTGCGCGTGTATCTTTGAGATCAATCTGTGCAGGAAATTTAATGGACCTAAAATCTGAGATCCTGTTAACAGAACAAAAAGGGAAGAGACACTGGTTGCTGGACAAATTCTCTCACTGGACTGTAAAACTCTACAGGTAACTCAACAAGAGAAAAACAGTTCTGAAATTAATTTGTCTTTTGTACTACTATGTCTTAAATGCAGTTTTTGTGGAACATGGCTGGGATTGGTGTTTGTGTTGGTTGACCTTTTGTTTTGCAGGAAGGTTAAAATGTATACATGAAAGGAAAATGACATAGTGCTTATTTGTCAAAAGCTCGTTGCTGTTTTTGGCCTCAGCCTTGGGTTTTAAAGGTACTAAGCATGTGTAGTGACACAGCAATCAACTAGTAGCTTATTGGAATACTTTATCCAGAAAGGAATATTCTTAGAATAACATTCATGTCTTGAATGTGTAATTTGCTGAAATAGCTTTAAAAATTCTTTCAACATCTAGTGATGTGACTTTGCTTCAGAGTGTGTTACCTGTCGTGGAAAGGGCTTTTTTTTTTTTTTTTTTTGTAATACAATGGTTTGCCATATGAGTAATAATTGAATGGGAACTCTCAGTATTATGAACTCCACCAAGCTAATAGATATTTTGGGGAGGATGATAGGAGGAGAGAAAAGCAGGAGTGTTTTCTAGAGATTAAGTAGTACAAGAGGTGGCTTTGATGGTTTAGGGGATTGTGTTCTGGTTTTTTCATGCATCCATGAATGTGGTGGATTGTATTTTCCTCTTCCAGGAGGGTAACTAAAGAATAAATAATTTATTTCTTGCCATTTGTATAACAAAATGATTTTTTTCCCCTGGCAGGCACTGCTGTGTGTAGTAGTATGGTCTTTATTTTGATATTATATTAATAATAGCAATACAGGCTTTTCCCATTCATTTTACATCTTTTAGGATTTATGTAAAAATGCTTTTCCCTATGAAAAAGAACTTTGTCTTCTCAAAGTGTAGTTTTGAATAATATTGGTAACTATAAATGGGTTGTAATTTTGCTGTTAAATCTCTATAAAAACACACAAGATTTGAATAGTCTCATGTGGTTTTATTTGTCTTAAATTGGACCTTTGAACCTTTACATTTTATGTAGATTACTGCTTAAAGTGTATTTTCACATTCTGGATAAATGTCAGTAACTGGGCAGAAGGTGCTTGAAAAGGAATTTGTACTGGAATTCATATTCCAGATCTATTTCCTGGTGTGACTGATATTTAGCTCCATCAGATGTGGTTTCCAGACTAAATGTGTGTTTCCTCTCATCTCATGTTAGTGTCATTCTGAAATTTCAAGTACCACGGACAAAGTGGACATATTGACTTAATTTCTTAAAAAGATTTTTATTGCAGGTCAGAATTTTAAAAACTGCAACAAAGAAATTCTTACCGCATCACTTTGAGTTCCTGTATAGAATAAGAGCAGAAATGATGGAAAAACTCTCTAAAAGTCAATTCAGAATGCATTTATTTAGCATCTGAACTACAGTGATCCTTGTCTCCCTGAATGGTAGCTTCTGTAGGATACATATGTGCTAAAAGCTGTCTTTTTTTATTCTAAATATTTGGGGGAAAAAACCCAAACAAACCTAGAACCTTGATGCAGATTAATGCAAGAGCAGAATTTATAAATTGTTAGCAATTTCAAGTGAGTCTCTTGGTTTGTATATAATGCCACTTAAAAGCCTTGAAAGTTGTGTGTTCTACCAGTGTTTAATGAATGTGGTTTATTGTGTCTGTCACAAAGACAGGAAGCTGCAAGAATGGGAAATGAAGTGGAAAATGTGGTGTCCAGACAGATACCTGGGTTTATATAGGGGATTTTTGGGTGTAGGAGAGGAAGGACTTCTATGGAGATGATGGAGTAGATCTTTCTGAAAGCTTTTGTTCCTCATGTCCTGCTCTCCATATTCAGGCAGTGGTTGATGGTTAATAAGAAAAACTATCAAAAAAAAGTGGTTATTTGGGGGCTGAACAGTTTAAAAACCTGTGTGTTTGGGGTTGTAGGCTTAAATTTTTATGTTCCCTGTCCCATTCCTGTATAAATTCTGTGGTTTTTCCACTGTATAAGCTTCCTCATGTAGGAGTTGATTGCTTGTCCAGCGCTGTGCTCCTGATGCTGGGATAAAAATCTTGTATTTGGACAGACTTCTGAATGTTAGGGCTTTTATTTTAAAAAAACCCACAAAAATATAATCAAACAACCAAAAGCACAAAAAACTTTGCGTGGCTTGATCTGGTTTTCTGGATTTGTATTAAAGCAGACACAAGAGAGACAGCTGTGGTTGCCCAGGTGTGTGGTAGCTTTCCAAGCATCTCCATGCAAATTTCAGCAGTTCAAACACCTTTCAGCACATCAGAGGGATGTGTTGTTGGAAGGAGTTAACTCGGGGAATTGGGTGTGGAAGAAAAAGTTTCTGAGGTGACAGGAGAACCACAGAAACTGATTTTTCTCTGGTTCTGACAGTGCTTGAAACATGGAGATGCAGCTCAGTGGTAGTGTCAGTGGTTCACAGATTAGGAAGAAAATGCAAGATAGTTTCTGAAATCTGGTGTACAGGGTTTGAACGCAACTTCTGTCAGGTAAAAATCCAAATGGAAGAGGTAATTAACGAGTGCTGAAGGCAGCAGGCTTTGTTAGGGAACCTGGTTCACTTGCATTACTCTGCATTCTGGGTGTATTTAAATGTTCTTCAGCTCGGCAGCAGTGCATGGCTGGACTGGCAAAACTCTCCTTGATTGGATTTCCTTTTTTGCCTATGACTTCAGGACTTTTTTTATCCCCTCTGTTTTTCTGCATTACTCCTCTGCCCCTTTTTGTCATGTTCAGTGCAGAACGGGCATATGAAAGGAGTTGTAAGTAGTTTTTGTTAGCTCCCTGTTTCATGGAAGCATTACTTTTTGTTTTTCTTCTGGGAAGGCAACCTGACAAGCACTCAACTCTGTTTCATTTTCCTGCTGAGTTCCATGTTGGTAACAGTGTAGTATAGGTCAGTTTAGATTTAATCCTTCTAATGTTGGCTCTTTCCCTGCTCATGGAACTATAATTTAACTCAATTCAAGACCTCAGAATAATTTCCTTCCTTTTGCCCAGAAGTGTATAAGCAAACCCTCCTGCAGCCACTGCTGTCGATCCAGCTATGTTGAACAGTAAATTTTGAATATTTACCCTGTGTATGTGTCAAGAGTCCTTAAATGAGGTACTTGTTGGCTTTGCAGAGATAGAAGTGACTGAGCTGAAGCTGTTCCAGTGCTTGGGACAGTGAGAAAGGGGTCAGAGGGCTCTGCTGACTCTGAACTGCTCCTGCTTCCTGCTGCCATGCTTGGGCCTTGCATTGTTTGCCCACACATAGAAATTCACAATTCCTGCTTTTGTTTTATTTTGGTTTGGAGGAGGAGAGAAGGAGCAGACTATCTGAGCCTTTAAAATGTCTTTGCAAGGCAGAGATAATTTTTCCTGTAGTCCCATTGAAGTTTGTCGGAAGAATTTGAAGCAGCAGACAATTTCTTTTCTTTCTTTTTTTTTTTTTTAATCTTGTTTCCTGTTTTCTTGCTGCAAATAATTAGGTTTCAGGGCAAAACCAGAAGTTTAGTTTAGCAGAGGCTCAGAATGAGTTAAATGATGTGTTTTGCAGCTGTGAATGCACCTTTTTAACCAGGTATCCACTTCTTTTCCCGGGCCTTAAGCACTGCCTGAAATCTTCAGTGATACAATCCATGAGATGTACAGTAGCCAGTAAGGTCTCTGTTCCATCAGCATTTAATAAATAGGTAATTTCCTAGCAGTGCATCCAAGATTACTCTGTTGAAGGTACTGGTAAGAGACTTAGAAATCCCAAAGTCTGAGTTACACCCAGTGGTGGAGATTTACATCAATCAATACCTGTTTCATCCTGTCTGTTGTAGGTTTTATGTTCAGCATGAATGCTGAAGCAAATTTATTCTCAATAATACTCTGCAGCTTTGAGATTCAGAAATACTGTGATCTTCAAAAGAGAATTTCCTCTTACTGATTTCAGGCAATCTTTTAAATTCTTTTTTTATGAAAGATAGTGTGAAAACATAAAATCTGCCACCATTTTCTTACTTGCACATAGGTATCTGCTCTTGATTTCTTTTTGAACTGGGCAGTTCCAGTATTTCTGTCTTCAGAGGGGCAAATAGTCTGTGTTCTGGGTTAGTATGCTGGCATTTTTATTGCCTGCTTTTTTCAAGTAAAGGTTAATACAGAAGAAAAATAAAGTTAGTGTTTAAAAGAGTACAGTTCCTTTTTATTTTTGGTTAACCAACCAAGCTGTTTACCATTTTTTCCCCCTGCTGTTTCTAATACACTTTTCAAGCAGAAATTCCTTTTGCTGGTGGCTGAATGCTCCTATGGTTCTTTTATGCCTGGGTGTACTTCATGTTTTAGCAGTCTCCTCCTCCATCCCCTTTGCTGCTCTTGTAGTGGAAGCTCTTTATAGGCAGAGTTAATTCATAATGGTTTTCCCAGTGTAGGCACAAAAGGGATGTATAACAGGTACCTTTGTCATTCAGTTGTTGGAACTAACTTTTTGTAAATAGGTGAGCTTCCTACTTTAGTTTGGTACAAGTCCTTACCCCTCTTTCTTCACCCTTTCCCCCCTCCCAAATTCCAGAACTTGATGGAGGTGGTATTGTATTTTTGCCACTGTCTAGGACCCTTCATGCCTGATAATGTTGGTTTTGTCATCCAGTGGTGCAGGCAACTTACACAGCCACAGTATCAGAAGTTGGGACTCATTTTATTTCTCCTCTTGTGGCTTCTTCTTTTCTTTTCAATGGCGGATTAATTCAGCTGTCGTGTTGTTGTTTATTTCCCTTTAATGTAAGGACAGTGAGCCCTGGCACAGAACCAGCTCAGTTCTGAGGTGCTTCCTGTGGAGGGTTTGAAGTGCCCATCACCCAGAGAAGCACAAACTGTGATTTTGGATCCAAGCTGTTAATTTAAGGTGCCACCTTAGAGCTTGGAATGAGCCTTGGCGTGGCCATAGCAGTTAATTCATGCTTGTCAGTGTGCTCCTTATCCCCCTCATCGTGCCTCACTCAGAACTGTATTTGCTAAATAAAATACATTTCATTTTACAAGTATGGCTGAAAAAGGGCTGATAGGTAATAAGTATATAGAATTGTACTTCCCAGTTAATGAGCCACAAGTTGGAAAGTTTTAAAATTGCTTGAGTTCTATTTTTAATTATATCAAAAACTATTTAATATTGTTACATTTTTAACTTGTTTTCCATTGCCAGCTTTCGCCCAGGAAACCTTCACAGACTGCTGACATGTGTTGGTCTCTCGCTCTCAGTGAAGCTCTTTGCAAATGTTACAAATTACAGTTTCAGTTCTTACTCTGGTGTGAACAGCTCCATTATGGGAACACTGTTAATTAATGGCTAAAGAAGTAATTCTGAATTTTTATCAGCTCTCATTTTCTATTTCAGGCTTAAGCACTATATCCTAGAGGCTTCTAGATTTCAGTTAGTTTATTAATTATCTTGTCATTTCCACTTCAGTTTGTATAAATCACAAAGCCACTGTTTTCTGCACTTGTTCGGCTCTACAGCCTCTGTTACTAGTGTTTAGTGCATTTTGAATTTTGTTGTTCAAACGTTCTGCTCAAAATATGCTTTTAAAATCCTGCAAGAGCTGAGTAAACTGGGGTGTGCAAGTTATTGATTGATGAGTGCTCAGTTTGTGATTAACCTCTGCTGGTGCAGGTAAAGAAATGTTCTGCTGTGGTGTAATAGGGGGGTAAATAATAATTTTTCTGCTGGATTCAGCACTGGTAGGATTTAATTAGAATTCTGTTCAGTTTTGGGAACTGGACTTCAAGAAGGGTTTTTTTTTGGATGCTTTTAGTAGCAGATGCCTGAGAATATGACTTCCAAGAACTGAACAGATTAACATGCTAAGACTTAACAAGAGATAAGATGTTAAGTTATTCCCATGCATTATGCTACTACAAAGATAAAGATGATAAAGGATTACAGGGACTAAAGTGAGAATTAGTTGACTTAAATAATGGGACCAAAGACTTGGGTTGCTGCTTGGGGAGGAAGACTTCTAATTCCAATAATAGCAAACCAATGGAATAGATTAGAGAAGGGACTCATCGCTGGCAATCTTCAAGAACAAATTAGGCATCTGTGAGAAAGGAGATGCTGTTCATTCTTACCTGAGGAGTGGCAGCCTGACAAGGTGACTTCTTGACTCCTGTCCAGCACTGATTTTAGTGATGAGAGCAGGTAAAGAATGTGGGGTTGTTATTTACAGAATTATGGTGATAATCAAAGGGTAGCTGACAGTAACCCCAGCAGCGGAGAATCCTCTCTGAGCTCCTGTGACCTCTGCAGTTGTCTGAGACTGTGCAGCTCTGATGTGAATCTGTCCCAGGCAAAGCAAGTTGTGTTTCCTTTGTGGAAGGCTGGAAAGGTCATGGGGAGAAGAACTTTTCCTGCAAGTGAAACTGTCATGTTCTTCTGCAGATGTTACCTACGTAGGGCTTGGGAAACAGCATTATGAACTGGTTACTGATGTTACAACAATCAGTTTAGCTGCTGTTTTATCTAATTTCAGGGAGGAAAGCATGCAAGACTTTTAAACTACAAACAAGTTGTTACAGTGGTCTTAGGATGACTTTTCTTATTTCTTTTACTATTGCCCTTTAATTAGTTACAATATATTATTATATACTAAAAAGATGAGCTTTGTTTTCAGAATAAAAGGAACTTCTGTTGACTCTTTTCTTTGTTTTTCTGTCAGTCTTTCACTCTTTACCGTGATAGTTTGTATTTGATGTTTTACCACTAGGCTTTGTCTTAATCATAACTCAAAGGAATCTGTTTTAAAGCAATTCAGAAAGTTTTTCTCCTTTTTGCCATGGAAGGAGCAAGTTGCTACTTAGATTGGAAAGCAAAACTAAGTAATCTTTAGTGGAAATATATGTGAAGACAAAATGTAATCCTGGCTGGCTGTACCTGGTACAGCTGCTGCTGAAAGCTGGGATTCATGGAGCAGCCTGCATTTGAGATGATCCTTAGGATAGAGTAAATGCATGGGTCTGGTATGCTTTTTAATCACTAGGATAAAATTAGAGGCAGAAGGTGTTGAAATCAACACTTCATTGCTGCATCTGAGTTTTCATGGTGCCTTTAAGTTAAAAGGTGAATCTAAGAGTGTGGATCTGTACAATGTGTGGGAATTTGTGTAAACTGCTGTGGTCTGGGGAAATGAATGTCATTTAAGACCTCCTCAATTGGTGTGGAAGTAAAGGGAAGCCTTTTTCTTGTCATCTGCATTAAAACCTGTTTAACCATTTCTAAAAACTGGTTTACTTGTTTAGGATTGTCTTTGTGAATTGTGGGATTGCAACTGATGGCTGAGGGCAATCTCCACCAAGGAGGATTGCAGTTACTGTACTCCCTAGTGAATATGTACAGACATTGTTTTATATATATTAATCAATGGTTATCAGGAAAAATCAATCCATTTCCATAGGTGAAAAATACTATTTTTATTTTGCCCACGTACTTTGATGGTACAATTTGAGGATTGAAATTTATAAGAGAAATAGTGGAAAAACGTATATGGGATGTGTTTTTGGGAGGGTATATTCTGACTTGGTCTTTCTCAAACACTTTGTATGTATTAGATTGAGTTTAGTCCCTCTATTTCTTGGGTTGTGGATAGAAAAAAAAAACAGTCAGAACCTCTGTAAAACTTAGTCAGAAAGTGGAGTCAGAAGGAGTGGGATGTAACACTGAATTCACTTCTATTCCATTTCCTGCCTGGAGTTCCTGACAGGATTTCATTTGTATAAGAAATTGAGCTTTGGTACTCTGGGAATTCACTACCTACATGAATTTATTAAATAACCAAGTGATTTTTTTGGAAGATTAGGCCCCTTTAGAGGAAGCTGGTGTGCAGCACACGATTAATCCTCAGATGAGGATTTGAATGAAGCCAGAGTTGAGTTGTGTCACAGGCTCCCAGCCCCTGCTGATTCAGCTCAGTGAAGGGGGGGTTTCTTTGTGCTCCTCTCACGCTGTTCCAGGGCTTCCAGCAGCCAGTGTTGGGCCTTGCTCTCCTTTCATCAGAAGAGGAGAGGGAATTCTTCAAGACAGGAGTATGTAACATTGGCTTCATTTTACAACTGAATCAGCTTTTTCTTCTCTTAAAGGCAAACAAAACCTTTAAACTGTTTTCACAATCTGAAGAGTATTGAACAGAGCTTCCCTTCCTAGGAAACAGATTTTGGAGTTCTGTAATGTATTTATCTGTGTGGCTTTTTGGTGTTAAATGGGGATTGCATTGAAGTTCCCTCTTTCAAAAGCCATTGGTACCTCTGTGGAAATAGATACTGAGCCACCAGTATTCTCAAGTGGGAGTGGGAACATTGGTCATATTATACCGAGGAAGAGATCATAGAGTGAAAGTACAAAAAGGGTGAGGACTGCACAAGTTGTGAAAATAAATGTACTTAAAGCACATTTCTGTGAATACCTTACTCTTGAAGTTGCTAGAAGTAAAAAAAACAAGGCAAGACCTTGTGGGTAGCTGGGTCGACATTAGTTTTGGAAAGGCAAGATGAAAGTAGTGAGTTTGAAAAAGGATTTGGAGCACAGTCAAAATGAAGTGGGGAGGGGGAGAGCGGTGCCCATGTGCATATAATGTGAGTACTTAATGCACAGCTGTTGCTTGAAATATGATAGTTTTTTGGACTGAGTCTTTGTTACAGCAGTTTGAAGTGTGATGTTGAACTTGTGTTCTATGTTGTTAAAGCCCTGTCTTTCTAGCTGATTTTATCTGATGGTTCATCTGAATAGGGGGTGATAGTAAGTATGGACTTCTTTGTTTGTTTTTTTGCATGTGTTTGTGGTATGATATGGAGCTGAGATCTTACTGATGTTTGTGCTTCTTTCCACAATTAAGTTACAACAACCTGGTTAAAAATTTCTGCAGGAGTACTGGTGGTGCAGCTGACAGTGCCGTAGGGGGCTGTGTTGTGGGGTGATGTGCTTAGGCTCTGTTTGGGTCCAGTGAGGTGTCCAGATTCTGCTTTATGGATTATATTCTTCTGGTGGCCAAACCACTATGCAATGGTGAGGTGAAGTTAGTGCCTGTATAGTGATAGTAAGTATGGACTCTTTTTTTTTGTTTTTTTGCATGTGTTTGTGGTATGATATGGAGCTGAGATCTTACTGATGTTTGTGCTTCTTTCCACAATTAAGTTACAACAACCTGGTTAAAAATTTCTGCAGGAGTACTGGTGGTGCAGCTGACAGTGCCGTAGGGGGCTGTGTTGTGGGGTGATGTGCTTAGGCTCTGTTTGGGTCCAGTGAGGTGTCCAGATTCTGCTTTATGGATTATATTCTTCTGGTGGCCAAACCACTATGCAATGGTGAGGTGAAGTTAGTGCCTGTATGCCAATTATCCTGAAACAAGACTACTAAATCCTCACAGCATTGTCTGTGCAAACAGTGCTTTTGAGTTGGTTTAGGATTCAGTAACAGCCCTGACTGTTCTGAGGCTTCTCCTGAGATCATTTGTTAATAGATTATACTCAGGGCTGTGTTATAATTATTCTTTTGCATGGGTGTGATTTTGGTGGTGCTGTTGAAAGTGCTCCAGGGAGGTCTGCTGCCCAGTTCACTGCTTGAGGTGTGGGGCAGTGGTGAGATCATCTAGGGTTGCATGGATGTACAAGTTGGAAGGACCAGAAGGACCACTGAGTCCAACTAAGGCTTGGTGCCATGACTGCTTCCTTGGGGAGCCTGTTCCAGTGACTGATCCCCTTTCCTGTGAAGAACCTTTCAGTCCAATCTGAATTCCCCCGATGCAGCTTCATCCCCTTTTTTTGTGTCCTAAATATATATGTTCATACAGGCTACATTTCTTCAAAAGACCTATGGAATGCTTCACTTCCTATCTTGTGAAAACATTAAATCTTAAATCCTTTCTGCCTCCTTAAAACGAGTGGCTGGAGAATAATTCCCCATGAACAGTGTACAGTTCACTGATAGAAATTTGTTTGTGGTTGCTCAGTGAGTGCCAAAGTTCACTTGATTCAGTTGTTTGTGGAAGATAGAGGAAGGATCAGCTACAGGAGAAATAACACTGTAGATAACTTGGCTATAATTGTCCCATCTCTGCTAAAGAAGATATTATTTGTGCCCAGCTTGCTGTTCCTGTTCTTTTCCTGCACTGACAGAGCTCCTCAAGTCTTTCCTGTCTGCTGTGATCTTTGTGGAGTTTTCCTTTGACTCACTCCAGAGCCAGAGGGGCATCATCAGAGACCAGATTAAGTGTTCTGTAAGGATAAAAGCACTGCAGTGCATAAAATTGTTTATTTGCTTTGTTGCTGTGAATCAGTTTGTGGAACCACTACACAGGGTTAGGAGAGGGAAGTGAAACAAATCAAGTTGGTCTTTAGTGGTCCATCTTTGGCTTTGTGGAGATTGCAGTCATTGCGGTCACTGCTGTGTTGAAATGGAGTGGAGAATCTGGGAAGGTATTTGTGGTGTGAAAAGAGTGAAGAGGACAAATTTTCGTGAAGAGAACAATCAAAGAGCTTTAAAGATGGCTGGAAATGTAAGGATGCTGAGGAAGGAGCTCCATGCCTAGAAGATAAATTAAGATTTTTTACTCGTGGATACTGATAATTGTCTAATGGCTCAATGGTCCTTGGGGAAGGAGTCAACTTAGAGAAGGAATAGAATGATACTGGAGGATAAAACTTAAACTTTCAAGCCTTGTATGTGGACATTTAGATCTACAAATAAGTTACTTTTAATTACAAATAGGTAGAATTCTGTGTTGATTTTAGGAGGTGAGTAAGGTATTACAGGGGTAGATAAAACAGAATAAGGAAAAACAAGGAAGCAAAACTGGACCAAGTGGGTGACTTGCAGCTGGTTGGGAAAAGTCTAAAAGGGAATAGTTTTCCACCACAAAAAGTATTTAAATTTAAATATTGTCACTTTACTGAAAACCTTTCCCATGTGGAAAAAGGTAGAGAAATTTCAAAAGCTATGAAAAATCCCCCTCCCCTCTAATTTTTTTTTTTCCAGGAGCAGATGTACTTTTTTGGGTTTATTTTATTTAAAGAAACCATTTTGTAAGATCCATAGATTTTTTAAAATTAATTTTTTTTTACAAAAAGTCAAAAGCACAGATCTTCAATCCAAACCGTTTTTTATGTTAATTTCCTTTTGACCACTTTAGAAGCTTTCAGCATTTTATCCCTGTTAGAAGGAGATTAATGGGTCTTTTAAGAAGTGTTACACCTGCTTGGACTTGAGTTTAGCATAGGAGAGTTCTTGTCACCTCTTGCTTCCTAAGTAATTGTTGAATGAAGTAAATCAGTAAGTAACCTGTGAAAACAAATATTGGGAAGGTGTGCCTGGCAAAGGCTCTTGGTGTAAGGGAGAAGAAATGATCCCATGTTTGGATTGTCCTGACTGCATTACTTGAAGCAGCTAAGAGCAAACGAGAGGCCCTTTATCTGTCCTGTGGGATTGCCTTCCAACATCAAATCAAATCACAGTGCCATGCATTTGTACACTGAATTTTACACACGTGGGTGATTCCATTGAAAATCAGTGAGAGAACTTGTGTGGAAAATTTAACATGTCTGCAAGTGTTTGCATTATTGATGCCTCAGCAATTAAAATAATATTTTTCTAGCATTTGGTGCTTTTTTGATGCTGTATGTAAGTCCCATGGTATTGCACAATTACTTTAACAAGTGTTTTAAGGGTGCTACTGATGTAACTTCCCAGAGCAGGGAAGGTCATTATTACTGACCTTGGAAATTAAAAGTAGTTTTTGCCTTATCAGAAAACATCTTCAGTTAAATCAATAAGTGCACGGGTTTCTCAGTCTGAGAAACAGTCTAATGAGCAATTTGCCTTTTCATAAAAGACTTGCCATGATATCATTCCCATTGTGTTAATTATCAGTGTTTTTACAAATTGTCCCAAATCATGACTAATTCCATAAAAACGTTCAGAGCAGGCGTGATTCTGGGTAAAGCTGTTGTTTGCCACTCAGTCTGGCAGAGATGGTGGGACAGCCTGACTTAGCAGATTCTGTGCTAACCATAAAATCAGGCTTGGGAGGCAGTGCCATTCATCTTATGGAGTACCATAAAAGCAGTTCAAGTTCTTGCTGATTTTTTTTTTTTCTCCGTGGTGTGGATGTCTGTTTCAGGTAAACACTGTGACTTTTTTCTGGTTTTTCTGTTAAAGTATTTTACTTTTCTCCCCCACTCACCCAGTTTATTACAGCTAAGATGAAACCTTAAGAGAAACTGTGCAGAGGTTATTTGAAATTTTTATATTCCTTTCTCTCATGAGGGTTTTTTTTGTGGAATCTTTTGGTGGCCTTTATGTGTGTGGAAAATGAAGTATCTAAGGTGAATAAAGTTTGGAAAACAGTTCTTAGAAATCCAGTTTTAAGAGCATAATACATAAGCTTGGGCTTTCTACTGGTCCTGTCTTTGTCCCTATAGTATATATTTGTTTGAAAGGGAAAGACTAAAAACAACTAGCAAAGTAATACACTCAACTCTACATTATTTGGCTCTGGAATTCTTATAGATCAATTTTTTTTAAAGAAACAAACCCACAACTTTCTGTGTATTACGTGTGTATTGAGCAATATCTATATATTTTTTACTTCAGCTGAGAGCTGGCTCGGCTGCCCTGTGGTGCACACACCCTGAGGAGATAAATGCTTTTCACTGGTTCCTCCCACACACTTTGCATTTTCCAGGGAAGCACTTTCTAATTCTAGATCTGGATGCTGCTAGTGTTTTGAATCACTCATTACAGTTTCCAGCACTCACTTGTTTTTACTATTAAATGTATATTATCAGTAATAAAGGTTCATTTTGTGATGCTTGAACCCCCCTCCTTCTTCAAAAGAACAAGTCCATATAACTTGGGAAATTTTTAGTTTGCTTTCATGGGACAAACAGCATTTCAGTCAACTTGTCTGTTTTGAGTTCAAATATAAGTCTCTGGCTTCCACAAACTTCTTCTGTGTTTTGTTTTAGGGTGGGTTTTTTGTTGTTTTCCTAAGAAAAGAACATCCAGCTAAATAATCTGCACTTGTAAAATAGGATGTGTGCTGCAGGTGGTTGTCTTGTCTTCATAACATGAATATCAGTTAATTTGTTCTTAAGTTTTTTGGATGTTGGACTGCTTTAAAAATTAGTTAAGAAAATACCCTAATGAATTCTAAATATTTGTTTCAGATTTCATGTTTCATCCTGTATTGAGCACCTGCTGCTGAGAGCTGGAAAGTCTACTTAGGGTATGTACAACAGTTAATTATTTCAATTTCACACTGAGTTTTATTCTGGGTAAAGCAGGTCAAGATGAGATTTTGTTGTTGTTGTTGTTGTTTCCTTGTAATCCCTGTTGAAAATCCTCATTGTTAAACAGTGGATGTTAAAACAGAATTTCTTGGTTGTTTTTTTTCCCTGAGCCTTCTGGAATTGGTTTTTCTCTGACAGCCTGTTCATGGTCCTTCCATTCAGCCCGAGGCTACAGAGGTGGGCAGACCTGTGCAGCAATTAATTTATTGTACAAGGGAGGAGTTTGCAAGGTGTTTTCTCACCTACCAAAGCCACTTGGCTGAAAATTGTCTGACCAGTCCCACGTGCTGGCTTTTGGAGCAAAATAATTCTCTGTTTTCGTGTTCTGCTTTTCTGTAGTACCGAAGAAATGCGTCTTAAAAATCCAAAATCTTTGCTGCAGGAGTGCATGACCTAATCTGAAGAAGTTTAGCTGAAAGCAGGAGTAAAGAAGTTACAGCCACAGAATTCTTTGTATTACAGGAATTTATTTCTGGTCTGCATATTTTTGATTCCTTGTGACACCCCGTCTCCAGGGTGAATGGTTATATTTGAAAATTTCAGTTTTACTTCTCAGTGTAGTTGGTATTTCTGACTTCTGCCATTACTGCTGCTCATATATATGCATATTTGGAATTTGCTTACATTTGAGTGTGGCTAGAATAACTCTTTGGATCCTTATTTTTTTCTCTGTGGTTTGGTTCCCCTCCTTTCTACAACTTTCCCCGTGCTTGGTGGTTTGAGAGCCTGTATTAAATTTATTTTTTTCCTGTTGCTTAGGCTTTGGCAGGTAACAAAATTCATCTCCTGCTACTTCAGGAGCACTTTTGAATCTAACTTGTGGATGTGGTTACCCTTATTTAAAACTTTGATATCACCTGGTTTAGTTTTAGTCTCATTAATGTTCTTGCCTGGACTGTGATACACTTGAGAACAAAGGAGATGTGGCTGCTTGCGTTTCACCTGGAGCAGGCCCCTAATGGGACTTCAGGCTGTGATCTTGTATCCAAATATATGTATTTTTATCTTCAGGGATCAGCAGAGGGTCACTTAATGTCTCCTGACCATCTCAATTTGCAGGGATAGGTATCTTTATTCTTCAGTAGCTTACTTCTGGATGTCATCAGCCTTTCTTAAACTTCAGTTTTCAAGTTTATGATGAATATTTGCTTATCCTCTACAATTTCTCCCTTCCCTTTTCTGGTATGGGATGATGTTTGTTTATATTATGTAGTTAGTTTTTTCCAAGGAATTCCATCTACTCTTACCACTCCAAAGAAAAAATTTGAATGACTTAAAAATAGTGGTCGTCTGTTTTGTCACTTAAGTTGGAAAAAACCCAAAGTATTTTAGTTGGAACCAGTACTGATATTTTTATCAGTTAAAATCAAAATTTGTAACCTTGTGTCTCGTGTTAATTCTGACTTATGATTCCAATGGAAACTCAGACACTTGAAAAATATTTCCTGGACATGGAAAACCAATAGTGTGGGAAATTCAGAAAACAAGGGCAGGGGGTGGGAACAAAACATTTTATCATATATAAAGGCCTGCAAATCAGATCTGTGATTTCAGGGGGTTTATAATGCTTCCTTTAATTTTGTTTGACCTTTTGAAAGGAACAGCTCTGTCTGTCTTGATGTCTCAAGCAAAAAA
Organism: Pyrgilauda ruficollis; assembly: GCF_017590135.1. Classification (NCBI taxonomy): domain Eukaryota; kingdom Metazoa; phylum Chordata; class Aves; order Passeriformes; family Passeridae; genus Pyrgilauda; species Pyrgilauda ruficollis. The sequence continues at coordinate 8,797,425 of NW_024526377.1, read as the reverse complement.
GTGCACTTGAATTGTGAACTGAAGCCATTTGCTCCCTGGAATACATGGTTCCAATGAGTCATATCCTGGTAAAACCATGACAACAAAGTATTTATTAGTTTGTTAGGTAAATATCTTGCAGTACCTGCCTAGATAAGACTTTATAGAAAACCAGCCCAGTGAATAACAAGGCTGTGAAATATAATGTAGAATAAGAGGAAACAGTGAAAAATCTTAAATGTAGATTGCAAATACTTCTGACTTGTCAGGTTTATATTGAAGTCTGATTTTCTTTTTAATTTCTGGCTGGGGATTTGGTAAGAGGAAGGGATTAGTGCTACTTGCTCTTTGAAAGTGATACTATATATGCAAATACTGCAAAGACATTTCCAGTGGAAGTGACAAAAAAATGTACTGCTTCTCGTACTTATCCAGCTGCTTTATAAACTGTTACTTATTGTATTCATATTGCAAAGAGTCAAGCTGTTACTTGTACCATGACAGTCTTTTCATCATGTGATCACATAGGTTGTGATTCTGTGGAACAAAGTGTTTGCTCCCAGTCCCCTTGTCTGTTCATGACAGTATTCAAGCCCCCCTCTTACAGGATGGAGTTTTCAAGTGTGTTGTAGTAGTGCTGCCTTCACCTATTCATCCTGTGGTTTTATTAGTATTTCTACTGGCTGGAGTCACAGAATTTAGGATGAAAGGTTTAAATTTTGGGTCTGGACTCTGACATGCCTGTTTTTGTTGTAACATTTAAAATTTACACTCAGAGCAGATCTCTTGCTGAACAGCACTGAAATCACTTGGCAGTTCTGTATTTAACTCACCAGGTATCAAGGCCATGAAAGAAAGCAGGAAACTTGACCAAATGACTCCGCTAACATCATCCATAATCCCTGAATGCCTGGAAGAGAGGAGGCTGGTGGGACCTTATTGCTCTCTACAACTGCCTGACAGGAGGTTGTAGACAGGTGGGGATTGCGCTCTTCTTCCAGGAAACACGGGACAGGACAAGAGGAAATGGCCTCCAGTTGCTCCAGAGGAGATTTAGATGGGATATTAGGAAAAGATGCCTTCATCAAAAGATGGTTAAGCATTGGAACAGGCTGCCCAGGGAACTGTTTGAGTCCCTGTCTCTGGAAATATTCAAAAGATATGTAGACGGAACACTTGGTGACATGGTTTAATGGTGGCCTTGGCACTGCTGGGTTGATGCTTGGACTCAATGGTCTTAGAGGTCTTTTCCAACTAAAATAATACTATGATTCTCAGATAATGAATGCAGAAGACACAAATCGTACAATAGGAAGGGATTATGAGCAGCAGTTCTGTTTAGCTTTATAATTCTGACTTACTCCTCAGGCCAGTGTTTGAGCATGGTATTGGAGCAGGCATTGTGTAGATAAAAATGTGTAATTTTACGTGAAATCACTTACTGTGTGATTTCAAACATGCTGGTCAGCCATTGACAGGAGGTGCTGCCAGACCTTCCACCTAAGGAGCAGGTTCCAAAGGATGTTCTCTGGATTGTATCTCTGCTGTAAGTGACTTCAGGTGCTTTCCAACTTTACATTTTATTTCAGGTGGATTTAAACTAGGATGAGAAATCTTGTTGTATGCAGCATAACACTTGTTTAAACACAGTATTGCAGGTGGAGAAATTTATGTCCCTTTTTATGTCTTATGGTTAGAAATACTTCCCTAGTGAATTATCAGAGATCTGGGTTCTTGTGTATTTTGGATGTTATGCATTTAATTTTGTTTTAATACATTCGGGGCTTTTCTCTTGACATAAAATTTGTTTCAAAAGATTTCAGTTGGCACTTCAAGGTGTAAAGAACAACCATTCTCTTCTCAAGTGTAAAGATAATTAATGGATGTTGCTCCTTGCCAGGAAGACCTACATGCTTATAGCTCCTCCTGGCTTCTGGAAGTGGAATTTTGCTGGGCTTCCTGACTGATTTGTTATTCTGGACTTCTGGGTCATTGCAGAAAGATTTACTTTGCCTCTAAGGTTAGGATAAACTTCAGCTTCTTCCAGAGAGGCTGGGCTTGCACGTGTGTGTGTGTTCAGTACAGAACATCCTCTTCTCCCAGGCTGGGCCCTTCCAAGGGCTCTGTGCTCTGTCTGTGCTGACAGGCACCACCAGGCTTTTCAAAGCAGTGAGCTTGGATGTAAGGAATACAAACCACCCTTGATGCCTTTCTGAGCCCTGTCCTGGCCTTTGCTTGGCATAGCTGATACTCCTCGTCCTGTCCCAGAGCAATTGTTGTCTCTTACAGGGGACTAAGTGGGATTGGGGAAATAAATTTCAGTGTTTGGGGTATTGTCGTCCTGCATTGTCTCATCCCTCCATGGAGTTCAATAAAACTTCAACCTGTCTGGATTATCTTGGAACATGTTGTGAGATAGAATAAAGCAGAGCTTCAGTTTCCCGTCTGGAGGTGCCAATGGTCTTCTGTATCCCAAACAAAATATTTGTTTTGGTTGTTAGCCCTCTTGTAAATGTGAATAGGGAAACATCAAGCAGAAAACAGTCTGACTCTGTAAATAGTTCTGCTTTGTAATGCAGCTTGGATGGGCCTGGAGCAGCACATTCTGATGATGCCAGGGATAGCCATGCAGTGCTGCTGCTGCTCCCTTCCAGGCTGTTTAAATGGCAGAAATGATATTCTAGTTGTTATTTGAGGTAAAGTTTGTAGCTCTGCCTCTTTGAGAACACTTAGCTTGCTCAGTGGTAATGTATAATTTGCCTTTGGTCCTTCGTCTTGATTTAATGGGTTAAGGTCTGCTCTGGCTGTTGTTTAGTGTAGGAAATGCACAAAAATGTTTTATGCTGGCCTAGGAAAGTTTGTAAAAGCAGCAAGATATTCTGAACAAGACCATTCATATGCAAACTAATCAGTGATAATGTGCTCCTCACTGCTAGGTGGTAGATTTCTTAACTTTCCAGTATGTCCAGGTTTCAGATACTTAGTGAATCCCTGTCAACCTTGCATGTCCAAATATACCTTGGTGTTGTAAGAAGAAAACTTGAAGAGAATTTTCTGAAAACATAAGAAGACCAAGATTCAAACCAGATGGATTCAAATATTTTCAAGGCTTGAAAACTTCAATTTTTACCTTAAAAACTGAGTGAAGGTTTCCAGGCTTCCTGTTCTCTCTTTATAGTGTTTGCTACTGATGTAGCATCTTGAATTGTAGTGTGGGGCAGGTTGTAATGAGTGTCCTTACAAGAGAAGGAGCATTAGGGGATACAAATGTACTGACATGTCATAAAATATTTGGGGAAAAAAAAGGCCAGCTTGATAGACAGCAGGACCAGCAAGTGCCAGTCCAGGCGTTGCCAAGGTTGGTTTGTGTGTGCTGTGTCAAGGGAAGGATCTGGGTTATTTCCTGGCAGACATTCATGGAGAACTTCCTCTGAAGGGAAGTGGGCTCAAGTGCACTTCCTGACGCGTCTTTTAATTAGCAGTGCCTGGGAGGCAGGGAATTTCAAGCCTGGTGTTTTAGCCTAGCTCTTATCAGCACTGTACAAAGTGAAACCATTACTTGTCTCCCTCATTTTTGGCACACCCTGTTCACAAGTACTAACAAAGTACTGCTTTTTTTATTTATTTTCCCCTTTATCTCAGTAGTCTTGATAGAATCACAAAATATTCTGAGTTTGAAGAAACCCACAAGGATCCTTGAGTCCAACTCTAAAGTGAATGTCCCATATGGAGATCAAACACCCAACCTTGGTTTTATCAGCACCAAACCCTGACTAACTGAGCCAACAGTCCCTGTTCACTTTTGATTTACTAAACCTTCCCCGTTTTCTGTGTTATTACTGTCTTGCTTGTAATCTCATTTTGTTTACGCAAGGTTGGTTGTTCTTTCTTCCCTAATTTTAAAGCTGGTGGGAAATTGTGAGATGATGTTGGAAGCCTCTGATGTGACTCCTTTCCTTCTCACGTGTTTCTAAGACACATCAGTTATGTGTAAACAGCCTGTGTAAAACCTTTTAAATCAGCCTGACTCCCCTTTGTGCCTAGATGCCTGTAGATAATTTGGTTTGGTTATTCTCTGTTCCTTTGAGAGGTTGCATCAGTCTTCCTGATGCATCACAATTCCTTAGATGCCAATTTCTTTTGCAACTATTGAGTTTTTGAAATAAAGCAGTGTTTTCATGCACTTGAGTTTCATGAAATCCATTTTCAATAACAAGAATTAGCAAAAATAGTGGCTTATTTTTTATGCTTTTGTGTACTGCCCACACATACTGCTGTCTTGAGTATATACTAGGTGACTATGAGAAGTGATATGATTTATTTTATTTCTTTCTGACCAGTAGCTGTATATCAGTACTCTCTTTTCCAGGCAAGAAATAAAGCAGACAACTTGAATTTCCTGTCAAGAGTCCAGACAAATGCAACTTGGGCAGCATTCTTTTAGTAAGGAGGATGAAGACTACACAAAGAGGCAATAAGAGTCTGTAACTGCACCTGAAAATAAATGCATTAAAGGAGGTGAAATCTTCTGTACCAAGAGGGAGCCTTGATCACCTGGCAGGAGCTAATAGCTGTTCCAGGTGCCACTGAAATGCTGCCCTTTAACAACAAGTGGAAGGTTTATTGTTAGCAGTCCACTCCCAGCTGTGTTGTGGAAGGTGCAGTCTTTAAATTGTTAACCAGGTTTCCCATTAAAAAAAAAGGTCATTTCTTATTTTAGGGTTTAGATTGTGCAGAGCAAAAGGGCACACAAAAAGTCACAGTTGTCAACAGGACTCCAAGTTTGGCATTCCAGGTTATTTTTGTATGTATTGTAAGCAGGTGGCTGTGTTGTCATTTCCCTCTTTCAGAATCAGTCTACTCAGCTGAACTTTTAGGAGAGGATGGTAAAAGCTTGGCAGAATTGTAGGGAGTTTTAAGGTCCAAAGGAATTGGGACAGCTCTGTAATCATGGAGTTCTTCTGAAAGTCTTTTTTTTTTTTTTTTTTTTTTTTTTTTTTTTTTTTTTTTTTTTTTTGCTAGTAGTAATATTCCTGGTAGTTTAAACTATATTGTATCATAGTTATTTTTAGTTATTTTGAACAGAACAATTCAGGCTGTAATCCTGTGCCTTTAATGTGACTGATGCTGACTCTTATAAATTCCTCTCCATATAAATTTGCATTGGACTCTTGATATGGTGAATAATTTACCTTAGAAGCCTCTGCATAATTATTTTTGGTTTGGAAAAAATCCCAAGCAAGCAGGATGTTAATTTGCACCTCCTTTTAGTGTGGTGTTAGGGGCTCTGTATGAATCCTTCTTTGATACCTTTAAAAAACATTTCCTAGGCATAGCATGTATTTGAATCCAATTTGAGCTTTGTGCTTCTACTCTATGCTAAATCCTAAACAGGAGTGACTCTAAATGAAGGTGGTAAATGAACAGCAACTTCTATATCCTTTTGGAACTTTTGTTTTGGTGACTTTGTTTTTAATTCAAGGCCCACTTTCCCCAGGAGATCTTGTAGTCATGTAAGTATTCAGTGAAGAATAGAACATTTGGTGTTGGTGGTGAAATCTGGGCTTCAGTTCAGAGTGTTCCCCTTGATAAGGTCTGAAGAGAAGCCAAGCCAAAGCTACCTGGAAGATTCTCTTTGGGGGTGTGTGTGTATAAACATATGTGGTGTGAAACTTCCACCAGCTACTCTTCAGCTTTTTGAAGGGAAGGGTTAAGTAAGCACTCCACAATAAATCCAGAGTTAGAGTGACATAAAAATCATTGAGTCTTGATATTAATATAAGGAATTAGTGGTTTTGGTGTTACTTTTGATAATAAACACTTAGCTTTGAAGACATAACCTAATGCACCTCTCTCCCTATAAAGGAGAAAGAAGAACATAAGGGAAGCAGTAATTCACATTGCTTAATATTCTGATGGTCTCTATATTCATATATCCATATGTCCAGAGAATGCTGCTGCCATCCCTGCATTATCTGTGCACCAGGAGTGTGAGAAATAGAGGTCAGAAGATGCCAGTTTAGCTTTTCTGACTAAAACTCCCACTAAAGGATCAAAGAAAATTTGTGACTGTTACGTTCAGGGTAGCATTGCATTGAAAAAGTAGCTGAAATGTTAACACAGAGTTAATTTTTTTGTTGGCATCTAATGCTTTTCTGATGTAAGTTCTGCATTTCCTGATTTTTAGTGGGCAAGGTGTGGAAGCACCAAGTTGGGGAAGGAGTGTTGCACTCAACTGGATGGCTCTACAAAGTCACTTCATTCAAATTCCTCACCTGGTTTATATTTTTAAAGAAAGCATTTAATTCCTCAGTTTGCATCTGAACTGTGAAATATTTTTGTCAGAAAAAAACCCCAATTTATGTGTTATTTTGAGTTAGATGGAGTTTAAATTTGTTGCTTTAGTATGTACCTATTTTTCCCTCCTTTTTTTTGAAATGATTTTTCAAGATAAATGACTGAACCTGTGGTCATTTGAAAAGCAGTTTGTAGGAAGGACACAATGTTTGGCCTCAAGGCTAAAATCTTTCTAGTTAATTCTAGAAGATTACAGAAACTGAGCAACAGGCTTTGGAGTGGTAGAGTTACTATTTTTCTCGGGTCTGTTAAGTGGCAGCAATGTAGAATTTCTGCACATTGGCCCAGTTCAGTTAGTCCTGGTTTTCATGTTTGAAGGCATCCATGTTTTTCTGTGTAGCTGATCTGAGGGCTAACTGATGTCACACAGTCTGTTCAGGAAATCCTGGTAACTTTGCATTTTCTTATTTCAGTTCTCTCATATCATTAACATTGCCTAAAATGTGTTTTGAAGCAAGGACATGTTTTGATCTGCCCACTGGATCTCAGATTTCTGAAGAATGCAGAAATTTGACAGAGGGATGGAGTCAGGGATGTGAACAGCCCAAGGAGAAAAAAACCTCTCCAGTACTATGATATTCCTTTTGGTAGAAAGAGAAGTAGGCAGAAAAATACAGTCTTGGATGATGCAAATAATGATGCACAGGAACCATTTGTAACTTAAATGGGCTGGTTGTTCACAAATTTTTGTTAAATTCAGGAGACATTAATAGAAATTACTTTGACATATTCATCTCTGATTGCTGAGGCTGTTGGTGTAATGCATGTTAGAATTTATTTCATTTTGTGGTTGATAATATATACTTTGCACATAGCTTCTGATACATTTTTAATTCCTACACAGACTGCAAATTAAATATTGATTTGTGCATTGCTGGCTTTTGAGCTTCAAAACACTTATGAGTTGTTGTTAATTGATCTCCAACTCCAAACTAACACATGGAGGTTCTGAGACCAAGGCATCTGAATTATAAATTACTGTATGTTCTACACACATGGTTCTGTATTTAACCAGTTTCACAAAATTAATATTAACTAGGTTTTTTGTGCAATTTGCTCTTTGAAATGCCTGTAAGTGTGAAAGGAAAATAAGGATAGAACAAAGTAAGAAACTGGCTACCGCAGGCAAGTTTTCTAATGCAAAGGTAGTTTTAATTGCATGTAAAATCTTTGAAAATTCTGTACTCTTATCACTGATGTTGTCCCTCTCATGACATTCAGTTTCCCAAAGACCCCAAAAGACCTAGATTTTTCTGGAGCTTTCACTCACAAATATCAGTATTTAGGCATTAATCAGGGCTGCAAATCCAGCCCAGGAGTGTTCCCCAAATAGGTTTCTGCTCCCTTAGTCTCACAACTTAATGCAGACGAATTAAATGAATTTCATCATCTGTCATGTTTCTCTTGAATGAGAGGATTTTGTCTCTAAAAATAAATTTTTGTGGTTGCTGTCTGAGACCATACGAGTTGTTTTTAATATTTTATGCTACTTAAAAATGTTTGGATTTGTGTTCATTTGGTTCTTAATAATGTTAGAGTTGGCCTGAGGACAATAGATGCAGCTCCATCCACCAGCAGTTTATAAGGAGACAAATGTGTCCATTCATGATCTGTATGAAAGGCAGCATCATTGAAACTGTTGTGTGGAAAAAAGTCTGTATTTCCTTATCCTGCTGCAAAACCCAACATATTTGCATTTTGAATAACTGTAGTTTTAGGGTTTGGAATAGAGGCCAAGGAGACGATGGGGAGTCAAATCCTCTGGAACTTTAAGTCCTGGAAGAAGAAAGTCAGTCCTTTTTTTCTCAGTATATCTTGGTATTTATGTACTTTGAGGAAGATACGGAGCGGTTGGAATTTTATTATATTAGTATTAAATTCTACCAAAGCCAGACTTTTCACAAATAGACATTCTGGATGTGGGACACTTCAGGAAGGTGAAACTGAGCAGTTTTGCATTCAAGTACTTTGGCAAGAGCTTTTGAATTGAGTCATGGCAAAGTCACTGCCCAACCTCAAAGCTGCACTTCTTGACTTTTGGAACAGTGTCTAATTAATTTGTAGGCTTTAAATTTTAGAGCTAGCTGTAGGTAATTACCAACCTGTTGATATTGTCTAATGTCTACAGACAGATGTGGCAATGCCTTCATTAGAAAAGTCTGTGTGGGAAATAGCCAAAATCCTTTTTGGTTTTGCTTTTTGTGAGGTGAACTGAATGGTAGTTAGCTGGTACATTGTAGTCATACATCACTGGGTTAAGCCTTTTAGTGTGTGTGCTCTGTCCCAGGTAGTTTGGACCAGATGATGACCTTGTTCCTAGCACAGAAACTCCCTTGGACAGGAGAGAACTGCTGCCAGTCATCACCCCTGACATCTCTCTGTGGTTGTGTTATTAATGACAATATTGTCTGCTGTTACCTCAGTTTCCTAAATAATCAGGCTTGTGCTGCTTGCCATCTCTCTGTTATCCTCTCCCCCATATATTTTTTGGCCACGAACTGGTTCCTACCAAACTTCAAGAGGCAGAAGCTTCAAACCACAGCTGAACAGAGCTGCTGATTTCAGGCTGCCAACAGCAGCATTCACACCTGGGATCATGGAATCATTTAGGTTGGAAAAGACCTCTGAGATCATCACTTGCAGAGGTCTTTTCCAGCCTAGATGATTCTGTGATTTCCCCTTAGATGTCCCCCAAACCTGGGACATTTGGAACATTGAACCATCCAGAGCATTGTGAAGGAGGAGGTTGGGGGGGGGTCAGGTGAATTTCAGAGCTGTGCTGGCTTTGGATAAAGGGGCCACAGTGACGCTGGTGGTGCCTTCTCCTTGCTCAGGGGTGTTCTGAATATGGTGTTGAATATAAGGGTGTGTGGTAAATAATGCTTTCTTAATCTACTCAGAAAAGTTTCTCAAATTTAAGTTTGGTGTTTCTTAATATTTTAAGAAGGTAAAATTGTGTTGGTGATGAGGCACTGGCAGAGGTTGCTCAGAGAAGCTGTGGCTGCCCCATCCCTGGAAGTTTTCAGGGCCAGGTTGGATGGGGCTAGGAGCAACCTGGTCTAGGGGAAGGTGTCCCTGCCTGTGGTGGACAGGTTGGAATTTAGGTGACCTTTAAAGGTCCCTTCCAGCCTTGCTGGGTTACTGGGGAATGCTTTAGGCATCTGACAGATCTAATCCAGCCAGATCTGCTCCAGGGGCCTGAGGAGTTCAGAGGTCAGAGTTGCCCAGTTTACCCCAAATTCTTCTGGAGGATTTCTGTGGTTTTTCTCTTGGCTATGGAGACACACTTCATAGGTTTCCTTAGGGCCTCATGACTTTTGTTACTCTGATTCAGGAATTGGGAAAAAGGGAGATAAATGGATTTAGTTACGTTGCATTGATGTGGCAGCAGAGTTAACATCCCTGTCACTTTGGTGAAAATAATTCTTTTTGGTCCTTTGAGCTTCCTGTGGTTTGCTCTGAGCTTTCAGTGTCCTGTTACTAAGAACTTGTGCATTTCTTCTTCTGTGGGGCTGCAGCAGACAAATAGAAGTAGAAGTTATTCCAGCTTCAATTCTGTGACAAGTTGTTTGCATATGCAGCCTGAAATTCCTTTGTACTGTCACAAATGCGTATTTTGCAAGGTGAGGAAATAAATATTAACTGTACCAGAGCTGACACTGGAATAAGGACACATTGCAGTTCTCTAATTTGATCTCTTTCTTCATATCAGTGAAAAAGATGTGTTCAGAAGTTCCTGAAATACAGGCATCCTTGTGCAGTACCTGCCTGATTTTGTGCCAGAATTATTTTAATGTATTCAAGCAAATTTAGGTTCATGTCCATTCTGAACCTGATTAGATCCTGAAAGGATTGAAAATGAGTCTCTTTAATAATTACTGGAAATTTGGATAAGGTTTTTAATTTGGACCATTTTTTTGTTTCTCATTTGTGCCTCAAGCTTGAACTCACAGGGTGAGTCTTATGACATGTTCAGGAGCAATTTGGAGAGGGAAGACTGGGGAACTGGAGACCTTGATGAACTGAATGTTTTTTTTCAATATTTTAATTTAAAATTTTTAATAATCACTGCATATGTATTCTGTGTTATGTGAGGCAGAAGATACAGTTACTATATATGCTAAATAACTTAGTGTGCTGGGGTACCTGACACTTCATACATGATAAATTGAAAACTAGATTATAGAGTAATTAAAAAAAGTGTTCACCTTCTTCCTGTTACTGAGGTTAGAAGTGCATGAAACAACTGTCAGGTCTGCTCTGGATCATCATTGTGACCAAGTTCAGTTCTTTGTTCTCACTGTGGTGGGATTCAGTGGCATTTGACTCTGTCCAAGTTGGATCAGAAGCAGAGAAAGCTGGATAGGTTTCTTTTTGCTCATCTTCCCTGTTTTCATGCCTAATAAATGATCAGAAATGGAAAAGCCTTTTAGAGAATAAGTCTCAGAATCCGTGTTTGAAATAACAAAAGAGGTGAGCTGATGTATTTTCATTTTTGTGAAATGGTGGGGCAAGGAATAAACTGCAGTATCAGTGAAGAATTTCAAAAGCTTAACAATGTTTTTCTTGGTTTAGGCTTTATTACTCTTGCTCTCCTTTCTTTTGGATTATATTGTGGTACAAAAGATTTACGTTTTCCTGCCTCCCAGCACTCATTGCTGAGGCAAAAGCCACATTTATGCTGTACACTTCTTTGTAGTCTTGAATTCTTATCTTTGTGCACAAAATATTTGTTCACTGAGTCCAGCCTACACAGGACTGTACCAAATACCCTTATATAATTATGATATTTGTGGCACTTTTCTGTTTATTCTTAAAGGACTGCATCATGATTTCTTTTATGCTCCAGCTAGCTTGTTTTGCTGATAAGGAATTGTTACACATCAGCAGGGTAGGTATTCACCATTAGTATTACGTTTTATATATCAACAAAACAAGTTGAAGTAAGATGTAATTGTACAAGTGTATACAGTATGTAATCCCTTGACATAAATGGAAAAAGCTGTTACTAAAATATTCAAGTGAAGCAACATTGTTTCTTAACATCAGCAGGAATAATACATTTCAGACTGTTTTAACAGTAGATGCATTTTGTATTTGATTATTCTTTTCTAAGAAGCTATGTCTAGGTACGAAATCATAGCTTTAAAATCCATTTCAAATAAACTTGTAATACTCTACTTAAATACTTACAAGGCAAGTCAGAGTTTCTAAGGGACTTAGTGGTTCTTAGCTAAGAAAGTAATGAGTGTGCTTTGTGAGCAGCACGCCAGCAGGATTCCTCTCCCCGCCACTGCCCGTAAAATTGGCTTGTTAGTTATTTATGAGGAAAATTGCTTTGACAGCCCTAAAGGCAGAAGTGTTCCATTCACAGTACAAGTTGTGCCATGGTGCTCTAGCCCTGGCCATGGGATGAGAGCAGCTGTTTCTTGGAGAATCAGCTCCAACCTGGGACCATTTTGGTATCTGCAGCTCTGGGACTGAACTGTGGATGTGTCTCCTGTAACTTGAGTTACCTTGAAGCTTCAGACTGTCTGTAGAGACCTCCAAACATATTTATGTGGCAGCTTTCTGTCACTGTCTTTTCATCTCCTGTGGATATCTAACTAGATGAAATTGAATTTTGGGTAGTGATGTATGCTGCTTGTTATTTCATCCTGGACCTGGAACATGTTCTGTTCTAACCTGTGCCTTTATCCAGCCTGGGTTTGGCCAGAAGCCTACACAGAAGTAGTTGTCTTTGCTGTGCTTGTTCCTTCTGCCCTACTGTCTGTGGAGTTTGTCAGCATTGTACAAATCAGTATTTTAGGAGATTTGACTTCAAAAATCACAGTCATGCCTTGTGTAGGAAGCGTGACTTGGGTTAGCTGCTGGGGGGTAATTGCAGCATTAACTAAAACCCACAGCTTTAAACGTAGAGTTTACAGCATATCTAATATTTATCTGCCACCCAATATGTAATGAATCTTAAATCTTTCTGCAAGTATTTCTGGTGGTCTTAATCTGTTTCATGCCAGAGGCAGGGAGAAATAATGCTTTCAATTTTGTCAAATTAAGTTTTTACTGTGCATTAAATTGATTAAATAGAGCAGCAGATTAAGGCGAAAAATGCTATCTTAAATTGCAATTCAGGGCTGATAGAATCTTAATGATGCCAAGCTGAAATTTTTCAGTGGGTTTGTGGAAATGAGAATCCATTAATCATACACGCTTGACTTCGCGTGGTGCCGAATTGGAAACAAACTCTTTGCCTTGTTGCCTTTGCCCAGATGAGTAATGGCCGAGCTGGGAAGGTGCAGCCAACGGGAGATGGGAGCTGCACGTGTGCTGTGTTCTGTCAAACCAACTGGGTCCCTGTTTGATCAGGTTCTTGAAGAGAACGTGTTTGGGGTTTCCTGTTACACCAGCGCCGCTGACTTTGAGCCGCTCTCCGACGGCGACACGACAGAACCAATTAGGAGAAGAAAGCCTTTCTCATGTTGTGTGCTGCAGTTCTTCTGTCTGCACTCTTGTTCCCCCACTACCCCCTCTTCGCCTTCATAATTTAGTGTTGTCAGTCATCTCTTTGGGTTTCTTTGTCCTGATGTATGTGTGTATTTTTCTATTCCCGTTTTTTTTTTGTTGTTTTTTTGTTTTTTTGTTTTTTTAATCTCTACCATGGTTGCTCCCTGCATGACTTTTCATCTTTTTTTTGCTTATGTCATTCTCTGTCTATTTTCCATCTGGAAAACTTTATAAAAGGGGACAGAAAAAGCTAAGGAGAAGCTAGGGAAAAGTTTTTCTCTATTCCTGCTGGTGCATCAATGTTGTGGTCTGAGGAGGGGACCAGCCTAACACAACTACTGCTAACATGCAGCATATCAAGAAAAGAGAGTTTTGCCAGTTTAGATGAATACATAATACATTGCTCTGTAATGTCTTTTCTACTCTTTCCTGATTTGTTGTCTTCTGTTGCCCCTTAACTCCTGTTTACTCTCTGAGGTACGCTCTCTGTCTTTTTGACTTATGAAGAACTGTGTATTCTTGTGAAATGACAGAAAAAACATTTGGTTTTATCTCCTTGCTAATTCTCATTGCCTTGTGTCTGCTCTGGTGTTTGACAAATTAATTTACTTGACCTAGATGCTTCTTGAGTCAATGTTCCTTTTTTATCCAAAGGTTTTGGAAATCTTTTTTTTTTACTTTTTAATGAAACCTGCTCTAGCAGAATGACACTTGGCAGCATGTTGTGTCTGCAAACACTATGGTAGTTGGAAGTGGTGTAATCTGGTAAGATTTGTGGAAGCACCCAGATGACATTAAAGAAGTTGTTCCCATGCATACAGTGGTGAATTTACTGGACTTTTTCTATCACAGTGAATGTCCTTAGTTCTCTTATTTCTTATATGGTTAAGATCCAAAATTGTCATGTCTTCACTGCAGAACTGATTTCAGCCTCTGTAGCCCTGGCTGTAAATGCCCATTTGTTGTGAAGGGATGTTGTGCTTCACTTTGAGAACAAGCTCCAGCTGAAGCAAATTCTTTCTCCATCCAGGGTGTCACAGTTGGGCTAAGAAAACCCCGGTATTCTCATTATAAATAAATTTCATCTTATTTCTTGAGGCAGGTTTGTGTACAGAGCAAAACTTGTGTAGCTGCTGTCAAACTCGCTGTGAACGCTTTGGAGTAATCCCATTGTGAGCAATAAACCATGTTATTTCTTAGGCACTATGTCTGTCTTTTCATGGATGGAAGTGTTAAGACCCTCCCCAGCCTTTTATTTTGTGGGGTTTTTTTGTTGTTGTTTTGGGGTGGGGTTTTTTTGTGTTTTGTTTTAGGTAATAACAATGTGTGTGCAAAGGTGATAATCTTCTGTTATACTTCCGACAAACCACTTCATGTGTGTTCTTTACTTGGAAAACTCTTAAATATTTTCTCCCCACTGTGCTAGCATCAGTTATTTTCAACCTTCTTTCACCCATCTGTACCTTCAAATTAAAAAAAATGTAAAACTTTAATTCCAGCTCCTGAAAAACTGCTGTAACAATGGAATCCATGTGTGGGCCAGAACCATGGAAACAGCCTAATTTTACAGTGGTGAAACATGAAAGGAAGTGACTCGCCCAACTTTCTAAGAATTTGTGTTTTAACAAAAAAACCACCCAAAACTTGCAAAATATTGTTCTAATAGTCTGAAAAAGAAGTTCTGGGTGTTTTTTTTTTTTGGTACATCATTAATCTGTTACTCTAAATTCTTCTAACTAGTTACCATTTTAAAACCAAAACAAAACTCCCACTTGACCCCCTCTAGAAAAACACTCAAGAAAACAGTTTTCTCTTACATTGTGGTCTGGGATGTGCAGCTCTGTTTTGAGCTTTTGAATATTTTGCCTGAATTCCTCTTCATTCTTTCCCCTTCTGGTTGTGTCCTTGGCACAGCTCATTTCTGTACCTGGAAACACATTTATTTTACATTCTGGAACACCTTCCTGCTCTGTGCTAAGTTCCTGTCATACCAAAGCACAAACCAGCCTTCACTGGCATGTAGAGCTAATTTGTATTTCAGTGCAGAAACTACACAATCCTGTCACCTTTTGAAGACGTGGGTGACTTGTGGTGGCACATTGTGTGTCACAAGTCCTTCACGGAAAATGACAAGGGAGCTTCAATCATAGCAAGCAATGTCAAGACAATGTTTCTTGAAAGAAAAACATCCACTAAAGCTATCACTTGGAAGAACGAGTGCTCTGTAGTACAAATAGGGGGTAGCTGCACACGTATAGAATACATGTCTACAGCTTTCCCTAAGCCTGCCTGAGGGCCTGACTTGGTATGTTCATAAAATGTCACAATATTTCCGTCAGGATTATGTGATCACAGATCATAGTGCTGGAGATATTCCTGATAGATCTGAACTACTGCCAGCACACACATGTCCCTCCTTAAACATCTTAAATGCTTTTAAAGTTTCCTGGGCTTGTTTAAATACACTTCTTTTGTGATAAACCGTAAAATGACAAGAATATTCCTGTAATGTGGCTGACATTCTTAGAATAGTAGTTTTGACTGAATAGGTGTTCTTACAGGTGATATTTAAGCTCGTGACTTCACAGCCATGACAGGGAGTTTAAGACCATGAGAATCACAAAATCATTTTAGTGTGAAAAGACCTCTAAAATTGGTAGTTCCAGCTGTTAACCCAGCAGTGCCAAGGCCAGCACTCAACCATGTCCCCAGCAGCCTCTTCCAGTGTCTGACTGCCATTTCTGTGAAAGAGTTTTTCCTAACCAGGCTAAACCTCCCCTGACACAACTTGAGGCCATTTCCCCTTGTCCTATTGTTTGTTACTGGGAAAGAGACTGACCCCCACCTGCCTCCCACCTTCTGTCAGGGAGTTGTAGAGAGAGAGAAGATTCCTCCTGAGCCTCCTTTTCTCCAGGCTGAGCCCCACAGTTCCCTCATCTGCTTCTCATCAGACTTGTGCTCCAGCCCCTTCCCCAGCTCTGTTCCATTCTCTGGACATGCTCCAGCCCCTCAATGTCTGTCTTGTGATGAGAGGCCCAAATCTGAGTACAGGATTTGAGGTGTGGCCTCCCCAGTGCCCAGCACAGGGGGGACAGTCACTGGCCGCAGTGCTGCTGATACAGGAGATGCTGCTAAATGAGACCAAAGACTGCCGAGCCCAGCCCTGGCCCACCATGGCAGCAGGAAATGTCATTTACATGGAGTTTGTATGCCTGGCCCAGTGGCTGGTGGCACCTCTCTGCACCCTTTTCTCTTGCAGGAATTGCAGGGAAGTCAGTGCTAGCTGTAGAGAAGGCACTCTTACTGGTTTGAACCTAATCTCCAGTAATTTCCTCAAATGCTCCCTAATGCTCAGACTGGCAGGATTTGTTGAATTGTGGTGCTGCATTGATTTGCTTTTTGTTTTTCTATTTTTTTTCCTCTCTTCTTCCCCCATCCCCTCCACTTGTTCTGTGATCATGTTCACCCTGAGCCTCATGTCCTCCCTGCTGAGGGGGGCCCAGATTTGGTAATCTGGCCTTTCTTGGCAGCTGCTCCATCCCTCAATGACTTCAGCTGCCCAGCTCTAGACATCTCTGCCTCCTTTTGGTGCAGAGACCTGAACTGGACACAACACGTTGATGCTTTTTTGTTTTGCATAGTAATACGTTTAAATGCCATGTTTTCAGTACCCTTCCTAATGAGACACAATGTTTTATTGCCTTTGGCCAGCTACTCCAGTTTGAGCTGATGATTTCAGAGAAAACAGTGACTCAGCCTTCCTCCCGCAGTTGGAACTGGAGAAAGTGCAAGTGTTACTTGGTTAAGGAGGTATTGCTCAGAATTTTTTCCCCAGATGCATTACATCACAGCCCTGTGTTGAAGTGCAGCTGCTGTCTTAGCAACTTGCTTAATTTTTTGAGATCCTTGTTGGTTTTTTGCCTCCATTGATACGACTTTTGCTGATCCCTAAGATCTTGGACTGCAGACTTGCAGAGTTCACTTACCCATTTTGTGATGCTGAATAAAACCAATTATTGGGGAACTGCTCCATCCTCTTCTCTATCCAAATGTCTCTTCCCCATAGGCAAAAGGTGCATATAGTACTTGTGTAGATAACTGAGACTAAATTCTTTATCTGAGTTGCTTAGATACTGCATGTTCTGTAACTCAGTATGTAATGAGATTGATCCCACCTGCCCTGAGTAATGACTGAGTGATTTCTGTTGCTCTTCTTAATCTCCTTAAATGTAACTTCCACCAGAACCTTTTCATTTAATAGCCCACTGTTCAGTGTGCCTGGCTGAAAATTTGGCTCCTGGTGGCTGCATAGATAACTTGGTGGTCATGCTCAGTGATGTGGTGTAAATGAATTTGAAGTGTCAAGGTGCATATAGAGTTCAGCTGAGATGGAGGAAAACACAGGTGGATTATTCTGATGGTCTTAATCAAAGTTTGTATTTCTTCAATTTCAAAAACTGGTATTTAAGAAGCATAAGCAGAGTGATTTTGGAGGAGTATCAGTAGGAGAGGGGAAATAGAGATTTGAAACTGTTTAATGATTTTTTTTGGTGTAGATGCTGTAAGCTAAGGAGACTCAATACTGATTTTGTTTTCCAATAGGAAGAGAAAAGCAGGTACATACAGAAGAGTGGGGTAGTGAGAGGAATGTGACAGTAAACTGACAACAAATTGAGAAATTATGGAAGCAGATAGGAACTGAAGGTGTTGCCAGGGTATGGGATGAATCAGCTGATGCTTGTACTGGTGTAATGCCACAAAGCTTTTGCATATTTAAAGACACTTGAGGTGTGTCAAATGTGGTGATCATCACACCATAGATGTCCTTGTACCTGTTTTATCAACCAAACACTTAATTTGAAAAAACCCTTAATGTTCTGTGCAGTATTTCAGTTGGTTCTCTCATTTTTCCTTGCTAAATTTTGTGTGGCTTTTGTGTTTCAGAGGCAGCAGCTTGCCTTAGAACTAGTGAGTGGTTAGAGAGAACTTCTCAAAAGCACAGCACAGGCTGTGCACGTTGCAGGGTGTCACAGCGGTTCATTGTCGGCTGCTTGCTCGTTAACCTTTTCAGCAGACAGAAATGAGAGCATTAAATCATTACTGCTGGTACTCACAGCTGAAGCTAAGATTTAAACCAAGATAATAAGGGACTCCAGTGCAACGTGGATCTCCTGTGAAGTAGGGCTGTAAAAACAAGACGTGTGCTTTTGTATGCTGAATTTCTTCTGATCTGGCTAAAGCACAAAAGAACTGCTGCCAGGTTTAGTGGGTGGAGGTGTCTGTCCTATAACTGTGCCCCCTCCATCTCTCCCCAGGGTAACAGATGAAGATTTGCAGCTAAGCTGGATATTCAGCTGCTGCTGTGCCTAAGGCAAATGCAATAAATATGTCAATAGGGGCAAAAACCTCTAATCTGAGTGAGCAAATGGTGGTTTTGGTGCTGTTATGATTGACATTTGAATACTGTGTCAGGTATTGGTGTTTGCAAATCGGGGCTACTACTGAAAGCCAAAACAGTTGGAGCATTTAAAGACTTGTAAGAATAATAAAATGTTTAGGGGAAATGGTCCTTTACAGTGAGGCACTTCTGTCTCTCATTCTACATAGCTAGTAAATGAAAATATTTTATTGAGTTGCATTGAAAATTGCCCTAAAAATTGCCTTAATGTGAAATGATGTAATAAAAGGTTTTTAGCATTCAGTCCTGCAGATTGCTAAATTAGAAGTAGGTTAGATGTAGGTTACAAATGAGATGCACTTTTAATGATGAAGGAGAAAAAAAAATACATATATGGAACAATGCAACTGGTGGTTTATCCAGTCCTTAATTGTACTGTAAAACTTTTCAATAGCTTTTCCTTAATAGATGTGCTGTCAGGATGAATTCATTGTGTCTCCAAGGTCTTGGTTCAGTAGATCAGATGGTCATGGATAAATCCTTGAGTTTCTCAACAAGTGTAATTTTACAAAGCACTTTTTTTGAACAATGACTTGTGTTTTGTGTTTACTTATTTGCTCTTAAAAAAAAAAGAAAAATATTTTCACACAGATGATGGGATCTCAATTTCATTAAAGACCAGAGGAACATCCTTTTTAGCCTGCCAGGGAACGTAGGAAAAGAGACTTCCAGGTGGTTGGATCCATCCTGTAAGACAACATCCTTCAGGACCAGCCACACAAAGGCTAAAAGCTGAATATGCATCTGTGTTCCTAAATAATTTTGGTGGCTAAATAGGAAAATTGCATTTTATGTTGAGTTTGATATTCTTCATCTAGTTGCAAGGATTGTTGTCCAGTGACATGTGCTGCTTGGCTGCTTGGAGACTGTGGTCTGTGGTTCCTTGTGAGCTGCGAGCCTTCACTTTTCCCTGGAAAGAGAGATTGGTTTGTGAATTGAATATCTGAATTAATTTCAAGGGAATGCTGTTAGGCTGGAGTCAGCCAGCTCCTGCTGCAGGAGAACAGGATTAAATTTCTTGTGGTCTGCTGCTTACCACAGCTCTGGAAAGAGATCAGTGCTGCAGATGGGGCAGAGTCTGAGCCTCTGGAGTTGTCCACTGAGCCATATTCTCATTTTTCCTTGAGGCAGGAATGGGAAGCTCACAAAACATTCTTGTTTTTGATGATTAGATGTTACTCTTGGAAAGAAGATTTAAAGTTGCAGCTCCATTTTTAAGAAAACATTCATTGAAACTCCGCAATATAAAATGCAGTTTTATAAAAGAAAATACTGTGGTAGAGAGATCTGGTCCTCAGGGCATCCATAAATCAGAAAAAACTATTGGTGCTGGGATCCACAAAGCCTATTTGGGGACTGTAGTGTCCCAAACCATCTCAGTGCATGTAGAAGCAATAATAGTATTCCTACTTTAAATTGCTGTCCTTTCTGTTCTTTGATGAATTCATGTGCATAACTGGTTTACTTGGCAAATTTTCTTTGAGGATCTTTCGTATTTTGTAGCACCTTTAATGTAATTTGAGCTTGTTCCTGGTCCGTTAAAATCATCTGTGTCCAACGTTACAGAAGCCTTGCTTGGAAAGGAGCTGTTGAGGCCATCTGCTCAATCCTCCCAATATCTACATGGGATAAAATCAGTTTTCTTTGAGAACTGATTAGCCTTTACAAAGTATGTAAAAGTTTGGGTATGATAAAGAATACAATGTGAAAGTAATTTTTCTTTCTGCCTGTTCAAACTGGCAGTTTGCTCCCTGCCAAGTAGCACAGGGAGATACCTAAGAATATAAATGCAAAACATGAGTGATCCCTTGAAAGGATCAGTAGGAGCAGCAGCACTTGAAATATGATTCATTTTAGATTTCACTTTGAAGAACTACTTTGGAGCAGATAAAAAAGTAAGATTAGTTCCTGTTGTACAGCTGCTATAAATGTGGTTTATGTGACAGCACTCCAAGCACTCAGAAACTGAGTTTTAGGAACAAAGTCAGTCCAGGCTTCCCTGATGTGAGGGAATCCTTCCCAACAGGACAGCTCTCCAAAATGGTCTCAAGCCTCTCATTTTAGTCCCAAACCATTAAAACGCTAACTTTGGGGTTTTTCCTCTTCAGATCTCATCACTGGTTGTATTTCTCCTCTCTAGAGAATGAAATGCTGTAATGTGCTTCAGAAAGGAGGAAGTTTTACACAGCAGGGGAGGCAAATTTGTAAATGCAACCTGAAATGAGTGGCTGCCTGAGTGTGTACTCTCAGTTTACCTCTCTGTGAAGGAAGTTAGTAAAGTGTGGGCAGAATCCACTCATCTTTTTTCAGTGTTAGATGTTAAATGAAAAACCATATTTATGAATAAAGCTAAGAGGTTTCAATCCAGAAAATACAGAGTGAGCTGCAGAGATGGTGCAAACTCAATGATGAGAAAATTCCTAAAGTGACTCCACACTTATAGGAACAACTTGAAGGTAATGAGCATTTCACTTATTGTTGTGCTATCTGGATGCACAAAGGAGTAGAATTGTTACTGTTATCTTTGGAATTGTGAAATACTTATTTCATTTATGAACTGACATTTCTGTAGTGGCTTGTGTTTGCTAAAATTAAAATACATCAGCTTGTGCTTAATGGAAATAATAGAGTAATACCATACAAGTAACCTGCTAAGTGCACATATGCACTTTTGAGTATACTGATACAACCTTCACGCTTCAATTTCTTCTGTCCAGCTTGTTTTTAGATCTAATGTATGTCAGTTAATGGTAGAAAACAGTCTCTTGCACTACATTGTAATAGAAGAAGGTGCAGTTGCAGGAAGCTGTTCAGTAAACTTGTCCCAGGGGAGCAGCATCTCTTCAGTTAATGCACTTGTGGGAGTAATTTGCAGTGGAACATGGAAGTAAGAAATCTTCACAGTGTTTGATTTAAATATAGCAGCAGTGCTGATGGTGTCAGTGCCCAATTTGGAAGGTGCTGGTGCAGTAACAGGATCTGTGTGAGCGCTGGCAGGGAGAGGTGACAGCGGAAACAGCGGCTCAGGTGTTCGGGACAAACGCCTGGATATGATCAGGTCTTCTTGAAGTTCAAAATCTCTGTGTGTGTCTTAGCTGCAGAACTTTTCCCTGTTCAAGTTCTGAGATGTAAGTGGTTGTTTTCTGCCTGTGTGTATATAATAACAGTAATAACATATTTTTCTGGGGGTTATGTTTGTAATTTCTTTCCTGACATCTGTTGTGTAGGCACATTTATCCAAAGAGTCTGCTTCAAAAGTAATAAATGCTGTGATAAAACATCCCCAATACATAAAAATGAAAAGATTTTAATGCACTTTAAAGTGTTTGTCATAACTTAAATATTTCAATAGTTGTTAATTAAAAATTGAATTTAAACATACGTTTCTGTCACTGTAGAAAAATTAAAATAAAAAATGATATTTTTTAACCCACAGTTTTAAATGCTTTACTCATGTGGCTGCAGTTGTACTGTATAGCCTAGTGGCAAGCAGGAATTTTTTTGTGACTTCATAAAAAAAGGGCATGGAAACAATTAAACATACACAAACAAAAAAATGATGCAACATTTATCTTCATGTAACTTTCCCAATTAATTGTCACTGCAAATCTCTTTCTGATGGATGAAAGCTCCATTCCATATATGTGGTTTGGATTCTGTGCAGGAGCTCTTGGGTTTTTTTCCTTCCTGCAGTTCCTGTGTCTTCTTGGCTGCATCACCTGTCTCAAGGCATATCTTACATGTAAGACGGTTTTGTTCCTAAGCAGACAGCATGATGCAATTTAAAAGATTGCATCTTTTAAATGCAATTTTTAAATACTGTGTTCTACCAGACTAGGACATTCAGTATTTTCTCTGAGTTTTTTGTGGTGTCCTGTTTGCCTTTGATTTCCCGCTTTAAGTGCATTTCAGCTTTCTGTGTTGCTGTTTCATCATCTCCTCAGAGTAGTACAATTAATTTTTGAAATTTTTCCTCGGCTGCCTTTAAATTTTGGGTATAATTCTCTTTGTTATTCAAGTTTCATCATGTTTTCTGGCCACAGACATGAATTGTAACAACCTGTTGTTGAGAGCAGGGCTAATAAATTTATTAAGCTTCATTATTTCTTCTAATAGGTAGCAAAGCAGTGACCATCTGCCCCTATAATCTCTGCATCTGTTTTGGCTGCTGGACCTGTGGTTAAAGTTCACTTTCCATGTGGATTTTGTACCCAGTGTGACGATTTATTACTCAACTTTGATGTTTTCTTTAACCACTTAATGCTGCAGACCTTTTCCTTAGGTTCAGTTCAGTTTTTCCTGTCATTTATTTTACTGGTTCCCCTTTCTCACCCCTCCCGCCCCCATCCCACTTGTATTTATTTCAGTTTTCATCAACCCTGTGATGTGTGTCCCCAGTCCTTGTCCTTAAAGACTTGAGTAATTCTTTCTTTCTTGTTCTCTGTGGGTTCTAGTTTCTGTTCTGAACTCTGATGGGCACCACAGGTCCCAGTCATGATGATGTGTACTGAGATGACAATAGAAAAGTAGGCAGGAACAATATAACGACCTATAGTTTAATATAATGTCTATTTTTTTTAGTGCATAATTTTTGTATGTTCTCTTTAGATTCTGAGACAGTGGTCATTGTTTGCAGCTCAAGACAGCTGTAGCAGTTACTATAAAAATGTTCTGCAGCTGTGTCTAATGTGCCTTGGTGACAAAAATCAGTGTCCTTTCTTTTAATATTATTTCTTGTGTCCTGTGCTTATCTACTTGCAAGCTTGGCTACTTCTTCTCTAAAGATTTAGGAATAAAGAAAGCATTCTGTAGAGTCCTCTTCATTTGCAAAGACTGTCCCTGACACTTTGAGCTCTGAAGTTCTGTGGATGATGGTGAATTTTGTATGTAACGCTTCATTTGTGCGTAGTGACCTGTATTCTGCTGCTGTAATTACACTCATTGCCTTCAGTATAATCTTTGTCCTTCAGTCAGGTGAGCAGAGCATAATCCTGTTAATGAACAGGATGAGACAAGGAAAATGCTTTTGATTTGCATGTGGCATTTGTAGCAGCCAGCAAATTGCTTCAGATAATGTGCTTTATTAAACAAGTATAGCCTTGCAGAGAAATTATGAGGTCACTGCAGTTGTAGAGCTACTTTTTCTTCTTTTTCTAAATGTATTTCTTTATTGTTACAGATATTTCAAGACTTCCCTTGCCAGCAGGTAAGTTCTCTTTTTTTTCAGTTATGTGTTGATGTGACAGCAGACAGCTTTTAAGGGCTTGCTTACAATACAGTCATGCTTTTATATAATCAGAATATTGGTTCTTACTGGCACTGTCATGGTACTTAGTCATGTGGGGATCTGAGGTCAAAACAAAACCTGTTGAGGTACAGATTTTTTTTTCCATTTAAATGGTATATTTTGACAAGGGGAGGAGGTAACTGAGGTGTATTTATAGGCAGTTGTTAAATATGTGAGATAGTTAATGCTTAAAGCAACTCAGCAGAACGTGGGATACAGCTGCCAGGGGAGCAGATTAGGAGCAGCCACAAAAGGTTTTAGTGGTGGTTCAGAGGGGCAGAGTGTCACTCTAGGATGCAAAATAGAAAGATGCGGACACTGGATTTTCCAAGGTGAAAAAGAGGGAAGTTTAATTCTGACTCCAACATTTATAGATTTTTAAAAGTGACAGTGGATTGGAGGGTGAAAGTGCCACTTCTCCAATGGCACTGAACAAACTAACAGTTCATCAAATTTTTCCTTTTCTAGAAAAGAATGCAAAACAATTAATTATTTACATAAAGTCTGTGAGAAAGTTCGTTACAAGAATGTAAACATCAGAAGGTTTAGGAGAACTCAAAAGAACAGGGCAACAGCAGAGTGCAAAGAAATGAGCTTGGGGGGTTTATGGGTGGAAGGAATCTCTCCCCAGGTCATAGTGGTGAAGGTGACAGACACAGTGTTCACTTGGCTGGAGTCACAGGTGACTTGTGGCTGAGCTGCTCTATTGGACTCTTCTATCAGTGGTGTTTAAAAATTAAAAAAACCAAAACCCTAAACCTAAAAATAGACAACAAAACCCCCCCAAAACATGGACCCCACCAAAAAAACCCAACCCTGCTGATCTGATTTTTTTAAATAGCATTTTTTGTTTATTGTTTGTTACATTTGCCCTTTAAGAAGTTTTAAAATTCATGCATTCATTTGTGCTGGGGGTTGGAGTTGAGGTGCAGAGCTCAGAGTGGGGATGTCTCCTGATCCATGGCAGGTAGAATTTGTCCATCTATTCCCTGTTTGTAATGTGAATTCTGGAATCCTTACTGAAGGGCACTTTTACTCCTGACTGATCAAAGGATTGGATATTTGCTGTTAGGCCTGCTGCCTTTTATCCTTGCCCTCTGCCATAATCATTTTAGTTATGTATTCAATCTTTCATTTGTTCTTGCTGATATTAACACCTACTGTGAAGGTAGCTGCTCTTTACTGTTGGAATCAAATGGCAATTTCAGTTAAAAGCTTGATAGCTGATATGTTGTAGTAATTTCCACAAGAAATTCAGAGCAGCTTTTCTGCAAAAAAAACAAAAACCCATGTTTTCTTGAAGCAGTGAAGAGAAGTTTAAATGTGGAATTCTTATTTTAAGAATGATGTCTTTAAAATAATTTTGAATGCTGAGAGTGGTTGTGAAGCAGGCACTTATGGAAAATATTGGAAAAATAAATACCTGGTGTTTAGGTCAGGCTGACAGGAAGATAAGGATTATTGTTAGGTTTTTTTTCTGCAGCTTCAAGGACAAGGATGTGTTATGAAACTTTTTCTGAGTTAATATTTGGGACTTGAAGAGTTTGGCTGGTGGGAATCTGAGTCACAACGAGATTATTCTTTTCAGTTTGAGTCTGTGTGTGGGAATGTCCTAATTGAACTGCAAGACTCTATCTTGCAAGTACTGATAGAGGGCAGAAGTTTTCCCTGGATTTTCAAAGGATGAGCTTTTCCCATGGC
The DNA here is from genome assembly GCF_017590135.1 of Pyrgilauda ruficollis. Taxonomy (NCBI): domain Eukaryota; kingdom Metazoa; phylum Chordata; class Aves; order Passeriformes; family Passeridae; genus Pyrgilauda; species Pyrgilauda ruficollis. The sequence continues at coordinate 8,772,139 of NW_024526377.1, read as the reverse complement.
ATGGTAAGAGGACTTTAGGGAGGATATAAAAACTGCACACCATGGCTTACCTGTAGCAGAGATTTGGCAGTACCTCCTGGTAAGGGAACTAAGGAAACTTGTTTTGAACATACGCTTAGAATATTGTCAGAAGGGAAGGCTGGAGTCTCTCAGAGGTCTGTATTGGCCTGTGATATTACAGTATTTTTATTAATGACCATGAAAATGGACTTGATTTGTCTTTATCTGCCAGTAACACCAAGACAAAAAGAATTGCAATCACACTGGATGGTGTGATTAAAATTCAAAAGATATTTGATAAATTGGAAAAGCAGCCTGGATAAGATATATAATATAATTGAATAAAGATGAGGTTCTGCATTCTGATGGGAAGTTTTAATCATCAAAACTCATCTTTGCAATAAATAATGGTATTTTCTTATTTAGAGTTTTAAAGAAGTTTTTTCTCCTGAGTGCCACTTTCGGCAGTGAACAATAGATGTCACTAGAAATGTTCTCACTTTTGCCACCTGGTTTTAGTGCTCTTAATTTTCATCATAATATGGTATGGGGCGGGGGGGCTTTTGCAGTCTTTGAAGATTTTGCAGTAAAGAGACTGCTTCAGGTGGTGTCTTTATTGTAGTGTCTTGTTTGAGGTTGGATTATACATAAATTTGATATAGGCTGTGGTATAACAAGGTCATCCAGAACACTTATTTCACTGCAAAACCTTGTAAGGAAGGATTGTTTCTGTGCTGGAGAATGCATTAGTTGATGAGGTCGTTAGTTTGATAATTACTCAGGAGAGTTATCCTGAATTAATCTCTTTCACTGCTTTGAAGCTCATGGGTAACTCGGGTTTTCACTGCCTTGTAATTGAGGCTATGGAGATGAACATAGGGTATTTTTGGAATGTCAGCTAGGAGGGGTTTGGAGAACAATTTGCTAAAATATTATAATTTTGAAGGTGGGTAGAGAACACAGTTCTTCTGTCTATAAATGAAGTTCTCTTGCAACACAAGTGTGTTCACAGCATGCCTGGGGGCATGAGAGACTGTTTCCTCTGATAAATGCAGTTAAACTTTCTCTGTTGACACTGTTGGGATTAAAAGCAATCCCTCCTGGATTTTGTCTCATTCTGAATTTAAAACAGCTCTAGCATCTGTGTGATGTAGGTGACTTTTCCTAAGAGCTGGTCCTTTGTTCGTGATCCTGCAGTGCAAATATGTCTTCATTACCAGAATGAAGAAATAGTATGGAAGCAAGAAACTGTACCAAAGAACAAGAGGAAAATAAAGACAAATATAAGAAGCAGGCATATACTGGATTTTTGGTTTAAAATTCAATAAAACGTTATGCCAAATTGAATCTCAGGTACAGCTGTTGGTTCTCGATGACTTCTCCAGATAATATCTGGTGAGTCAAATAAAATCTTGCTGACTCCTAATATAAAGTATCGAAAAAATAATAGGAAATACATCTTTTGCCTAGGTCTTATTTTAGATATGCAGCATACTTTAGATCTGATGGGTTTGTGTTCACTTTTTGCTGTATAATGTACAATTTAGGTAAGCACCATTTGCACACTGTCATTGTTATCTTGAAATATTAAATGGTTTTGTAACTATTTTTACTTCCAAGTCCTCATTTAGGACAAAAAAAAAAAAAAGAAAAAGTTACACAATTTCAGCTCAACCTAAAGATGTTTCTGAATTAAAGGCATGTCCTCATTCAGGCTGTTGGTGTGTTTGGTCTTGCTGCTTACACAGGGCCTGCTCGTGATCCACTTAAGAAAATCAGATTCATCTCCTGACACTTTCCACAGCCTTGGAACAACCTCCTGCTTTCCCTTCCTCTTATCCACTAGGCAGGAGATGGGATGTTTAATGTTGTGCTGTGCAAAAGATCTTCCTTATCCTAAACCTACACCTGCCTGTGTGATGAACTTAAATACAGCAACCAGAATTGCCAAAGCCCCCAAAGGGCTGGGTTCTTCCTACCATGTTAAAAGACAGAAAATTAAAAATTGGTTGAGGTATTGCCAGAGTTGCAGTAGGCAAGAATTGACAGAATTGAGGTTATGCAGAATTCTTAAAATAAATGTTCACATGTATTACAGAGGGTAATAAATTATGCAAGGATTATTCATGCAGCTGAGAATAAACTCAGTAGCATGAGCAGAGAACTGTTGTTAATATCCCTGCTTAAAGGGGGGGAAAAGGTAACCAACTGTGTAGGCAGAAGTAAAAAAAGTACAAAATAGTGGCTTTTTGGTTTGTCACTTCAGTTTTAAGTAAGAATTAAATACAAGCTGCACTAAGACTGAACAGTTCTTCTCATTTTAGAATCCCTAGCATGGTGCTGAAGGGATTGCACAAGGAAACCTGTACATCTCTAAAAGCTGTACTTTCAGTAATCCCTTGGAACATCAGGGGTTTTTTTTCCTAGTAATCTTTGCAAATGTTACTAAAAATTTTGATTTTTAAGCAACAGTAAACTTAGTTTTCATATATTTGTAATGGCTTGGGTCATAATGATTTTATTTGTGTGATGAGTATGGAACTGAAAACAGTTTATGAAATATTATTGTTGTCAAGTTAGAATAACTGCCTGCATGCCCTGTATAGCTCTGAAAATGTGAGAGGACTTTTCTTTTGATGAAGGTATGGCCTGTAGCTTGAATTCTTTTCACTACCAGCAAGGCAGGTGTTATTGCTGGATTTCCAAATTCCTTATCATGAAACTGCTATTACTACTGGATGAGGTTATTGCTGACAAAGCTTAAATGTCACTTGGAAGAAGTTTCTCTTGTTACTTGTGCATTAAATCTTCCTATTTTAGAATTTTGTTGAGTAGTTTTAAAAGGTTAGTCATCTGTGCCTCATAAAATGCATTTTCCCATTGTTATATACCTCTGATATTAGGAAAAGCATTGTATTTATCCTTTGTAAACTGTCACTGTTGAATGTCTCATGTTTTTGTGTTGAAGGCTTGGGGAGGTGTCAGCTTAGACCTTGACATGAACTCTGTGTATTTGCCAACCTTTCCAGTGAAACTTTCTTGGCTTATTTTGGCTGTGCTTTTGACACTGCCCTCTTCCCTGCATTCCCATCTATATTTTATAGCTAATTGCCCACACAGGGCAAGAGAAGAAAAACATTTTAATTAGTGAGGCTGACCTGTGTAGTGATACTGAGGTGAGGTGACGAGATACGTTAAACACCTCAAGAAACTGTAAATTAGCTAAATTGTAGTGATTTTCTTTTAGAAATTTGAGCCTGACAGGCCAGACAGTTTCCAGGCCATCTCTCTGTCCATTTATTCAGTCCATAACTTCATCAATTTGTCTGTTATAGTGCTGTCATGGGAGAGAGTGTTGAAAGTCTTGCTGAAGTTAAGAGAAATGACAACTCTTCGTCTTCCAAGCTTGTATTTTAATCAAAGAAGTTCATTAGGTTGATCAGTCATGTTTTCCCTTTCATAAATCACTGCTGACTATTCTATTGTCCTCATTTGTTTAGAAATGGCTTCCAGTGTTGTTACTTCCATCACTTTGTCAGTAATGGAGTTAAGTGTGACCAGCCTCAGTCATCCAGACCCTCCCCTCTTCAAGTTCCATTTGCTTTCTTCCAGCTGTCAGGATCCTCCCCCATTTGCCAGGGCAGTCTGTGAAATGCTTTATAGTTAAGAAAACTTGCCCTGGCTGCAGAACATTGTTTTTCTGGGATTGGGTATAGGGATAGAGGAAAAAGGAGGAGAGGGGGGTAGAAGAAAAGAAGTTTCAGTATTGGAGAATTGAGAGTATGTATTAAAAAAAAAATCAGGACATAAATCAGGTTTATTGGGAATGATATGGCACCCCTGGTATCTGCTCTAGACTGATTTTATACTCAAAGAAAGTGAGATTTGATATACTGGGCACTTAATGGGACTATGACATGATTCCATAAGGAGGCAGGGAGTAAGAATCATGACAGGGAAGGTCCTTCAAGTCCTCTGTCCCGTGTCCCTGTGAATCTTAACAAGCTGGATCAATAAAGTCTGACACTTAAAAAAAATCAAAAAAATCAGCAGTTCAGCACATTCCCCTGTCATCTCCTGTAGTTCTGGCTCCCATGGTTTTGGGGACATCCACACTGCTGTGAGGATTGTTCTTGCCTTATTCCTGGGCAGTCATCTCCAAGTGGAAGCACTCCAGCAATCAAGGGTGCATCGTATGCAAATGTACCACTTGAATGTATAGTATCTAAGATATTTTTCTTTGTTTTAATTAATTTCTCATTTAGAACAAATTGGAAATTTTTATCTACTTCCTTAGAAATTGATATTTCAAATGACACCTTTAGGAATTATGCTGTTTGGAGAGATAAGGATACTTTTCCTCAGGAAAATTGTTCTTTTGCAAGTGGCAGAAAAAGGTGTGGCTGCTTCACCTTGGATAACCTGAAATATCCTGAATTACAGTTACGCAGTTCAGCTTTAAATGAAGTCAGCTGCAAATACTCTTCATTCTTTTAGATAGCGTATGTGATTTTGTTCCCAGTTTGGAAAGTTTATTTTAGCAATAATAAGATTATATTTATTTTCCTGCTGAGGATGGACAAGAAACTTGAGCCTCGGTGTCATGTGGGCACCTGGTGACAGTCCTCAGCCAGGTTTACCAGGGAGAGATTTATCAGTCTTCCATCTGAGAGGTGGCTAATTTGTCTTGTGTAGTTAAGGGTGCAAGGAGTGGGGATCATTCAGTGCTTTATTTTAAACATACTAATAGTTGTTATTCTTCTTAAAAATAAAAAAGCAAGGCAAGTTACAGAGCTTTTCGACAAACTATAAAAGAAGAAAACCTTGAGAATTCTTAGGGGTTTTTTTGTGGGGGGAAAAGGACACCTTGTACAGAAACTATTGAATCTGAACTACAGATTTTTGTTGGTACAATATCAGAGGAATTGCAGCAGAACTTAGAGCTCTGTACTACATGCTGTCAAAAAATAAATAACTTGTAGTAATGTTTTGCTTGGAACAGGATGCTTGTGTACTCTGAGAAAATGTTTACCTGTTTTGGTGTCAAAGGAATAGAGAGCAAAAATGGTTCCTTGTGGGTTCTGTGCCATTAAGTATGGGTGGATATGCAGGACCTGGCAATTCACACTCAGCTGTGGCTGAGGCATTCCCTAAATGAAGAAAGTTCTTTGCACTCTGTACAGCCACATGGACGTTCTTGGTGGCAAACTCGCTGGTGGTGGTTGTGCAGAAAGAGCTGGAGGGATTTTGCAAGGGTAATTCTAATTATGTACTTGGAGATCTGAATTAAAATGTTGTCTGGACTCTTTCAAAGTTACAAAAATGGGACATTGGGTGGTTGTACATTTTAAAAGGTTTTTTAAAGGGTTTTTGATAAGTGGTTAGGAGTTTCAGGATTGTTTTTTACTTTTGTCACAGCAGGTTTTTTTTGGTTTGTAAAAGTTTTTGTATAGGCAAGGTAGAGGATGTGTATCTGCTGAGAGTGATTGGAGAGTTCATCTATCTTCTTTTACAGGAGAAAAAACAAATCCAAGGGCAGAGCCAGGCTTGCACATGGAGCAGTGTGCTATAATCAGGGCATCAGGATATTGGGAATGAGCTTCTGCTGCTCCTTTACAGCATAAAACCTTCAGTGGCAGTCACTGAGTGTGTCTTGTTCTGGTGCAGAATTACTTAAAGAGAAGATGAAATTTGGCAAACTGAAGAGTCCAATAATCATGGTTCCTAAATATGTGTTCTTAAGTCTGTTCCGCTGATGCTCATGACGCATTCATTGTTTTTATACAACTGTTCCACAGAAAGTGCAGCTTCTGTGAATTTCTGTAACCCCTTGCTGTAGTGTTGGAGTGTGTTACTACCCAGGGTCTTCACAGCAACAGCTATGGAGTAAAGGAAGGGTGGGGATAACAGTGTGACTGAAAGAAAGAATCTCAATATCAAGCTGGATCTTGTGTAGTTGGCTTATACAAAATGTTAGTTATTAGTGTGTGTCTTGTTCTGCAAGACCTGGGCTGGGAGTGGCTTGGGATCTTCTCCCAAAATACACACGAGCTTGTTTGAAGAGGAACATCACTGACTACAGTGAACCAAGAGGAAAAACATTGCATGGTGAACTTTAATCAACTATTTTGTTCTAAGTAACACCTAAAATTACCATAAATAAAGGGTTCTATGATCTTTCCTTTAGTTTATTTTTACATCCTTAATGTATAGTTTGAACACTCTCCTTGTGCCTTTAGCTTGTAACTTGTGCTGGTTTTGTTTGCACAGCAAAGACTGGGAAAAGGAAGTAAGAAAAAAAATTGATACCTATGGCTCCCCCTCTTCCCTTTTTTATTTCCAGAGGAAAATATTAAATTTATTATTTAAAATAGGAACATATTTAAGAAAATATCCCATCACCTTATGATACCACTAATTTGAATATGAAAAACTGCAAAAATTCTTTTGTCAGGTATAAAACTGATGTTCTTCAGGTTTTCATATGGAAGGGTCAAACTTAACAACAACAAAATCTCTTCTTGTAGTAAGTACATTTTTTCCTCAGGACTTTACTCTGAGGAAGGGTCAGGATAACAGAAGAGGGCTATTAAATGCCTGTGCTTCCATTTAGTGGGCTGGAATTACCCTTGAGATGGATGAGAAACTTCTTAAGAAATTCTTACATTATTTAACACTGGCACAAAGATGTTTTTCAGATTATATCTTTGTGCACTAATTATTCCTTTAATAAGATCTTTAAAGTTTTTGGTTATTGTCCATTCAGATGACTTACTGGAATGGTTTCAATGGTTCGATTTTTTTTTTCCCATAACAATCGGGGAGAATTATGTGTGATAACTCTTTTTGTGAAAGGTTTAATACAGAGAAATACTGGAACTGTGTTTCCAGGATTAATAGACTTTATGTTGTGATTCACATTGTCTTTAGATGTCTCAGTGAAGCCAGTTTTCATGGATTTGAAGAGCAGCTGAACTAGTATCTCTGATCTCCACTACAAATCTCTGTGGTGACCAGTGACAGGACCCAAGGGAATGGCCTGAAACTGTGTCAGGGGAGGTTTAGGTTGGATATTAGGAAAAGGTTCTTCAGCCAGAGGGTGGTTGGGGACTGGAACAGATTCCTCAGGGAAGTGGTCACAGCACCACTCCTGACAGTCCAGGAGTGTTTGGACAACTCTCTCAGGCACGTATGTTTAAATTCCATTTTTAATTAACAGCTATTGAAATATTTAAGTCTGGGTTGTCCTGTACTGGGCCAAGAGTTGGACTCCATGATCCTTGTGGGTCCCTTCCATCTCAGGGCATTTTATGGTACTGAGGAAAGGTTAGACTGCTACTAAGGTTTTTAGTCCCAGTAAAAAATTATTGATCAGCACTAAAATTCCTGCTGACCATTCCCTGGGCATCTACATGCCCTCCAAGAGGTGAAGTAAAAGGTATTATTGAAACTTGAGGCTTTGCAATAAAGAATGGTGAAGGAGCCGAATGAGCCAGTGAGGTGTTAGAGGTAGTCGCTACCACTGAGCTTCTGGAAACATCAGTAACATAATTACTGAGATTTTTATATAGAACTTCTAAAAATAGAGTATTAAATAGAAATTTTAAGGACAGTGATCAGGCTTTGTCTAATGACTTCACAATTTGAGAGGGGAAGGAATTCTGTCCTACCCCAAGGCAGATGTGACTTAAGTCATTCCTCGAACATATTTAACCTATTAAGATGTCAGTTTCACATCTTCTGCATTTAAAAAGTTCTTGCTATGCATTTATTTCAGGATCCTTGAACTTTCCTACTCCCAGTTTATGACGTTTCTTCTTCATGTCTGTGTGGCAGGACAAGGTTTCTATTCTTCCTCTGTTTATGCAGTCACTGATATTTCTTTGTTCTGGACTCATGTTCACTTAAAAGCTTGAGTACTGATTCTTGAAATGCATCAAATGGGATTGTGCAGAGCAGTACCAGAGGTTTTTTGGAAGCTGTGCTCTGCAGCTCTGAACTGTGCGAGAGATGAGCTCTTGGCCCTGTCAGAGGCTGTTACATGCTGGCAGTTCTGGCCCTGTGATGTTTGGTAAAGTAGGTCATTCAGGCTGCCATCACAAAGGAGTTTTTTTTGGCTTTTTGATCTTTTGTTTACCATCTGAAGACATAGGATGCTTATTTAACATTGCTTTTTCAGATCTGAAGAAGGGCTGTGCCCAAACATCTTTCCCAGCTGTATCAGTTGGTTTTGTACATCTTGGTCTTGCCTATTTTCATTTTTATATCAGCATTCTTGCACATCTGTTTCCAGATTCATCAAATCCTTTTGTCTTGAAGTTGTCAAGTCACTGGGTAAATCTTACTATACTTAAAGCTCAGCTGAGTTTGGAGCTACAGAGCAGAGGTTGCATTGGTCTGCTCATCAGTTTACTGCTGTGAAAGGATGCAGAGAGGGGATATGTGCTGCCTTTGACACAATGAGTGCTGCTCCATCCTGTAACAGCTGATTACCTCCACTAACTTGAGCTGCATTTGGTGGTGAGCTCCTGGAAGCCTTTCTTAAAATGAAGCAATAAGTTCTTGTGTTTCTGAGCTCTTTGACACCACTCTGCAGGCATTTTCCTAGGTAAACAAAACTTGTTCAGCAGAACTGTGTAGTCTTGTGTAATTGGAGGAGCAAATGAGGCTATTTAAGGTGGTGGATTTTACGTTGAATAAAAGATTTTGTGTTAGCTGAGGATGACCTTTGATTCCCTGTAGCAGCATAAAATGACTGCCTGAGGAGCTGTTCCTTGGAAGTTTATTGCTGGTCTCAAGAAGCAGCAATGTAACAGAAAGTTCCTGAAAAGTGAAGATCCCTTCTTGGTACAAAATAGGAAGAGGGGTTGATTAAAGTAAATAGGAATTGAATTTTCTGTGGCTTAGAGGCTTAGCTACACCTGGCCTCTACTGGAGGTTCTCTTCAGCAAAGCATCGAACTATGTTTTGGAATTTTTCAATCCAAATTTTGCTAATTACAGAGAGGAAGGGGGATTTATGCCTATTTAACAATATTTTCTTATTTTTTAAAATATGCTTTTCTTCGCTTGATAGCTCAGGCACTGAATTTGCTTGGTAATATAGCAGCATTAATGTTTGTGTTATAAAACTTTAAAAAGATGTTCTGCAAGAATTAAAAATTAATATTTAATTTTCTGCTTTCTTAGACTTGAAGGGTATCAGCATTGGCTTGTTGATTTATTCTGTAACTCTGGAATTTTAAACTTAAATAGCTCTTTTTTTTAGCCTATAAGAGTTTGTTTTTGTATAAGGGATTTTATGCTATGCTCATCCTTCACTAAGAAATACAATATGAACTGCTCCACCAATGTGTTTTCATACATAAATGGAAAAATACTGTATTATTGTGAGGTCATGGATTGCTGTTTTATTCAGTTTGTAATTGCATTTAATAGCATAGGAGTCTGAGGAGTTGCTGATGTGATATCTGTGGTTTATGTAACATTGGGAGTCAGGTTCAACTTTTTTCTAAAAAGATGTTTACAACTAAAAGGGATTTGATGAGCTGTTGTTTTAGCTTTGTATTTGGCATCTGGAGGAGAAGCAGGACAAGGAAGACACATCCAGGTGACACCATTTCTGATAAATAACTGGGCCCTACGTGGCTGCACAGCTTTCTTTCTTTCTTTATTGTTTAATTGCTTCTTAGATAGATGAGAGAGAAATCAGCAGATACAACGAGACGCTGAAGAGATTTGCTGACCCAGAAGCAACTTCATTTTCTTATATCCTCCTTAGAAGATGTAGCTAATTATTTCTGGGTTTCCCTTGAATTGATAAAGGTGGATTTTAAGAAACTGTAAGGTCAACTGATCCACTCATGGATCCCCTCCACTGAACAAAAGTAATCCTCACAGAATGCAATTCCTTTAAACACCATCAAAGGGCTGGGGTCCTTCCCCTTCAGATCCCTTCTGCTGTGTTCACCTTATAAATGGAAGGGTTTTGCCATAAAAATGGGAAGTTTTATAAGGTCAGGGAAGGTTCTGGTGACCATTTGGATTGCTTTGTCTCACTCCTTCTCCAGTCATCCCACACTGGAGGCTGAAGATAGGCAATGCAAACTGATAAGTGCAATGAATCTGTCACAGACCAAAACAATCAGATTTTATTTTGCAATAAAATAAGGAATTGTATGCATGGGATTCACTTCTCTTTTTTTTCACCTCTTCTCTCCAGGTGTCCATGAAGCAGATTTTAGCTCTAAGCAAGGGAATGGTGAATTAACTTCTCAAACATGTCCTGAGGATAGAAGTGGTTTTGTTGGGTGGATTTTTTTGTAAATAGCCTAGAACAAGAAGAAGCAGAGATTTTGAATCAGTGTCCAAAGGAAGGAGTAATTTTCAACCTTTTTCAGCTTTCATGTCATTGACTTTATCCTTCTCTACAGTAAAGCCTTCAAAAAGTAAATGGAAGGAAGTGGGAGAAGATGAGCAGCTTAGTCCACCCACAAGGAAATCTGCTACAACTTTCATGCCTGAAGACTAATACATCCCATATGGGTTTAAAAAATGGCTAGTCTTTATTTATGGAATAATAAAAATAAAGTTAACTCAGTGTCCCTTTTAACATCTTGTTGTCTTAACAGCATAGCCTGGGAGGCTGCACTGCTGCCTGCTCTGCTGCACAGCATCACAGGATCCCTTGGGAAGGGGAGGTGTGGGAAACCTCATTAACACTGAATTCCTCCTGCTCTCTCCCAACACCCTGATCTGTCTTGCTCCCCCTCTCACTACTACCAATAGGTTAAGATTTGAAAAGAAAACCAGTGAATTCTGTCAACTACTATTTTAAAATGTAGCTCAAATGATCATAAAGCTAAACAGGTGACCGTGGTTCAGAAAGTCACAAAGTGTTGGTTTAAAACTCTGTACTTCTTGGGAATACCCAAGATTATCCTACAATTAAGCTGATCAAAAGGAGAAATATAACAGTAAATTCAGTATTGGACTGACTTTTTGCCAGAAGAATATCTTAAGCAGAGATCCTCAGGAGTTTATATTCTAGAATGAGTTCATGTAAGTCTTTCTTCAGGAGAAAAATGGCCTAATGTAGTCTGGAGCATGGAATTAGAGTTTGCTCATATTGCAAAGTCTAAAATGAATTCACAGAGGTGATGCTGCTTCTCAGTTGTGCTGAATCATTTCTGTTGAAAGCTGGGCTTGGATTTTGACACTTAAAGTAAAATATCATTTTTCTTTCAGTTCTGCCTGTCAGAATACTCAGAATTAAATAAGAAAGACCATCTCTGGTGGCGGGATAATGACAACGGAACTTCTCAGTCTTTAGAGACCCTTAGAGGTCCTGGAGCCCATCACCCTGTTCTCCTGTGTGCCCTTTGGCAAAGGGTGTTGAGGAGGAAACTGAGCTAGAGAAGGTGTGGGTGGAGTGGAAAGGAGCTGCCTGGGGCAAGGATGATAGATTTAGAGACCAGGTTATCCAAGGCAGATTTCCAAAACAGCCGTAGCAAACCTGAGTTTGGAGTAAGGCAGAGATCAGGAGTTGTCATTTTGGATTTGTTATAATTACAGTGCACCATTTTTCAGTAGTTCCTGTGAGCAGAGATGATGTTTGACTTTGGCTAGGAGTAAACTTAGGGTAGGGTAATATTTTCCACTTTTATTTAAATAATGCATACACCCAAAGAATAATTAGAATATTTAGAAGAAACTCACACAAAGAACTAACTTGAGGGAATGAAGATGAATGAAGATTACAGTGCAGTTACAGTGTCTGGACAGCATGTTTGGGGAATTCTGCATGAATAATAGCATGGAAAAACAAATTAATTCAGATGCAGAAGATTGTCACTTGATCAATAAACATGTTTTAATTTTTAGAACATTTATCACTCTCAGCTTTACGGGCTGCAGTTGTCATGGTAGAAAGCATTTGTGGCTTTACCAAAAATATCTTTCACTTATTCTGAGGGTAAACTTTGTTTGAAAACCTTCTTTATTAGCTAGATGAACTCTTCTTCCATCTCCTACAGGAATATGCAGATCTCCTTCAAAACATTGCCTTCATTCTTCAGCTTGTAGTAATTACTAGAGTGATAAACAGTAGCCCATGAAGTGGCTAAGATATGAACTGTTGAATCTAAAATAATAATAATAAGCATCACCACTGTCATCACAGAACAGTTTAAGTTGGTTGGAAGGGACCTTCAAGATCAGCTACTTCCCACCCCCATTATGGACACAGTCACTTTATACCAGACCAGGTTGCTCAAATCTCCATCCAACCTGGCTTTTGAGCACTTACAGGGGTGGGGCATCCCTGATTTCTCTGGATGTGTCTCACCATCCTCATAAAAGAATATCTTCCTAATACTTAATTTATGTACATATTCTTTCAGTTCAAACCCATTCCTCCTTTTCCTATCACCATGTGTCCTTGTTAAAAGTCCCTCTCCAGGCACTGGAAGGGGCTCCAAGGCCTCCCTGGAGCCTTCTCTAGGCTGAGCATTCTCCACTCTCTCCTGTCTCCCAAGCAGGGGTGCCTCCAGCCCTAATGCTGATGTCATGGCTGTGCTCTGGGCTGTAGCTCTTCATTTTTGTTCTAACAAGTGAATGGGCTGCTCTTTTCTCCCTTGGAGGAGATCTCTGTTGCTATTCTGTTCATCTGGTGGCTGAGGTGTTGCAGGAGAGGAACTGAAGAGCAAATTTCTGTTCTGATCTCCAACACTACCCTGGTGCCAATCTGTCTTGTTTTCTTCACAGTTTCCAAATCCTGAGTTCAGTTTCATTTCTCAGCGCAGTGGAACTTGGACAAGTATTCCCTGTTTGGTTCTCTCCTGGTCCCCTTCTAACAATGCTCCAACTTGCCAGCCAGTTTGATTAAAATTTGATGAACAGAGATATTAACTGATGTGAAAAAAATTAGTTGAATAGCAGAGAGTTCCTAATAACGCCATTTACTGAGGGAGAAGCTGGGATCAGTTCTGTGCTGATGAGATCTCTCGGACACCCCCAGGAGCTCTGGCTCTGGACATGACCATGGAGAAAGCCAAGGTTTGCCAGTTTGTCTGATGGGCCTGATCTTTGTTTTTGTTTGGATAAGCTTGAGTGGAGAAAATTAGACAACCTTTTATATATCTCACAATTGTAAAAAACAAAACCTTGTTGTTTGACCCTTTGTTCCCCAGAGATTTTTGATTTTTGAAGGTGACATCAATAGGAGGCAGGCTCAGCACCAAAAGGAAAATTTAAAAAACTAAATAACGCGATAAAATTTAAGAAATGCTTCTGACTTTTTCCCTCCCCTCTTGCTTTCCAAAAGCTGATACTGATAATCAGTAGTCTTTAAAAGCAGGCTGAAATTGAGCAACCAAAATCATAGTCATAGCAGAAAAGTCTTAACTTGAATTTCCTTGGGGCAGAATGCCATTTCTTAGCTGACCTTGGCCTGTCTGTTGTTATTGGGGTAGTCTGAGCTTTTTTTCTGGTTAGAATGTGTGCTAAGGAAAATGGCCAGTGCTTCTGCATATTCTTAGTAAAAGCTTATGAATTCTTCTTTCTGTAATAAATACGTTTTTAGGTTTTTCTTTGATAGCTGTTATCATCATTGCTTACACAGAGACTACTACACACATACTATCAGTGTGTGTCAGCAAATGCATCTTGCACAACAACAACCAAGGCTCCTGTTCCACAGCCCTAATTTCTGACAGATCTTTCTTACCTCAGTAAATGGTGTAATCTGATTGGCATTGCTTAAAACAGATTACTTTACATAAATGCTACTCAGATACCTACTTGATGAGTATTTATAAAATGTTGTACATATTCAGTATACTCTGTATACTGGAGATGTATTTAACTTCTCAAGTTTGTGGGTTTTTTTACTTTGTGCCTTGTCTGCTGCTGTTCATCCCTGCCTGCCTTCCTCCCTGCAGCCTAGAATTTTGGGGTTTATTTGAAAGAAGAGAATGAGCATATGTCCACTGTGTACTTCTTATAATAACAAATAGATATTAAGTATTTTTTTAAAAGCATCAAGGAAGCACTTAAGTGAAAAAATACATATTCAGGGTGTAAAATGTTAGACAGCTTCTAAAATTGAATTTAAAAAATTGTCATGTTATGAATTACTTAGTTTTCACCTTTATTTTGTAGTCTAATATAAAAACAAGAAGGTATGTCCTTGAGAAGGGTGAATATAATACTGGTATTATATGAGCAGGCTGTATCTCTTGACACTTGGATTGATAATCTGTATTAGCCTCATCTGTTAAAAGTGTAAAGAATACAGAGTCCACACACTCTGTTTATTAAAACTCTCCTCGACAATGCGCTTACCAGTTGATATTTAAAGGGTTTTGTTTTCATAAATAAAATTTAGTTTAGACCTTCCCCTTTTTACTTCTTGATATTTTTTTATCTGCTTTTCTGGAAAACATTTTCTTTTTATGGAAGAAACACATTTTTAAAAATATATTTTACACCCTAGAGCACAGATCAAACCAATTTAAGGAAAACTGAAGAACTATCTGCAGTTTCCTTTTTCGAAGGAAACAAGTCTGACTTGCTCAAGGTCACCAAGGAAGCCCATGGCAGAGCTGGATGTGTAGCAACAGCTACAGAGTGAACCAGAGAGGCACTGTCTGTGCCCCTTCTGTACCCACACCACTATAATAATTGGGGTTTAAATATTTACTGTAGCATGTTTTGCTTTGTTGTTGAAGGTAAATATAATCGACCTTGTCGCTAGAAGTGTTTGTCTGTCTGTGTAGCACTGAGGGGCTTGGAAAACTTTGTGGTGGGGGGAGGAAGGCACCCAGGCATGTCTTCAGTTCCCTTTGGCTTTCTTCAGCCCCAGAAAGAGCTTTGTGCCTGAGCAGTGATGCAGAACATCTGATGGGCCTGGTTGTGGCCTAATCTCTCTCCCTTTTTTTTTTTTTTCCGTGAATATTTTTTCTCATTTAAATGGAGAAACAGACAATAGTTAAATGCAGTTGCTACTTCCTTTCTTCTTTTTTTTTTTTTTTTTATCAAGAATTTTGACATACACCACTAATTCTGCAAGGCCAGTCAGTATATTGAGAAATGAGATGGCAGTAAAGAATGGTAATTAAACATGTGCTGTAGACGAGTGCATGCTGCTACAAGTAGGCAGATAGGTTAAGTTGAAGGCTGCTGGCTTTAGATTAATTCCCTTTTGGTTCTAGTCTTGGATAAGCCTTACGCCTTACTGCTGAGGGCTGGGAGTGAGAAGAGATTACTGGGGAATATATAAAGAGCTTTAATGATAAGTGTGAATCTTGTTCCTCTTGATTTTAATAAGTGTTCTGGCTGAATCAGTTATTTATAATTTTTGTGCAATACTTTGCTGTAAAATGGATATTGGCTTTATTTCCATATACACATTCTGCCTGGTTGTGTGATTATTATAAACATCGGCTTTTGCAGTATTTATACTCACCATTTTAAAACAAAACTGTTTGTAAGCAGTTTTGGTGTTAGGTGCTACAAAGTTAAGAAGAAACAAAGGCCGTTCACCATCTGGGGTGGATGTTTGAGGTGACCTTTGCCTTCTGATGAGAAGTCAATAAAGAAGCCCCGGGTTTAGAGGGGGCTGGATGTGGCACTAGGGACTGGCGTGGGCTGCTGTATTCATTCTTTAGGGCCAAGCAGCACTGCCAGGCTTGTTCCATCCATAATCTCGTGGAGTGATGCAAGTGCTGATGTGACCCCAATTCCTGCTGAACTTTGGGGAAGTTCTCCAGCGTTTCTAGGGAAGTTCCCCTGCGCTTAGAGCGAAGTTTTGCTTTTAGGATGCCTGGCGCTTGTGTCGGTAAGCGGACACAGCAAATGTTAAAAGCGATGGCAAAAAGCGGGTGCGGCAGGGAAGGGGCGGTGCGGGGCAGCCGGGAACGGGAACATCAGCGGCGGCGAAGCGAGGCCGGTCCGCAGCCGGGCCGGGCGGCATTTCCAGCGCTCTGGCTTTGCACAGAGGGTGAACCGGAGACGGCCGGGCGCTGGCAGCAGACGGGGATTAGCATATTAATGGGAGCCGGGTAATCGCCTCCCGCCCCTGCCCGCCCTCCTCCGCAGGGCTCACTCCGCCTCGGCACCGCTCCCGGGAAGGAGGAGGACGAGGAGGTGGATGATGCTCCGGGGCGGGGGGAGATGAGGCAGCGGCGCGGCTTCCCCGCAGCGGAGCGCGCTGCAGCCCCGGGCGGGCCGGGGGACCGCGCTCCCCCCGCAGCCAGGTGAAGGCGCACCGCCCCGGGGAGGGCCGGGGCTCCCTCCTCTCCCCGGGATCCGGCACGTCCAGGCGGCTCCAGCCTCCCCCCGCAGGAGCCCGGAGCGCTGAATCGGGACATTGTGTGCCGGAGCTGGCCGGCATCGAGCACGCTCTGTGTATGTGGCTGCTGGAGGTGGCCGGGCAGCAGCCCCCGAGGCGGGCAGGTGCGGGCTGCATGGAGAAAAGCGGCTGCAGCCCATTCCCCATGTGCTGGGCTAAAGGTACTCCGACCTTTTATTTATATATAAGTGTGTGTGTATGTGTGTATATATATATATATCTGTATGCATTTCTCTCTCCCTCTTAACGTTTTACCACCTGTGGTTCTGTGGTTTTTTTCCTATCAAAGCCAACCTAGAAAATAAATATTCTGGTCATGCGCTTGCAGTGCGGAGCTGCCCCTCCGCAGGAGCTGCTTCACCTGACAGCTGGGATGCTTCGGGTTTTGTGGGATTTTTTTCTCCCTCTGCCTTTAAGAATGATTTGAAATGAAAAGAGCGCTTGAGCTGTTTGGTTTGTACTTGCACTGATGTGATGATCTGACGGCTTTGTTTGTGATCTTTGTATGTTTGAAGCCGCTGCGAGGGTGATTCTGCTTTCACTCACCTTTTAGAAGAAGTAGTTTTTAAGTGTCTGATCCTGATCGTAGGGAGCGAAGACTCGCTTGTTTTTACTTGGTGTCTCTGAGTTTGCCACCCCTATTATCCACCCCCAAACTGAGACAATAAGTAGCCACAGACCTTGAATTTATTACAGTGAGGCAGTTGGACTTGAAATTGAGGCTTAACAATAGTTAGATGGACTTGGGAAGCTCATTCACGTGATAATCTGAATTTGCACCCCAAGACATTAATATTTACCGTATTATCATCTGGACGTTATTTGTATATTGGAGTTGTGGATGTGACTTTACGGGGATTAAGGTGGAAATTCTGTTAGTAGCTAAAGAATCAAATCTTCCTTAGATGGAAAACAACAGTAAAAAGTTGAATGTTGCTGGTTGTAAGCATAACCTTCCTCGTGCTTGCTTTCATTTCAATGTACTTTCTTTTTTGGAAGAGAAACTGGCAGTGAAGTATTGCGTCACCGTAATCTTGGATCACGGACAGCCAGTTACTTCAGAAGTGCAGGGCAAACGTATCTGAACTAAGGATTCGACAGGCATAGCTGCCCGTTAGTTGCTTGAAAAAAAACATTAAATTAATTTACAATTTTTATTGTCTAGTAATTAGGAGGACACACGAAGAAGTATTTAACACTTTGTCTTGCCTGCTTTCTGCACCTTTCAGAAATATTCAGGCTAAACTAGTCTCCTTGACACAACATTGACATGTTATACCACATAGGGTAGAATCGCCTTAGAAATGGGAGAAGTGGAACGCCACACCCTCGTTTCATGAAGTACAGAACCTGTCAGCTCACTGGGGAATAATATTTAGTAAACAATGAGTAACGGTAGCTGGAAACAAAGCTAATACAGAGTGTCCTTTGCTTTTAGTAAAACTTGTTTACCGTGAAGAGGGTAACAGCAATGCCAGATCTGTGTGTCATACATTGGGTAACAGAAGTATTAGATGAAATTGGGATTCATCTCCTTGGACTATTGTGAGAGTCAGGATGAAGGTACCTCCCAGAAAGTAACTTTTGAAAGTAGGGAAGTATATTCTGAAAGCAAAAGCAAGCTTTTGCCATCTGCTGTCCAGGCTGCTTAGTATTGAGGTATCAATTTCTCCCACACTACTCCAGTCCCAGAGGATGCCCCAGCAGGGCCGGGGATGGCTGCAGTGGGCTGTGATAAAAGGTATTGATTCCCCCCCACCCATTCCAGCAACTGAAATGAATGAAAAATGATCCCACCTCTTCCTCTGGTCATCTGTGTTCTCAGAACATGACTTCAGGGAAGACTGCATGTCCATCCCCTCTGCCCCAAAATCTGGAGAGCAGCCCTGTAATCTCTTGTTATTCCTGTTGGGGGGAGAAGGGGGACACCAGGGGTTGCATAAGAGGACAAAGGCACCAGGATCTTCACAGCTGCCAGTTGTGATGATTTCTAGAAAAAGCTTCATCACAGCCTCCCAAAAAAATAGGACAGATGAGAAATAGCTTGAGCTATATTTGTCATTGAATGGTGGCCATGCCTTAGTCGATGATTACTTTGTGTACTGTTCACCGGCTTAACCTTAGGGAAATGAGAGGGATCTGGCCTACTTTGATAAGGGCTGTGAGATATCTGCAGTCCAAGAAAGGTAATATATTAATGAGAGAACCATTTAGTTCTGATGTCTTTATTCTGCCTCTTTGGTTTTTCTGTTACAGCGTCAGGTTACCTGTAGCAAAAACTGATAAAACTTTTAAGTATTTTATAATGTCTTAAAATGGGATCTTGATGTGTGTGTTTTATTATCCATAACTTACTTTCTAAGTGCTCAGTTCGCTTTTGAATGGGACAGATTGAGCTTTCGTTCTGCCAGGTGTGATCTCAGCAAATGTTTGTTTTTTGAAAAGGCTTTGAAATGTTTCAGTGAGTCTGTGCTCATACAGAGGTTCCACTTTTTTTAGCGTTCCTAAATCTGAAATCGTCAAATCTTCTTAGCGATAGCGTGGGATGACCTAATTGCAGCCAATTCTGTGGCTCTGTCTGTAAGACTGCTACAGAGAATAAGATATTTGCTTGCTTTAGAAAGTACTTGTGTAAATGTGTGGTGTTGTTTTTTTGCCTCCTCTCCACATTTAATCTAAGTAGTGTTACTGAATTGAATATTTCAGTCTGGATCTGCACATTCCAGATTTGAGGGTATTCCGATGGGTGAATGAAGAGAAAGTGTGTACTCTGTTGCTGGCATATTTCTTCTCAGTAAATCTGTATTACTGTAGTCAGGATAGGAGTAAGACATTTTTGGCTGCTTCCTCCCTCTCATTAAGTAATTTGAAACTTAAAATGTCAGGTCTTGTGGACTAATCATCCTGAAGCTCAGTTACAACTTCGGGGGGATGCTGAAGTGCCTGTCTTGATCCCTGAGCAGTCGCCACTCCTTTCCCAGCTAAGTGCTGAAACTTTGTGCTGGTATCATACAGGGTTGTTTCCTTTCTACCTCTAACAGCAGACTAGAAAGTAGTCATGGATCATTAAAGACTTTTCACTAACATCTCTGAAATTTGTTAAGATCATTAATAGCATAAGGTATTACACTTCGACCTAGATACTTTTGCTGGTGAACTTTTTTCTTGTGTTTCCTGTGAATTCCTGCCATTTTAACCTTACACAATAACTGAGTGAAAGCAGTGCAAACGTGACAGCCAAGGGTAGTTGGGCGGCTCTGCTATAGGTCTGTGAATTATCCACTCCAAGGAGGAGGAAGTTTCTTGAATGTCTTCCAGAAGAGCTCTGTTTAGTCATTTATGAACAATTAATTGATGTAATTCAATGTGTGCCATGTGAGTTGTTACTGCAGGGTGATCACAGTCCTTGAACTCAGCCATTCAAACATACATGGAAAGTCTGTACTGGCTTAAAATAATTGAGCCAAATTCAGTCAAAAACCTGGTGTTGGTTAAAAGAAATATTAAAAATTTTAACCTGTGTTGTGAAATGTATTTAATCTGCTGGGAGAGACTTTTTCCCTATCGCAAATGTTGCAATCTTTTTTTAAAGAGAGAAGCAGTTCCAAGTTAAATGTTGTGGGTTTGTTTTTTGGTGAGCCCTGCTGATTGAGGGGGTGTGTTCAGATGGGACCTGCTGGTCATGTGTTGAATATAAGCAAGACAGTTGGATGCACAAGGGAGGAGAGCAGAGCTGTTTCTCCTTCATCTCCATGTCATAAATCTCTGTTTTGCTGACAGAGTGATAACATTCAGTCCAACAGGCCCTTTAGGTTTTTAGGTGATAGGTGATCACTAAGAGGGACACAGTCGTAGAAAATGGAGTAAGGGAAGTGCTGTGAAGGTTGTAGGCAGGTAAATAATCTCTAAAGGAAGAGATCCTGCTTCTTTGATGCAGATATTGTATATGTAACATGGAAATTAATTGTTCTTGTGCACAGAAAGGGAAAAAGCCATTCTGTTTGTGTGAGCATTCTGCTGCATCTTCTCAGTGAGCTTTGGTTGAAGTGACTGGAGGGAAGCACCTGTTCTTGCATTTTTTCTTTGCTCTGTAGGTGTAGTTTAGGGGTGACATTAGGTGCTTTTCCCTTGATGTCTGAGGGGAAAACAACTGGGAAAAGTCTGCTCTGTCATTTGACAGTCTGTTGTTCACTAACCACGTGGGTTACATTGGCCATTTCTTTCTGGATGGTAATTTTGCCTAAACTTTATTTAAACTTAGTAATAACTTTGTAGCTTCTTGAGCTTTGAGACTTGCAAACCATGAAAAGTATCTCTTCAATTCCTGTGTTTTTTGGGAGGTTTTTGTAGAAAGAAGAAAACTAACATTAATCTCACCAAACCACTAATTTTTAAAGGCAAAAAGTTCGTAGAATCACAGAATGGTTTGGACTGGAAGGGACCCTAAAGATCTGTCTAGTTCCAGCTCCCCTGCCATGGGCAGGGGCACCTTTCACCTTTCACTGGATTGCTCAGAGTATCATATTCCTGATATGCCTGTATATATTTAAAGGTGGAAAATAATCTGGAAAAGCAAGGGGGGTTCTCCCCTTCAGTGTTACAGCACAGCGTATGTTAGCTCAATATTCTTAAAAATACAGGAACTCTGCAGCTCAGGGAGTCTGCTGCATTCCCACTGGGATGATTGTTCCGTATTCAAAGACGACTGGAATGGAAGATGGAGCTTGAGATATTTTTACAAGAAAGGAAAGTGATTGTTTTAAAGGGCTGGGGGAGTATTTGGCGTTCCCTGGGTAATGGAGATGTGTGATCTTATCAATTGTAGCACCTGGTAATGAGCCAGTGAAGCAGCTTGGAATGAAATTCTGAGTTGCCTGAAAAAAACCTAAAACTTCAGTAAGGAAAACAAAATGTTTGAAATATTATTTTAAAGAAGCATTGGAAACAAGTCTAAGAGCAAAGTGTAGAAGTTGGAACCCAAGTGAATGTTTTATTGTTGGAAATTATGCATTAAGCAGAAAAGTTAACCAGGAGTTTATAGCCCTAATTGCTTTCTTATTCAGTTTATATTTGAAATTTCTTTATCACAAGTCCCATTGTGTGTTTGTATTTATTTTCTATATGTAAAATACATCTACAGACGTGTGCATAATTTGGTTTGCCCAGTTAGCCTGGCAACACTTGCAGTATTTCAACATTAGATACCAAAGATGATCTCTTACCTGTTTTTGTGCTTTTAGCAAATGCAATTCATTGAACAATGTGTCTTTTGGAAGCTTTTATTGGTAGGACTATGGTACTGAAATGGGCTTTTGTGACTGGTGTTATATTTGTAAGAAATGTATTAGGTTGTCTCAATCCTCCACTTGCTGTAGTGTTGGAAATTGAATAATTGCCAATTCATGTGTTGTAAAAATGTTGATGTGCCAGCAGAGAGTATGTACTTTTCATTAATTGTCTGGAAGAAGATCCCTCACTCTTAATCCTAAATTCATGACTTGATATGGATTTGTTAATGGAATTATTAAAAACTGGAGACATTATAGATTAATATACACTATAACAATATAGTAGGGAAATCTGTACAAGCTGCTGAATTCTATAACCCAGCACAACAAACAAAAGCCAGATGTAAGGAAATATCTTTGTAAATATTCTATTAAAAGAAGCTGAAGTACAGGACATCATAAATGTATTTTATTAGAGGAGTTACAGAAATACTATATCATTCATGAAGATTTCATCATCATGCAAAAGCAATGAGATCCCTGCAGTACCTCCTGTTGAACCCATGCTGAGAACTGCCAGTGCCAGTTTTCCCTGCTGGGTTGTCAAGGACAGGGCTTGCTGAGGTATGGAGGTAGCTGGTGGTTGCCCAGCACTGGGTGATTCTGTATTTATTGGCATATGGAAAGAGGGTAGGATTGTCCTCTTCTGATATTTAATGTAGCTTAGCATAGATATTAAGAAAAGCATTTCTGTATGTGTTCAATCCTGCTGAGTCATTTTATTGAAAATAACCTGTAAACAAACTCCCTTTTTTCATTTGTTGATTTGATAGCTGAGGTTTGTTACTTTTCCAGAAGGCAGATTGCTTAATCCTGTCCCCGAGCACTGTCACTGCTTTCTAAAGTAGTGTTTCTCCTGCCAGTGATTTCAGATCCATAACAGCAAGCACTAGGGGTTTGTACTTTCTTTTAAAATTGGAATCTGCAAATGAAGTGTTGTCCCTTGCTTCACCAAGGAAATGTCTAAGGAGAAACAGCTTTTTCCATGGCCTAAGTCTCCTCATCTTGAGTAAACACAGGAGTAAAATCAGTGTGTGCTTCAGTTCTGCTGTGACTTGGGACAGCAGCTCACAGCAACTGAGCTCTTCAGTGATGTCCTGTGCAGGGTCACATCAGCAGGGGATGAGGGTAATGAACTGAAGAGTGGCGTTTTGAGACTCAAAGCTGAACTTTTTACTTCAGTTGGCTGTGCTGTAGAACTAAAAGTAAAACCAAACTTTCTTCATTTGAACAATACCTATTGATGAAGCAAAATTAATCATTTAATTGCCAGTATTTGGTCATGGATTCCCATACTGTTTGAGTTTTCTCCTTTAACATCCACATGGAGGTCATTGAAGCAAAGAACATTTTCATCATAAGTGATTGCAGAGTGAGTAATGGTTTGCTGTCCTGTTACATCTTTATTTCTGGGAAGGAGAGTGAGAAGAAACTGGGTGTGTTCTGTAGCTTCTTAGCTGATTTTGGAAGATAAGGGGCAATAGGATTTAAACTCTTCTCACAACCTTTCTGCTAATAATGTTTGCAACTCAGCAATGATCTGTTCCTGTATGGGGAGATAGTAGGAATCATGTTCCTGAAATCTCAGTGTGTTCAGCTCAAAGGGGGTTTTGTCTTGCCTGTGTCACGATGGTTGGTCAAGATAATCTGAAGAACTGGAGTAGAGCAGCCTTTTCAATTTCATCCTAACAAATGATTCCCATGCAACAAATTGCATTGCCAGGTACTTGAACAACAGTTTTTTGTCCATTCAGGTGTTTGATTGCAGCAGTCTTGACTCATGCTGGCAGAATTAAAAGGTCTCTGATTTATGGTTGTACGTAGCTGTACCTGTCAAATAGGAGCATGTGTGTGCTGCAGATATCCATCCCAGCCCCTTCCCAGAGGGAAAAGGCACTGCTCAGGTGACAGGGAGCTGTGTATCCCTTTCCAGTTCAGGGCTGATTCCTGTGTCATGTTTATCACAAGAGCAGCAAAGAAATTAGGATTTAATTGAGCTGTTCCAGTCAGTGTCCTCTGGATGGAAGTGGGATGGACACATAAGGGATGGTGCCTGTCAGGTCAGTAAGTTAATGTTTTATCAGCTAACCAGGTTTAGCAGAAGGTTTTCTGCATGTTTCTGAACCTAAAATTAAGGGGGTTTTGTTCTGGTTATTATCGTGAGGACTTAGTGCCTTGTTTTCTTACACAGAGTTGGGAGAATGCCATAGAACCCCAGAATGGTTTGGGTTGGAAGGAATCTCCAAGATAATTTCATTCCAACCCCCTCAGCCATGGGCAGGGACACTTTCCACTATCCCAGGGTGCTCCAAGCCCCGTCCAACCTGGCCTTGGACACTTCCAGGGATGGAGCAGCCACAGCTTCTCTGGGAAATCTGTGCCAGGGCTTCACCACCCTCACACTAGAGAATTTCTTCCTTGTTCCTGTTCTGTCCTTGAAATAAAAGATTTGCCCCTTCAATATTTTGCTTTTACTTTTATATTTTTTTAAATACATACACATAGTATTTCATAGAGTATCTAATATAAAGTATATTATGTACTGTTTTGTGGATACAGACTATATAAACTGAATATATGAATACAAGGCATCATCAGGTCTTTGGTAGGAAAATATGTATTACTTTTCTTCTTTCCAGAGTAATTTTGGTGTTTGTATAGATTCTGGCTTTGTGTGATACTGAATAAACTTTTTGCTGGTTTTGGTTGTATTAATTTAGTTTTCCTGGAACAAGCTCTGTGACCTGTATTGACCAGTAGTGTTGGACTTCATGTTTGAAGTACCGAACTTGCACATCTAAATATAATTTAAATATCTTTTGTCAGTCTAGAGGTGCAATAAAAATGCTTTTGGAATAATGCTCTTACATGCCACATCTCACTTCTCTTCCCAGCTCTGGCTGTGATACATTTGGGCACTTTAGGTAGTGTCTCACACTGATGAAAACCAAGGTGTTGCAGTAAGAGCAAGAGCACTTGCTGTGGCTGCCAAATAATTTCTGTGATAAATCCTCCTTCAGGTAGTCTTCTACTCAGAATTATCCAAGTCCTTAATTGTTATGCTGAAATCGGTCTGAAATCTCTGAAATTGTTCATTCCTAAAATTTGAAGGGATAATAGTTGTGCTTTTTCTGTCTGGTCTGTACTGGGAGGGAGCAGTGACTGTTGGAGATGGGAGTGGGAACGAGCTGGAAATGAGGATTATCTGAAATCAGGAACAAGCACACCCTGGATACTCCTGGATACACAGCAAGGTCATGTTCACAATTCCTGTTCCATCCTGTAGGAAAAGCCAGGCAAGTTAAAACACACTTTTATGTTTATCCAGTAGAGAAAAGCAATGGCAACCAGTCACTTCTGTTTAATCCAGATTTATCTCTAGTTTGTTTTTTTAATGTTAAAATCACAGTCAAGCCAAAGTAAAATAAACCACAGTGGGAGGGGTTGGGTGTAAATATATCAGGAACAAGGAAAAAACTATCAAAATGGGGGGAAAACTCTCATACTTAAAACTGGCTGTAAGATGGGATCATACTTGGGTCTGTATTTATGAGTTCACAGAGGTCAAAAATACTGGCTGAAGGATTTTTACAATCAGCTGTCTCAAGTTACTTGTGTGGTTGCAAAGGCTTGTTCATCTTCAGAAGAATGAGAAATGAAGACAGCTTTGAAACTTACAGTCACAAATCTTCTGTCTTTCTTCAGCATGGTATTGGGAAATTTAGGAAACATTAGTATGAGCACAGTATTTAGAGACATAAAATCAAGAGGGAGAGCACCAAACCTCAACTTCAAATAGTTTTTTATGTCTGCCAAGAATAATAATTTTATTTCATGAATCAGTCACTGATGTCTCAATCCAGTGAGTATTTTCCTGTTCAGTGGTAGGAACGTAAACAAGAGATTGTGAATTTTTGGAATAATGCTACATTTTGGGAAGTGAGAGTCATTCCCTTTCCCTAATGTGGGAATTGTTATGAATTTTAGTTTTGTTTCTGTCTGTGGTACACGTGATGCTTCAGCCCTACAATAATTGTACAAAACAATAGTTAATCTATAACTTTTGGTAGGTTATTACGTAAAATTCTTGAATATTTTTCCTTCTCCTTTTAGGACTTCCGTTGCTCTGTATATCCAGTCTGCACTCACATTATTAATGTTGCTCTAGTTTTGTTGTAAATGGGAATAAAAATGTGCTGCTTTATTTCTTTTCTCTGTTAGGAAAAGTATCTCTCAGATCAGGCAGTAGTTAGGACGTGAGCTGTGCCCTTCTGTTCTCCCAAGGACAATCTTCTGTTCTCTCCTGCACTGCAATAAAGTTGCTCATAAAATGTGTCCTTTGTGACTGAGCAGATTTTATAGGGCTGGCTCCTTTCAGGTGCTGAATGCTTCCTCCTTCCTCATCCTCATGCTCTCAGCTATTCCAGCACTCACCACCACCAGCACATTGGTATATTCCAAACTGCTGGAAATCCATAGGGGTGGGTGTTGCTTTGCACAATGAAGGCTCTACTGAAGAAGAAAAGTGGATCTGGAACACTTTAGGTTCTGGATTTGTTAATTCTGACGCGTATTTTCTTTGATATTGGTGGTACAGTGTAATTTGGCACTAAATTTTTAAATCGACTATTATTTTCTGCTTTAATTATTACTTTGTGTTTTTTTCTTTTTTCTCTTTTATTTCACACCACAGAGGTGCTATTTGTTTTATCACTGTGAACTGTTTTGTTTAGCATGTAAGAGAAGATTATATAAATGTTATAATAACTTGATTTATAAGTTCAGAGCTTTCTGTCAAAACAACATGTTTATAGTTATACTCTCAGCCTAATTAATCTCCCTTTAAACTTAATTTTGTTGCATTGAAACAAACAAACATGGAATTTAAGGCTTTCCTGTAAGATGTCCTATAAGAATTGACAAATTCTGTCCAAAATAAATGATTTGTAAATAACTTATATTGGTATACATCTTTGCTAAGTGCCTTTTAAAACATCGAGATCAATCTGTATGTTTAATATATGCTGTACAGCAATATATTGTCTTTAAAATTAGATTCTGAAAGATCAAATTGAGTTTTAAATTTATGTCTTACATCTGAAAAATGAGGAAAAAAGTATTTATCTTTTTTTTCTGGACATTTGTCCAGTTTCTGAAAGCAATAACTCTGATTTTGGTTTTTTTTTTGTTTTTTTAATATCAGATATTGCAGGTGACAGAACTCAGCACTGAAGGCAGACATACCAGGGAAATAATTAACTTTTTTCAAGTCCTGTCCTTGTAAATGCTATGTCTGAATTGTGATAACCAAGGGAAGAGGGATAAGAGATGTTTTTAATAAATTACCTTGTATATCAAAAAAGTGAAGCAAATAGAAGGTGAACCAGCGTTGTGTTTAGTTTTGGTATTAGTTGTCTACATCTCCAAAATATGCTGTGAGTTTCTTTTGATTAATTAAAACAATGAAGAGTCTTTGAGTTGTCTAGTTTAAAAAAAAAAAAAAAAAAAGCTCATGCATTGGTGTTGAGAAAAGTCTTCCACAGTTCGAGTTGGCCCCAGAAACCTCGAGTCTGATGAAGAAGTCCTGAAAGAAATGGAGCTTTCTGACCTTGAGCGTGGTAGGGGATCCTTAAAATGAGTGGGGAAATGGAGCTGGGCTGTGCTGCCTCTTCTGCACCGGAGAACCTGCTGGGATCTGTTCCTGGAGGGATTTTTATTACAGCTTCACCCTTTCTGAGCCTATCTCACTTCTGCTCTGTGTCACAGTCTGTGCAGCTCAGGTTCTTGCTGTGAAAAATGCATTTTCCACGAAGAAGGGTGGAACAGGGATGTTTTCAGTCGCTGTTAAGTGGCATCTTAAATAAGGAATTAGTATTGCCTATTAATGAATCAGAATTTGCTCTTTTTTGAAACTTTTAAAATGTGTAGCATTGCAGTAAGTGGAAGATAGTGGCTTGGGGCTGTTTGTTTAGGGGCTTTATCTTTATTTATTTATTTATTTAAAAAAATGTATTTATTTTGCCTAAAGGGGTAGAGTAAACCATGAAGTCTCATCAAGTATGCTGCTCTGTACTCTTCTTTGTATTACCAAAGTATTCTTCTGTTCACCTCTTAAAGTGGGAAAACTAATTTCCTTCTGGAGTGTGAAAATCATTTGCAGCTCATTTCTTCAGAGCAAATCGTATTAACTCTTGATGTCTCAGATTTTCCTCTGAGTGGTGTTGTCTTTGACAGAAGAACATAACTGCGTTTTAAGTGAGCTTTTCTTGTCGAATTCCTGTCAGCCATGAAACTCACTTGCTAAGTGAAATATTCTGCAGCTGATTAAAATGTAATGAAATCATGTTTCTGACAAAGCTGAGCATCTTTAAAGACCATACTTTGACATTTACAAAATAATGGGAAATAATTAGAGGTTAGTTGTGCTTATGCTGCTGTTGACTTCCCCAGGCGTATCTCAAATTAACCTTTTCCTTTGCATTTCATTGTCGCTACTTGTTCTTTCACCGTGTTCAATCGGTCTCTGGTGGAAAAGAAGCACCTCATTGCCTGTTAAAAGTTCCCATCACCTCTTTAAAATTCCAGTGTCTGGCTGGAGACCTGTGGATGGTGCCATGATAGTCAATGATCAGCTCTTTTGTTGATTTTGGTGCAAATTACAGGGGGCTCATCTGCTTCCTTGTATCAGATGCAAACAAGCCTTACTTGTCTACCCTGTTCCCGGAGAATTCCATCAACTTCTGCCCCTGTTAAAGATTCTTGGTCTTTTTAGTCACATCTGTCCATTTAGTTGGTCAGACTTGTCTGGGTACCAGCTAAGAGTTGATAAATGGCTTTAAAGAAAAAGGCAAAAAGAAGGTTGAAGTTGGAAATTACACTTGAATTTGTAATACTGGTATTTTCGCCAATTTTTGCCTTCTTTAACCATTGTAATGGAATAGTTTTTCTTCTCATTTCTTCATCTCCTACCTGTTCTCTGCCCCCTCTTTGTTTTTCCTCTTCACCTCTCTCTTGACCAGGTATTAAAAATCAGTAAATGTTATTGAATAGAACCAGACAAATTCCTTTAATGCTATTTGGATGTTAAACTATACATGAGAACTTAAACTGTGTGCAAGAAAATATTTTTAAAAAAACTTGAAAATAAGGCCTGAGTGATGAGACATCTTTCATTTTCCTTGGTTTTTTTCGTTTTTTTTTTTTAAACATACTTATATGAACCCTTCAAAGGAACAGAATATATACAGTGTAGGCTTTTTTGGATGTGTTCATACATGGGCTTTTTTCATAGGGTTGTTTATTTTTCTGATTTGTTCTGTAATAAAAATGTTATATGACTTCTGTTAGTTTTCTGACTTGATTTCAGGCTTTTCTAAGCATGGACATCATTGTCTTGCACTGGCATCTATTGACTTGATAAATATAGTCTATGAGAAAGCTGCCAAAACTGTGTATCTGTATTTTCATCTGAACTTTTTGGAAGCCTCAAGGGTTATATTTGACCTTTGGAACAAGGCCAGTGGAAGCCACTAAGTTGATCACGGGGCTGGAGCACCATGGCTATAGAGACGCACCAGGAGAGTTGGGGCTGGTTCAGCCTGGAGAAGAAAAGGCTCCAGGGAGACCCTGGAGCCCCTTCCAGTGCCTGAAGGGGCTACAAGAGAGTTGGAGAGGGTTTGGGACGAGGGCCTGGAGTGACAGGATGAGGGGGAGCCACCTTAAGATGAAGGACAGGAGGTTAGGTTAGATTAGATACTAGGAAGAAATTCTTCCCTGTGAGGGTGGTGAGGTCCTGGCACAGGTTGCCCAGAAAGGTTGTGGATGTCCCATCCCTGGAAGTGTCCAAGGCCAGGTTGGATGGGGCTTGGAGCAGCCTGGGATAGTGGAAGGTGTCCCTGCCCATGGCAGGGGTTGAAATGAGATAAACTTGAAGGTCTCTTCCAACCCAAACCATTCCATAATTCCCTATTTCAACTTCAATAACAGAGGCAAAAAGTGAAGCTTTTATGGGTGTTCTTAATGTAAAAATAATTTAACCCATCAGTGATTCAGTCTCTTTGGACAGCATCTCCTACCTGTGACTCTCTCAGGAGACTGTGTGAGCATAACTGTTGTCTACAACAACTGTCCTTATATTTCTTCAGTATCCACTGTATTAGAGACTTTCAGAGAATCTTTTAATACCAATTTATCCATCCTCAAGCCTCTTGTAAATATTGATCAAGTTCCCATCTGGAGTCCTGCCTTTTTTAGGTTCCCTTCACAAGGCTCCTGCTCTGCCCCTTCATTATTTTAGTTGTGCTTCTCTGGACTTTTGGACAGTGCAGAAGATGTTCTGGAAATTCCATTGACTTTTCTGTTGAACCTTGGGGCTAAATTAGAAACTTAATCCATAATTCTCTGCTAGCAAGGGATTGTGTGATGCTGAAGACACCCACCCCTTGCCTTTAGTAAGCATTGACAGAACTTCTTCTAAGTCACAGAGATCCCAAAGACCCAATTTCAGGCTGAAAATGGTAATCTGATGAAATACTGTAGTCTTTATTTAGAATCTTTCATAATTTTACCAATTTGTGCAGTTTTTCCTAATACTAGCTCCTGTTCAGTTTGTGTTTAAATGTGATTTAAATGTTTCCAGGTACTTCTGACCTAGGTTCCTCTGACTTGCTGCATGTTTGTGGTGTGGAAGGTGTATTGTCACAACAAAATTCAGGTTTTGTGCAGAAATATTTTCATACATATTAAAGCACACACACTCCTTGCTGAAGAAGATTGTTCTTCTATTTTCTCTCTAGCTACTATGAAGTATTTATTTTAAAATAAATTCAAGCATATTAAGAGCACAGATTGCAAATACGTAAGAACTCCCGAAGCTCATGTGCAAAGGTGTTTTAATTGCCAGATCCTTTTGGATTGTTTTCTCAGGCCAAGTCAATTCAGCATTTAAAAACTGCATGTGTTCTAGTGCATCCCCCCTCTCCAATTAATATTCCTGTATGTTCTAACAGAGACTTGAAAGGGGATGGATTGATACCTCTATGTGTGTGGTGTTAGCTTATGGAGGTGTCTTGTTTGTGTAACACCAACTTAATTTATTACCACCTGCTGTTTCTGCAAATGGTGAGATTGTCGCACACAAATTGCATATTTCATCACTGTGGTGGTGGGAATTGATTTATTGTTTCCAGGGAAATAATTGCATAGAAGAAAAATGCACTGTAAAGTAAGTTGCATCTTTATGAGCTTCTTACTTAATACCTGTCCATTATCAAATACATTCTAAAAAGGTGCAGTAAATTCTTGTGGGGCTAGTGAAACCTGCTGACTTGATGCTTTCAGGTGTGCTTGAATTTCTCCACCATGAAGATGTCAAACCAGTCATCCCCTGTCTCCTTTGCTCCCCTGCCATGGAGAGGATGTGCTCACTCTGGTGGGTTGGGACCTCAGTGCTGCTGGGTCTGTGCTAGTTCACCACGGACAGGCTGTCACAGAACCTGCAAAGACTTGATTTTACTTCTGGTTTTGAAATGTGTAGCACTTGAATTAGATATTTCTGATATTTCTGACCCCACTCCCTGTTGTTTGAATTTAGATAACTGCCAGTAACAAATAAATATCTGGGTTTTTTCAGGTGGGATGTGATGGACTAGATGGAGCAACCCAAACAGTTGTTTTAGTGGAAGGGGCTGGTGTGGATTTTGGCACAGGCTGTGTTTATGGCTCGTGTGTTGCAAAGCATGATGAGGTTTTGACCCAGGGAGGTTGGAGAGGAGATGAAAATAGTAGCACATGTACTGTGGTTGATTATTCTTGTGTGTTCCTGCATGATCCCTTCCGCAATTGGAAATGACAAAACTGATGTAGCTTAATTGTACTGAAGCTTGTCTTGCTTTAGGGGATTGAACCCACCTCTTCCAGGTTGTAATTAATTTTTCTAGCAGAGACCCAATATTTTATCCTTTTAAGTACTAAATTCCACTTTCAGAGAACTCGCTTGAAGGAAGCCCTAAATTAAATATATTTTGACTGGTTAATACCAGTTGGAATGGCTTTCTTCCCCTAGCTTGCAAACTTGCAGCAAGTAGTGACTCAGTTGCAAGTAGAGTGGTCTAATTGCAGCTGTTACCTTCTTCATCTCTTCTAGAAGTTTTAACCCTTCTTGTCATTTGTGTCTCATGCGAAGCCAAATTTTTACATACGTATTGCAGATGGTTCTAGGAAAAATTAATTAGTTTTTCTGACATCAGTTCTTTGGTAAACTGTTGTCTGACTCCTCTCTGTTTACGTTGGGGAAACTCCCAAAATTCACATTCTGAAGCCACTTTATATTGTAATTGAGTTATTTGAGAGCTTTCCCTTAAAATTGTGAATTCCTTATTTTTCAGTACAGCATAAATGTCGAACTTCAGGACCTGTGGAATATTAGACATGCTTGAATTAATCTAAACTCAAGAAGGGTTCAGTAGCCCAGTGTTAGTAGATTGAAGGTAAAAGATGAAAAATGCTTTGGGTGGACACCAAGGGTATTTTCTTGGATAATGCCAATTTTCAGAGCTTTTCAGTGCTGATGGTTCTATTCAGAGATTTAATGACACATTCACTGGAAAACCCCACAAGAAACCTCAGAGCTTCATCGGGATTAAAAAGAGCAAAAGCATTGAAAGCCCTTTCCTTAGCTGTGCAGTGCACAGTACTGAAGTCCCTATTTTTCTGGAGAGAGTGTGGGAACAAGGGACCATGTCCAAGGGAGGATTCCAGCTGCAGTGAGATGGTGAGTCCTTGGTTTGGATTCAGCCCTACACAGCATGTCAGGAGCATCCACCTGGGATGAAAGCATTGGTAGGGAATCCATAAATTGTGTTCTGATACAAAGCAGTATGGAATTATTGGTGCTGACTCCAGAAGTCTGACTAGGGCCCTGATGATCTCTTTGGAGTGGATGAGGTGTTTTAAATTGCTTTTTAAATTGCCTTTTTAAGGCTTTATTATGTTTTGCTGGGTTTTGTTTTATTTTTGATAAAAATCTTGAAATACAGTGTATGTTTATCTGCTTCTAGCTTGACTTAGCCAGAGTACAGAGTAAAGAATCATGTTTTTCTTCATTTCTACATATATACCAGAGACTGTTGTTACCTGAGCCAGAACAGGCCTAAGGAAAACTTTTTTCAGGTCATTGAATTTTCTAATAGGCCATTGCCCTGCCAGCAACAGCGAGGCTGTCCTCATGCTGTTCCTCCTGAGCACTTAAGTGCCTTTTATCTGACAGTTAAAATTATTAAAGGGGGTTAAACATTAAAAGATAGCTGGAACATTTTGAATTATAAACTGGGATGGTGTCATTCAGTAATGTAAAACCAGGAAATCCCAGGTAAAATTTGGCCAAAGCCAAATGTGTTGAGCCTTGATAGTGCATAGCTGGGATACCTCAGCACTCTCCTCTGCTGCCTCTGGTTTCAGGCACTTCTTGTTTTTAATTTCAGAGAAGCACGCTTGCATCATCACCAGTTCTCATTAGTTTTTACTATTCTAGAAGAACAATAAACTCTCCTGCTTGTATTTGCTTCTAAAGCTGTTTGGAAGAAGAGCTGGGCTATGTGGGTCCTTCTTGGAGCAGTATTTCAGACAGGAGTGTTAGAAAAGATTATTTGAATTCACACAGCTTCCTTCAGTCTCTTATTTCAATATTCGTAGGAAGAGCTGCTGCCAACAAGTAGTGCTGCTTCAAAATACATAGAAATTAATTTAAATCTTTATTTTAAAATGGCACAGTTGTTACTTGCTCATTTCTCTGGTGCCTTTTGAAATAAAACTGCACCCCTCTAATTCTCTAGAGCTTGCTAGAAGCAAGCAACAGAAAATGCAAGGGGAGATTAGTGTTTATTTGAATTTCAGTGGTGCCAAGGGACCACAGTGAAAGTTCAGAGTGCTGTTGAGAAATTAGGCAAGTATCTAACTGGATACTGTGTTCTAATTAAAGCTTGTACAGACATTGATTTTCTTGTATTCCCAACACAACTGATGTTTCCTTGCTATTTAATTTTTTAATATTAAAAATAGAAAACGGTGCTAACTCCAAAGGGAATTGCTGATAGCGCAGATTATGTAATGTTTCAATAAAATTGGGTTAAACTGAGTATTTAAAGGTACATTAGGGCTTCATCCTGTGGGATTTTTAGTGAGAAGGATGGGTGGAGTTTTGAATGCAGTGTGGATGAGTACAAGATATCTTGGGACATTTGGAAAATTGCTGCGTGACAGGACAAACGTTTAACCATTGATCAGTCCCCTGAAACTTTCTCAGTCCCTTCATCCCAAGGTGCAGCTACACCAGTAACAGCACTCAGCAAAATCCATTCAGAGTTCAAAATTCTTTGGCACTCAGCAAAATCCACTCTTGAGTTCTTCAGCAGCCTTTGTCCATGGCAGCTGTACAGGGAATATGCCATTGATTCATTTAATTTAGGTGATACATTTATTTATTTATATTTTTATTTATTATTGATTTTAGTGAGTTATACTTGTTTTACATTTACAGGCCCGGGATTGTCATACTGCTTTGCTTCATGTGGATCTTGCAGTTCAGGCTGTGTCTGAATTCCTCCTTCATGCTCCCTTGAACATTTAATCTCCTAAAACATTGTTATAATTGAAATAAATGTTCCCATATTGGCAATTTGTATTGCTAAACTTGTTTTGACTTTGGTCTGTATTATCTTTGAACTGTATTGAGACATAGATTTAGTAACTGTTCAGGCAATATTCCCTGAGGGGGAAAAAATGGAATTGCCAGTACTGTTTTCCCATTTCATACTGATACAGTGAAGTACTTGGTAAGATGATTTAGGCCAAAGTAGGTACCAGGAACTTGATTCTAAAATTGTTTTGATGTGTCTGGCTTTATACTTTGACCTGAGAGCCTTAATAAATGCTTTTGGCTGCAAATACTACACTTAAAAGTGCAAATATTTGGAGGAGTAGGTAGAAAGCAGTGACCAGGAAGAAATTAAAAAGAGACAGCAAGAGAAATAAATAAATAAATAAATAAATAAATGTGTTATTGGATGTAGTCATACCAAATATTACCAAAAACAGTGAACATAGCTGGAAGGCAGGGTAAAGTAGAACAAAGGATTGCTCCTTTTTTCTTCTGCTTTTGAACATCAGCATTGCTGAAAGAAGAAGTACAAGAAAAATAAACTCAGCAGGGAACAAATAGGGACATTCCAACGTGACTTACGCAAAATAGCTAAAATTACTGAATGTCTTTGAAGGCTAAAGTGATGATAAAAGGGAAAAATAGCCCTTCTCCTTTCTTTCTGCATCTGTCCCATATTTGAAATCACAAACCTAATGGTTTTCTCCAGGTTTAGTCCTTAAATGTGTAACAAGATGTTGACATCAAGGAAATGCAAAAAAGACTTGTCACACACCTGGCACGTTTGCTGCTTCTCTGCTGGGGTGTGGATGTGTTTGTATCAGGTGATGGAATACCAAAAGTCAGCAATGTGCTGACTCTTAAACACAAGTCCCAAAAATACAGGCTTTGTCATGGGGATCATAGTTAAAATAGTATTTAACACCTTTCCTGTCTGTGAGGTTGAGATAGTCAAGTTAATATTTGCAAGGTGAGTTACAGCAGGATTTAATACAAGCTGTGAAAATGGATTGAGCTTGAAATGCACGAGATGTTTACTCTCTGATGTGAGATGTATTCTGGATAATTTATGATTTTAGAGTGTGAAATAAATCCTTAATTTAGTTTTTATTGCCAAATAACAAAATTTCAGATGTTGCAAGGCACCTGTGGAGATTTCTCCTCCTCTGCCTCTGCTCTGAGCAGGGTCAGCCTACAGCAGGTTGTCCAGCTGTGATTTGAATATCCACAGATGGAGATTCCACAACCTCTGGGCAACCTGTTGCAGTGTTCAGCCATCTGTGTAGTGCAAAAACTTTCTCCTAATACTTAAAATGGGATTTCCTGTTCTGTCCCTCCATGCCCTTCGTGTCTTCACTGGGCACCATTGGGAGCAGTCTGGCCCCATCTTTACTGGTATTCATACACTTTTGGAAGATCCCTCTGAGCTTTCTTTTCCCCAGGCCAAACCATCCCATTTCTCTGAGCCCTTCCTTGTATGACAGACACTCAAATTCCTGAACTGTTTTTGTGCTCCTTCATTGGACTGGCTCCATAATGTCCATGTCTCTTGTCAGGATGGTAACAAAGCCCAGGAGCCTGGTGGTTGCAAGGACACTTTGCTGGCTCATGGTTGGCTTGTTGTCCGCCAAGACATCCAGGTCCTCTGGAAAGCTGCTTTCCAGTCAGTCTGTCCAGTAAAGCAGCGTTGTTTGTCAAAGGTGCAAGCAATCTAAATCTAATCTTTTATTTACTTTAATAATTAAGTAATATTTGAAAGTATTTTAAGTCTCGTGGAAGGATTATTACACCAGGACCAGAGAATGAAACAAACTCTGAATTCTTACTGTATTTTCATAGATTCTTAACTTTTCTAATAGATTTTATAGATTCTTTCAGATTTGTATAGGTTTGAATTTAGATGGGCCAAGTTATTTTGCAGAAATGCCACCTGGAAGGGGCTTTAGCTCATAGATGTCGATGCCTTCAGGCCTAAGATGGGGATCAGAATGTGGAGGTTAAAGAATAATAAGATTTCATGGTATCTACAAAGGACAACGTGGAGTCACAGTGAGAATAATGTGAATAATTACAGCTTGGTTCCTTGTAACATGAACTTGTTAGCGCTGCATTGTTGGCCATCAGCCAACACTAATAAGAGAAAGTGTTGTTTATTTTTTTAATCATTTTTTTATTATCAAACTGCTGATGTTGAACACATTATTTGCATTGAAACCATTTTCCTTATGAGATGACTCTATCACTTTATTAACCAATTTGCAGTTAATTGATTTAAATATTTTTTAATGACTTTTGACTGTCTCGTTAATGAAAATGATTTAATTTCTGAGTACTCGAAGCTCATAGTGAAACGTGACTTAGAACTTTGATTGTGCTACTGGAAGTCATAACACTGACTTTGTTTCTGATATAGTCAGCAAATGTGGGAATGTGTCAGTAAGAGTCACATTGAGAGGAAATGACTTCTAGATAGATTCAACTTGCCTAAATCTCAGGTGCTCCCACCACAATAAAGAAAACCATTACAATACATTTTGTATTGTAGTCTGGTAGCAACTGCAGCATCTCAGCAGACCCACTCCTGTATCACCAAGGCCAGGGCTGATTTGCTTTGCTCCTCCCTCAATCCTGGAATAGTCCTTGACATTACTGAGAAATCACAGGAATTTCTCTGAAGTGCAAGCACTGGGAGAACAATAGTCTTTCCTCTTGGAAGCTCTAAGGGATGCTGGCACAGAGCCTTGTATACAAAGAAATGTGACCGTGCTTGACTTTAGACCATTAGCTTTTTACACCACAAGATCCAATAAAATACAGTAGAATTCAGTCATAGAATCGTGGAATGGTTTTGGTTGGGAGAAACCTTGAAGATCATCTAGTTTCAACTTCCCTGCCATGGGCAAGAGCTCCTTCCACTAGACCAGGTTGCTCTGTCCAAAATTTCTGATTTATATATAATCTAAATCTGCCTTCTTTTAGTTGACTCTAGCTTGTTTCTGGCCCATGGTAGCACACACTACCTGTCTAGTTAATACCAAGAGGATTAAAGCTGCTCATTTAAACCGAGATGTGTAATTGCAGCATTACACACCAGTCTGGTTTGAATTTAGAACAGCCCAAATAAGCATCGTGGTGTTGTTATCTGAGCTTTGTTTGTATCGTAAAACAACCCGGCAGCTCTTGTAAAATAGTTGTTTAACAGCAGCTGTGTTTTACAAAGTTTTGGCCTGGGGCAGAGTTTTACAGTCACATTACAAGCTCAAACCCAGAGGCTGGTTTTAATGGGAATTTTAATAGGTCCATAACCAGAGATATGGCATGTGTTTCTATACCTGGAGCTATCAGATTTATTGCTGCTTTGGTGCTTCATAAAGTAAACGTTGGGCTTCTTAAAAGAAGTTGTAAGGAACCAGTGATGATCAAATTCTGAAGGAAAAGTGCTATTCTAATTTTGTGGAGGCGGTTGTTTTACTTTGAAAAACCTCTGTAAAATATAACCTTGTGAAAACTGACCCCGTACCCAGTACTGTCAGTCTGATGTCTAATTCCACATTTTGATGAATATGGAAACATTATAATAGTGTTTTGCCTGTCCATTGAAATGACACCTTGTAAGAGCACTTCAGTGTGTAGGTACTGGAGTCTTGCATTGCTTTCCTGTTTGCTGCTCCCAAGGGGTGGAGATTGTCCATATTTAAGCCTATGGCTAGACATCTGAATGCCTGGTTTGGTGTTTCCCCAATAGCTTTTCTCCCTGGACAGCCATTCTTCAGCCACATAAAACCTGATGAATGTGTGTATTAAGTGGATGCAGTGTGGTGAATTAATACTAAAGCAGGCATTCTTTTGGTTCTCTGTGAAGAAATGACTAATTTTTGCTTTGTGTTGTAACAATTCTCCCTGCTGTCTGCTTATGTAAACTTTAAATAAAGCTCAGCAGTTTCACCAGTGACCTTGAGGTAGGGTGGGTTGTTCTAAAGAAGGATGCAGAGCATCCTGCACAAGGGCAGCAGCCTTGTCTGAGCCTGCAAACTGCAGTTTCATTCCAAAGAGTTGGACAATTTCATTCCAAAGAGTTGGAAGTTGGGATTCATCTGCCTGAATTTGTCCTGGTGAAACTCCCTACCCTCCGGACCTTTGGGATTTAGCAATGGCTATTTTAACCTTATAGGAAAGGAGTCCTGCAGTTTGGAGCTTGTACAGTCTTGTTGTCTTGGTGTTAGTGTGCCAGAGGGGAGATTTTGGTGCCTGTTTCAGCTTTAAAGTCAGTGTTTGTGTGAAAACAGCTCACGGGCTCCTTTGGTGAGGAGAAGTTGAAGAGTTGCTGAGGGGCTGCAGAGTTTTCAGATCTGTGTCTGTTCATGAGAGGTGAAGTGTAGGAGAGGCTTTAATGTGGGTCTAAGGTTAGCTTAATTCATTTGTATGGATGGCCAGAAAAGAGGAACAATGAAGCTGTAGTGGTTTCTTGAGTTTTCACAGAGATAGGAAACTGACAGGTGGGGGAAGTCCCTCACGGGTGAGACGCAGGTGGGGTGTTGGGAGAATCTTCTCCTTGGCTTCTCTTACCATCTTCCCTGAGGGCAGGACATTAGAGGCCTTTTGTCTGTCCAGTGCAAGTTCCTACCTTTCCCTTGGATGAATGCAATTCAACCATTTATTCAGGAGGTAAAGACATCCTGCCCAGTTGGGCTGTTGTTTCTTCTTTATCTGGTGAGTCTGAATTAGATAGATGCTTAAGACTTCCAGTCCTTTTAGCCTCCAAATGTTGTCTGCAATCTGAAGATCTCAGGCCTTGATATTGCTGGTGTTAATTCCTGTTAGCTGAGCTCACTGGTGTTATCACAGCTGCTGCTGGAGGGGAGATGCTCTTCCTCACCCTGATCGTGGCTGCTTCTGCTTCTCTTCCTGTTCCTGAGGTATTGAACTAAGCCAGTCCTGAAAACCAAATCACCTGGGTTTTTGTTTTGATGTTTTCTCCCCCAATAGTTTTCTGAGCCAGTTTTTGGGGAGGTCAGCAGAGCACCGTGGCAGGTGGCAGGGCTGAAGCTCTGAGGGGCAGCCAGGCATTACACGAGCTCAGCTGGAAGGGTCTCTCTTCTGCCTCTCAGTGAGGTAAACGAGGGCTCAGGCATTCAGTTTACTACCAGGAAGGCATTCAGAGCACTTTGCCAAAAAGATCAAGTTTAGTTTATTTTTAACTTCACATTTTCAAAACTGCCTCCCTACTGGCTGCTCGCTGAGAGGAGGAGGTAGGGAAAGCTCTGTGCACTTGTCCAAGGCCTGGAGCAGAGCCCTGCAGTCCTTTGCTCTCTGCAGCCAGCAGACTGGAATGATGCTCTGGCCTGGCAGGCAGGGAGGAGGTACTCTTTGCTCTTTTTCTCTTGGACTGCATTGATTTCTCAGACACCATCTGCTTGTGGCTGACTAATTAGGAGCAGTAGCCAAGAGGCAATTTTCTTCTTTCTCCTTTGACATGCAGACTGTGCCTTTTGCCATCAGACTTTGAAATCAGGCTGGTGGAAGATAAAACTTAGCCACTTGTTCAGAAATTGCTGACAGGAGGGTAGCTATGATGTAAATGGTTCCTCACTGAATAATGAACTTAGATCTGGGTGGGTTTGTGTCCCACTGGTTCCCAAACTAGCCCAAAAGGAGTGAAGATTTCATTGTTTTAGCCTTGAAACAGGAGAGCCTGGTGTTGGTGTGTGGCTTCTTAGTGGAGAGCCTCCAGTTCAGTGCTGGGGTTTCCTTATGCCTCTTTAGAGGCTTTTTGTAGGACCAGACTTGGAGGATTCTGGGGATGAAAACTGTTTGAACTGAAAGCTGGTATTTGGTGTTGAAGGCTTTGTCAGGGACCTGGGTTCTCAGTCCCTGAGAAACAAATGGAAGAGGTTTTGCTAAAGATACCACTTTTGTAAATAATTGTGGTGTTCAAGTTCAGATCACTTGCTCCAAGGGGCTTTCAGTTTCTCTGGTAGGTTTTTATGTTTGTAGATACATAAATATTTTAGTTGCTTTCCAAAAAGGAAGTGAATCTTCATGGTTTTCTGGTAAATGCCTTGTATGAAGAAGTATAAGATTCATGCATAACTAAAATGAATTTCTTTTTTGTTTCCCTTTCCCTAGAATATGACCGATACCTAGCATCTAGCAAAACCATGGCAGCAGCTTACCTTGACCCAAACTTGAATCACACCCCAAGTTCAGGTGCAAAGACTCACCTCAGTACTGGGATGGAACGTTCCCCAGGGGCCATGGAACGAGTCCTGAAGGTTTTCCACTACTTTGAAAACAGCAGCGAGCCGACCACGTGGGCCAGCATTATCCGGCACGGAGACGCTACTGATGTCCGAGTAAGACCCTTTTCAGCATTCTTATGGCATCTTTAGGTGAAGTGTTATCTTAAAAAATGGGAGGTAAAAATCTGGAAGCAAACAAACACAAAAGTTTCATTGTTTATTTTAAAAGAATCTTGTATATTTTGAGTAAATTCAGGAACTTGAAGTGGTACCAACCTGTGTGGCACCCTGAGGCAGGAATGAGAGCAGGTATGAAAGTGACATTAAATGACATTTTGCATGTTTTAAAGAAATAATAATAAATGATTGTGTTTAATTGTAAGATGTGTATATTTATGTGCTTAAAATGTTTAAATATAATGTGTTCATCACTTAGGGAAAGAAACACTGTTTGGAAACTTATTCCCCTATAGTGTGGGAATATGGAGCTCTGAAGAGTCCCCTTTTCCCCCCAGACAGTCTGTTTGGCCATCCTCTCCCCCTGCTAGTCACCTGCTGCTTGTATTTTTACAATATTGTCCTTCAGTTCATCTATAGAAAAATCCCAAAGCTTGTGAATTTTTAAAGAATAAATATCAGTATTCTTAGAGTTCTGTGGATATGTTATATATGCATGAGAACACGTTTTTTATTGTGAACTTACATCCTCTCTAATGCTGAAATCTTACCTTTTCTGCATTTATCCTTTAAATTGTTGTGGTGTTGTGGTATCTAAACTGTAACTAAGCCTATTGTAACATGTCAAGTGCTTTTGTGGTTTGCTTGTTTTTTAATTATCCTCCAAGAGCAGAATCTTGCAGGGTGGTGGGTGGTGTGTGGGGTTGTTTTCTGCTGTGAGGTACTTGCTGTGGAAGCAGGTCC
This sequence comes from Pyrgilauda ruficollis, assembly GCF_017590135.1. Taxonomy (NCBI): domain Eukaryota; kingdom Metazoa; phylum Chordata; class Aves; order Passeriformes; family Passeridae; genus Pyrgilauda; species Pyrgilauda ruficollis. The sequence goes on along the minus strand of NW_024526377.1, from coordinate 8,730,686 downwards.
CCATCTGCTCCTTCCTTCCAACAGTTCTTCAAATTCCACTGTGAAGATGTGATTCTGCTGGAGGGAGAGAGCTGTCACAGAGTGAAGGAGACTTGTTTTCTCCTTCTGTCCTCTATTAAGTTTCCTTTGTGCAAGAGAAAATGAAATTAATAAAAAAACATGAAGAGTTTTGAATGCTTATCTTTTGAATGCTTATCCTTTCCCAGTGTTTATTTCCTAGCATGGCTGCATGTGCAAAGGCCCAAGAGCATTCCTCAGTGGAGGAGGTCTTGTGATCTTGAACACAGACCTGTGAAATCCAGGGATTTTCCTTGGTGATGATCAGAAAATCTGTCTCTTGTCAGTTCAGTAAGCTCCTATCTGTGTTTGGGGATAATGTGGTGAGTGGACAGATCAGAGGTTCAACAACAGGAATCATTGTCATCAATTGCATATATTATTTTACATGGAATAAAGTTTTTCTGGGTGCCACTTGAAATGTTTTTGCTCCCTAACTTAAGTATTAATGGTTTGCTATCTCTAATCTGATTGATTTGTTTCATAAAGTGCATTACTTGGTACAAGAGGAGGAAAACTATGTCTCAGTACGTTTTTAACTTTGCAGACCTCTCCTGTGGGTAAATGTCCAGGGCTCTTAATGTGGTACTTGAAATGGAGGCTGTCTTTCCAGAGAAGTATGTAAAATCCTGGAAAACAAAAGCAGAGATTAAGTCTGTTTTTTTCCAGCTCAGGAATACCTGTGGTTATGGGTTTAAGGATACAAAACCTGGAATTGCTAAGAAATTTAGTGCTGAGTTCAGTTGGCAGTTATGTATCATTTTTTTAAAGCAAGAATATGCCATTTTTTTATAAAAGCGGGATCAAAAGAACAGGCATGTAGCAGTTACTTGAGGCTTGCCTTAATTTTTAATTTTTACATGTACTTTTAATTAGATGGATGTTTCCAAAATAATGGGATTTTTATATTGTTCTGATGGGTAGCTGTTAAACTTCCTTCTTTTAGCAAATGTCCTTCTTTTGTTATTTTGTTCAACTGGGACAGTGACTGTTGAATGTGAATGTGCAGGTAGTAAAGGTCTAGCACTGATGTATTACCATGACATTTATTTTAGAAACAGTAAACCCTTGTTGGAGTACAAGCCTACATTCCATTGGAATGACTGCTGTTCGACCAAGCTGAATAATTTAAGATTAAAATAGCCTGTAAGGTTTTTGTGCCTCCTTTTGTGGAGGAGACGTCTGCCATTTCTTCTGAATTACAGCCTGAGGGAGGAGACTGGAGCTGGGTTTGTTTCCAAGGAGCTCTGAAGGAATATTCAAAGGTGAATGTCTTTGAGACAACTCTGCAATTAAAAGGAAAAGAAATAAGGTCTTCCAAGACTATTTGGGGTGACAGCCGGGGAACATTTCCAGTATTTAGGGTACATTCCCAGTGTTAGAAGTCAGACTTGGTCTGAAATCTCCAGATGAGCCAATTAAAGATGTTTCTGCTGCTAAAGCCAGAGGGCTTCATGGAATGTACCCATGGAAAGTAAAGTTGGAATTTTCTTTCCTGATCTGTGGTTCCTAACATCTTCTGTTTCTAACAAAATGCAGTTTGCCTTTGTGAATGAAGGATGTGTTTGACAGTCACAGCAGAGATGAAAAGGCCTTTTCCTCTTAAAAAAAAAAAGAAAAGAAAAGAAAAAAAAAAGAAAAAAAAAGATATCCTAGAGCATAGAGTCGAAACAATGATTTAGCTGTATACCTTCTACAGAATTCATTGGTCATGGGGGGTAACACTTTTCATTAAAAATCAGGTGGTTAAGCTCATATGAACAGAACTCAGCTTTCTGTCAGAGTCCCTTAAAAGGCTGGACTGTGATTTCCTTGCTGTTTGTCTTAAAATACCTTTCACCAAGACAGCAGTGTGGCTGCCCATAGGCTTTGCTTTGAGGAGAACTTTGGGCTGTGGACCTCTGCTTATTCTGGATAGATTTAGTCCCTCAAAGACTGCTGTTTCCTCAGAGGGATGAAGGCTGTGCCCTGCAGTGGATACAAGAGCAGCGTCTCAATTCTGGGAAGTGCTTTCTTGGATTTCAAAGAACTGGCATGCACTCATTACCCTCTTTTTCTTTGGTGTTATACTAAAGACATGCTTCATTTCCAAAAGAAAGAAAAGGCTTTTATGAATGTGCAAACAGTGGTCTCCTCCTGTGAATGTGTATGTAGACACAGCCAAACATTTGCCAGGGGAAGAAAAGTTGTTTATCTTCCTTGTTTATCTTGGTATGGCTTGTTTGGATGTAGTGTCTAGGTGCTTGTGCACAAAGGGATTTCCAGGCTTCAGGCTTGGAGAGAATGCAGGGCATTCTCTGCCCTGCTCACAGCCTCAGGTGTGGCATGTGAGGAGGTGGGTGTTGCTGAGATGGAATTTCTTGGTCTCAAGTGCACCCTGAAAGTAAACACTGCCACTGAGTCTTGATCAGCACTTAAGAGAAAATCACCTCTGTTTTCAGATGTGGTTGAAGCAGAATTGTAACCATAATTAAGAAAAAAAAAAAAAAAAAAAAGAAAGACTGCAATGCATGTAGCAGATTGAATGGGTAGAGAAGATCTGGGATTTTTAGAAAATGGGCATTGGGAAACCTTGTGTGAGTCCTTACAGGTGACTTGATGAAGTGGAGCTCTTCTGTGCAGTCTCCTTTTCCACCCCAGAGGTGCCCAGCTTGCATCAATTACACCTTTTTTAAAACTTGTAGCCTTTAAAGCTTGTCCTTGATTCTTAACTAGTAGTTGTGAGAAGTAAAGACATTATTTATGTGGAAATAACGACCACAAAGCTCAAACCAGGTTGTTGCCAGACATGTGTTGTACCTTGATTATCAGAAAGAGGTTTTTTTTCCATCCAATTTTGTTATACTGTCTAAAACCTAAGCTGGATAGAGATAGCATTAAAACTTTTAACCTGTCAGATTAGTCCCTGTTTTTGTATTTGGAGAGAAGCATGGTTAGAGCTCTTGAACAAATAAAGGTAATGTTTGGGGTTCTCTTAACCTGTTCACAATTCAAATGTCCTTTTCTTCCTTTTCTATGCAGTACCACCTTGAAATGTCAGCTTCCTTAAGGTTCACAGAATAAGAGCTCAAAAAGCTGAATTTAAAAAGTACATCCTTAGCTAAGGGGAAGAATATTATCTAACTTTAAAAAACCCTAAATGCAAGGAGCATTGGCCACATCCCATCGCATATTCAGAAAGACCAGAGCAAATTCATCAGCTTCCCTGCCCACCTGCAAAACCTTACTCCTCGCAGGCAGAAGGCATGTGTGCAGTTTGGAAGGTTGTTATTCTGGTCTGTTCCCTAAACTGAGTGCTTTAGAGGAAGGGCTGAAGCACATTCAGCTGGGTCTTCACTAAAGCAGTTAATTGAGCTGTGTTACTGTGTTCCTATGTGTTGCATCTTCTTTCCTGTTTGCCTCTCCCCTTCAGTCCATGCTGTACTTTCACCTATTGGTGCAAGAGAGCAGAGTATTTGATTGGAGATCCCGTTTGTGGTGGAGGAATGGAAGGATCCTGTAGTGCAAAGGTCTGCAATTCAAATGCTATCCTGGTTCAGACACGTGTTTCAGCTGGCAGCTGTGCCAGCTTCCTTCTTGCTGTTTGTTTTCTCATGCTGCCACCGTAGCTGTGCTGGCACAGGTGGTGTGACTGTTTTGGCAAACTCAGTCCAAGTGAAAATGAATGATTGTTTTGCTGTTGTTTTAAATCCAGATCAGTTCTGTAATCTTGTTAGCTGCATTGTCTTGCAGACTGACACAGCTGAGAAGGCTGGGGGGAGAAAGGAAATGCCTGTTTATGCTGGCACCGTGCTGCTACTGCACCACGAGGGGACAGAGTATTAAAGCCTTACTGATGAACATCTCTTGCCATCCTCAGCAACATTCCTGGTTTCCAAACATTTCCCAAGAAGGATATTGCTGTTCTGAAAAAGGGCAAGAGGCTTCTCAGTCCAACCTCAGTTCCAGATGTGATTCCACACGCTCACCTCCAAGTCTCTCTTTTTCAAACCCATTTTATTTAGAGCCGATATCTGGACAAAAGGTGCCAGACATCTACTGTGGCTACTCTGGAACAGATCTGGACTACACAGTACTGATCCTGACTGCTGACAGGTAGCCAGTAGTTGAACTTGCTGCTATCCAGCTGTGGAGTAGCCAGATGTGCTTTATTGCTGCTCAGTTCCTCCCAAGCCAGAAGCTTGAAGAGTTGGAGGAGAATGGGCATGGGGTGAAGCTGCTCTGGTGTGTCTACTGCAATCTGTAAAGGAAGTGCAAATATATTAATTGGATGAGTTTTTATCTACTGGGTTTCTTTTTTTAAAATAGATTCCTACTAGAGTTAAAATAGATTCTTACTAGATTTAGTAATGGGGGAGCAGTTTGGTCGCACAAAGCTCTGTGGAAAAAGGCTGTGAGTGCTGACAGGAGTCAAAGCTGGGTTAGTATTTTTGGTGAAGTCAGCTCTTTACAGCAATTGTTGCGTATTCAAATCTCATTTCTATGTGTGTACAGTCATATATGCGCTTTGAGGCAGTGCAACTCTTTGATGTATAGAAGCAGACTGGAGTGCAGCGATTCAAACATCAAATAGATGTATGTAAAAAATGTATAAAATCATTCCTGGTCTAGAAAATTGGTGTGATATACCTTTTTTCCTTCCTTTTCTCTGCTGTGTGCCTGCATGAATTGTGCCAGATAACAAGGCATGGTTGTATTGTTATTTTGTAGGTGCCTCCCTTCCGAGAACCTGAGAAAGGTAGCAAGAATTCAAAATTACAGATCTTGAAATGTAAACAAAAAATTGTATGGTATAGTGATAATCAGTGTACTAAGACAAAAGTACCCTTGGGCTTTGGAATGCCTTTTTTACTTGTGCAAAATACTCTTGATACCCTTAGATGAGACACACATGCAAAATAACATTTCAAACCTAATCTCAATAGCCCTTTGACATTTTTCTGAAAACATCTAGATCTGTAGATGGCTTCAAGTCAACATCCTGCATCAGTGTTTAACTGTACAGAAACTGGATCCAAGGGGGCTCTTAGACTTTGCCAGAGCATCTGAGGATAGGGAATAGTGAAATACAGAATCACAGAAAAATCTGGGTTAGAAAGGACATTTAAAGGTTATCTATTCCAGCCTTGCTGCAACGAGCAGGGACATTCTCAACTAGATCAGGTTGCTGAGAACCCAATGTAACCTGGCCTTGAGTGTTTCTGGGGATGGGGCATCCACCACATCCCTGGGCAGCCTGGTCCAGTGTTTTACCCCGTCACTGCAAAAAAACTCCTTCATAATATCTAACCTAAACCTACTCTCTTTCTTCTCCCTGGAGCTTCTCTTCTCCAGGCTTAGCAGCCTCATCTCTCTCAGCCTGGCTCCATCTCTCTGATAGTCTTGGTGGCCTCCTCTGGACCTGCTCCATGGAGGTCCAAGAGCTCCATGTCCTTCCTGTGCTGGGCCCCCAGAGCTGGATGCAGCTCTGCAGGTGGGATCTCACCAGAGGGGCAGAATCCCCTCCCTCACCCTGCTGCCCACACTGCTTTGAATATTAAGCTTCTGGAAAGCTAAATTTATTGTCAGCTTTTAAAAACAGCGTTGCATTAATTTGGGAAATGTGCAGTAGGATCAGAAAAGTGCTGATTAATCCAAGAAGACTGGAAAGCAGGGCTGTACCAGCTCTGCTCTGTCAGTGCTGTCAGTGTGTGCTTGGAAGGTTCCTTGTGGAATTCTGTGTGGGTGTGGAGAGGTATTTGGGATGACAGATCCGAGCATGGCTTGAATATGAAAGGCTCTGAGGCACTTGGGTGGATGTGTTGCTTGAGCTGAGGTGTCTCTGTGCTGGAATGGTGACAGGATCCTGGCCAGCAGGACAGCCTGTCTTCAGGCTGTGGTTTCAGTATGAACTTGCTGGGCTTCAGGGGCAGAGTTCTTGTGCAGCCTCATCAGTTTCCCATTCTTGTTTATCATATGATACACAAATGTGCTTGCTGGATAAGCACAGTAAAGAGAAAAAGAGGAATGTGGGCTTTGTGCTTTGACTGTCAGACATAGTGTTATCAGAGGGTAGCCCAGATTTTGGTGTAGTGGGCACATTCTAGAGTTCTCCTTTATGGAAATTATAAATTAATTTTCATCAGACTTCTGCCATTTACTTTTGTTCAGCTTTTCATTTAAGCCCCCCATATGAATCTGACATCAAGAGTTACAATACTTGATATATAAATAGTGTTTGACATATTTGAAGTGCTGCACAAACATTAGCACGCTGTGCCTCTTTCAGAGTTGCTACTTAAAGACTTTTTCTGGTGCAAGAAACTTTCTCCTTCCAACTAAATAAGGAAATCAGGTTTGTAGTCACACTGGGAGTATATTATTCTGTCTTCAATTTATTCATAGTAGCACATCAGTCTTGTTAATTTACAAGCAATCAATTAATTTTCACTCATTTACAGAAGCAAAGTGTTATTGATACATACTGGGAGAGCCAAGGGTATGTGTGCCTTTTGGCCTTTCTCTGGTCTGTCATGATTTTTCAACATTCTTCTAAATATATTGTACTGTAAATTCTAATTTTGGGCACATTCGCTGAATTTAGGGCACATATTAATCTATTTTTTAAATTAGTTGTGATGCATATCTGTGCTTCCTTAACAAATGAGTAGGAATGAGTTTTCTACCTATAGAAGAAGCTTTTTCTTCCTCTCTCTGGGGTAAAGGGAGTGAAAGGTTACCTATCCCTTGCCTGTTATTGATAAGAAATTCCTCTGAAGGCTTCCCACTGTCTCTTGCTCAGCTGTACTAGTCTATTTTATGTTCAGGATGTAAATGTCAGCTTCAAACACTTAATTAAAATCAATGTGATTGCGGTGAACTGCATTCAAGTGGCAGATGATTGTGAGACTGCCTTGTAGTTCTAGGGAGCTGCTAACAGACACATGAAAACTCCTCATAGGAATTTATATTCATGTGGGGATCCCCTGTACCCTAAGTGAAATCTCATTCTGGAGTAGTTCTCTGCTGGAGTCAAGCTTTCCAGTAAGTATTCCTAGCTGTGATTAATTTGAGGTCAGAAGTTTGTGGTCCAGTTTGAAAGTGATGGTCCTTACCTGTTTTTTTCCACTCAGCAATCCATCTGAGGAGTTTCCTGAGCTGAAAGGCTGGTTGCAGTAGAGTCTGGAGAGATTTCAGATCTCTCTGGCCGTGCTTCCAGCTAAAGGATTGTGGTGACATGTCTCAGCAGGATGCTGTAGTTGCTATTGTGCAGTGGTTAAGCAGTTAAGTTGTTTGTCTGGAAACTTCTGATTAAACATTCTCATCACTGCCACACAGAACGTCAGGCTGCTTTGGCAGAGCTCCTCACAGAGCCACTGTGGAAGCACAGACGCTGTCACCCATCCTGGAATGATGGCAGTGGCTTTGTTGGACGCTCCAGGCATCTCCACTGGGTCTGTGGAGGTTGCCCAGGACCTGAGGAGACTGAACATGTTATTTACTACTGATGGGAGTTAAATGCACTGACCTGATGCTGTCTGCAGTGCCAGTGCAAGCCTGGGGGATTAATCTTGGAATGTTTGGAAAGAGCAGCCAGGGTTGGGCAAGTCCCTGGGGCTGGATGAGCCTCCCTCTTCTGTGCTGCATTCTCCTGGGGACATGTGGCTTTAAAATTCAAATCCTCTGGTTTATTAATAAAAACGTGTATAAGCAAATGGATGTTTTACTAGAACTGCAAACCAGCCATTTTGAGTGTCTAAATAACCATGTTTCCTTATTTCTCCAGTTTTTGGTTCTGACTGTGAGTTGATAGCACCTGGAATGAGCTCTGCAGCTTTCCTATACAACAGCAAAGAGAAGCACTTGATGTGTTTGTGTCATATAAAGCACCACTTCTTCCTTCCTGACAATACATGGCTTTTTAGAATATATTTTCCAACATTGCACTTGACCTCCTGTGCCCCCATTCTGCTGTCTCTGTAGTGTTTGTGCTTTTTCCTGAGTTGCAGCATGTACTAATTGTTGCTAATTATTTTCTTGGGCTGACAACTACCTCACCACATACCTCACCCTTCTTACACAAATCAGAAAATATGTTTATTTTTATTTTTGACTTTCGATTCTGTGATAGGTTTAGACTTGAATGATGATACAAAAAAAGGCTTAAAATCTTGCTCGATTTCGGTGGGAATTAGGACATGGACTTCTTCAGTCCTTTTGAAATCCCAGCCTGAAGACTAGAGAGGGTCTGAGATGTCCATCTTGCTTCTTTCCTGAGTAAGCACTAATGGTTTCAGCTGAACCTTACGCATCACTTGTCTCAGTAGTTCATGGTCATAGATAATTTTACCATAATTTTTTCCTTTCCAAAGCCATTTCTTATCACAGCAGGCGTAACTATCATCTGAGAACACGTACCTCCATTTTCATTATCAACTGACAGGGTCAGAGATGGGGGGAGGGATGGATTTCAGAAATGTAATGCTGTATGCTACATGCTCTGTACAGGGTGCAGGAAGAGATGAAAATGAGTGAATCTCTTCTGTTTGCATAGAGAAAAGCTGGCACCATTCCTTTGGATGAGAGCTCGCCTGCTAAAATGTTAGGCTTTACTAACTAAGCAGAGCTTGTCCTTTGGGTGAAGAAGAGGTTAAATATGCCTCTGTCTCTTCTGAGAGTACTTGGTGGTGGTGAGTGTTTCCAGGGATACAGGCAACTGTTCTCCTTTGTAGTTTGTGATACAAAGAGCTTCAAATGCAGGCAAGAAACAAACTTAAACAATTTACATTAAATGCAGATTTAAAACCTGTTCACTGACCTGATAATAGACCTTTGGAATTGCTGGGGAAGGTTGCAAAAAGTGAATTGCTTTAAGAGGAGACAGGATGAGTAATTGGAAGAGTTTCACTGAAGGCTGATGAATGACAGAAACAATGCTTGGCTTGGGAAATCCACTGGGATAAAAATAGGCTGAGGTTAGGAGAGCACTTGGGGGAAGTGTTCCCTTGTGCTTGCCTGGTGTTGCCTCATCCCCTGGCACCCATCTGTGGCCTCTCTGCTTCCTCCTTGAGTTGTTTTACCGAGGTGCCTGCAGGGAGCTGCTCGTTTGCATCAGATCTTTGTTTCCAGCAGCTCGGGCACCTTCTGGCTGTCAGGACAGGCTGTGGCTGGTGAATCTGTGGTGCTGCCAGCTGCTTGAAAGCTTGGATTTGCCCACAGTGTGGTGAAGTTTCCCTCCCACACAACACCAGCCTCTGCAAGCCTCCTTGTTTTGCTGCTGTCCATCTTCCTTCAGGTCTGGGCTCGCCGTCCTCTTTGCACTGAATGTCCAACCCCAGGGCATGGGAGACAAGGGAGATTTGGGACACTGCAGGCTCTGAACCAAAAAGATGCTTCTGAGGGTGCTCACATTGCTGCTCTCAGACTCAGGGTCCTGCTGGGCTTGATGGAGCCTCTTCTAACTCAGTCTCCATGAACTTACTTAACGTGGCTTGTGTTTCCTTCCTGTAGGCTTGAAAGAATTTTGTTTTACATTTCTCTGTGCACTGTGTTGCTTCTGAGAGATTATTTAAAGGTTGCAGTTTGAGGAGATGTGTGAGCTGATTTAACAGCTTGATATCACCTCACCAACAGCATGATTCCACTCCTACATGTGTCATCTTCCCCCTCTATTCAGATGTAGTGCTTTCTTAATTCTCTTTTTGCAGTTAGTTTTCTGCTTGCTTAACTTGCAGAATCAGGGTTTTAAACATTTTCTTTGGGGTATAAAACAATAAATTTTGGAAAGCAATCACGGAATCATTTAGGTTGGGAAAGACTGCTTAGGTCATCAAATCCAGCTATGAGCCCAGCACCACAACCAAGTTCACCACTAAACAATGTCCTCAAGTGCCACATCCACATGGTTTTTGAACACTTCAAGGCATGATGACTCCACCACTTCACAGACTAGCCAATTCCAAGGCTTTTACTCTTTCAGTGAAGAAATTGTTCCTAATAACTAATCTAAAACCTCCCTTGGTGCAGCCTGGGGCTATTTCCTCTCATCCTGTCCCTTGTTCCCTGGGAGAGGAGTCTGACCCCCTCCTGGCTTCACCTTCCTGTCAGGGACTTGAGGAGAGCATTAATGCCCCCCTCTGAGCCTCCTTTTCTCCAGGCTGACAGTACCGTCCTATAGAAAACCCTCTCACCTAACTCACTCCGGAACGTCACCTCTGGCTCCTGTAGAACTTCCACTGGTTATGTGCTGATGTTTTGTTGGAATTCTGAGCAAGAATCACTTGTGCATCTCTGCACGCATCTCTGTGTTGGGTGTACCTGTATGAGCATTTTCAGTAGGAAATTCTCAGACCATTCCAGGCACAGAAGCAAAAGCCTGTGAATGCCTGAGAGAGGAGTCTGGGAGCAGTGATAGCCCTGGCTCCTGCTGAGCTCTGAGCTCCTGCAGCAGGGATCTGCTGCCTTGCAGAGAGACATGGCTTCCCTTGGACAGGGTTGTGAGGAGGCAGCAGAGCTCCTGCTGTCTCCCTAATCAGGATGAGAGCAGGACAGCCTGGCATGCTGCACATGAAAGGTTGCTCATCCCTGCTCCACAACACGTTTGATTTTTAGTTACTGCATGTCAGACCTTTCTGATGGTTGACATGGCAATCTGCTATGGGTTTATGTAAAAGGCTCCTTTATTGGGCAAGAGATCTGCAAACTCTGAAATTTACCTCAGGGCAAACAACATTTGTTGTGTTTGAGAATGTTCCTAAATAATTGTCTCTTGCCTGGTTTTATAAGGGATCTCTGCTGAATCTCAAGTGAGTGGGGAGAGAAGGGGGAAGGAAACCAAGGGGTTGTGGTGTGACCTATGAAATCCTGGCTGTTGGGGCACTGAAGAGGATGAAAATCCAAGATGATTTTGTGGTTCTTGATGGAGAGTGACTTTTAAAGACCGCTGGTGGGTTTTTTTGAACTAATACGTTTTGCTTTCATCCACAAACGTGCTTTTGAAATTTTGGCTTTTATGTTACTCTATTTTATGTAGAGGAAATACTGGCCTGAATCTGATAAAATGCATGGAACGTTTTTACTGATGTTTTCTGAGGTCGTGCTGGTAAAACTTCAGCAATTGTAATTGGTTGTGTGAAAGAGAAGCTTACAATAAAATATGTTAAGTATTTTTAATGAAGTCGCTACCTATATGCTGCTTAGTATTTTGTGTAAGGTATTACATGGTAATATTTAAGATTAAAAAAATATATGTTTATTGTATTTTACAGCTTGTAAGGATTGTGTATTTCTGTGTTTTAGGGCATAATTCAGAAGATCGTGGACTGTCACAAAGTGAAGAATGTGGCCTGCTATGGGTTACGGCTCAGTCACCTGCAGTCTGAGGAAGTTCACTGGCTACACCTGGACATGGGGGTGTCCAATGTGAGAGAGAAATTTGAACTAGCCCACCCTCCAGAAGAATGGAAGTAAGAATATGAGTCTGTTCAATGTCAGTCATACAAGTCTTCCTGCCTTGTCATAAAAAATACTCTGTAATTTGGTTTACTTAGAAAGATCTTGTAGTGAAATGGAGCTGGTGGAATGGGGGGAAATAAACCCACCAAACTCCTCATTAAAAGCTGTGAGCAATGTTTTCTTTGTTTTAAGGGGTTTTTGTTGTTGTAAGAGGTTTCTTGCAAACTGAAGAGAAACCTGGGATTTGGAGGAAGCATAAAATAGGAACAGAAATCTCCTAGTCATTTGTGCTGAAATCTGCAAGTTTTGTCATACTTAAAAGTTTTAGGACAAGAATGATATTCCTAGTTGTGGTATAAGCACATGGTTGCAGTTTCAAAAGGATACATCTTGTTATTTCAATAAAGCCAAAAGGATATTGTTAAATGCTGGTTGTGCTTATTTATAGACTGAGCAGGAGAAATGTGATTTGAAAAGAGTGAAATGCAGTCAAAAATCATTTTATCCCTCTGCTTTTGAAAAACCTCTCACTTGTTAAACTTATATTGAGACCCAGAGCAGTAAGTGACATCTGCCTTCCTTCTGAGTGTGATCTTCTCAAGTAATACCAGGAGCAATGAACAGTAGAAAGACAACTGCAGAATTTGGGGGGTTTTTCATAGCCTGGGCACATTTGCTGAGGTTTTTCATGATGCTGGTTAGTTGATTAAAAGAAGTGGCATAACCTAAGTTTCTTTAGCTTTTTAGGAGGGTAAGCTGGTGATACCTGCTCAGGACAGGAAGGAAGGAAACTCTCTCCACTTTCCTGATAGAAAAACAAGAGGAAACTTAAATTTATTTGCAGAAAGACACAGTAGTCTACTAGAGAAAATGGGGAGCTCAGAATTGTAAATGCCAGTAAACCAAATAGAGATTAAACCAAAGGATAGATTACTGTGGTTACTTGTTCACTACAGGGGTGTTGTGCATCTATTTCTGTGGTTTATGTTCATAAACACAATTGTGCTGAAGTTGCTGGTTGTTTTAAAGGATGCACAATCTTCTGCAGAAGCATCGTAAATAGTCTATACATAATTTCTCACAAGTGGAGTTATATTCTAGCAGATGTCACATTTGGCAATACTCAGTTTGTAAATTCTCTTTAGGGTCCCGATTTTAACAAGTTCCACAAATTCAAATAAATTAGGAATATTTAAAATCTGTGTTTCAGGAATGTTGCATATTCTCTTTTATACATGTTATATTTTATTGTTTCTGTGATCTACACAGGTATTTTCCCTCACAAGAAGTTTTTTATTGATAATATTGTGAAATCACACCTTAGAAACTAGGAGATTCTTGAATCCTTTCTGTGATTAGCGGTGTTATCAAGTGGTGGGTGAGATGTGAATAATTTATGCTGTGGAAATTTGTTAGCTAGTGTACCAGTGTCAATTCCATTTTTGTAAGGCAATGCAACTTGTGTGGTACACATTGCAGAACACATTTAATTGGTTTTAAAAACAAAGTTAGATATTGTTTTGAAGCTTGTGGAAAGGAATTGTGTAAAATGCTCATGAAAGAGCTATGATAAAGTGTAAATTATTCAATACCTTTCCAAGTGTCATTTAGTATGTTATCAAATACATGCAGCCTGACATACCTTTTAAACCCAGAGAGATTTGCTGTGCATAATCAAAATGCTGCTGTCATATTTGTAATGCCAAAACACAAAGTGTCTAAGATCATATGACAGTACTTGTAGAAATATTTAGATTACTAAAGGGGAAGTAGTCTTGGAATAGTTCTTATATTAAAAGCTTCCTATAGTGTCAGTAAACCACTAAATACCTCATGTGATTATTTGGTTTTTATCATCCAAGGTTGTGTATTCACAGTGTTCAGAAATAATATCTTGGAATTCTTCTGGACTAATCCAGGTACTAGACGTTACATGAATTGTCAGTAGGTTGCACACAAAAGTTACCAGGATAAAATCTATCACCCAGCTGGGTGAGCCAGGGTTAGCAGGATGTGTGGCTCTTAAATCCTGGATAACACCAACCCTCATCATTGTGTGTAATACTGAGCCTTGAACAGCAGGCACAGCTGCTGTCCTTCATGACTGTGACAAAACTGCTCTGTGCCAGAGCCCTCTTCCTTCCACTGGTGTTTTGTGTCACACAAAAGGAGTATCAAGAGGTTCACATAACAAGTTGTGTGTGTTGGAGCAGCCTGTTCCCCACAGGGCAGACACCTTCTAGCTCTGTAGTTTGGGTTTGTAAAGCAGGTCCCTGTAACCAGGTGACATCCATGCTGTGGCTCTGACAGGTAGGGGACACCCCAGTGCTCAGCAGTCCTGGACTGGGAGTTTTGGTAGCTGTGATACAAAAGCCCTGGCACAGATACAAGGACAGATGACCTGTGGGATGGTTTAATGAGTTGACCAAGTTGATATAACAGATCTGTTCCTCTCCTTTCTGCACTGTCTTCTTTCTTCTCTGGCTTCCAGGTATCCAGTCCTTTTCCTTTCCTTCTGTGAGCCTTAATACTTCTGTAAATCTGCAGTGAGCTGATTCAGTTCATTAAACTCACACAAGATTTCCCCTTTGTCTGCCCTTTTGCTTCCCATCTTCTCTGTTCTGGTTGCTTTTCTGTTGATGTGAACTGAATCAGAACCTGCTGGAGGCAAGATTGGGATTGGCAAGATTATTTCTTTCAGTGGTACAAGCTGTTAAGAGTTGGATCATCCTTTCTCTTTTGGCTCCACCAGCTGCCCTGGTAGTGCTTGTTACTGACAGGGAAGCACCCAGAACTGCTCAGTGGTGTTCACCCTGCTGTGGGTGGGTCACTACACTGCACATCTTGTGAGCATTACTGATGCCCACCTTTGTGAGGTGTGTCAGTGCTTCTAAGCCCCTGTGGAGGGGCAGAGCAGAAGCAGAGTGGTGATCTTCCAGGAATAACTCATCAAACATGAGGAGAGTGATCATCAGCTGAGATGCTTGCTCTGAAAGCAGACCTGGTTTGTGAGAAAGGGACATGTCATCCTTGTCAGTTGGCTGCATTTCAAAGTCAGGAAATGTAGAGGATATTGAAAACTGAGCCCATCCCTGTGTTGGCCTTTGGAAGTCAGCTCCTTCATTCCCACAGGGCAGAGAAGAGATTAGGTTATAAATAGCTAATGAAGGTCACTCACGGTGACTGTCCCAGCTGAGCTGCTTTGCCTTACCTGATTTTCTCATGAGAGCCTGTTGCAAAAGGCAGCACTTCCATGGCAGATCAGTTAAGGAGACATGTCCCTGTAAAGGAGAGATTGATTCTCCTCTGTTTGTTGGTTTGCTTTTTTTGTTTTTTTTTTTTTTTTTTTTTTTTTTTTTTTTTTTTTTTTTTTTAATTTTTTAATCCCAGAGAGTAATGGCACTCTGCAAACCTAGCATCACAGAATCATTTGGGCTGGAAGACACCTCTAAGGTCATCAAGCCCCGCAGTTAACCCAACTCTGCCAAGGCCACTACTAAACCATGTCCCCAAGTGCCAATATACGTGTCCTTTAAATCCCTCCAGAGATGTGATGCCACCACTTTCCTGAGCAGCCTCTTCCAATCTCTGACAGCCCATGAAGAAATTTGTTCTGATATTGAATATCCAATTTTCTGATTTATAATTCAGTCTAAATCTCTCCTGCAACTTGAGATGGTTTCCTCTCATCCTATCACTTGTTACTTAAGAGCCTGACCCCTACCTAGCTACATTGTCCTGTCAGGGAGTTGTAGAGAGTGATAAGGTCTCCCCTGAGCCTTCCTCAGCTGCTTCTCACCATATTTGTGCTCCAGGAGAGATTTAGGTTGGATATTAGAAAAAAATTCTTAATGGAAAGGATTCCAGGAGAGATTTAGGCTGGATATTAGAAAAAAATTCTTAATGGAAAGGATTGTCAAGCGCTGGAACAGGCTGCCCAGGGAAGCAATGGAGTAACCATCCTTGAAAGCGTTCCAAAAATGTGTGGATTTGGCACTTGAGAACTTTCTTTAGTGGTGAACATGGTGGTGATGCTGGGTTGATGGTTAGACTTGAAGGTCTTAAAGCTCTTTTCCAACCTTAATGATTCTGTCATTCTAAAATGCACTGGATTATAGAGCCCTCAAAAAGGAAGGAACTCTTTTATACAGACTTGTTTTATTCCATGTCAGTCTCTGCAATTGTGTTCAGCAGTAGATTTTAGTGGATATGGCAGAATAAAAAACAGGAGAGGCTCTGCTTTTCTGGATAATGTGCTCATGCTGCCTTCTCTTCCTGACTTGTAAACATCTGGAGGTAGAATTCGGCTGACACCTAAATTTTAGCAAGTAACCAGTTATCTGCTGGGGTCATGAAGTGTAAAGGCTGATCAGCAATAGAAGGTGATTCTGTGTTCCCTTACATATTAGAGAAAACTGTGAGAGTTTGTCTTAACTGTGACTTGGAGTATTTTTTTTGTTTATCTGTATCTGTGTCCTGTGTCACAGAATGGTTTGCACTGAGGACATTTAAGGATCACTCATTCCAGCCCCCTGGAATGTCCATGGGCAGGGACACCTTCCTCTATCCCAGGTTGCTCCAAGCCCCATCCAGCCTGGCCTTGAACACTTCCAGGGATGGTGCAGCCTCAGCTTCTCTGCCAGGGCCTCACCACACTCAGAGTACAACATTTCTCCCTTGTATCCACTGTAAATCTGTTCTCTGTCAGGTGTTCTCAGCCTCTCCTGCATTTCACTCTTTAATTTAATATGTTTTCTGTGCACAGGGATTATGAAATATATTGCCATACCACAACAAGAACATCATTCTAGTATTCTTCGTTTGTATACAGTGTGTGTGTATTTACAATTTCCAAATTTTTTCTTTATTTTAGTGGTTTCTAACAGGACAGTGTATTTTCAATGAATTCTAAGTAAATAAGGATATTGCAAGTTCTGCTTGCAGTGGAAACCTAGGCAGCACTTACCACTAAATTTTTACCAAATCCCCATGTAAATCTTGATTACAGGCAGCCAAATCACTTGCTGAAAAGAAGTTCTTGTCCTGCTGAAACCAGCTGATTGAAATGTTGTAATATTTGTTCTTATCATGAGCAGATTGTTAAATATACTTACTTTGGGAAGTACTGTTAAGAGTGTGTGTTAGGATATGCTGTGTTGGCACAGCCCAGGGGATGGAGACATTCATTATCAGACTTTCATTGAAGGAATGTGTCAGAGGAGGAAGCAAACAGTTTGTGTCCAATACCACAGGCTGTTACCACAGGACAAGCAATGATACTAAGGGATTGAAAGCAGACGTTTATGACAAGAAATATTACTAAATTTAGGTGCTGAAAGCAGAAGTTAAGGTTTGAGAAGTGATACAGATTTGGTGTAGGTTGTGGGTCCAGGCTCATTCTGAATTTCCCTCACTTCTGGCGTAGAATTTCCTTAAAAAATATGACTGTCAGGTTCAATACTGTTTGGTTTTTGCATGTGTCTTGATGATGAATAAGGGAGCAGAGAACCTTTTTCCAGAGAAATCCCTTCAAAACCTATTGGAGCATAGATCAGAGAAGGAGCAGAGTGCTGTTCCTTGCTCTCCTGTAGGATGTGGCTCCCTGGTGAGTGACACTGTTTGTCACTCCTGGAGCAGCAGGATCAGCGTTTTAAGTCCCTGCTTGTGAAAAGCAGAGATAAAAGCTGTTGCCAGGGGTCATGTCAGTGCTTCTGGCAGCTCATCTGTTGTCACCTCACTGGGGCCTCCCTTCCCATGGATCTGGAGCTTATCTGCTCCAAGTCTTGATGCTTCGGTCCTCTCTGAAGCTCTGAGAAGGCAGCAGGGCTCTAAGTTTGTTTCTGTTACAAAGGTCCTTTGTAAATACCTCTGTGAAATATCTGTTACACATAAATTTCAGTTTAGTTCTCTTAATGAATCAAAGGGTAGGTTTTCTATTAATTTTCTAAGTTTATTTTTCGTTTATTTGTATTTTTAAGAATGTTGGGAGGAAATCTTAATTTTAATCGTGTTCAACAATCTCTTTTTCTTGCTTTTCAGATATGAATTGAGAATTCGGTATTTGCCAAAAGGATTTCTAAACCAGTTCACTGAGGACAAACCAACTCTAAATTTTTTCTATCAGCAGGTATGTTCTGTTCTTCTGCTTTGTCTTTTGCTGATTTTGCTAAATTTAGAAAACTCTGGGTTTGTTTATGTGGGTATTAAATTATTATTTAATATATATTAATATATTAATAAAGCATATTGCTGCAGAAACAGAAAAATGGAAAAAACTTGAGGTTGCATATATAAAGCAGAAAGGGCACAAAGCCCATGGCATCTTTCTGCTTGAGAAGTGGAGAGGAATATGTTCCAAAACCAAGGTGATTCTACAGGTAGTAATTGTCCTAACTCAGATAAAATTGACTGTTGTTCCACTGGCTTCTTACAGTTAATTCACACTTGATTAAACTGATGAATTTCTTTATTTTTGCAAGTGTAAGTAAGTGACAATTTCACTGCAAACCATCAAATGCTTTTCCCACTCACATTCTTAAGTTATATTCTTGGGTTTAAAATCTCTTCTGGATTACTAAAACTGCATAATAGTCAAAGTTTCTATAAATTAAACACTAAATTCTAATTTTATTCAAGTAAATTATTTTAATCTGCTTTTGCACCAACAAGCTCTCAGTAAAACTTGTCAGGACTAAAATGGTTACACTAACTCCAGCAAGCACAATTGTGCACACAACATTCTTGTCTTAGGTAAATTATTTTTAATGTTTTTTACTGTGTGATGCAATTTTTGTATTGATCTGTGATGAAGTTGACTTTTGAAAAGACACTTCTCCTGCAGTGCTTCCTTGGACTTCACATTCTAGTTTAAGTGATTTGTGTGATATGCCGAATTCAGCTTAAAATGTCTGAATTTTGGGGAGTTTTTAGTGTAGTACTGCCAGGGGGTCTTGTACAACAATATCCTGTTCCTTTTTCCTTTAGCAGCAAGGAACTTCCTTCGTACTGGCTTTAAACACAGGAGATTTGTGTTTCCCATGATGCAAAAATGGGTGATGAGGAAAATAATTTCCTGAACTTCATCACTTTCCTGTTCAACACCTGGCAAGCCTGGACTCTTATTTCTGCCTCAGGAAACTGTTTCTATAAAGCAAGGAGTTTGAAATGCCAGAGGAATATTTGTTAACTTCCAGCTAAATTTGGAGAAATCATTATAAATGGGTACAAATGGCTCAGAATAGAAGGTTTTGGAAGGTCATTGGGACCAATAGGCAAGGCTGACAGCTGCCTGTAGATAACAATGCCCTGAATCCCTGTGCTGTTATAAAATGAAAATCTTGTCTCCTCGCTCTTCACAAAATCCTGTTTATTTTCTCCTCCCCTTTCTTTTTCACCTAATAGTGAGGTATTTCTGAATCCAGTTCTTTAAAAGTCACTGCTCTTTATTTTGAGGTGCTGTAAGGTATTTGGGTCTCCGTTGTCATGGAAATCAGGTGCAGAACTTTCCAGAGTTGTCATTCTATATCCATGATTCTGCTTTGCTCCATAAATTTCACTTGTCCTCTTGGATAAAGTAGGACAATAACTTTTATGTGGTAAAGTGTTAAGGCAGCAGCAGTGACCTATGAAAAGAAGGCAAGAGAAGAATTTAAGCAGTAACACTGCATCATAAACCAGGCCTACAGCAGAGGGGGGAATAAAAAAACAGGGAAAGATGATTTTTCACATTCTGTTCCCATCTCAGTGTCATTCCTGCAACATTTTAACATCTTCTTTTGCTAACCACTGCTTTCAGTCAGATGCATCATGTTGTGTGTAGGCAAGAACAACAGAATGTACAGAATTCATACATACATACATAGATATCCTGAGCTTTCTGCACAGAAGCAACTGTCAGAGATAAGGAGCATAGAACCCAGTTAAAAAATTTTAAAAATCTGACAGAAACAACGCCTCTGTTGTCAAATTGGCTTTTCTCAATGTAAAACTCAAAGACGTTGCTGTCTTGTATGTTACAAATGAGTAAAAGATTTTTGTGAGGACCAGATGCCTGTGATTTTCTTGTCAGAATGAGGCTGGGAACCTTTTTGTTAAGTTGGTAATATCCAAACACATTGTTTGTCTTACTAAAAATGTATAGCAACAAATTTAAAAGTTCATGGAGAAGGAGAAAAAACATAGTTACTTCTGTCATCCATGGATTTTGTAATTTTAATGATTTTCTTGAATCTGAGTTGCAAGCCACAGTATTGTTGAAAAAGAAAGTTAAAATCCTCAAGTGATCTTCATCTTCTGTAAAAATACAGAGCATTTTGTAAAGATAACAAAATGTTACTTTAATCACTGTCAACAGACAGGGTTTATTCATCCAGCTCACCCAAAGCACAATTACCAGGCTGTTAAACCCAAGGCTGGCACACGTTTGTGCCTTCACATGCATGACTACTCCCATTCACTGCAGCGAGTGCACGGCCCTGTGCAAATCGCTGCGTTTCAGCCTTCTCAGCTTGGGTCTGATATATGAAATCACTATTTTCTCCTTGATTTTTGACTTTTTAACGGATGCTGTGACCTTTCTTTGGTTTTGAATATTCTTCATCTTCAGAAGTCTCGAACAAATCAAGAACCTGTGCCCAGAACTGTTTGTGGCTGCGATCGTGGCGCTCGTTTTGCCATCTGCAGTGGGCGTGAGCTGCTCTTAATTGGGAGTGTAAAGCAGGGCACTTAATGAGACCTTTCATTCTGCAATCTGTACAGCAAGGGATTAAAATTGGTGTGTGGGAGCAGGGGGAAGCCACACAACTCGTTAATAACATCAGAATCGGTCCCACTAACGATGCCATGCGGTGCTTCTTGTGCTCAGGCTGTGCCTCAGCTTTGAGGCCAGAGATGGGGAGAGGCTGAGCTTTAGGTCATTCCCCTTCACTGGAGGAGCTGTGTGTTCCAGTCATGTCATTTCACATCCCATTTGAGAGCTCTGATCAGCAAACTAATGCTGGAGCTGTGCCTTTTTGTTTGGTTACTGCTGTCTTTGGCAGGTGTCAGAGGTAGTGGGTGACAGGATTTCAGGGGAGTCCTCTCTTTTTTCAATCTGTGGAGCATTTAGGTGGTGATTCTGCATGGACTGTATTACTCCCTTGGGCCCAACTGCTCACAGTTTTAGCCAAATTAGGCAAATTGGATCCCACCCAGTGCTGTTGGAATTGTGAGGCTGAAGTATTCAAAAATCAGGAAAAGCCAGATTTATGGTTGTCTCCACAGTTGGCAGATGCTCACTGCACAGGTTTTGTGTGCCAGCCTTCAGTTGTGTCCTGTGGTATTGAATACCCACATCTGAACCAAAGTGAGCTCTAATCCCACCCACAAAACCTTGAAAGTGTAGTACAGTGCATAAAAATATTGTAAGTTAAGATTTATCAAGATATCAAGAAGTGACATCCTGTGTGTGTGTTCTGTTGACTGTTTTGTAAATCTCTAATGAAGATATCTACGTTTTTGTATGATTTTTTAACATTTTTCAGAGAAAACAAACATAAAGGTACAAAAGGAGAATTAAAAATCACAGGGTTTGAGTAGTGAAATAAGATTTCACCATTTTCCTGTCCTTTTTGGGAGTACTTTCAGTTGTTTTAAATAAGTGTTGGTGAAATTCTTAGTGAGTGCCTTCCTTCCCCTGTGTTCCAGTGACTTGGCTGTTGGGAAGTAGAAATAGAGGGGACAGGCTCCTCTATTTTGCCTTAGTAGCCTAGTGAGCAACGAAAGCCATATCTCAAATCAAGATAGAATACAGCTTTTAAAAACATCCATGTAATGAGAATCAGACGTAAGCGACTTGAATTGCCTTCCTTTTATTGTGGGACAAGAGCCTGCACACATTTATCCTTGAATAACATGTTAGCCTGCAGTAATTGGAGATGGTTTATCCCTTGATGAAAAGGGAGTAAGCATCTGTATGGGGGGTGGGGGCAGCTCTTGGGCATCAGCTGTTCCATTGTTGCTGTCCTAGTGCTTCAAACAGAAGACTTCTAAACTTTTTGGTTTTGGTTTTTTTTTTAGATCCCAGTGAAAAATAAAAGGTTGATTTTATCAGTGTTGCATTTTTCTCTGCTGCCTTGTTTAGCCTGCAGTGTGGAGCTAGCCTGGAAATGTTAATATATATAACAAAGGAAATGTTAATATATGTAAAATATATAATAAATTATCTATTTTTTAAGTTTGTTTTTTATAATTAACCAAAGTTTGTATAAGAAGAAATTGCAAGCAGGGGATGATGTTGAAGTTAGGGCAGGTCAGTGATGCCCTGGAAAAACTGAGCTGAATTCTGTGCCATGAGGGCTCTGTCCCTCACCAGCCAAGTACACTGCAGGTTCATTTTCATAAGAGTACTCTTTTTAAAAGGAAAAAAACCCAAACTTTTTCTTATTAAAAAAAGGGCAAAAACAGCCTCTGAAAAAGTGGAGAAAAAGTTTTTTTGTGGACAACTGGCACTTCTTTTCTCTGTCTCTGTAGTGTCTGTAAAGATTATGTTCACACTTAAAAGGTATTTCATTACATGAAATATCTCTTTATATTGTGGCAGATAAATACATCATGCAAATTAAATTATTTTTATAACTGTCGCTGACATGTAGGAAATTTTAAGTCCAGGCAATTATTGTAATAACTTAATGATTAAAGTTTTATAAGGCTTAGGTGCATGAGATGTAATTTGAAATGCAGGCTGGGAATTAGACTCTTTAACCTAATTAAATAACAACATCTCTTACACCCTAATAAAAATAGGAGACCTAAAGCAAATGACTTTGACAGGAAAAGCTTTGAAGGAAATGAAGGACATTGGGAGAAAAGCTGGCGTTGTTCCTGATGTTGGCAGCCTATTTAAAACAAAAAAACCCTCAACAAAACAAAAACAACCCACCCAAAACCCAACAGATCTTTCATGAAGAGTTACAGGCTGAGACATAAACTGTGCCCTGTGGAGAGGTGGCAATATAAGAATTGCAGCTGATTAAAAAGATGCTAAAAATACATTTTTTGATAAAACTGTAAATGAATCTGAACCTCTCCTGTCTGCTCTTTACAGCTTGAAAAGACAACTAAAATTGAGATTTCCTTGACAGGGTTAGGTTTCTGAAGTTGCTGAAATTCACAATATCCCATGAAGTGCTTATTTTCTCCTGTAGAAGTTGATTTACACCCTCCAAACTATGCTGGCATTCTTGTTTCAGGCTCTGCTGTTTGTATAGTTGTGGAGCTACTTTGGCTACAAATGTGGTGTGCCCAGTGTCTGCTTTCCCTTAGTGCTTAATTGGGAGTGTAAAGCAGGGTGCTTTGGGAATGTGAAACTTCCTCTTATTCCTTAACACCTCCTAAGTGGTCAGCCAGGCTCAGGCCAAAGGGAAAGCGTTGCTTTGATTTAAAATTTCCACCTGTCAGCCAGAGCAGTGAGAATCTTCCCTGTGGGCTTTTCTCAAATAGCTCATAATTCAGCCTGATAAATTTCAAATGCTAGAGCCAGGTTTCCATGGACTGATGCGTGGAAATGTCTCTTTAGTAGTCTGGAACAAAATGTTACTGTAATTAGCAGATTAAGCTCTGTATAACAACAAAAAGAAACCCATGGTAAAGTTGATTTACTTTGATGCTAGGACTCTCTTGATCTGGAAACTCAAAATTGTGTGTTGGAAAGGAGAGGTATAAAATGAGCTGGGAGCAAGGCTTGTTCAGTAGGCTGAGTTCTGTATGGCTCCCAAGAGTCCAGTCCTACTTTGTGGAAGGGCTGCGAGGCAGCAGCATCTCTTGCAGTGACATCTGGAGCTCAGCCCGCTCGGACAGACGGCGTCATTTTTAGCTGCTCTGCCCCTAACAATGCCTTGTCAGAAGTTGGTTTCCCTCCAGCCCATCTCTAATGCCCTTATTATTAACAGAGGAGCTTCCAAAATTAGTTAGAGATGTCAAAGATCACCCCTAGATAATATAGAGACTGTGACCTTGGGACACGAAGAGGAGGAGCAGCTGAGGGCAGATGGCAGATGAATGTTATTCTGATACTGGATCTGGGCTTTTAACTCCCCTAGATGAGGCCAAAGCCCTAATTTTCTCTAATATTGACTTATCTCCTATAGCAAATTTAATACTATCAGATGGGTAAATAGGGGTGGGAACACATATGTGTTTCCCTCCTGTGTGTATTTTAAAAACTACCATTATGATCATTAAGGTGGCTCCTAAAAATACTGATGACATTAAAAGCAGTCATTGGGCTTTTGTGCATATGGGGCTTCATTCAGAGCAGATGAGCCACAAATCTTCCAGGGTTAATGCCGCATCAGATTTCTGAGGCTGTAGTAGTGAGGGTTGGGACCCTGTTCTTCCAAGCTGATTTTTTTAGTGATGAAAATTTGGTGTCCTACATAAACCTGGAAACAAGGATGGAGGAGCAGTTTGGTTCTTACAGATATCAGAATTTACACTGAGTGTCTGTTCCCCATTAACCCAATCATGTGTCTGTCCTACAGTGATGCCTTGGTGTGTTTAACACTACAAGCAGCAGTACAGCTGAAAACAGAGAATATCTGAGATAATTCTTTTTGGAGGGATGCACAGAAGAGTTGTGTCATGGATTGGGGTGGAATTGTGTGTTGTACCTGCTGCAGGTGCAGAGCAGAGCAGTGTTCTTCATTTTGAATGGGAAATTGTGGGGAAAACAAATGAGCTGTATGCTTGGATTTTTGTCTTGGTCGCAAAAGTGGTTGCTGAAGATCAGCTTTTCCCATGGATATATTGAGATATTCTGGTCTTTTATTACAGAAGCTGGAACTGGTAAATTGCAGGAATAATTTCTGTGGATTTTGGTGGGATGGGTATCACCAGAAGTGTTCTGTGTTGTTGTAAAATAAAGGTAGATCCTGGTTGAATTCTGTGGTGGCTGAGGTTCAACTATAACATATAAAACCTAACACCAAATTACCTTCCAGAGTTAGAAACTTGAATGTTTAAAAGCAGGTGCTAGAACACACCTGAGCTGTTAAAAATAAATCCAAATAAATTACTGAGAAGAAATAAATTATTGCATATACAGGACAATTAAGAGACAGGTTGTGTTTTTTTAATATAAATTTCACTAATTAAATGGAAGTACATAATTTCCCAATGTATAAAAGCACCAGCTAAAAATAAATGCATAGAACAAATGGATAAGGGAAAAATTATGTAATATAAATCTTTATTTTCATGCTTCATTAAATGATTGTAATTACTGATTGTGTTCTATGTACTGAATGGAGCACAGAGGACATTTTCTTTGTTTGGTTGCTTATCTAAATATCTCATATGTTGGGATGATTCTTTTTGGGTATGGCCTTAACTCTTCAGTGGAAATTTAGTCACTGAAGGGTTGTTTAAATGCAGTGTTCAAAGCAGTGCAAATTTGGAAAAAAAATAGAAATAAAAAAGGACTAAGTTGTGTAAGTAGGTCATAGAGATTGAAAGAAAAGCAAGAGAAATAGATTGCTTATTTTTAAACTGTCCTCCTAAAAAATTGGAGTTTATCCTGTGGGAAATTTCTTGGTAACATTAAGCTGGGAAAGCCAGTAGTGGCTAATTACTGGTATTTGCCCTTTATGAGACACCATTTGATAGTACTGTTGCTAAAGAATTTCCACAATATTTATGCTTGAAAATTCAATGTCAAGTTTGATAATTTTATGCAATAATTTATAAGGCCATAAACAAGTTTAAACCTAAAATATCTTTTTAAGACACAGTATCTAATAGCTTTTTAAAAAAAAATCTCTAAACTGGAAAGCATTTGCCAAGTTCAGAATTATTTTACTGTTGTTCTTAATAAAGAAATCTAAATCCAGCATGGTGTTTTTATGAACTGCTTGTCAGCCTGGGTGAACCTTCTTCTGAAATACTGCAGCTGCATAAAAAACTCGTGTGCAGGAAAATGAAGCAGATGGCTTTTGAAAGTAGCAGCTGGTATAGAAAATACAAGGCCAGTGATAGATTTCTCCTTAAATCATAGCATAGGGCTGTTCTCTAATTTCTCCATCTTCACAAACATGGGCTTTCCTCTGTTTTCAATTTTTATTTTAAATTGTTCCATCTGGAATTGGTTGTCCATTTCTGTAGCTGGGAAACTGCCCATTGTTTTCTAGTAAATTTTGAGAAGTTAGAAGTGACACCATCAATAATTTCCCCATTCAAGTAGAAGAACAAATATTTTATAAGTCTTGACATCATAAATAAAACTGGGCTTGTGTTTATGTGCCCGTCTTTCCGGGAAAAGTATTTTAGTTCACACTGTGTTCACCTCCTTTCTTTTGTTGTGATTTAGGAGTATCTTTGAACTTTTAATGCCCAAAATACTGGAGACAGAAGAGAGATTTTTGTTGTGGCTAAAAAAGGAAGAGTGATTAAAAAATTACAATATTGTTAAGAATGAAAAATATTTAAAATAAAGTCAATTGTTGCTGAATATCAGGGCAGTAGTAAATCGGGAAATATGGTGTAGGATTGTGTTGGATTTCAAAATCCTTTTTTCTTTGGATATTACTGCCCTTTCTAAGCATTTATTCACTGGTGCTGGGTGATGTGTATTCTGTATATGAGGGCAATGACAATTTTGTTTCATCTTTAATTGTATCAGAACATGTGAAAGACTTCTTTTTCCTACCTCTGGCAGGTGCCTTTATGCTTAGCATTCCTATTTTCCCCACTGCAGCCCTTTTTTGTATCAGACTGTTTGTAGCTATTGTGGCCAAGAAGTCAACTCCAAATGTGAAGTTTAGGTCACACTTTAATTCTGATTTGCCACCCTGTGAATGCGCAAATTTCAGTAGAGTTACTTCCTCTGACAGTTGTACTTGCCTGGAAGCCTGAAGCACTTTTTATTTCCATTATTCCATGTTTAATGGAACTTAAGTAGACTAATCCTTTCCCCCCAAAGCATGCACCTGCTTGGCTGTAAATCTGACTTAAACTTGTTAGAACATACTAAAAAAATCCAAGGGAAAAGATTGTTGAAATCAGCACAGCAGTTTGCAGCAATAAATTACTTTTGTCTCTTATCCTCCTTTAAACTGTTCTCCAATATATTTTTCTCAGGGAGTTGAGATAAGCACATTATGTGGGAATACAAAATGAGTAAGTCAGGGGAAGCAAATATGTTACAAGCAACATACACCAAAGTGACTCACGTCAGGTATCATATTTTGGGTTTGGATTGTTACCAAATAAAAAGTATATAGGATTTTAGCAGTGTTGACACTTGAATTCTTAATCCTGGTGTCAGTCCAAGTGTTTGCCTTGTTGATCTTTTTGCATTTTTATTGCTGTAACATTGTGACCATGAATTATTGGAGATAAATACAGACTTCATGAAATTATATCATTGCCAGAGCATCTGGTCTGCGGTATGGGGTGTAAATGATGTAGTGCACACAGGTGTTGAGCAGGAGCACCTTAAAGGCTTTGTTGAGCTTGAGAAAGAGATCAAGGGTTGCTGCTCTGATTTCTTGTTTGACCACTTGAGTTTTTGGGGTGGCTTTTTTGAAACCAGATTTGTGTGACAAGTTTATATTAATCAGTTTTGTCTTACAAACTAGGTAAAATTAAGGTGTATTAAATAGCATCCTACAGAGTTTTTTACTGGTTTGGCCTTTGGAGAGATCCCATTCTGAACAATTAAATTGCAGAGGAGATTATGTCAGTGATGCTTGATCTGCTTGAAAAGGATGTGTGTTTATATATCTGTGTATATATAGACAGATGTATTCTTCAGCTTCTCCAGGTATTGCACAGTTACTTAAATTTCCAAGCCATAGGAGGTGCAGCCAAAGGTCTGCACACACTGCCAGGGAGTGTGACAAGCTCACAGATAACAGGATTCCCAAACCCCACAGGGAAGGCTTCATCCTCTCTCTTAACATACTTCTGAATTTGTAGTCAGCAGAAAAAACCTGGTAGGTTTTGTTAGATTTTTAAGAGTTCAGTTTTTGTGCCTTTGTATGTATATAGGCTTTGTGCTCTTGAAGATGGAGCCTTTGTTTGTCTAACCCAGAAAATATTCTCATTTCTCTCGTTTAATTATATTAACAATAATAATAATAATAAAAGTTATAATTGAGCAAACACAAAAGGCTTCTTGGAAAACTATTCAATTGCCTTGTGACAGTGCATTTAATTACCATTAAATTATCTCTTATGTCTCTTCCACTTAATATTTGCTCAGACTTTTTCCTTAGGAGGTTGTGCTGAACCTCCTGTGAAATTCTTATCTAATCTCTGCACAGGCATTAGTTCATGCATTGATCTGATGCCATCTCAAAGAGAATAGTCAAGCAAAATTAAAGGTGATAAGAGAAATTCTCATTGGTATTCTGGGAGTAGAAATTGAATCTGCTTTTTTTTTCCTTGCTGAAATTGAAAGAAGAATGTGTGCAGGCAGGTTTATGGAAAAAGGGAAAAAAACAAGTGCCTTTGGCTGTCCATAGCAGGACACTGTTAAATGCAGACCACTGGATTCTCACCACAGGTTTTCTGAAGGGTATAATATTTTTATAACTCACAACATTTAAACACTAAAATAAGTAGGTGTACATAATGTAAAATACTTCTTTTTCCCCTTCCATTTTGTTGGAATGGGGGATGGTCTTTTACATTTCCTTAGTTAAAATCTGATGTCTGTAGTTACAGAGTCAAACTGGGAACGTGACTGGAATTTGTGAAAGCTCAAAAGCTGCAGGGCAAGAGGAGATAAACCCCAAATTTTAAATATTTGGATAATGTTGCTTATTTATTTATGGAATAGGAGGCTAGCAGCATTTTAAAATCATGCTTGCATGAAACTGAAGATGCTCTTAAGCTGTTTAGTTTAACAAATCAAGCCCTGGGATCCACAAAGCAAAGAGCTGTGAAGATAAATGGGATCCACATTTGATCATAATACACTGGGCCTTAAATTAGCATTGTCCTGTGAGTGGAGGTTTTGTGTGTCAGGACTGAAAAACCACTTTGCTACAGCCAGTTCTTCTTGGTGTCTGAATACCTTTAAGTAACAAGAGGATAACGGCTTTGAAATTTCCTGGTGATGCAAAATTGTTGAAGTGGTTCAAAAAATTGAATCTGTAGTTTCAGGGGGGAAAAACCAAAAGTTTAATGAAATAGAAGTGATCAGTCAATGAGTATTTGATTTGGGTGGATGTAGGGCAGGTCAGCCAAAGGATTTTGTGAACAGGTTCACTTGGTAGGTGAAGTAGTTTAGGCTGTACATGAAGGTAAATTCTCAGAAAAGGACACGGGAATTTCTGGAATTTGGGTATCCATATACAATCTGACCCCATGTTCAACACTTTTTTTTCATTTTGAGGTATCCCCAGGTAGACCTGAGGGTGAGGAGGGCTGTGCTTTTGGTCACCACCCACGTGTGTTTGCAGAGGTCATTTTGGTCCATTCCTGATTCACCTGCGCGGAGCTCTTGTCTGACAGTTTTAGTGCAGGAGCAGTTCAAAGTCCTTTCTCATCAGTAGAGATCCTGGTGTAATTTATTGCATTTTGCTGTTTATAGGATCACAGAACCATTTAGGTTGTAAAAGACTTGGAATATTAACCACTAGCCCAGCACTGCCACATCCACAGCTGAACCACGTCCCCAAGGGCTGCAGCCACACTTTGAATGGCTCCAGAGATGGTCATTCCACCACTTTCCTGCACAGTCTGTTTCCAATCCCTGACCACCCTTTCAGTGGAGAAATCATCCTAATATCCAATCTAAATCCAATTATTGAAAGTTGTGAGCATAATGAAGAGGAGTGTTATTAATTCATATTGTGTATACTATTACTATGGGAATACAGAATTATTATTTCCATATGTGTGTACAAATAGCACACTACATGATGCTGAAGGGCAATTATTCTCTATTATGTCTCATTAGTATTTGTAGGAATTGAATTGAGAAGAGTTAAAAGCTCATTATTTTGTCATATTGAGTGTCTGTATGAATTCAAATGTAAGAAGCTTTTTTCTCATGTTTCAGCTATTGTAATAATTTTCTCACTTGCACAGTTTATCATATTTCTTCTTTCACGTCTTTCAATAACAAATTAAAACTTTTTGTGCAATTCAGGTCCAGGATGTTTTTAGGGATTTGTCTGTAGTTTGGAGCTGGAGCAGCTGCCACAGTGGTGCTGAGGGAATGCTGAGGTGGATGCTCACGTGTTCCAAGGAGAATGCAGAGTGGAGAACACCTCCAGCTGTTGGATCCACTGCTGTACTTCCTTACCTCCCAATTCATGCATTTCATAGCAGTAGTAGTTTGAACTAGTTGTTCTTACAACTTGTCACCACTCCCCAAACCCACTTGGTGAAGCGTGTTGCTTTCATAGTGCATCATCTCCTCTTTGATCCACAAGTCAGTCATGTGGATTTCTGTAGGATTTCAGGACTTGCTGCAACTTCAGGATCTCAGTAGCAACTTGATGTTTTCATAAGAGGAAGACAGGAGCTGTTAAGTAAAAGCTGTTGAGATTTGTTACTGGTGCGAGATTTGCAGAGTGAAGTTCTTGGGAGCTGGTTCTGTTCTCTCTTTCTGCCTGAATTATTTTTTTTGTTGTCAGTTACTGTATAAATTTCTTACTCCAATGTGGTGAAAGTATTACCTAAAAAATAGGATTCTGCCTACATCCATGCTGGTAAATAGAACAAGATGAACATTTGAAGTGTTTCCTACTGTAGACGGTCACCACCCAGTTTCACTCTTGGTTCTTCTTGCTAGTTCAGCATTATTTTATGCCAATGTGCAGTACAGTTTGTACATTCTTCTCTCTTTACTTCTGTTTTTATTTTCACTGTAATTCCTAGGCATTTATCAGTTTCACTTGCATGATTAGATCTGCCTAGACAATTAAATCTTGTTGACCAGGATGGTTCAAGAACACAACCTGCCTTCTCCCAGCTGGAATGCAGGCGTAGCCCTCTGCTCAGTCCCTCTGAATTTTGATTAAATTTAATAAAACATAGGCAATATTGACATACACAAGAAATTTTTCAATCAAGTTCATTGTGGTCAAAATGTGTTTCTTACCCAAGTGCAGCTCATTTGTGGAGAATATGAACACAAATTCCTTTTTCTCTTCCTGGATTGTGAATTGTCATTCCAGAAAATTAAGATATATTCATTTGAAAGTTGTTGGGGAGTATTTTAGTCTGTGTTGGCACTGAACTGATCTTTCTGTGATGCCTACCTGCTTCTTTTGCTGTAGGTGAAAAATGACTATATGTTAGAAATAGCAGATCAAGTGGACCAGGAAATTGCTTTGAAACTAGGTTGCCTTGAAATCCGGTAAGCTGATAATTTAATTTATTATTCAACATCTTTCTGACAGGATATATACATTAATTTTGAAACTGCTTAAAGTTCATCAATTTCTGACCAGTAGAGTTGAATAAAACATCATAAGACCTTTTATTTGCTACAAAGCAGTTTGAAGAAAAACTGAATACACTGTATTGTAACTAATTTCTAGTGATTTTTAAATTAACATTATTTTAAAATTTTAATTAATTACATCTTGATACTGCCTTTTGGGTGAATTCTTCTTCTGAATAATTCAAAGGCCTGTAGAGTGCATTGAAGTATGTTTAAAAAAAAAAGCATCTGTGGTGTTATTTAGTAAATAGTCTTATGATTCTGCATATATAAATCCTGCAGCTAAAGAATGTAATTATAGATAAATGCTGCTACCTTTCCTCTCTGTATTTACTCAGTTTTTCATGTGCTGTTTTGAAATTATTAAATCTTAAGGATCCTTTTGGGTGTTTTTGGTGTTCTTGTCAACTGTATAGACAGCTGGAAAATAAAGATAAATATATCAGATTAAGAGATCCTTGAGAGAGTTCCAGCTTTGAAATGCATGCGTTGGGTTTTGCTAATTTATGGAGAATTTCCAGCCTGAAACATTTGCTTTAGTTATGCTGATGTCTCACACAGGGAGATTAGGAAAGTAAAATTGATAAGAAATTAATGACAAATGTAAACTTGTTAGGAGAGAATAAGAGTGTCCTTTGAACAGTACTTTCCAAATTAAAACAAAATTTAGGTTTATGACATTTCCCAGGTATCACAGGAGAGCCTGATGCCTTTGTTGTAAGTTTTGCTGGTAGCCCCAGAGAAAACAAAAATTCTTTGTGTAACTGCAAACTCCTTATGCACTTACAAAATCATTGTGCCTTATTTCAAAACATGTGATGAATGCAATAATCTGTGATTATGTTGTCAGCCAGGTCCTGCCTTCCCTGCTTCTCAAGCTTTGGCTCTTCTGAGCATTTTGATGAGATATTTCTTGTAGATGAACTTCTGAAACTCTTAGAATGAACATTTCTGGTCCATTTTTTTTCTGTGACAACGATAATCTCAGCCCTCTCCTAACAGAGCTTTCCTATTTATTCATTTACTTGTTAATGTGAGCATGGCTGGATTGAAGCAGTTTTCATCATTCCCTGCTTCCCCTGCTTCTCCCTGTTCATGCATAGAGGGCTCTGAGGAGGAAGTGCAATGTGAGGTGGAAAGGAGCTGCTAAAGGCCAGGTCACTTTTGGTAGCAGCAGTGGTTTAAAGTGGATCTGAAAATGCAGTTAATTTGTAAAATAAAAATCTGATCTGTTGAGGTGGAGTAATAATGTACTTCATACTTACCTTTGAATTCATTCTGCCAATGTTTTCTGATGCCGAGTGGAAGTTTTGATGATGTTGATGTTGTAGTTTTAGGCTGAATTATCCAATAATTGTTGCTTTCAAATATTTTTCCTGACTTCAGGAGATCCTACGGAGAGATGAGAGGCAATGCATTAGAAAAGAAGTCCAACTATGAAGTGTTAGAGTAAGTATTGTGTTCTAGCTTGAGGTTTGAACTGTCCCTTCTCTGCAGCAGGAACAAGAAATTCAGTTCACTCACAGAACATCTCTGTTGTAAGTTTTCTGTTCCATCAAGGTTGTTAAGATGCTTTAATGTAAGAAAAGGATGATGAAACCCATAGAGATGTAGAAGTAGGAAAAGTGCATTTAACTCTGCTCCAGAGAAATAGGTTTGGAGTAGTTTAAACTTGATCAGGAATCTCACTGTGGTTTTCAGCAATTTTGCTAATGTTTTTGGGATTCACCAACTCTGGTTGTGAGGTGATTTTATTCCTCAGTGTTTTTCTGTGTCCAGTTGCATTCTTCAGCTGTGACTCATTTGTGGTAAAGTTTAAGTTACTTGAAAATGTTTGTGGTATTGTTTTTGTTTCTGTTTGCTCACTGTGGGCATTTTCTGAGATGTGACCTTGCAATTAACAAGGTTATTGTTTGTCTGAGTATCGCAAATTTTAAGAAGACCAAAGAGCATCCTTGTAATGAAATATTTTGTTTACTCATTCCTGTTGTACTGGAGATGGGTTCAGTTCAAACAAGCCAAAGTCCTTCAGCTTTTTAGCAAAAACCTGAAAACTTGTTTTATTTGTATTTATATAATGGATAAAGTTTCAGACATACATGTGCCAATGATATGCTCATCTCTACTAATTACCCTTGTGAAAAGATCCTGTACAGTTTGACACAAAATTGGGATAAAAGGTTGTTGCAGCAGTGAAGTCTCAATTTTTTAATCTTATTTCTAATAAAAAATGGGTGCTAACTTATAGAGATGTGAAATTAGAGCATTTGGAGGAGGCAGATAAGATTTTATACAACAATGAATAAGTTTACAAGGATTTTTGAGGGATCTATGATATTTGATGAATAGCCTGCTTATTTAGTATTTCTGTAGAGCTCCTTTATTTATTCAGATTTTTTAAAACTCTGGTTTTGTTTGAATTAGGGATTTTTTAAATTTATTTTTTTAAGGACTTCAGATTTTTATCTGTAGAAACATTAGTAGAAATATCCTGGTTGAGGCAACATATCACAAAATGAGAAAAGACTAATAAAAATAAAGGGGATGAGCAGATAGACAAGACTAAAAGGGTATATAAAAAAAGATTTGAAAGTATGTGAGTTGTGGTCGGTGTAGTTTACATACATATGTTCAAGTAAGAACTTGAGTAAAGTGTTTTAAAGTCAGTTTTTTAGCAAGTCAGAAGCTACAGGCATTAGTAATTAGGTTAATGACTTTGGAAACAATGAGACAAAGGAAAGCAAGGTCATAACAGGTCACACAAAGTATAAATTAATAACTGTAGCAGGTGAGAGTTCCAGGGGGATTCAATGTGGTGCTGCTTCCAGTTTAACAGTGATTTCTTTCCTTCAGTCTGTGTTTTCCAAACAGTGACTGCTTTGGTAGGAAATAATAAATTGCTGCTGTGAAAGGCATAGTGAAGCAAAACCCTGATATGCAAAATGTAACAGCTTAATGCATGTAGAATTGGATATGGAGAATTGTGCATTTCAAAAGTTTTTTTTTTCTTTTTTGAGAACCAAGATGTGATTTGTATGGGATTTAGCTGGGAGAGATGAAGGATAAAACCACCTTAAACTGACTATACTATAGATAATTACAAGCTGGAAAGGGTCTGCAAAAAGTGCCAGTGATCCCCAAAATGCATTAATTTGATCTTACCACCTTAATAGCCCATAAATGTTTAACTGCACAAGTAATATTTATTGCTCAAGTGAGGCTTTTGGGTGTTTTTGTGGGGGGATTGCTGGATTTAGTACATCATGAGGCACTTAACCAGCTGAGAGCAATTTTTAAATGGCCCTTTTTTTGCATTGGGTGTGATTGCTCCTTGCCTGCCTTTGTCAGATGTCTATTTGATGTATATTTGTCTTTGATCAGATTGTCTTATGAGAACAGATCTGGATGGGAAATGGTAGATGGGATCAAATTGTTAAGTAGCCTTTAATAGTTGGGCCTTCATGGAGTGAAAGAAGAATTTCTTCATAATAAATGGTGAAGCCTGTTAGTGAGAACAAGGATAATTACAAGTACAGAAATGGGAGCTGTAGGAAGGAACAGGTGCAGTCACAATTTGGTAAAAGGCATGTTAAAGTCTATTATGTTAATCTAATGTTACTTTCTTTGTTGTAACTTGAATTGAGGTGAAAAATACATGATACGTGCTGCCTAAAGCTGCTTATCATTATAAGACAAGCAGGATCACTTATCTGTGGTTGGTGTTTTATTAATCCAGTTGAAGTTTGTACATTAAAAAAATTTAATTCAGATTTAAGCCCAGGAATAGGCTGGAGTAGATGAGGTTAAGTACAAAGCTGTAGTAGAACTGTGAGAAGCAGGCTCTCAGTGCTGGTTATCTCTTGTTGGCAATCAGAAACCAGAGAGCTGAGCCCTTCATCCAGAGCCTGAGTTGGTGTCTTCCTTGTTGGCTATCCCACCCCCACACAGCACGGCTGGGAAGGAGTTTGTAGGGTTGTGTGTGTAAAACTGTTCATATGTTCAAATTTCCAGTGCTTATTCTCTTGTTTATAGGTATCCCATAAGTTGTTGCTGGCCAGGGCATTAAATCTGTGTGGTTCTTTTGTTAAATTCTCTTCCAGTAAATAAATTTGCTGTCTCACCTAAACACAGGAAATGCTTTATTAACAAGTTTTGTTAAGAGTTGTGCTCTGTTGTACTCTGCATAAGAATTTCTTCTCAGTTTGTTGCACCCAGATCTGTACAAAAGGCTGCTCTACAGCTTGTCCTAGTAATGAATCAAATGAGGCTGTGGCAGCCGTGTGCTGCAGGACTGTTAAAATGAGGGGTACAGGGTGATGGGATGTGCTTCATTTCAGAAGCACCAACTCTCTCTGAAATGCTTAATGTTAAACTAATAGATCCCTGTCAAAATGCCTTTGCATATTATTTAGATGGTAATAGTGTGTTAGATTCATTTAACTGTGTGGGATGATAAACCAAGTATCATTTGCATTTGAGAAGAAATGCATGGAAGGAATTAACATTTATGAAGTTTTATAATCCTGCAGCTTACTGTCATTGCACAGATGCCAGTGCTGCACATGAACATTCTGCTCCTCCTGGCTGAGGATGTTTTTAGTATAAAATTGTATGCTACTCATCTTTAGAGAACTTTAAAAATACCCTGGTTTATTCTTCTGAGTGAGCTTTTTATATTGACTTTAGTGTTGGTTTTGTTCTGGTGCCGTTAGGTAGCAGTAAATAAATCCTGAATATCTCTGCCTGCTAACAGCTTCTCCTTGCTTTGCCAAGTGTCAGAATTCCAGATGTATTTCTGTGGATGTTCAAAGCATGCACTCATGGAAAGCTTGCTTTCCTACTTGTTCCAGAAGCAGATAAGAATGTTTGAAAGAGATGGTAATGTCCTAAATTTAAAGGAAAATGTCAGTAACACCTTTGAGCTATAAATCCTTTTCCTTTTATATTTTTCTCTTTATTTTTCCTTTTTTATGTGCGAATTTTTTTCACTTGGTTGTACAGTGGTGTCTTCTGCACTAATGTCACTGGCAACTTCTCAAGCACTTTTTTTGAAGCTGATGTTCAGTAGTAGTGACACAAACACATGTCAGAAATAAGCTTGTGCAGCACATCAGGGCATAGAATTATTTACTGGCTCTGGTTTTCAAACCAGGGCTACAACCCAATTTATAGGTGTGAACGTGAGCTTGATAAATTCAGTTTGAAAAATCTGAGCTCACAGTCACCTGATTTACAGTGGCAAAAAGTGATACTGCTTGCAAGAAAAAGTTGGTAATTTTAATTTGCTCAGTATGAGTATAAAATAATCGTAGAAATTTAAACAACCCCTTAATTACAGTGCTTCAAAGGGTAAAACAGGAGTGGAATTGCGCTCAGCATGCTTAGTGAGGTGATACCATGAGTATTCCTTTATGGATTCCTTAGGCCAAGCTGGAGCTCTGAGCAACCTGGTCTAGTGGAATGTGTCCCTGCCCATAGCAACTGGATGGTCATTAAGGTCCCTTCAAACCAAACCATTCTAGAATTCTTTTTATATTTTCTGCTCCATTCTAATAGAGGTTTATGAGGGTATTCCACTTCCATGTTGTCCCCTTCTCACCTGATGACATACTCTAAGAATATATTTTCTATATTCTTAGAATTATTAAAACATGTCCAAATAACAGTTTTTATTCTCAAAATTCCTGTATGCCCATGCCACCATTTCAAACAACAGCCTTTCCACACAGGTACCTGGTCAAGTGCAATATCCTTTGAGGTTTAAACTAGAAGTTTGCTGCTGTGCCACATTTAATGTTGGAGTGGCTCTAGTTAGAATTTTAATGGTAGTCTGTTTGTTACTCTGAGATTTTCAAGGACCTTGTTAGGAAAATGGTTTAGTAATCGTATATGCTAGTTAAAAACAAAACAAAAAATAGACCCAAAGCACCGCCTTGAAAAGAGAAATGTGATACTGCACAGTGTTTTTGGTATTAATGCTGTGTGTATTTTTTCTTTCAGGAAAGATGTTGGTTTGAGACGGTTTTTCCCGAAGAGTTTACTAGATTCAGTGAAGGTAATTACAGTCCCAGTCAATCCTGTAGTGCTGTAAAGTGTCAGAAATCTGAGGGAATTGCTGTGCAGTTTTGCTTTGTGAAAAAACATCCAAGCTCTCCATTGGATTGGTGGGGTCTGAATCCCAGTCATGCAGCTGGCAGGACAAGGATGAAGTGATTCACACGGCCTTGCTGAGCTGCTGTGAGAGGAGCACAGCTCGGCCTCTCAAACCTTGGGGGTAAAAGTGCAAAACAAGTCCTTGGTGCCTCTTGTATCAAATAACTTTTTTTTTTTTTTTCCTTCTCTAAAAGAAAAATGAGACTTCTGGAAAAAGAGGAAGGGAACATGTTAGAAAACAGAATATTTTACTGGGAACTTGATAAACTTGATGCCTTCCTTGCTCAAGACTGTATCCAACTTATTCAAGGAAGATTTCCAGTAATTTCTGCTTAGGTTAATCCTAGCTAAGACTATAAACGTTCCTTGAATCTCGCTCCCATTGAAGTCCATATGTTCTCAGAGTAAAAAATGCAAATTTTTCTCAATGTGAGTTGAAAAGGGGGATTAAGAATGGTCACCAAGTATTTTACATTTATAGCCACCTCAATATGAATGTCCTGGTAAAATGTCTCTTACAATTCATACATGAAAGTGTAAATCATAAATTGCTCTTTTGGAGCTGGTTTTGGTAAGCAGTGGAGCTTTATAGAAATAATAGAATTCAACTTGAGATTTGGAAAGAACCTGCATTGTAATTTAAATGGGTAAACACAAAAGGTCTGTCATGACAAGGTTTTGTTTCAAAAGACTTTTGAAAATCAGAAGCTAATGAAGTCAAGTGGATTTAAGTAATCCCCTCTGCATTTTAATTTAAGCAATTATCTGAAACTGTATTTTCTGCTAACGGGGAAAAATTGTGGTGAAAGGCTCCAGACGTAAAAGTATGAATAACTGTCTCAAAAATAATATTATGGAGCCAGAAAACTGACTGACCAAGAAAACTGCACTTTGGAAATCCTGAAGTGGGGAGAATAGCAGAAAGAAGTAAAAAGAGTTGCCAGAAGGTGAAGCTCAGTGGGAACTTTATAAAGACATGAAGAAAAATGTTGGACATATGAAAAAGAAAAACAGGGGAAGGAGAAGTGTGTCTGCTTTTCAATGAAAATAAATCCCTATTCAAAGTAGTACAGGATTGGTCCAAATCTTTAAATTGCTCTTCCACTTTGTGAAAACAGGGCAATTGAAATGGCAGGCAAGGGAGGGTTCCCAGTAGCTGTGAAATATAAAATTAATTATTTCTCTCAGTTCTCTCTGCTTTGAACAAACACAGAGGGGGAGCAAAACAATGGTTCTTAGAAATACTTTTAAGAGCAAGTTTTCAGTGCATTTCATTTGAAGTTGCTATTTGCAGATATTTCTGATAGTTGCGTCTGTTGTGGAAGAGGTGTGGTTTTGGGGGCTGTTCAGCCTGGAGAAGAGAAGAAAACTGGGGAAACCTGAGAGCTCCTTCCAGTGCCTAAAGGGGCTGGAAGAGAGCTGGGGAGGGACTTGGGACAAGGGATGGAGTGACAGGACACAGGGAATACTTCGCACTGACAGAGAGTGGGGCTGGATGGGATATTGGGAAGAAATTCTTCCCTGTGGGGGTGGTGAGGCCCTGGCACAGGTTGCCCAAAGGAGCTGTGGCTGCTCCATTCCTGGAATTGTCCAAGGCCAGGTTGGACAGGGCTTGGAGCAGCCTGGGACAGTGGAAGGTGTCCCTGCTCATTGCAGGGCATGGAACAAGATGGGCTTTAAAGTTCCTTCTGACCCAAACCAGCCTGTGACTCTAAGGGACTTTCTATCTTTACACCATGCTCACGATCTTAAAATTTGAAGTGATCAGTTCTTCTTGGTGGATTGAAAAGAGCCAGATAACATATGCCAGCATTCCTGGCAGGAAATGTGATGCTGGAATTGGTCAGGAAAACAACCCATGGGCAGAATAAAGTATCTTTCATCAACTGGGTGGCTGAAATACTTAGGACACCTTGGGCTGGCAAATGCTTTTTTATTTTGTTGTGTCTTGCTCCTGGTATTTGCCAGTGATAAGCTAAGGCTGAGGTTTGCACTTGCCTTGAAGCTGGTTTTCTCTGTAAAAATAAAGATAACAGGGAGGTCCAGTGTAGAGTGGCTGAGTCCTTACAAAGCCTGAGGCAGCTCTGGGTGCTCCAGGGAAGTTTCCTGACTGCCAAAGGCTCTGCAGCCTCCTTAAGGATCCACCTGAGAGCTGGTTCTGCTAAATTGACAAAAGAATTTGAAATTACACCAAAGTTACAGATTTCTTTGTTAATTTGACAGTATAGTATGTGCTGAGAGGGTTTTTTTTTCCAACCTGTGTATGCATCATTGCAAAACTGATCATTTTGTGAATATGCAGCACCCTTGGATTACTGCTGCTGGAGTAACTCATAAACACTCCACAGAAACATTTCTGGCTGTTTTGACTTCTGAAAGTTCTGTAAAGGCTTTCTAAAAATGAGCGTCTAATCTGCCTGGAAGTGCTAACGACCAAAGGAAGTTGGTGTTTGTGTAGTGCCTGGGGCTGTTAACAGGCAGTGTGGGAGAATAAAGAGTTTTACTGCTGTTAAAATGGGACATTCAGATTTGTTTGCATGGAGGAACAGTGGTAATTCCTGTCTTAACCATGACATATTGCAAAGATAAGCATGGTTTTGCTTTCTGTCATTGTTGGTAGTTGGAAGATGTATTAGAAATGGGGTTTTAAGGCCATTCAGTCACTTTAGACAGATGTTTTCATTCACAATTCTTGATGGCTTGTTCAGATTGGGGGCATCTTAGAGATGCTGCTTCTCAGGCCCTATTTTTATTTTCATATGAGTGGCTGCCTTTAAGGGATTATACATTATGTACTGGCAGGTAATTAATTTTTTTTCAAGTGTTAGTTTAACTATCCTTTGTGCTGCTCTAAGTGGTTATTTGTACCCTGATAACAGGTAATAAAGTGCTAGACAACATAGTCAATATAGGTTAATTTAAATGTTTGGTTTACTTTTTGCATTCAGTCTACTACTTAAATTTCATCTTTTTATACTGAAGTTTTTTTGCTTATTATCAGACTGAAAGAATCCACTTTATTATGGATAGTCTAAGTTACTGTGTGCAGAGATTAGGCTAGAGCTGCAGCTGCCTTGTTATTGGCAGGTAAGAGAGAGAATGGTGGCTTAGGTTTAGATGCTTATATG
This sequence comes from Pyrgilauda ruficollis, assembly GCF_017590135.1. Classification (NCBI taxonomy): domain Eukaryota; kingdom Metazoa; phylum Chordata; class Aves; order Passeriformes; family Passeridae; genus Pyrgilauda; species Pyrgilauda ruficollis. The sequence continues at coordinate 8,690,480 of NW_024526377.1, read as the reverse complement.
AAGGTATAAATTATTCAGTGTTTTTTTTGTATTGGGACACAGTTCAGGAGCTGAGAGAAATGAGGAACTTAGAACAAATATTCCTAGAAGGGTTAACATGTGGTCTAACTTATTTAAAATGTTATTACATATCCTCTCTGTGATATAGCAGAAGTAATGTTGATCCTAAGCAGAAGTTAAAAGGCAGAACTGCTGCTTATTTTGAAGCTTTTTTTATTCCTTGAGAATTGTCTGCTTTTTTTTTTGTTGATAAAGACACTGTTAGTACTACTAAGTGACCAAAAATCTTAAAATATCCCTCAGCTATTAGATTTTAAATAATTATTCTCCAAATATTCTCTTTAATACACAGGCCAAAACACTACGGAAATTAATCCAGCAAACATTTCGACAATTTGCCAACCTCAACAGAGAAGAAAGCATTTTGAAGTTCTTTGAGATCCTCTCTCCAGTGTACAGATTTGACAAGGAATGCTTCAAGTGTGCTCTTGGTGTAAGTAGAGGAATGTGACAGTCATTAGAATCCATTCTGGAGTTTTAAGTCCAAATGCTTTTGCTCGGTTCTGCAATAATTTTTTATTATGCTTACATCCTTTTTTATATAGAGACAATTGGATTTCATTAGCAACAAATGGTATTTATTGATTTTATTTAGAACTTTATCCATTGACTCTTTAAAAAAATCATAATTCATTACTTGGGTAAGAATTGTATGTAAAATAAAATATTTTTATAGGTGTTTTGTTTGTGAAAGTCAAGTACTTATTCAGCTGTTTCCACAAGGAAATGAAACTTCTCAACCTCTATTAGTAAATTTTCACCTAATACCTGTTAATCTCTACCTATTTCAAGCAAATTTTGAAGAAGGGCCCCAAGTTTGGAAGTTTTGTGAAAATGGAGACTCCAACATAAATTAGAACTTGAATATCAATGTTCATGAGAAGAGGAAATACAGGAAATCCATAGTTCTCATGTAGACCTAAGATAAAATACATGGAAATGCAATTTGAGCAGCAGAGATCCCCAGGAAAGCAGTCATGAGGGGTTTTGCCACTTTCAGAATTACTTGATTTTAATATAATTTTGTTTGAAGAGTTGAAAAGCTAGATATTATTTACTAGAACGTGTAATTACCACATTGGATTATAGTATTCCATAGCAAGGCCTTTTCTTACTACTGAAATTCTTCCCTTTTTCCTTTGACTCCCAAGTCAAGCTGGATTATTTCAGTGGAGCTGGCAATTGGCCCAGAAGAAGGAATCAGTTACCTGACAGACAAGGGTGCAAATGTAAGTCTGCTTCTGCTTTGTGGGTTTTTTCCTCAGTCACTGTGTTAACAACCATGACCTGTTGTGAGCTGGATGTCACAGAAAGGGGAGTGACCAGTCTGGTCTCTGGGGTAAACACAGCAGAGCTGGGAGTCTCAGCATGTACAGCTCCTAGTCAGATATTAATTTGTGATTTAGGATCACAAGAAAAGGCACTGGTGTCAGGTACAAAGACTGTGTCAGCTTTACCACTGAATTTGCTGGCTTTTCTACCCGGTGAAGTGCTCACTTGCAGAATTTGAAGCATTGGTGGGGACTTTTTATCAATGAAACGTGAATTATTCTGAGTTGTTCTCATTCTTAGGAATGTGTAAATGCAGAGCTTTTTTAACCAGTTGGTGAGCACATCTGTGCATGCACTGCTTATTTACTTTCTTCATATCCTCCACAGCCTTTTCCTTACTTGATTCCAGCTGTATTTCAGTATTTCCTGTGCACCCCCATGGTGCAAGGGAGCTCTGTCCTTGACAGATCCTTCAGCAAAATGTTTGGGAACTTCACAGTCACAGCTTAAGCTGAGCCCATGTCCAGTTTTCTATTGAAATTAATTCAAAAGCAGTGAAAAGATGGGGAAATCAGGAACCCAGAGCTAAGAACAAACCCCTTCCAGCAGTCTGGAGGGATGCTGGGAAAGTGTCAGCACGGGTTCCATGTGGTTTTAACCTGTTGAGTTTTCTCTGTTGACACCCAGGGGTTGTTCCCACTTCAGCGTGTGCCTGGTGCTGCTCAACAGTGACCTCTGTGGGCACAGCGCAGCTGGGCTGCTTTTCCAGCCCCTCTGTGTGTTGGGAGTGAGTGTTTCTTTCTCTAGAAAGAAACAGAGAACAGACTTCTGCACGTGTAGTTTGGGGATCAAAGTCTTTCTGTGATTTTGCAACAGCAGGGATCAAGGCAAGCTGTTTTGCTGTAGTTTTGATTTTTTTTCCTCTTTTTTATGTTGTCTTTCTGCAGCCAACCCATCTAGCAGATTTCAATCAAGTGCAAACCATCCAGTATTCAAACAGTGAAGATAAGGACAGAAAAGGGATGCTGCAACTCAAGATAGCTGGTGCCCCTGAGGTATGTTTTTGATATTGTATATGGTGATAAACTTGCTACTTTGTTTTTCCTTGCAAGGAGTGGGGTGTAGCGTACTCCTAATGTGGATATTCTCTATATTGTACTTATGTTCTGGGTTTGGATTTAAAATAAATTTAAAGTTCATTCATGTTTTACATTTTGTATCTGGTACCTGTAGATTTTTATATTCATAGAAGAAGCTTCTTATGAAAACAGTAGCTCTTAAATGCAATTTAATAGTAGCCTGTGCATATGTACTGTATCCTAAAGAGGAAACAGAGCAATTCCACTTTTATGTAAGGAGGAAGTATGAAAGAAGGAAAATTTGTTCCCTTGTATTACATGGAAGCATTGCTGGATGTGAAATCAAATCTTTTCCTTGGTCCAGTGCACCAGAAAACAGTGGAAGAGCAGGATTGAGGGAGGGTGGCAGATCTGTGCAGAGAATGATGAATGTTGGTGATATTGAAATTAACAGCTTGCCTGTATGTCTCTTACCTCTTCTTCCACTGTACATTTTTATTTTTTTTTAAATCTTTCTTGAAATTGGAAAGGGCTGTTTTTAGGCAAAGAACAAATTGCTGCAGAGGGTGGGGAAAAGATACCACCTGTAAGAGCTTTAAGAAATAAGCAACTTCTTCAGAACTGTCTTAATTATAACCCTGAAAGTCATAGCAGTTGTATTCAACAATGGTTTACACTTCATAAGCCCAAATTAACACTACATTAGGTGCAGGGTTTTATCAGCTGTGCTTTCTGAACCTCCTGTTTGAAATTTGCTGCACAGAAGTTAAATCAGGAATCTCCCTGCTCACCCACAATCTTCTGTTTACGCTTTGCAGGCGTGTGTAAAGTTCTGATGCAATGACACAGCTGTTCCACTCAGTGTTTGCAACTGCAATAATTCCTCTTTGTTGGTGCCTTGTTTTTTTTCCCTTCTGTAGCCTCTGACAGTGACAGCACCATCCTTAACCATTGCAGAGAACATGGCAGACCTGATCGACGGCTACTGCCGCCTGGTCAACGGGGCCACGCAGTCCTTCATCATCAGGCCTCAGAAAGGTAAGGACACCTCCATCCTCACAGCTGCTCACAGGTCATTCTGCATTTTAATACGAGGCAGCAGAAAAACCCTCACTTGGAGGCTCTTTTCTTTCAGGGAGGAGCCATGAGAAACGCTGATAGTAAATTGTCACTGCATCAAAAATTGCTTACTGGCTGAGAATTTAGGCTGATGTCAGCATCACTGCTTTACACTAATTCCAAACTTAACTGGCAGAAGTGAATTGTAATTATTAAAGTTACTCCTAACAAGGGTGTGTTATCTTACAACATGATTCCCAGTATACAAGGGGAAATTCACTGAGGTTGGTTAAGGGTGCATTTGGATAAGTAGTAATTTTTTAGTTTCTGCCTTTTTCCTAGATACTCAAATATCTCCACTTAAAAAATAAAACCTCGAGAGGTCTCATGAGTTTGTCTCATAAAATAGAATTAAAGCAGAGATACATTTTGTAGTGGCTATCAATTGTTTTTGTAGCATCTCTCAAGAAGTGAGGTGACATTGCAGGTACCCCTTGTTTTAGAGAGAATTTGATTACATTTCATTAGAATTTTTTCCAGTTTCAGACAGCTTTAATTATTGAAAAACATGCAAGCAAAGCTGCTTAAGAATGAAATTTTTTTCTTTCATGTTGCTGTCATCTTTACCCATGAGAATTCATCCAACTTTCCTGCTTTCTAAAACAATAAATTATTTCCTTCTTCCATGTTTGTAATAGAGGAAAAGTACCCAAACTATCCCAGCATCTCTCCAATATGAAACTGAGTCTCTGTTAGCCACGTTCTTGCTTTTTTTCTGCCACAGATTTTCCCTGGGGTGATGTTGTTAACATAATTCAGGTTTTTCCAGGTCCATCTACAACATCCTCCCTGTGCGTGGCTCAAAAAATCCCTAAACTTAAACTTGAGCATTCACTAATAAAGAAACGTGATCTTAGGGTCTTAGATGTTTTGACAGCACATGGTAATTGTTCAAATTATTCTTAAATTTACATATTTTTTGTTATTTCTGACTTAGTGTATGTGAATGACCTTTAGCTCCAACACAAGCAGCTTTCTTAGAAGCTGTGTGAGTTGTGCAACCTTATCTCCACACAAATGAAAATCTTCCCTCAACACAAACTCAGCTCTCCAAGCCAGCCTGGTGCACAACTTGGTGATGATGAACCATTGCTCCAAAAATCAGACACTAAGAGGATAAGCTAGCATCAGAGATAGTAATAGTTTATTGTCCTAAAAATAAAATAGGCATCACAATTCAAGATTTCCATGTCCTTAGACTAGTATATGCCCATGAGTGGAGGTCTTTTGTGCCTCTTCTTTTCTGAGAAATCATGGTTTGGTGTCTGCTGAAATCCTTATTATTCACTCCCAAAACTTTCCTTCTAATGCCAGTGGATTGGCTGTTTTCCAGCCTGAACTGTTGTAGTTGATATTTTAAAACTTTTCATGTCTATACATGACCTCTTCCCTGAATTAATGGATGGCTCAGGGTCTGTCTCTGCTTTTCCTTTAGGGGCACATGTGGACTTCGTGCAGTCCTTGCCACTTCCACACTGGTGGTGGTGCCCATCAAAACTGATCTGTTCTATTTGCAATTTTTCTTTCTAATTCCTGTCTTGCTCCTACCTGACTTTCTTAGCAGCAGCTGCTACATCTTCTAGGCTGACTGAGCTCTCTGAGGGGCAATATCTCTGATTTTCCTGTGCCCTGCACTGAGGTTTCTAGTAGGTGTGAATGCAGGATAAATCAATGCTTCTGATGCAGGGTGTTTATTTGTGTGCTGTTCTTAAAACACAGAATTTTAACATGGAGCAAATGAGCAGTGATTGAACAGGAACATCAGGTAGCACTTTGGGAGCACTCCTCTTCATGCATACTTGAAGAAAACCCCTCCTGTTAAAATAAATTCTGGGTTTCTTTTGTCTGAGATTTTATTTTTTTGAAGTTCATAGCAATACCCAACATATTCATTAAACATTTCTTAGGAGAGCTTTCCCCATCATGATCTGCATTCCCAGATCTCTCCACAGTGAGCTTTGATTGTGTAAGACATATCAGAAACAAATCATGGAGCAACTCTTGATCCCATAGATGTGTTTTATCCCTCTTTTGAGCTTTCCCATCCCCTCTTTGTTGTAAATTTACATTTATTATAAGTGTCCTCATAAGCTGTCCTCCTTGATTACTAACAGAGCCTGGTTTTCTGATATCTGTCATGCTGTCCATTAATGATCCAGTTCTTAATTTGAGGAGAGCACTTGGTAATGTTTAAGACCTGGATGCCAAGTATTTGGCATTTGTCCATTCTGTTTGTTTTATTTTTCATAAATATTTTGATGTTCAGGTCCCTTTAGACCTATGTGGAAATGTTACACTTAATATTTGTATTTCCATGATCACACTTACCTCTTCTAGACCAAGAGCACAAATGAAAAAATTCATAAACAGTTGAACTGTTATCAGCTTTTAGGTTGTGGGGTGTTTATCACTCTCTACAACCACTGGAAAGGAAGTTGTGGCCAGATGAGGGTTGGTCTCCTCTCACAGGTAACAACTTACAGGTCATGAGCAAACAGTCCTAAGTTGCTCCAGAAAAGGTTTAAATTGGATGTTGGGAAAATTTCTTCCCCAAAAGGGTGGTTAGGCATTGGAACAAGCTGCCCAGGGAAGTGTTCAAAAATACCAAATCTAAATAGTTGGTGTAGTTCTCCACTTAAGTGCTTTTTGTTTTCACCCAGATTTACCCTGGGCATGATTTTCATTTTAATGGATTGGTAACATATGTTCCCGTTTTTAGGATACTGTTACCTCTGTAGTTTGGCCCCTCGCTGATTTTGCTTTCACAATAATTTTGGTGAGGTGAGGATAATTTACATTCCCCCAGGCTGGGAGCACTGGAGCTGCCTGGGTTCTGCTGTGTCCAGCATGGAGCTGTGCTCAGAGTGGAACCACCTGGACAATCCAGTGGAAAGCCCAGTCCAGCCATGCATATCCCATTTCTTTAAAAAATATAGAATTGGGCAAAAATGTTGTGGGTTTCAACTTGTGAAAAACAACATATGCCTTAACTGGGATGCTGTTAGTAGGAAATTTTGACTTCAGACCTGCAGGGGTACTAATTAATATTTGGTATTTTATTTGGGATATAAACTGTAAAAGGATGAGCACCAGCTTGGGCACCAGTGCCTGAAGTGAGCAGTTTGTATCCAGAGCATGTAGGCGTCTGCAGGATCAGGAGTTCCATGCTGATTATGTTTTTCTTTAATTATATCCATTGATGGAGGGATGGAGGAGGCACAGAATCATGGAAGGATTCCTTTAAAAATCATCTGTTCCAATCCCCTAGTACTACAACCCCTGTCTACCTCTGGTACTACTTAATAGTGTATGAGGTTTTTCTGATGCCTGGATACCTTTGTGTGGTTTTTTTTTTTAAACATCCACTTGCTTTTCCAGCTTCCCATGTCCATTTATAGCCCTGCTCTTGACACCTGTCTCCAGCACACAAGTGGGGTGTGTTGTTCCTGTAGCCAGTCCCTGCAGGCACCAGGCTGTGGCTTCCAGGCAGTGGCTTCCAGGCAGTTCTGGGTGCTCCTTCCTTCTTCCCAGGGCTGAGCCTGCCTTGTCCACATCTCCCAGCTCCAGAGGGTCCAGATCTCTTGCTCTAATGCAAATGAGCACAAAGCCTGTTATGTCCTGTGGAATTCAGCAGGGGACAGTGAAAAGGGGGATGATGAGATGCAACAGTTTTGGGTATGGTGGACCCATGTGTGCTGCTTGATTTCCCAGTGGACCTGGAAGCAAATATTCATTTCACTTGGGTCAGAGTCTCTGCTTTTCTCTGTCTATCCTCATCTTTTCCTCACAGTTTCCCAGACTACTTAAATTCTCACCTTTCCTTCACTTTCCCTTCAATTCTTTCACCTTTCCTTCACTTCTTTTCTTGTTTTTCAAACTCACTGTGTAAGACCTCTTCTATTCACAGTCTCCTTATCTCACGAAGGGCTGAGAAAGGATTTGCTATTACAATGGAATTAAGATTTTGTTTTGTTATGATTTATTACATTTTATTATGATCCTTGCTTTGCACTTTGCACTGATAGGAAACTGTTCAGAAAGTGGAGTGGAGCCTTGTGGGAGCAGAATGAGATTCTCTTCTTTAAGGAAATTTAATATCACAGTCAGATTCGCTCTTTATCTCCTTTAGATCCTCTTTGATAAGGTGGTATTTGACTTCAGCACTAGCAGTTGCCACCTGTGGTATTTCTCACTTTCTCAGGAGGTTGGAGGAGGGAAAAAGTCAGATCTGATCTGAGCTCAGTACCTTGAACATATGAAGCATTGTGGCCCTGCAAGTGTTATGAAATCATTCCTATCAAGTCTAATGAAATCATTCACTGATCTTTCTGAAGACCCCAAATATGATACTCTACTAAAAAGAAGCCTTAGGGGAAATTAAAATTCCATCTGTAGAATGGAGTGTGAATAGGATGCAGTTAACATGCAATGGAACTACATATTAAAGAGCAAGGAGAATTATTTTGACTAGCTGCTTATTAATTGTGCATCCATTACCTTGATTTAAAAATACAGAATAATAAGGTTAACAGTGCAATTTGGTGAAGTTCTTTTAAAGCAGAGAAAGACTCTTATGTTCCACCAGTAACATGTGTGATTAATCAGCATCATCTAAGCCTTAAATCCATTGCCAAGTGTAAGAGCAGCATTGGAACAATCAGCAGCAGCAGCATAAATTGGTGTAAACCAGAACCCAGGATGATTTCACAACTAATGCTAGCAGCTGTCATGTAAAAATTAAGGTTCTTCTGAGTGTCCTTTACAGCCCTGGGGAGGCCTGCATAGTGTGGGCAGAACTCTTCTGCCTTTCCCTTCAAGCTTGGTACCTTTTGCCCAGTTTCAGTCAGGTTGAACCTCTTGTGCCCATTACATTCTCTTTTTTTTGAGTACCTGTCCTTCAGTCTTTTACTGCCAGGCTGCACCTCCACACCATTGGTCTCATATTTGTTATTCCACACTATCTCTGAGGATCTGTGCCTTTTGTTTCCTTCCCAAAAGGTATCACTTACCCTAACATATCACAGTACCTTTATCTCCCCCCTGCTTATATAATCTTACTGTCCTCCCTCTGCCCCCCAGTTCCAGATACTTATTCTTGTCGCTTTGCTGAGCTGCTCCAGGGCTTTGAAATTGCAGCTTCTGGTTTCCCTTCTTTTCTGCAACTTCTTTTTCAACACCCTCCATCAGACAAATCGAAACAGACTGATGTTGCTGAGCCAAATGATGCTTTTCTACCTGTAGACAGCAGAAAAAATGAACCAAAATAGTGTATTTTACCATGTTGAGTGTGGTTTTGGGGTACCAGGCATTTCACCAGTCCCTTAATACACAAAGGTGAGATGAACCAAAATAGTACCATGTTGAAGTGTGGCTTTGGGGTACCAGGCATTTCACCAGTCCCTTAATACACAAAGGTGAGGCTGTTGTTTACACCAGTAATTCCTGGAAATTTTAACATAGGAGAAAAACAAATGAGAGCCATTTTCTGCAAGTGTGACCATTCTCTCAGTTCTCTCTGGTCACTGTATCAGAGCTACATTGATTTAGAGAGTGAAACACACTTTATTACCCATCTTCTCCCCTGCATACTCCACTCTACTGAAAAGGTGTTTTGCTAAAGGATTAGTAACTTCCCCACAGGAATGCCAAGGGTTTCATCAAATCCAATAGGAAAAATACCCCTTGAGTATGTACATCCAAACTCTCACACAATTACCATTTTCAGAGAAAGACTGGCAAGGATTTGAATGTAATATACAAAAAGCTGACTTACTGTCTGGCACAAAACATTATTATTGTATAGTCTCAAGCCAGTGTGAAATCTATATGATAATATGTGCTTTAATGATTTATTTAGGTTGTCTTACTTGAAAATCCAAGTTGGATTGAATTGTTTTATTTATATGTTAGCACTTAGGACATCTTGGAGATAAAAGTAAAGCATTTCTTACCAGAGAGATGAGATAGTGTCACACCTTCTGCAAGTGATTTATTGGAGTTATTTGTTAAGAATAAAAACCAGCTTTTATATTCTGTGTACGTTGTTTCCTCAGATGAGATTTTGCCTAAAGGTCTCTGTGAGTGGGTAGAAGGAGTTGTTGATAATGCTGCTGTTTATATATGTATAGAACATTCTTTGAGTTCTCTCAGTTTCCCTGAGAGATTGTGATGATGATTGTTTCAGGCATGTATATATTTCACTTTGAGAGAGGTTATTTGAAAACGTGCAGAAGCTTTAATCCTGTTTTCTTCTTGTTTATACAGAAGGTGAAAGAGCTTTACCATCAATACCAAAGTAAGTTTTGTGTTTTCTTTTCTCATATATTAAGAAAAATGTTTTGGAGAATAGTGATACTTTTGGAACTTCTTTATAATAATAATTTTTATTGTTGTTTTTGGATTCCAGGACAAATAGCAGGTAGGGCATAAAAAACTCACTGTAGTATTAAAGTACAGAGATAACAGAAAGAAAATCAGAGAACAAAAGTGCATAATGCATTCATCATATTTGACAGTAACAAAAGCAGGATGTTTTGGAAAAGACTTGACTGGGGTTCAGGCTGTTTCTTTGAATCCATCAGTAAATTTAATTATAGGAGTGATGCTAAACAGTTTGCACTGTTTATTTATAAATAACTACATTCAAATGTGATTGGTTTTCTATGTTTGACATGTAAATTAATTCAAAATAGTATAGGATAAGTCTTTTTACAGACAGAAACTCAATTCATATTCCATTTCCCACAGATCACACAGGAAGTATAAGCACAGTCAGGTTACACACATCTTACAAGTGAGCACAGTTTGGGTTTTGTGGTTTCCTTCAAATTCACCAGGTTTCTGTGAGTTGTTGTGCTGATTAAAAGCCACTCTCACTCCCCCAGACAGGCTGAAGTGGTAGATTCCTCTCTGGCTTCTCCCCCTGCTCATCCTGTGGCTGGGGAGGTGGCTCAGCCCTGCTAATTACAGTAGGTGCCTGTTGGGTTGAATTCCCAGTGTTCGTGAAGAATGCACAGCATTCAGCACTTCCAACTTCTGTTTTCCAGGCTGGCCAACAATGAGAAGCAAGGAGTGAGGTCTCATACAGTCTCTGTGTCAGGTAAGGCTCATCCAAAGCCAGGAGCTGAGTTTATTTCTGGAGCTGGCAGAGATGCAGGCAGCTTTTCCACTCGCTGCTGCTCCAGGGCTGCTGACTGCCCCAAACTGGAGCTGTGCTGCCTTTGTAGAGGAGTTTCTAAAGAGAAACTTTTATGCAACAGCCACATCTGTGCAGTTACTTCAAAGCCAGGCTGCTTGTCAGAATTTCCACTTAACTTTAGGATGAAGTAGAATGTCTTGGCTAGAACTGAAATTACCCGAGTATGTGCTAATTGTGATGGAGCAGCTTTGAAAAGGGAAAATAGGCAATTAAATATTAATCATTGCTTTACAGAAAGGAGAAACCTAATAGTTGTTTTTCTGCAGCTATTTAGATAAAAGCATTTAATTTTTGCTATTGCAAATGACAAGTTAATTGAAGGATGGGTATGTGAGGTAATGCATGTTGTTTCTGTTCTTTATAGGTTTCTAAGAATGCTCTAGGTTAACATGGAGTTTTTATGCTTGAGAGAGAATATGTTCCTGTTACAGAATCTTAAATAATTTTGAAGGATTGAGTCTTAGTCGTGTCTTAGTAGAAAATGTATTTCTCAATCAGTATGCATAATATTTATTAAGGAGATTTATAATATTATATAGTATTTATAGTATGATCTATATTATTAAGATTTATATTATGATTATATTATGTTTCAGTAGGTTTCTGGTATTTGGTCACAAACTTGAAGAACCAATACTGTGACTCAGTGGATTTCCCTCCCCTTAGAGGGAGGCTTCAGCCCCACTCTTATATTTGTGTGAGCTCTTGGTGGCAAATACTCAAAACCCCAACATATTTCAAACAATAAGGAGGAAAGATACATAGGCAATTAATTTCCTACTTCTCAGATTCCTTTCCCCACCCTTACCTACTTCTGAAAGATATGTAATATTCACTGCTTCGCATAGGAAACCTAAATAAACACTGCAAGAAAGCAGGTGAGAGGATGTGAGTTAAAATGAGGCTAAAGCTGCAGTGGGGTAATAGAGCTTCACCAGTTACTGTGGCCTCTCAAATAGCAGCTCTTCTTCCTTCAGTGCCTGGCAAGCAAGCATGCTAGATCAGGTGGATAAGCATGAGGCATGGTCAGCATGTTCTCTTTTGATTCTTACCTGTATGGCTCATTTTAGCTGTTAAAAAAAGTTGGAATTTCTGAAGGGATTAGCTCTGTGCTTTTGTAATTACTTTACTCACCCTCAAAAAGGGTAATCTTCAGGACAAAAAAGGCTGTCTGCAGCCTCAAATTTTCACTCCTTCAGTTTTTCTGAGCATGCCAGTAATACTTTTAATAATGAAAACAATAATAATGATCCTTTCTTGCTGTCACTCTGACTTTGCAAATTTAAGTATCCTGTGCTGAAGTTCTTAGGTGTTTCAGAGCACAAATGCTTCTTTCTAAAGTAGCATTTTGAAATTAGTGTAGGAAGTGAGTTGTACTACCCCCAGCTCTGGCATTGAGGGCATCCCATGAAGTTGGATGAGGAGGAAATGAGAGCAGTGCTGGAGGTGAGCTGCTTGTTCAGGTGAATGTCAGGGACTCTGCAAAGCTGGCTCCTGTGAGCAGTGCAATAAAATTAAACCGGCAAATATCATCCTCCTTCTTGCCAATACAAAAAAAACCCCCACAATTAGGTATTATTCTTGTATTGTAGGAGTGTTCTATATCTTTCCACAATAGAATTATTGTGCTTGGTGCTTGTTTTTATACCATGTTACAAACCATTGGAAATGCTGGAATGGTTTAAGCCAATGCATTTAATATTCAGTCTCAAGGGTTTGTTCTTCTTGTAATATAATGACACAGAACACATAAATACTTTTTGTTGTTGTGTTTTCCCCCCAAAGTTAGTTAAAATGCACTGAGTATGTCATCATATTAAATTTAAACCAGAGGCAGATTGCTGAGATGAACCCACATGGCAGGGGTTATTCTCAGAAGCTGCTTTCTGTAAGAATTTCTTGAATCCCCCAGGGAATCAGTTTGCTGTAAATGAAGTGATGCTTGATGTGCATGTGGAGAAGTGGCACTCCTGTTGTCAGATGGAGCCCATCCATCAGAGGGACAGGGGAGGCAGCAGCTGTGGGGGTGCTGCTGTGGGGTGCAGAGCAGGAGCTTTTCTCTGCTGTCATGGCAGTGGCTCAGAGCCAGAGGTTTCAGATAAGATGAGCTTTTGTAGCTCAATGACATCTGTAACTGCTCCACACCTTTGATGGTTTAAATCCTAAATTAACTCTGTGTTTGATTTCACTGACACTGCTCCCCTTTATTTAGACCTCTCCCAGTGCTAAAGATAAATAGCAAAAATGTAAAACAGAGATTCAGCAAAAAAATTAAGAAGTCAGATACATTTATAGTATTAACATGCTTAGGTCAAAAGGGAAGTTTCTCAGTGAGTTTCCCACCAAAACTGGGATAAGCCAACAATATCCCTACCAAGTGTGAAACATGATTTGGTGGTTTGAAAGTTCAGGTATTTGTCTGAAGCTTTGCAGGTTTAGAAAGGAGCCTGTATAAAAGACACCTTGTCTTTTTCAAGTACTTGCTAACATACTTCGGAATATTTCTTGTCTAGTAAAGTGAAAACTTGGTCTTTTCCATGTGCTCCAGTACTCCAAAGCACACAAAGATAGAAGGTTTGTAAATCCTCTTGATTTTTTTTCCTCCTCTAAATAAAGGTCCTTTCAAACTAGTGAGGGATGAAGTTGGTTTCAGGAATCCAAAGCAGCAAATTGCTGGATCTGGGAGTTTATGTGTTACTGAACCAGGTTTCACCACACTCCTCCTGCCTCTTGCTGCTTCTCTTTTTTCCTGGTGTTGTCTACCTTGATTCCTCAAATTCTGTTCCTTGCAGTGGACACTGTCTTTGTGTGTAACTAAGATGCCTGCCAGATTCCCCTCCTTTTAAAAAATATGGTGATTTTATACCTCAACACATTTGTGTGTAAGATTGTGAATTACTGTAAATAAGCTGAACCAAATTAGTTGGATTTTAGATTTCTTTGGTAGTCATCTGATGTTTTGGCTGAAGTTGCTGTGATTCACCAGAAACAATGAGTGTTTTAGCTAATAGGGAAATCTTACCTCCTTCTCCTTCTGCATCTGCATTTAAAAAAGAGTTCTTTGTACTTAGCCAAGGGTGTACACTCAGGAAATGGTAAGGCCAAACTATTTGCTCTGTGCAAATAGTATATCAAATGTGTAAGAAGCAGCACACCAGTTAACTCTAATTTTACTGACTATATTTCCACTGTTAGTCTTGGAGAAACCTTATTAAAATGCTTTGCTGTAGTGTAAAGGAACTTACTTTGGCCAGCAGTTTGTTTTTAAATAGCAAGCATTAGCCTTGGTAAGGTGATCTTGTATTTCCAGATACACATATTTCCAAAAATAATAACTTATCTGGTCCATTCTATATTACAAAAAGTTTTTCATAAAATGAAATCAGTACAGCAGTAGCTGCTTGCTCCCTTTTTACATAAATTCCTCCTGACACAGAGTTCTTTGGTTTCTTCTGCCCCTTCCTTGCTTATGTAAATATGACTAGGAAGAATAAATATGCTTTTGCATCCCTTGGCTTATCACTGTGCCTCCTTTACCCTGGAGAATTAATGAATTTTTTTAATCCTAGCTCAAATGCTACTTTCCATGCAGTGCCACAGAATATGACATTTCAAGCCCATGTGTTTCAGTGAGCACTGAACAGGCAGAAGATTGAACAAGTCTTGGCAAATTCTTGGCAGTGCTGGGTTAGTGGTTGAATTAGATGTTCTTAAGGGTCTTTTTCAACCTAAAGCCTCCTGTGATTCCAAGCAGTCCCTCCTGGCATTTGGATATTCAGGTACTGTTGTGAAATGATGTTGTGGGGAGGGAGCTGTGAGTGGGAAGATGACAGGAAGGGAGAGGTGAGCTGTCCTGCAGTAGCCAGCACCAGGGATGTGTCTGAAGGGGATTTTAGGATGTCCCACAGGCTTGGTGTAGCTTAAAGCAGGTACTGGTTTTGCAGCTTTAGTATGAGCTTATTTGGTGACAGCAGTTAAAAGGTCTCTGAAAATACAGTCCCTGTTTCAGCTGATAAAGCAAAGTGTTCGAGGCACCTGAGTAGCAAACCCCAGTAAACAAACCTTTAAGAGAGAAATAAGTATATTAAAGAGAAACTGGTTTGTTATCCTGTTCCCCAGCAGCTCCTGTCAGTAACACAGGCAGCATTTTAAACTCAGAGGGGTGCAGCTCTAAGCGCATCATGAAATGATGGCAGGAGTTTCTAATAATTCTGGTTGTGCCGTTGCCTCTCTATCCCATGGTTTAGATATATTCAGTAACATGCCCCGTGGAGGATTTGATTTCTTGGAGCAAATAGCTATATAGGAGCTGAAGGATTTTAGGATCTTGAAAGAGGAGCTTCTCAGCAGTTTTCCAGGTTCTGCTTTAAAATCACAAATTTTTAACATAACATTGTTACATTTCAGTCACTGTGATTAACTCCTGATCATGGCAGTGAAACGAGAAGTGCTGCTTAGGAGCAGATCCTGTTTGAGGGAGCTGCCAGTTTAGTCCTGGCATTCAGCTGAAATTTCAGTTTGAATTGAAAAAAAAAAGCCCTTGTTTTGAAGGAGGTAAGCCTGTTTTAAGTGAGATTTTATCATGAAGGAAAAAAACCTCTATGGTATAGTTTGTGAATAAAAGAGACTTTCAAGAGGTTTCCTATAAAGCAGAAACCAAATGTGGAAACATAACAAACGGTAGAGGAAAAAAATAATAAAGCTATTAACATGATGTCAGTGTTGCAGCACTTCAAAGTGCTCTGAATGAAGGAGATGCTGGCTTGTGAAAGGACCTGTGTGCCCTGGGTTGAGGCTGATCACCAGCAAAGCTGTGAGCAGGATGGAAAAACAATTTTATTGAATCACTTCTGCTTGCAGAGCACAGTGCTGGCTCTGTGACACGATTCCTGTGCTCCACATGAAGGTCTGCCCTGTGCCCAGGTCTGAAAGAGTTGCTTGTGCAGGACTTGTATTTCTTAGTTCCTTTTGAGTTAGTTGGTGGGAAAAAAGGTGGCCTTTGCTTGAGGTTGAAAAATTATTGGCAGTTTTTTAACGTCCATTTTGTCAAGACACTCCAAAAAGACAAAGCTGAGAAGTGTAAGTGAATTTTTAGATGAAAAAATTGTATCTTGAGCACTTAGGACTGTCTCACAGCTCAGCTTTGTGGCACTGCACAGCTCACTTCTGAAAAGAAAGACTAAGAGTCTTGCCATAAATGGCGTAGTTATAAATTCAAATTAAGTAATCATTAATTAATTTGAGGAATATAAAGACTTGGTTAGAGCTTTAGCTCTGCCATATGGTCACAGCACTGGGAGACATTCAAGCTTAAAGTTTACTGCAGATTAATTTCACAAACCTTGAGGAAGTCATTAGTCTCCAGGTTCATGGAGGAGGGAATTACTTCTTAACTCACCCAGCTATTTCACTGATTAATAAGATAATATAGTTGAAAATGTCCTCAATGCTAATAAATTACAGTATTTCAGATTCCCATCACAGTTGAATGGACTGGTGCTGTTATCTTTTCCTATTTTAGCCTGACTGACTAAAAGGCTACGTGCATAAAAAGACCCAGAATGAATTGTGGTGGCAGTCTGAAGAGATTTCTTCCATATCAGTGTCCAGGAAGTTCCTGCAATGATTCCATCAGCCTGTGGTGCTGGTTAAGGAGTTTTTATTCTCTTGTGCTCCTCCTATGTGAGCCTCTCATTAGATTTGAGCAGACACTTCTGCTGTGCAAATGGTACCAGTGTGGTGTGACTGGAGAAATATTCCATGCATGTTTGGGGGTTTGTTGTTTACATAGAAATATATTTGATGTGCCAACCCCGTAGTGCTCATTTGAGTTCAAAAGCTCAAAAATCAATAGATATATTTTTTCTGCAGGTTTTTGTTTTAGGGTTTTTCCTCAGACTGGTTCAAGAATGTGCAATGAAATAGAATGGGATGTTTTCAGGTTCAGCCTTGCAGTATTTGTCCTCCGCCCATACAGGGAACTCCAGTAGTAACTTTCCTGTAAAAAAAGGCAGTGAAAACCTGGCCTCTTTCTTTCTTTCTAACATAGTTACTGCACAACAACTGATTTTTTCCTTATTTTTGCCTTTTAAATTTTTTCACAATAGTTTTAGTGAATACTGAATAGAGGAGCTAAATAAATAAAGATTTCCCATGCAGTTTTCAGCAGCATTCTTGAGTACCAGTGAATACTGGCTGGAAGTTGCTGTGGAATGCTAGAAATCCTTCTATTAATTTTGTTATGGTATCCTCTAGACTCCTGGGAAAGCATTAGAACTTCTATTTTTTAAAATTTAAAACCAACTCATTAGAATCAACTTCCTTTTGCAGCTAGACTTGCCATCTTATTGAAAGGTTTTGTACCTTCTTGGTGATTTCTCATGGGCAGCTCCTCATAGCACTGACTCCTTCTTCTCAGCACAGTCAACAAAGTCCATCTAACTTTTCAACCAGCCAACCTACTCTTTTACAATACCCATCCTAATTGGTTCTAGCTGTGGCCTATTAGGGGCAATACATATATGTTTAAGTCTGGTGACTGCCATTTAAGCTGAAATATAGGTGTCACACAAGTCTGACACAACTTAGAAAAGCAGGTTGCACTTCTGGGATAAATGTTCTTTGTGTTGTTAATGAATGGTGTACATAGCTGGCATAATCTGACTTTTTAATGGGTTCTGGTGTTACTTCTAAAAACTGAAATATTAATTGCTCCAGAAAGGAATTTGAAGGAAAACACCAAAAATGTTTTAGAGTTTTCAGAGACATTTGTATTTTCATTTGGGTATAGAGAATTTTAATGTAAACCTTTACTTTTATGTTCATTCGTTGTAGATGTTCTCTTCAGTCTATTTTCTTTTATTTCCAAATAATTTGTTTCTGTTTTTTTTTTCTCTTTCCTTTTCTTGCCTCTTTGTAAAGGAGTCAATCACTGTCAGCATAAAGTAAAGAAAGCTAGACGCTTTCTGCCTTTCGTCTTCTGTGCCCATGAGTCGCCGCCCAAGGGTACTGCTCTGCTCTTTGTCTAGGCTGCCTTATTAACCCAAAAGCTGAATATACTAACTCAGTTACTGTTTGTAAACTACTTTAGCCTCAGGTAAACAGAGTTCCAAGAATAATTTCGTTATGTTTTCCTGCTGTTGAATTGGATTTTCGTGCAGCATCACCAGCTTGCTGGTCCCCGTTTTAATGGGGAATGTGTTTTCGAGAATCATATGCTACAATGACAAACAAATTATTTTATTTATACGGTCATGCAGCCCTTGACTGCCATCTTTTTTTTTTTTTTTTGTAAATATTTTGACTTCATTCTTGGACCCCTGACACAGCATGCTTATGGATGAAACAGAATAGCAACAATAAGCATCAGCTGAGATCACTTTGAATTAAACACGGACTACAGCGATGCTTTTGGCTGCGTACTGGTCCAGCACTGATCTAGACCAGTTTGGCTTTATTAGGGGTAAGAAGGATTTCCTGTTATTTATAGAAACTGTCTAAAATATTTGCCTTAGCTTGTGCTGTGGGGTTTGGTGTGCAGTAGGGCTGCTGCAGTACACGTAAAATCTGGTGTTTGTTTGAAATCCTCCCTGTAGAGTTGCTCTCTTTGTCACTCATTTAAATTTCAGCCTTGTACAAGTGCACAATGCTCTGTGTCGTTAAAACTTAGATGGTTCCATTTCTCACTCATGTCTTGGTCATAGCTCAGGAGTGCATTTCTTCTGGAAGGGTCAACACCAGCTCTGCTTATCCAAAGTCCTCAGTGTATGTGCAGAGTCAAGTTGAGCCGACTCATCTGGCTGTAGGAGAACTGCTTTTAAAGTACTGAATAAACCCAGAAATTGACTATTTTTTACAATGCATTAAAAGAGCTAGTTCCAGTTCCAAATTTAATTTTTGTGTACCTTTGTGTTTGAAAGTCATTAACTCTGTTTCATCATAAAAGCTTCTTAGAGCATATCTCTGTCCCTTGGGTTATAGGTGAGAAGTCTTAAATTCTGCTGCTTTTCTGGTTTCTCTTGAGTCAGGTATATAAGATAACTACAGTCTGAATACTTTTGGATTACTCATGAATTTAATAGTATATTTTTCCCTCCCTCCTTCTCTGTCCCCTCTCTCTCCCCCTCTTTTTTCTCTCTCCTTGCATGCCACCTGGATCTGCAGATGAAATTAGTGGGGACGGTAATATGTTTTCTAGTCTGTGTGTTACTAACGTGCAATATGCAACTCTTATCTCCATATACCACTTAATGCACATTTCAGTAATACATTTTATACAGCTTTTAGTGTTAAAAAGTGGTCTGCTTTGGGTATTAGCTGATAAGTATTGTACTTTACAGGCTGTGCAACTAATGCTTTCTGCTAAAATGGAATTGGAAAAGGAAAAATTCTACTTCAACCACACAGGGATATGGTGGTGCATGTGTTTGCAATGAGACTTGTGGCATGATGCAAAGAAGGTTTAGAGGTTTGCAAGTGTCCAGTTTGATGGAAATGGTTACAACATCATTAATTTGGTCAGTGGGTGAGAGCAGTGGATGTAACACCTGAGAAATGAGTCTACTGAGTAATGCTTTAAAGGCATCAAAGTGCTCCTTGCATTAAAAGAAGCTGTACAAGATAGATTAATGCAGATTGAATACATGAATATTAACCGGGTTTCAGCTATTCAAACTAATCATTTTGAAGACAGATTTTAATGTTTGCGGTTTCCTTTTTGAAACTTTGAAACTTACTACAAAATATTTAACTTATGTAGACTTTAAAAGTATTTTTTCTTCTGAAAAGAAGTTGGGGTTTGGTTTTTTAAAAGAGACTTTTGGCTCTTTTTCTAAAGGATTCCATCTGATGTTGGGAAAGAATCAAACTGCTGCTACTGATAGTGTGTGTATCTTTATTCTTCTAAGTAGGAGGCACTAAAAGGGCATAAAAGCAATATGCAAAGGACGGTGATAAGAGGAAATAGAGATCATGTCTCGTGGCCTTCCTTTCAGGGAAATGTGAAGGGGTTGTATTAACTTTTCATCTCCTTCCCTTCAGATATAAGCTAAAGATAATGCCACACAATTTTCTTCCTTTTCTTAAACATCAAAAGGACATTTTTTTCTTCCATAAATTTAAAGATTATATTTCAGATACTACCTCTACATAGCTTTTTACTGGAATACCTTCTTTTATAAATTACAAGCTCTGGTAAATGGGAAAAATTATGAAAAAGAGAAGTTCAAATGTGTGCCTGGATTAGCTGTTATGGATTTAATACCCTGGGATGTTTCTCCCTACATTTAATAAATTATTTCAGATACAGTGAAGCTCAGATTGGCTCATTCATGTGAGTGACCACCGCTATCTTTTCCTGAAAGCAACTTGTTCATTTTACCATCTCCAAGAATCATAACAAGTGATGCTGTTGGGTTTAAAAAGTGCAGGAGGGCAGCATGATGAGCCCTCTTATTAAATCTGAGTTTTTCTGGACTTACCAAGGACATCTGGAATTGCTGAATGTGTTCAGCTCTTGTAGGTGCTGTGACACTTCCTCCTTTGTGGAGCAGCCTGGGGACCCCTGCCCAGCTCAGGTTTACTTTAGGTTCCATGTAGGTTCTGCAATATCTCTTGGCAGACACAGTTCTGGGAGATTTTGTAACAATCTCAGTCTATGATTAATACTGGGCCCCAGCCCCTCTGTGAGGAGATCAGTTCTCTTTGTTCCAGACCACTTTGAGCCCATCAGTGTTGATGTCTGGATTGTATTTTCCTAATTCCCAAAAACAATGCCAGACATACATAGGAATTATTTTTTTTATATTCCTCTCCAGATTGTTAAATGTGGAACAAGAAATATTTGTGTAGTTAATTGTGTACATTTAATTTATTTGGATTGATTATGAAGACTTCTGGTTTCATGATGGTTTTGGGCAATGTATCAAAAGCATGTAAAGTGCTCTGTGCTGTTCTGAGAATGCTTTTAGTATGAATTAACTCATTAATTTAAAATAGATGAACAAGCCCTGCCATTGATCACATTCTGAAAGCACTGTTCTGTAACCTAGTGTTACAAGTGTTTGGGGTCTTTTTAGTGGCACCAGTTTGGTTTTCAAACTTTAAAAATTTTTCTTAATTATGTTTACAATATTTTTCATCCAGTCCATTTGTTAACATAGATTAAGAACTTTCTGATTTTTGTCTTCAACAAGTTCCTGTCACAATATTGGAGGGAAACAGTGATTTGTCTCCATCATGTTGGGGTTAGGTTTTTTTTTTAAAGCTTATTTTTAAAATCAAACTCAGACTTATTTTTACAAAAACATTAGTTTATAATGTAGGGAAGTAAATAAAATACCAAGAAAGATATAAGTACTTCTGGAGTGTTCTGCCTGTTCAGAATTGTGCGCTGTTTTTAAAATTTATTGCATTTTCATTAGGTGACTGTGTTTTGCTATGTCCCACATAGAAATTGCCTAGCAAAATTTAAAGTTACATAGAATTTCCCAATTCTGCTTTTACCTGGCATATTCCTACAGGAGTTCAAAAGAAAAAACAGCTTTAATTTTATTTAAGTAATAAGAAACTAGGATAATAAAATTACTCTTAGTCCCTGAAGTGTGTTGAACTTCAAAGGTTATAGGCAACCTGTACTTTCCTAATTGTTGAATATTCAGTTTGCCTGAAAACTGAGCCTCTTGCTTGTCTGTGTGTGTAATATTGATGAGCCTTGCTCTGGTTTCAGGACTGGGTTCAGCTGAGGGACCATCCCATCCTTCTTCCCACTCACTGTGGCTTTGCCATGGCTCTGGAAATGATGCCAGGGAGCTGTAGGGATGTATCCATGTGCTCCAGGGCAGATGGGGGAAAAGGGGGAGGAAATCATCAATTCCAGAGGCTTTCCAGTGTGTGGTCACCTGACATCAACCATAAAAACTGCACAGTGGGTTTGGAAATTACTGGGTTTTGAGAATCTCTCTTTGTGTTTAAAGTTGGTGAGTAGAATTTGACAGCCTTGAAGTAAAAAATGAACCCACTGTTGTGGACTGGCTTTAAAACCCCCTGGAGGAGTTGATCTAACGTTTAGGAAATGACCTCCACACACTGGAAGTTCTTTAGGGCAAGGGAAGGATCTCATAATATGACTTGACACCATTTTGAGAGCAGATGATGTGAAAGTTGCAATTTTAAAACAGAGGAAGAAGGGCACTGTCATTTTTCTGAAAATTTTGGGAAGTTGTTTCCAAAACCTGTCCATGAAGTCTTGAGTCTTGACAGCAAAACTAGTGGTGAATTTCCACTAAACAAGGAAAACTGTAAGAAAAATGGGGAAGAGAGTGTGGCTTTAAAAGGTCTTTGTGCTCTAGAAGATTCTGTGGTAAATAACTCACCTGGCCACACTGACAGTAGGGGGAAGCTGCCCTGGAACATCATTGATGTCTTCTGCCTGTTTGACATAAAAAATAGCAACCTGTTATTGCCTCTTTATTGAAGGTAAAGCAATTTAACTCAGTCATAATTTTTTCTCTTTACTGCAATGGAATTTGCTGTTAAAAAAGATTTTAAATCAACAGTTTAGGTGGGTCCCAATTGCAAAACTTGAACTTTTTTTGAGTACAAATGAATATTCATTTTCTTCTTTGTTGAGTGCATCTATGTGATGTAATACAGTTGGCACTGAGGTCATTATCATATCATGAATTATGCATGAGCAAGTTTTAGTCATGCTGTATTAAATGTGACCCAGCAATGCTGAGCTTGGGGTTTGGGACATACCAGCCTTGATACATTGGGGTTGTTGTTCTGGAGAATTGTTTTCATCTGCTTTTCCCGAAACTCTTCAATTCCTCCCTTTGCAGAGACTGATGACTATGCAGAGATTATAGATGAAGAAGACACTTACACAATGCCCTCAAGTAAGTGCCATGGGTAACTGGGGACCTTTCCTATCCAAAAGCTTTCTTGGTTTAGCAGGAACTGAAATATTTCAGCCTTATTTAATGAATGTGCAAAGAAAATGTTCTGCTTTCCTGCTATCTGTGATTTCACAGGGAAATTGGGGTTTTTTGGTCTCAAAATGTGTATTTTTTTTTTTTTATTGTGATGCTGAGCATAGCACTTAAAGATTGGATAAGATCTCTGTGATGAGAGCAAACAGTGTGGCAAGCTCTGTGCATTGCTGTCTGACTGTATCTCACCGTGCTCTGTGACAGATATGGTGCTCTCCAGTTCCATGAGAAAGGAACACTCAACTGTACCACATGCAATTTTGTTAAAGATGAAAGACTGCAGTAACAAACACAGAAATTCAAAGTTCTGCTGAGTCTTCATCTTTGAAGTAAAAACAGTGGTGCTGTAGGCACCACAAGGATTTTGTGTTACAGCCTGTTTGAATTATGATATAATCCTAAACTGTCATGGCCAAGTCATTTGACATGAAAGCTCAATATTATGATTTTAAAAGCTGCATCTGGGAAATTCCAGTTGCATTTGGGCAACCAAGGATTTCTCTGGAAGCAGACAATCCACTGGTTCAGAATCCTGCCAAAAGCATCAGGTTTGGTCAGTGTGAGAAGGGAGGATGGTGCTGAGCTGGGGCCACATTCTGATGAAGGACCATGAACTTGTGTAGATTTCTGAGCTCGCCCTGGGGCAGAATGTTTCATGCTCACTTCAGTGTTCACAGCATTATTTCCACGACTGTGGAAAACCTTTGAAAAGCAAGAATATATGTTTTACAAAACATATATATATATATATATTTGAACAGCAGTATTTGAAAAGCAAGAATATATGTTTTCCAGAAATAAACTGAGCATTTTTAATGTCATGCAGTTAAGT
Source organism: Pyrgilauda ruficollis (assembly GCF_017590135.1). Lineage (NCBI taxonomy): Eukaryota > Metazoa > Chordata > Aves > Passeriformes > Passeridae > Pyrgilauda > Pyrgilauda ruficollis. The sequence goes on along the minus strand of NW_024526377.1, from coordinate 8,666,930 downwards.
GACTACATATTTTATTAACACAGTTTCAGGATCAAAACATAGAGTGATAAATTATATCCTTTATTTTTTTAACAGATTAACTTTGTGTAATTTGTTCTTCCCCCCCCCCCCCTTTATATTTAAATTCTCATGGAAGTAATTACTTGTGGGCCCAGCCCTGGATGTGCTGAACACTTGAATATGGCTTCAATGCAAAACCCATGAGATGCGCTGTGGAGGGAAATTCATTAAGGGCTTTGCTGAATTGAAGGGGACTCAAGTGTTCAGCTCCCAAAGGACTGAGTCAGTAAAGATCACAAGAATAGGCCTGTGACTTCTGCTAATGTAAACTTTAAATTGCATCAGTATATTTCTTCTTTTTTTTTATGTTGAAAAATGTTTGTCCTGTTTTGATTTTAAGAAGCTCTATCTAAGTAAGCATTTGATTTTTCTCTTAATTGCACTGCAGAAAGCTATGGAATAGATGAAGGTAACAGGAGACCCTTTACCCATCCCTGTATGCTTGCAGTTTGGAATGATGTGGAATTTTTAAGCTTACTCTATTCACTTTCATTTAATAAACATTATTTATTTATAGTTAAACCAGTTAGCTTTGGGATTTTAAAGAGGAAAATGCAGTACTTAAAAAAAGAGATGAAAAAGGCATTTATCACCTTGTTAGCCAGCTCTACATGACATTACTTCTGTAGTGTTAGTGATGTCAAAGTCAAGGTTATGAAGTTCTAAGCTGGTTTGTTATGATTTTTTCTCTGAATAATACAAGCAGAGGTGAAAACATATACTGTGCTGCATGCTTTTCTGCTATTCCTGAAATATTTTTCATGTCTGCTAGAAATTAAATTGCAAATGAAATCATTCAATTGCAATTGATTACATGTTTTGCTGAAGTGCTGAGCCATTTTTATCAGTAATATTCTCAGCCTATTAAACTGTGACATTAACAAAATTGCATAAGGCCGCCAAACATCTCAATTTTACTTCAGTTGCACACTGGCAGAGGTGTAGTGCACCCAAAATTTTGCTCTTTCATTTTGTCTTTATTTGCCATGCTCTTGTTCCTGTATTTTTTTCTTGCAGTTACCTCTTTAAAAGTTCTCTGGGCTTTTTTGATGGTTCCAAAATCTAAACCAGCACATGGTGGAGTCCTCTTAAACAGCCCAAGGGATGTGTGCTGAGTTTAACAGCATTGGTATTGCCTTAAACTATTTGTGTGCTTTGTCTTTCACCAGCTGTAATTAAAAATGATTTAATTTATTGCACTGAAATAAGTGCGTTGTAATTAATTTAACAATCTCACCATTCTTTTCCTGTTGCTTTGGTTCAAACTTCTGAGAGGTTTGAGAGGTCTCCACTGTGTGTGTGCAGCATCTCTATAGGTTGGTGTGCAGCAAAAGTTAATCTTAGTTTTTCATATGTGAGACATTTGAGTGACTTACTTTGAGTTTTGTGTCTTGTGGAGTATTTCCTTGCCCTTCAGCAGAAACTTAATATTTCAAGTGCATTATATTCTTGTAGCCAGAGATTATGAAATTCAAAGGGAGAGGATTGAGCTGGGGCGCTGCATTGGGGAAGGACAGTTTGGAGATGTGCACCAAGGAGTTTACATCAGCCCGGTAAGCCTCACTTCTCAAACAAAAATTAACAATAAAACTTTGCTAGGTAAAAAGAAAAAAGAGTGTTCCTTAGAGGTCTTGGTCTGAGTCTTCCAGAACAAATAAAAATTTGGTTCAGTGACAATCTCACTGTCTCTCTCACAACAAAGCCTAATAAAGTTCCTATGTTTTCCTGAAATAAAATACAGAATACTTGGACACTGATCCAGCAAAATGCCAATGCACAAGAATCTCCTCAGTGAAACCAGGCAGGTTGGCAGGACTTGCGTAATTTAGGATGGTACTCATGAGTTTTCCTAGAAAGACTAAGATTTTAATTTAAATAGATCAAAAAAATTTGTGTGAAATAGCAAGAGAAAGCTGCAAAAAACATAGTTTCAACAAAGATCCCTAAGAAAATAAATATTTCATATTAGAAGAAATTGTTGGAATTTTTGGTAGATTACACAAGAATTCTTGAGGACAATAATCTAGTTGTAACTTCAGCAGCAGCTGGTTAGGGTCCTGGGCTCGGTGGGTTAAATAATCTTCCGTGCAATATTTAAGTAAATAAGGATAAATTTTCTGTTTCAAGCAAGTTTGAAGTCTGATCTGATACCCTTATTTACAAAGCACATCTGATATACTTCACATTGAGAGAGATTCTTATTTTGCATTTAATTCTGTCAAAGTTAACAGGAGTACCAAGAAGTAATGGTTCACTCGCTTGGTGAATGGTGGATAAGTCTAGAGCTCTGTAAAACTAATTAAAGACCCTTTTCTTATGGGCTTGAAAATGTTGGCTGTCTCCATTCTTTTTTGAGCATTGGAAAATTGATTTTACTCAGGCATTCTTTGTTGAGATTTTTAAACAACCACCTGTGGATTTATTTTATTAATAAGATTGTACTTCATTTAAGACACTGGGATATGTGAAGGTGAAACAGAACAGTGATGCCATTAAATTTTCATGTTCTGGTCACAGAGTGTAACTTACACTCTGGAAAGAAATGTTAAAATCAATGTAAGATTAGTTCTAATAACATGGTAGTGTACCCTTTTATATGTTCAACTTGAGGCAAAAATATAGGGGATATTCCTTGCCTTTTGCTGTGCTAGCTCAAAGCTGAATCTCAAATATTCCATTTATCCCTGTGCATTGCACTTGTAAAGTCCTGATTCAGCATCCTCCTCTCCCAGGTAGGGTCACAGCCAGGCTCAAGTGTAGGGTACTGAATGGGAATTGGGTTTACAGATACAGCTTCCTGTTGCTCAGCTGTGAGCAATCCCAGGAAGATTGTCTTTAAAGGCTGGTTAACTGTGGAATTAATCCCAAAGTGTCATTTAAAAAAACATTTCCTGCTCAGTACAGAAAATGTGTCCAGTCTGATACATTCTCACGGGTTTGTCTCCTTATTCAATACCAAAAGATCAGCAAAACCCCAATATCAGGCCTTTTCCAACAGGGAATTGTTCTTCAATATCTCTTCGCTGGTTGCAGACACTGAGATTCTTCCCTTTGATGCTCCTGTTGGTTAAAGGATATTTCAAAAGCTTGATGTTTAACACCAGGAGAGGGAAGGGGCTGGCAGGCATTCAGAGGTCTCATCCCCAGGCTGATTATTCAATCCTGGTTTCATAAGGGAATAAAATCCTGATTTACCATCAGCTTTTTCAGTTAGTTTATAAGCATTTGATGTGTGAGAAAAGGATTAGATCAATATTTTCCTGCAAAGTCAACTTGAAGATCTTTGTGAGCAACTTTGAAAATAAGACACTTCATCCTGCAAAATAGAAATACTATTCTAATTCTGGTAATTTTTGTCTGTAAACAGATTTAAAATAGACCAAGAATGAGCAGAGATGGAACATAATTCTGAATCTTCATTTCCTACTGGCCTTAAAAATTGGATGAGGATATTCATCAGTGCTGTAGCATTTTGAGGAAAGGTTCATTTGTAAACTGCTCATTAAACAATGGACAGTTCCCAGTTTCCTACTTGGAAGGAGGACATGCAAGTCCTTGAACAAGCCCATTCCTAATGTAGAAGCTTCGTTTTAAAACACTTCAGCTGTTCTCAAGCCATCAAGAATTTCTCATTTTTGGGTATTCAGAGGATGAGAAATCAGATGGGAAAGTCCATTTGATTTTCAATACATGTGGTTCTCTTGAACCTGGTTTTAAAGCCTTGATCAGACTCACTGTGAAGATAATATGTAAAAATCTTTGTTTCACTTGCCTTTGTAGTCTGCGTTCCCAATTACAGCCAATCTTTCCTGTGAAAAAGCCACAAAAACTCTTTAATTTGGCTTTCTGGGTTGCTTGCTTGTATAAGCCAAGTGTGGTTTTTAGGCACATATCTTTTTCTTTCCTCTATTTTTGCTAAATATTGTCAAGAGTTTACATTACTCAAGAACACAAAAAGTTTACAGTTCAGTTAAAGTTACCATCTTTTGTCATAATTTTCCCACAATTTAACATGGTTTAAAACAGATTAATATTTCCAAGACACATTAGACATAAATGTTGTGTGCAAGGTGTCTTGATTATAATGGCATTTTAACACTGAGGCGTTCAACATGTAATTTCTCAACTAAAGGTATTTTATTTCACAGTAATTTTTTCCAAAGTGGTTTTGCCAGAATTCTAAGGGCCAGCTTTTGGTGGTCTGGTTTTGGTGGTTTGTATTTCAGCTATTTCTCAATAATATTTTTCAGGAAAATCCAGCTATGGCTGTTGCAATCAAAACGTGTAAAAACTGCACTTCAGACAGTGTTAGAGAAAAATTCTTGCAAGAAGCCTGTGAGTATTAAGCAACTTCTTTTGGAATAATTTCTGTAACTTCTCCTTGCAAAGACTGTGGCCACCTGTGCCTGAAAATTCTTACACTGCTATAAATATTTTATTAATATACAGCCTGAAGTTTTCTCCTCCTGCAGCATGTGCCAGGGGACTGCTCTAAATCCTTGCATGGCCCATGTGTGTGAGTGGATGTGGGTACTTTGATTTTCCAAATTGAGTGGTGATGTCTGACTCCTGTAGGGCTTTAGAATCAATTTTGGAACATTAGATCTCATCCTCTATTTCCTTCTTTTTTTTTTAATGAACTTAAAAAAACCACAGCACTTTCTCCAGTTTATTGCTTTGGAAGGTCAGGTAGTTGTCCTTGCTAGAAATGCTGTGTCTAAGAGAGATGTGTTTGAAAATTCAGAGTGAAAATCTATGCTAGGATAGGCCATTTTTCTAAATAATTGCACAAATATTGCATTCCCTGAGTGGCACATTTCATGTGTGGAGGAAGGCTTTTTGTGGGGGTGAATAGGAGCAGAAACTTGTTAAAGAATATTAAAGTTACTGATTCCTCTATTGTTTGGTTTTGCAAGCAAATTAAGATATAGTACGTAGGCCTTAATTTCTGCCTATTATCCCCTGCTGCTGTATACCTCTAAATGTTGTATTGTATTTTATTAGTGAAGTAATTGGTTGTGGTCAGATGTTACAGTATATTTTACTCACTATTCCTTTATTCAAGGAGTTTTTTCAGCTTGTTCAGAAGACCTGTGTTAATAATGGCTAATGGATTCTCATTTTTGAATGTCATATTTTTTGTAAATTACTGTAATTTTTTCCATTGCATTTCTATCTGTTGGAACAGTAAATAGCATTGCTTACAGTAATAACTCAGCAGTCACAAGGTAGGCTGCTGTCTCCTGGCAATGTAGAAAATAATTGCTCATTGAATGCTCCTTATTATGCTTCAAGTTTGACAGATTAGGAAATGCTGCTGTAGTCGACACATAAATAATACTTTTCAATTTTGATTTAATAGTTTTGCCATTTCTTCTTCCTCTTTTTCATTCTAATTCCCATCTGTTGCCTTTGTCTTGTGTTCAGATTGCAAATTCGCTCAGAACAGTTCCTTACTTCACTGAATTAATACATTTGTTTCCTAATATTTTAATATTAGGAATATTAAGATATTTTGTGGTTTGTCTATGGTGGAGTTTTCAATGCTGAAAGGATTTAGCAGCTGTTAGTGCCTGTATGACATTTCATGTTATTTATTCCCTAAGCTATGTCAATGATAGGGATTTTTGCTTTATTGGATTTTCCCCTGTATTATTAATAACAGTAATATTTTAAAGAATATATAATCTCCCATAAAGTTTCTTTTCAGGAAGATATGTTACTAAACTATTATAATTTTTGGTGTTATAAACATGATTGTCCAAGGATTTTTTGGGGGTTGTTGTGTATCTAGAAGTAGATAATTTAGAGCTCATCAGAATAGAAATCCAAAACCACCTCCTGATTTTAGCTTGTGGTTAGTGTAAAACAGAAGAAAATGGGTTTATGCTTGCCTAACTTGAGGCAGACTGAAGCAGACTTTGCAGTTGGGTAATTCCTGTGTATTTCTGCTGGCACCACAAACTGCAAGTGTGGAGGAGATGCTGCTGGAGGGTCACATGAGAGATGTTTGTCAAGGATACAGGAAGGGTGGTTTTGCCATGCCTGTGTTGGAAGAGATTCTGCTCCTCTGTGGTGAGACCCCCCTGCAGAGCTGCACCCAGCTCTGGGATCCCCAGCACAGGAGGAACCTGGGGCTCTTGGAGCAAGACCAGAGGAGGCCACAGAGATGCTGCAAGGGCTGGAGCATCTCCGCTCTGGAGCCAGGATGGGAGAGTTGAGGTTCTCACACCTACAGAAGGGAAGGCTTTGGAGACACCTTGGAGCACCTTCCAAAGGATGCCTGCAGGAAAGATGGGGAGGGACTCTTTACCTGGGAAGGCCCTGGAAGGGATTTATCCTGGGAAGGGATAGGACCAGGGGCGATGGGTTTCCCTGAAAGAGGACAGGTTAAATTTGATTTTAGGATGAATTTTTTGATGAGGGTGGGGAGGCCCTGGTACAGGTTGCCCAGAGAAGCTGTGGCTGCCCCATCCTTGGAGGTGTTCAACACCAGGATGAATGGGGCTTGGGGCCAGCAAGCTGGAAGGTGTCCCTGCCCAAGGCAGAGGGATTGGAACTGGTTGGTCTTGATGGTCCCTTCCAACCCAAACCATTCTGTGATTCTGTGATTCATATGTTATACTACATAAAACATACTGTGGCTGTGCTGCCAGGACTGAAATTAACTCCATGGAAAATAAAATGATGTAATCATTAAATAAGATTTTTGTCTATATCATAATCTGGCAAACGTGTTTTTTCCAGTAATTGAAATATACAGACTTTTTTTACTTCCTCTTCCAGTAGAAAGGCACAGATTAACTGGTTGTGCATTGATTTGACAGGTTATTTTATTAACTTAGGTTATGTTCATAAGCAGATCCAGGGCTGATAGGCAGAGACTGACCTGATTGGCATCTTCCACAACAGTATGCATTTTTGTGAGTGGAGAACAGCACAGCTCAGGCAATCACTCTTTCTACCTGCCCTCAGCACATGGAATGACCAGAAATTACTGCTTGCAACACTTGTTTGAAGTCTTGTGATTATCTTTTGTGCTCATGGGCTAAATGCTTAACCAACAGAGATTTTTTATTTTTAAAGAAGGTTTTATGTAATGCACTGAATTCTTTGATTTCCTTTCAGTAACAATGCGTCAGTTTGATCACCCCCACATCGTGAAGCTCATTGGGGTTATTACAGAAAACCCAGTCTGGATAATCATGGAGCTCTGTACACTTGGAGAGGTATGAGAAATCCTCATGCACCTCTGCTCTCCTCTGTTTTAGCTCACAGAAAAGGCTGAAAAAACACTTCACAATACTAACACATGCTATCAAGCATGATATCATACTCCTTTGCAGAGTTACGGACTCAGAAACAGGAGTGGCAGCTTTTGACCTTCTACTCCACTGGGGGAACTGCATCACCTCATTCCAGAGTGATTTAGTCAGAGTTTTCACAGCATTCAATTGCAGTTCCAGAGTGAGAGCATGACCTCTGTCAAGATGATGATAATGTGATAATCAGTTAAATAGCATTTGCAAACATACCTTCCAGAAGTAAACTGTACATCTTTTATTCTTCCTGAGTAATGCTGCATTTTCCCTTGAAACATTGAATTTCTTATGTTTTTTTTTTCCTGTAGAATATCTGCAGCAGGGGCCCTAGATAAGATGACTTCCCTCATTATTATATTTTTTGAATGAATGCTTTAAAGAAAACTAGATCTCACTTTTTATAATCGATTTGTTTTCTTTGAACCACGTTTCTGAAAATGTGAGCTGCAGTGATACTTCTATACAACATTATATGATTGTCACTGCAATTATCAAACTGCAGTACATTTTCCAAAATAAAACAGGAGGGATGGATAGAAAAACCTGTAGTGGAGAAGTCATTTTCTGTCAATAGATTTCCTTTCCAGTGCCCAAATCCGTTTTCAAAGCCTTGTTTTGATGTATAAGGACACTCTAGTGACACCTTCCAGTACATTCTGCCTGCCTTATACTGGGAATAGAGCTGACAAATATTGTGCACTGATATTGGCTGCTCTGAGCTAAATACAGTTGTTTTAGCACATGTAGGTTAAAACTAATTATTAAAATTAATGCTTCTAAAACAACAGTGATCAATCTGTGTTTGGGTTGGCCAGGTCCTGTTGGGTTCTGAAGTGATTTAGGCCAAAAATGGAGGCTGCACTCATGGGTAGAATAAACCCCAATGCTTTACTCTGGAACAGCAACAGCAGATGCTTTTCAAAAGGAGACTGAATGGAATGCACAAAATTACATTTATTTTTTTTAGTTTAACACTTTTCGTGTAGAAAACCTGCTTGAATTCTAACACAGAGTCACAATTCCTCATGGGAAGTGTTTTTCTTTTCCTCATCCAGCCTTTAAGGCCAGGAAGTCGTGCCCATTGATACTCATGTAAACTTCACAGTTTGAAATACGCCTTTTTCAGCTTTGTTATTTTCTTGTTCTAATTTCTTTCTCTTTTTTCCTCCTTGGTGCAAAAAGCTGAGGTCGTTTTTACAAGTCAGGAAGTACAGCTTGGACCTGGCCTCTCTGATACTTTATGCTTACCAGCTTAGCACAGCTCTTGCCTACTTAGAGAGCAAAAGATTTGTACATAGGTAAGATTTCATACATATTTAACTGTACTTGTCTCTTTGTATATGTCACTGCTCTTAAAATTTCAGGGAGTGTCATTTTTGCAGAGGTTTCCACTAAAATTACACCCTTTTCAAGGGTGACACCTGCTGGTTCACTCCTGGATTTACTTGGAGCTGGTGCCAGATTTCAATCGGAATCATTTTCAGTTGTTGCTTTGTGGTTACAGTATTTTTTCAAGCTGTGAGTCAACTGTAATCATTCAAATATAGAAAAGCAAAACAAGGGCAGATGGCTTCTTAAGTAAAAAGGAGGGGAAAATATTTATAAAATACAAGTACTTGCTTAACCAGTAAATGAACCTAAACTTCCTTCATGGTGTGTTTCGAATTTTACTCCCTTGAATGTGAACGTGAGTTTCTAGTGAGAAGAGACTGGCTTCACCCTCTTATCGCGTGCAACTAAGAGTTCACAAAACTCCAGTTATGAAGTAGAATTAATTTTAAACTTAAGCAATTCACTTGTGTTTAAATGCTGAGTGTGTAATTCTGTATATGTGTTGTGGTAATGTATAAGCAAACACTTGCTTGTAAAGTAGTAGCTATGCATAGATATGTAGATATATATGTTAAAACATGTAAATAACAACAGGGGAGAAAAGGAGGTTGAGGGGGGATCTTTTTGCTCTCTGTTATGAGAACTTGAGCTCCTTACTAGGAAACCTCCTCTGGGACTGCAATCCTAAACCAGTTCCTTACCTTTGCAGGGCAGCAGATAAATTTTCTTCAGGTGATGATACTTCACCACTTCATGTTTTGAAGTTACTAGAAATACTGTTTCTTCTCTTTGGCAGGGATATTGCTGCTAGAAATGTGCTGGTGTCTACCACTGACTGTGTGAAATTGGGTGACTTTGGTTTGTCCCGATACATGGAAGACAGTACTTACTACAAAGGTGAGGGGACCTCTGGATCCTTCTTGCAGGCCAGTGAAAACACAATTGCTTCTCACTGTTGAGGAGCTGACCAGATTTCCTTGGTCTAGCTGGTGCATTTGTATAAAAAGGCAAGTTATTCAACACTTACTTAATGGCAGTAAATTCCTATGTGTGCTTAAGAAGAAGGAGGATCACAAGGTGTGATTTAAGGTGCAAAAAGCAGCAAATTCACATGCAGGTTCAGGTGAATGCTGAGTTTGTGTTGCCATTGTATGCTGCATACTTCAGATGCCATTGGACTGGGGAGATTCAGTACAAAACTGCCTTTGGAGGCTACTCGTGTCCCATTTTGGATGGAATACTCAGCTTTGGTGTCTCCAGCAGCTGAGAGATGTCCTGCAGTGCCTGAGAGATGGGAAATGAGAAATGCAGCAGGAAAATAAAGATTGCATGTTGGGTACCAAGCAGTAGCATTCCAAAGCTGGTTTATATTATTAAACCATGACTACATAAATCTCATCTTTAATATTTTTCTGGTTTCATGTATTTTAAATTCTCCATTATCTGTCCCTTTACACTCTTGTGTTTCCTCATTTTATTTGTCTCACTTTGCTGAGCTACTTTTTAATTGCTAAGAGGGGAAAAAATTTTGACATGATCATTTCTTGGTGTGTCTTGGGGTTCATTATTGGGGTCTTTAAGGGAGTTTGGGAGATTATTATTATTTTGGGTTTTGTTGGTTCATTTTCCATTTCATGTAAAGCCAAACAGTTTATGTATCAACTTTTGAAGTACTTCACTGGAGATTGGTTTTGCCTATGAGTTATTTCACTGGGAACATAATCTATTTTTGAGCTCTGTAGTGGGGATAACAGCCTGCTCTCTCTTGCCTTCCCTGTAGCTTCCAAAGGAAAATTACCCATCAAATGGATGGCTCCAGAGTCCATCAATTTCCGACGGTTTACCTCAGCTAGCGATGTCTGGATGTTTGGTAAGTGAAAATCAAGTGGGGAGGGTTCTTTGTGTCCTCTTGGACAAGTCCAGTGTTGATTTTGTCTGCTATAAATGTATAATTTCCAAATATTTGTCACAGTTTTTACTGTGCATTCTGAAAATCTGGTTTCTTCCAGTGTGTTTTCCACCTCGGTATTTTTCTTTCCTCTTCCTGCTCAATAAGCCTGACTTTTCATGAATTTTTTACCTCTGGTAAGAATCTGACAGAAATGAAAGTGCAAGGAAATTAGCTCATAGTTATGAGAGAGATTATTTTTGTCTTTTGGTTTTGGTTTGGTTTTTTTTTTTTTTGTGTTATACCATTGTCAGTTGCTGTTTGTCTATTAATATTTTCACTTTTTATTTATGTTGATACGCATTTCCTTGCTTAATGTGCAATCATCCCATGAGATACCAAATTTTCAGATCGTTAATGCTAGATTCACACTTAACTTGTCTTTTATAGCTCCTGGCCTCCTACAAAATACAACCAGAAGCTCATTAAATGTAAGAGTAAATGGACACATCCTGAAACCTTGATCTTTTTTCTCAAATATACAACATTGTATATGAATCTGATGTCCTGTGCTCCAGCTGGTGCTGACTGCTGGTCTGTACAGACAGAATACAAACTGTAAGGGAACAAAAGTGATGAGACTTGAAATAAGAGCAGGACAGTCAAGTAAGAGTTCACCTTCTTCACAATTTAAAATTTGAATGTTTTTAGTGAAGGGTTTATAATAGTTTGAAGAAAACTCTAGTACTGTCAGAGTTAGAAAAATGAAGCTTATGGAACATTTTGGCCAATTCTAAAGTGACATACCACGTTCTTCTAATGCAGTTTCAATAGAAACTGGTTTATTACACGTTTTCAGCACAAAAAATGTGGATCAATGCCAACACTAAAAACCCTCAAAGTGAAAATGCACTCTGCGTGTCGGAACAAGCCAGTTGGAAGAAGGAGTCAGAGGGAAAAGCAAACACATTCTACCTCATAAGAGAGGCAATTTGAATATGAGCAAGCAGTGGTTTAGGGCAGGTAAAAGACTCTGTGAGCTAGCTGTGGGTCACTCAGTAGGTGAGGCTGGTGCTGTGTGTGTGGTTCTGCTGCAGGTAAGTCCAAACCATGTCCCTGCTTATATATTTTGGAAGAAATGTCATTATTAGTACAAAAGTGGCGTTTGTTACTCTTTTGACAGCTCTCATTGTTTGCTCACAGTGAAGAAAAGGTGGTTTTATGTGTGTTCCTCAGGTGTGTGTATGTGGGAGATCCTCATGCACGGGGTAAAGCCCTTCCAGGGAGTGAAGAACAATGATGTGATTGGGCGGATCGAGAACGGTGAGCGGCTCCCAATGCCTCCAAACTGCCCTCCCACCCTCTACAGCCTTATGACCAAGTGCTGGGCCTACGACCCCAGCAGGAGACCCAGGTTTACTGAACTTAAAGCACAACTCAGGTAGGGTTTGACTTCTGAGAGGTCATTTCCTTTGTTCAGAAATATTTCTTTTCGCTTAATCTTCTGTTACAGTGTTTTGGTTCTGTGGAAAATACGAGGCATGGTGTTTGGAGTTTTTATCTTCAAATGGCCAGGTTGTTGCTGGTCTTTGGGAAAACTGTGCTTTGTCTGGTAGAGAAAATGAGATTAGGCAGCAAATTCAAATAACTGGAAATATGAATCACCTCCTTTCTCTCCCAAGAAAAACTCCGTGTTTTACTAGCAATTTGTTTATAATTTTAACTGCAGTCCTTGGGAAAGGAGGTAAAAAGAATTTAGAGTGATTATCTAAACAAACATGCTGTGGGCTCTGGGGTAGAGATGTATCTTAAATAAATAAAGCATCAGGTGAATGCTGTTGGAAGTTACTTTCATGACATGTAGCACAATATTTGCACAGTCACAGCTGTCACAGGGCAATTGCAGAGCCTGCAGTAAATGCAGCATCACAGACAGAAATTCCTTTGCCATTTGTAAACCAGGATATAAATTACCTTTGTGTTTATCTTGGAATGAGTGTGAGCACACACCTTGCAGACCAGTCTAAATTCACACCTTAGTTTATTCTGCAGTAATATGTTCCAGTGTCTGTATCACCATTTCACCAGCCCCAAAGTGGGAGGGAGCTTTGAAACATCACTGAGATAATCACAGTATAATAATGTGCAGGCACATTTGATATTTGTGACCAGATTGGGTCACAAATGTTGTGACTTCTGGATTTCATGACTGCTCAGGATGTATTTTGCATAAGTCAGTACAAGCTTTGAGTAACACTTAGGTTTTGCACACTGACAATCCTCACTGGGAATTGTTTCAGGTTTTGTTTCAAAGTTGTGCTTTGTGGCATGTTTTATTTTCATAGTTTTATGTTTTTGCTGTCACTGAATGTTCATGATTTAAGATAATTCACTGGTGGTTAAAATGACAGAATGTAGTTATGATGCTATCTCAGACCTGCTGTATGGAGAACTGGAAGACCTAAAGTTTTTTCCTATTTCTTAAAATTTCATACAATTCCATCATCTGTTACTCTAAGAATTCCTGTGTAGACTAATAATTTGTAGAACTAAGGAAAGACTTGACCATTGTCACAGATAACTTCTCATCCTCTTGGAGTTAACACAAAGGGAGGAATGTCAGGGTTGGGTAGGGATTGCAAGAAAAAGATGTGACACAGTTGTATGATTTGGGTAATAGGTGGAAATTGGCAATTCACTTGCTTTTTGTTTCTGTTTGGCTCTGAAAGTACGGGATGATTGATAATTTGCAGCCAGGTTGTACTGTTAACTTAGAGCTGTTTGGCACAGATGAGAAAGAAGCCCTTAAAAGACTGACTGGAAGGTGTGTAAACCCTAGCAGAGAGAGTATCTCACCAGGATGGAAGGAGGATGAGTAAATCCAGAGTGTGCTCAAGAGCCTGGCTTTCCTCAGAACCAGCACTCAGGGTATGCAGCAAGGCAGGGTCTCGTTGGTTACACATCAAAATGTTTCCCAGTGTGCTTGGGTGAGCTCTGAAACAGGTCACCCAGAAAGACTCTGGAATTTCCATGCTGGCAGACATTCAGATTTTGGTTGGAAAAGGCTCAGAGCACCTGGCCCTTGCTGTGCAGGGAGCCCAGCTTCAGCAGAAGATCAGACTTGAGACCTCCAGGCAGCCCTTCCATCTCATTCTACATGAAAAGTGCACCCGGTATGGAGGGGCGTTTGCTCCTCTGGTCATGCTGGGAGATTTGAAGCATTGTTTACAGGGCAACCTATCTCCTGGGGCCACTGCAGCCCTAAAATCCAGTTTTCACTCTGTTCCCACCAAAGCAGGGAACTTTCTGCCACACCAAACTGGTGACCTTTATCTCCCAAATTTAGGCAGCGTGGTTGTCCTTAGAGCTGCTTTTTGCTGCTCCAGAAAGAGCCAGCCTCTCACTGGAAAGGTTGCCAATTCCCTGATGATGAGGCAGTCTCAGGCAGCTAGGGAGGATTGGGTTTCAGAACTCAAATTCCCATGAACTTGCAAAAACAAGCTATTTCCCTGGTGGCCTTTCCCTGTGGTGTTGCTGCTGCTCCTTCTGGATGCTGTCCAGAGTAGTCTCTTCGAGCTGAGAGCAGACTGGATGTTTGCTTGGAGCCAGACACAGCACTGCAGCATTCATTCCTCTCTGGTTTAATGAAAAAACTCCATGGCTTTGGGAAAAATCTTCTGCATCTGGAATAGCACTGATGGGAGCATAAGCATTCCACGTGCTCTCTGTTATTTGGTGCTTTTCCCGTTTCATAGTAACAGCTGCTTTACCCAAACTGAATTTGCAGCTGATTGTGCAAGGCAAAGGTGCTGAATTCTGCACAATTTATGCACTGTTATTTGTTGCTACATATGAATTTAAGTACTGTTATTAGGGTAGTAATTTTATAGCATTTGATCTGTCTGAAGTGGATGTAGTTGAGTCAGTCTTCCCAGCAAACACAGAAACAAATGGGTGGATTGTGGATTTCCAAATGTAATTTATCCTTGCATTCCAAGTCCCTTTTTCAAGTGGTGGAGGGGGGTTAAAAGTCAGATTAGGTCAGGGCAGTGAGGTGCTACCCTGCTACTCCTGCAATTCTGACTTGGTCAGAATTAGAATATTGGGTTATTTTTAATTGGGAAGTGTGTGTTGCATTGCTGGTTTTGTGTAGAAGAGATGTTTTGTCTTGCAGTACATGGTAAATAATATAAAAGGATTTTAACTTTAAATTTTGAAATTAATGTCATTTCATGACATTTTTCACTGTGTCTTGGAACAAATTTTGTTTAAAGTACCTTTCATGAACCCACTCTGCTACAAATAGTAAACCAAGGAGGAGTTGTGTCATTGCAGAGGTGACAGTGTCACTGTGGCCCATTGCTGGTCACAGGTTTTACAGAGTGCTCGACCCCACTGGTGTCCTGGGGCTGCAGGTCACATTGAAACAGCTCTGAAAAGAATAGGGGGGGAAAAAGAAACAGATACTATTCTTTTGACATCTGATTTTATGACAACAGTAAAATAACTAACTGATGAGAGCTGGACTTGAGCCTTTTTGTCACTGCATTTGATGTAGATCCCGAAACGTTGCTTATAAATGAAAATTGGTGAGGGTGAGGGCAGTTTGAGTCTTCTTTTATGGCATTCTGACAAAAAAAAAGGACTGTAACACATATTTCAAATATATGATGGAGGCTGCAAAATGCTTTGCTATTCTTCTGTTCTTTGCCTGTGACCATTAAGAATAGTCCATAATCCATATTAAAGTGCTTTCATATTAGAATAATATATGCAAGTATGTTCCTCTGCATCCAACTTTGTATTTCTGGTAGCAGAGGCAAAGAAAGAAGCTGCTTTTTGGGGGTCAGCACTTAATGTAGGTTCCCACACCACTGTAGCAGGAGACGCTGGTGCTGCTGTGCCTTTTGGAATATGAGGATACAGTTTAGGATTTTATGTATTCCTACACTGAAGGACCCCATAAATGTTTACTTTTTGCTGTCACAGGCCAATTTCAGTAAGTTCTTTGTACATTAAGTAAGTTTGTCAGTTATGCAAACTTTTAATAGTTGAGATTTTTCTTGAGCCCTCACCTTGCTGAGAAACTGAGTTAAATTGGTCTGTGCTACCTCAAGGTTTGCTAAGGAAACCACAGGGATGGAATTCTCTGCTTGCTCCTCTGCTGCTAAAAATATGTGCAGTTTGGGAAAATATGCCTAGATCTGACTTCTCCTGACCTTCTGCAAATTCTAATAAACTGTTCAGAGAACTTGAGCAGCTGCACTGAGGAAACGTCAAAAATATCTCTTGGCACACTCTTCCTTCATCCACAGACCGGTCTTCCCTTTGTGAAAACAAAGACCTTTCTGTGAGTCATTTCTATTCCTTGTGGTTTTTTCGAGTAGTGCTTCTCTGAGGCATTTCTATTTTATATTCTTGTCAGCAGAATCAAGGGCATCCAAGTACAGATGCTGCTGCAGCCCGTCAGCCTCTGGCCAGGCTGCTCTGGGCTGCTGGGAAAGAACCTCCTGATGGCACGGGCAGTGGGAGAGCAGGGAGGATGAACTGCAGTTGTAAGGCAGAAAGCTGACCCTGTGTTAAGAAAAAGAAGTAATTCCAAAAGAAATTTGTCATTTCTGGTGATACAAGCTGATGGTGTTGCACACTGGAGCACCACAGATAGCAAAGCAGAGGTATTGGGGTTTCATTCCTTTTTATGGAAAACCAGGACTGTGCTGTGACAAATTCCACACATGGCCCCAAATTGTCAATAAGCCATCTCTAAATTTAGCCAGCTACTACCAGCCAACTCCATTCTATTCTTTTGCTCAGATTAGAGCAACTGCTATATAACAGCTTGGTTAAAAACCTACATTTTATTAATTTCTCTTTCATTAATCTGGACACACTTTTTTTTTTTTTTTTTTGTCTTGTTCTGTTGTGGGGTTTTTTAATCCTGAGGTCTTGTCTTGAAAAATAATAATCATGGTTCGTGGTTGTTGGTTGCATGTTGGCTGCTTTCTCATGCTGCATAAAAACACTGGATACCTGAAGTGTGAGAAATAGCTTTAAAGCAGGGGGTTTGTGGGTTCAAGTAGGAAATCTTGCATTTTCCTGATTCTGAAGGAAGAGAAAGGTAAAATAGAAGGATTCTGTCTTCATTCCCTCTGTTAGCTGTAGCTGTGTTTCCATGGTAGTTCTAGCAGGGTGACTTTAGCAAATAACTTGTCTGATTTTGCTTTTATTCCACATTCTTGTGTTGCTTCAGCAATGATGGATTGAAATTGCAGCAATAGTTATAAACTTGATTTAGCTGCAGTGAGACAAGATGACTTCTCTGCTTTGTAGAAGTGGCATAGTTTGGGGTTTTTTTGGCTGAGTAAGGAAAAGCAAAGTTCTTGTCTCCAGCAGGAATTTATTCTTGAAATAAGCAGTGAAGTTTCACGATGAGAATAGATTGCTGGAGTTGATCTCATCCCCTGAATGAGTAATTCTGGGTGGTTATTTAGCAGACTGAACAGGAGATTATAAACTCAGAACTTAGCTTTGTTTCTGGAAACTCCTGAGTGATAAAGAAGCTGGAGTAGCTCCTCCACAGGATTGCCTTTCCCCTGGGGACAGTGATATGGAAATAATCTGCCCTGCTCACATCTCCAGACTGTCCGCGTAGCGTGCGGCTCCAAGGAATTGGCAGCTCCCTCTTTCAAAGCTTCTGAGTCTTTTTCAAATGGCAAATATCCAACATTAATAAGCCACATAGCAGAGCTGGGAGGAGGCTGGCTGTGGGGGCAGCAGGAGCACGTTCAGCTTCAAACAGGCTTTTTAATAGTCAGAACAGTGGTAAGTAGCAAACTGGTTTTACTACTGTCTTGTACTTTGTGAAAATGCAGCCTTTTGACCTGAATGCTTAGAAGCTGAGTGAATACTGTCAGATCTTTCTGTTTTGCTAAATTGCTTTGCTGAATGTGTTCCTGGTTAGGCTAAAACGTAAGAGCTGAAAAAGTATTTTTGACTGCTTTCTTTTAAAAAAGAAAAAAAAAAAAATCCCAGTGATCTGAAGCTCTTGAGTTTCAGTAAAGAACATTTTCGGTTTGTTTTGAACCTTTGCAGCAGTTCAGTAGAATATTTTCTTGTGAAGATTAAGCTTTCATGCAAGTAAGTGCTTGATTGATTGTCTTTGAGGACTTCTCTATGTAATTGCACATAAAAAGAACCGTTATGGAAAAAAAATTGTGTGTGAGATCAAGCACAGCTTTCTGAAAATTGATGCTGTTTTCATTGTTAAAAGCACCCTGGTAATCCTACAGAAATATTTCTTCCTGATACTGGTTTTCAGACACAAAACCAGTGTATGTAAAGTTTGGCTTTCAGTAATTTTATAGCATTTCAAGTTAAGTACTGTTTATTAATCTGAAAAATGCAAGAGCTGTGGGGAGAGGTTTGTTAGTCACTGAAACTGGAGTTTTGCTTGATTGCAATGTGTTTTCCTTAGTACAATACTGGAGGAAGAGAAGCTGCAGCAAGAAGAACGAATGAGAATGGAATCCAGGCGACAAGTCACGGTGTCCTGGGACTCAGGAGGATCAGATGAAGCTCCTCCCAAGGTAGCTAAGACTGCAAATTACATCTGTTTAACAAAAAACAAACAAACTTTCTTTTTATTCCATTTATTTCTTCAAAGCTTGCCCTGATGGGTTGGTTCAAACCACGGCATTTTGGCCAGTTCTGTCCCCATCTGGGAATTTTTGCCTGAAATGACCCAGCTCTGCTTGAACTGTGCTGAGAACTGATCTGGGCTGTGATACTGCTTTAAAGATTTTCTGTTGCTACTTGAAATTGTAAAAGAAACCCATAGCTGCCACAAAACTGTCTCCTGGCTTTTCCTTTTCCTTCTTGCTTGTAGCACTCCTGTAAATTGTTGGCTAATGAGCTCTCAGGCCAGCGTGAAGTTTATTTATAACACATTATTGACAGGACAGGAGTCAGCTAATTGCATTTTCCTTCTTCTGGACAGAAAGTGAGGGGTTTGTTTCCAAGGAACGTACGTGGTTTAGTTTCCACTTCATTTTCATTTCTGTCCTCTTTGGATGTCACTGATGGGTTCTGCAGCTGTGGGAGTCCAACCTCACCAGTTCCCTCTCGGTCTGCTTCCCCTCGGAGTTCTTTTTGCAATTTTTGTTGCTTGAAAGTTCGAGCCTGTATTTTGAAGAATTTAAATTTTGTGCACTCACCACTGTATTGTCTGTGTCCTGATAGCTTGTGGTGAATTCCTGAGCTCCCAGTTTCTGGGATAATAATTAATATTAATTATGATAATAATTCCAGGAGTACTTGTGTGGTGCCTTGTGCTGCACACATTCCCCAGTACTCATAGAAAGGCAACTTTTTCTTTTTGTTTTGGTTTGAAGGTAGGGGGAGGATTTGTTTGTCTGGGGATTTTGGGGTGTTTTTCTCTCCATTTCCAGGTTGTTGCCTGATAGATCAGATTTCTAAGCACAATTCTGCATTTTGGTACCTTGATGGCAAGCAGAAAATGTGGGAGTGGAATTGCTGCTTTCATTTCAGAGTTAGAAACAGCAAACAATCCATCAAGCTCTTTAGTCATCTGAGATGAATTAGCAGGGTTTGGTGTTTATCTAAACACACAATGTTCCAAGTTACAGAAGCAGATAAACTGCATAAATTGGACCAGTATAATGCTTAATTTGAAATGAGCACCTTTGTGTGTGATGTATGAACTGAAACACTTGACCAAAGGTGTGTTAAAAATGCAGTTAATTCTTCCGCTGGAGAGAATCTGTTTTGAGGGCTTGCCATGTCCTTGTAGAAATACACTGTATTTCTGATGCTGTTGTTGGTTAGGTTTTTTAATACATTTCTTTTGTGTGAAATATGGATGTGCTTAATGATGACATTGGAGCAAGTGGAATCTTGTATGTATGGGGTTTTAAGTGTCTCTTTAATTATTATCTAATTTTCTAATGTGACAACTGTTTTTTTTATTCTTTTGCTGATTCATTGTAAGCATTGCAGATTGTTGCAGGTCTTAAAACTCCTGCACATCCTCAAACAATTACCAGGTCTGACAATCCATGCTATGAAATCACTTGTATTTCACAGTGATATTTCTGTTAGAACCCTAAGACAGAAAACATCCTAGTCCAGAATGAGAATGAATTTTTTCATAAAGCAGTGGTAAATTCTGCAGTCTCCAGTTAATGTGGTTGCTAGAAGGACTGAGAGCCCTTTGCAGAATGAGGAAGTTTGGGGTTTTTTCCCTCTGTGGTTAATTTTTCTCCTCCTGAAATACCCAGCAATGCTGTTCCTTATTCAAAAAGAAACCCTTAACTATACCTTTGGAGATTCAGAATATGATCAAAAGCACTTTCCATGTTTGATGTAATTAGCTACACAGAAGTTAATCATCAGAACTAACTTTATGCCTCAGAATACCACATGGAAATAGCCATGCAAATAAATCCATTTGGTTTGTCTTAATTCTTACTGAAGCAAAAGAATTTACTTTTGGGAACAGTCACAAAAGCAGCAAATTAACAGCAGAAATTGGAAACAAGGCTGTATTGCACCTAGAAATTTGATTTAAGACTTAGGTTCTTAGATGATGTTCTCTCTAGAGTTGAACAGAACAGAGCAAGTCATTGAGTGCAAGCAATTAAATAAATACAAAGAGTTCTCAGAGCAAGAATTATTTATTGACATACCAAGCAAACAATTCAGCTGCATCCATTGCCAAGCAAAAATGGAGGAAAACTTAATTTTAGTTGTTTTAAAAGAGTGTTTGTAATTACAGAAAATCTGTTTTGGGGTTATTTTCAAGTTTGCCAAACCTGTAAATGTTTGTCTCACTGAAACATAATTTTCTGCTTAGTTGTGTGTATTTAATGATTCTAAAAATTCCTTTTTCTTTACAGCCCAGTAGACCTGGTTACCCCAGCCCCAGATCCAGTGAAGGGTTTTATCCAAGCCCACAGCATATGGTACAGCCAAATCATTATCAGGTATTACATTTAATGTTACACTTAATGCCATGCATGTTTTGGGTTTTTTTGGTGTTTTTTTCGTTTGTTTTTTGTTGTTTGTTTGGTGGTGTTTTTTTTTTTTGTTTTGTTTGTTTGGTTTTTTTTTTTTTTACAAATGTGGGTTCTGTATCCTAGATGCAGCTGGTGGGATTGATGTACTTCTTACATGGTTTATTTTAATTCAGTTCAGTTCTGAGTTTTGTTTTACATAGGAAAAAAACCCCAACTGAGCCTGGTAGGTTTACTCCAGATGGCAAATATTTCCACATCTGATGTGATGCTCAGATTCCTGAAACTGCAGCAAAACACATCAGACATTTCCATATTTATTGAGGGAATGTGGTGTTCATGTTGACAGTTGTGCTGAGCTGTGAAATCACTGGCTTTATAAAATGGCATCAACTGGGGGCCTTTCCTTGGAGTCATGGTATTTTATTTTCTGTGTCCTGATAGCGGCTGCCTTTAGCTCTACCACATTGTATACTCACAGGTTTTGCTTTTCTTCCTAAAACTGCTGAAGAAATTCAGAACAAAAGGTTGTCTTTAAAAGACTTTAAGCAATTTTAGGTTTGTTCAAGGCTACAACCATATTACAACTGTCTCAGTCAAGGGGATTTTTTCCATGAAGAGAGGGAGGTTTTTATTGATTTAATAAGTACTTCAGGCTCATTAAAACTACTTGGACTTTCCTGTGGAGAAGTTCCCAGGCCACTCAGCTCAGCACACTAATTACATGCTGCCACTCAAGCCTTAAGCCTGTGAGATACAGCAGGGGGTACATTTTTATGGGGCTCTGTAGGGTGATGTTTGCAGGCCCCTGTTAACTGGGACATGAGCTCTGCATGTGGAGCTCTTACGTATGTATCTATAGATTGAGTTTTGTTCTCAGAGGACTTTGATCTCCTTGCCTGCAGAGGTTAGAGCATGCTCTGATGCTGCTGGTTTGATAGGCACCATAAAATACTCATCCTTAAAAGCTGTATTTCTGTACTGTCGCAGTTATTCTAAAATAGTTATGTTATTATGAGCATCCTCAAAGACTTAACACAGAGGTGTCATATTTTGGATCAGCTTCCTTCTTCTGATGTTGCTTCCCCTTCCTCCTTTCAGTGACTGCTTGAATTGAGTCATTTGTCTGCTTTCATGTCTTGGAGGGAATGTTTCCATTATGGGGAAGCACAGGTCTTACTAATATCTCTGGTTTTTATCTTTTTTTCTTGCCCCTGTGGGGTTTTTTACCCCTTAAAGGTGTCTGGCTATCCTGGTTCTCATGGAATACCAGCCATGGCAGGCAGCATTTATCCTGGGCAGGCTTCTCTCCTGGATCAAGCAGATTCCTGGAACCATCGGCCTCAGGAAATATCGGTGTGGCAACCAAACATGGAGGTAGGAGATCTGACACATCTGCTACTATGTTCTGTACAGTTCAGTGCACTTTTTATTATTATAAATTGTATTACTTCTATTATTTAGGTAGATCTGTTACAGGAAAACTGAGTTTTTCTGGTGCTTTTAAAATTGCCTCACTGCAGTGGACTGGGAGTCAGGACTGAATTGTTTTTTAAACAAATCCTTCTGTGTGAGGCTGGGCATGAAGTGTCACTTCACATGAATTCTTGATGAAGTTGTTACTACTTATCTAACTGAGTGATAGCAAATATTTGGTGTTTGTTAAGAGAAGGCTTTACTGGAACTTAGTGCTGTTCACAGAGATGGGAACACTCATAAAAAAACCCTCTTGGGAGATACCCAGCACAGCTGAAGGATTGAGGCTTCTCTGTGACTTACCCAGAACAGAAAATGAAAGGATCTGAAGGATTGTTCCTGAGCTGAATTCCTTCTGGGTGCTCTCCAGCCTGTCATGATTGCACTGAGCTGCTGAGGACATCAAATTAATTCCCCCTTTAACCTTCTGTCTTTTTTTTTCTGTTCTCTGCTGTTGTACACTTTTTAATTCCATTTTTTCCTTCCACAAAGATTCAGTTTGTGCAGCTTCTGTCTTAAATTTTTTTTCTTCTCTAACCAGGTCTATTCCCTGTGTTCCTGATAAACATTTAAGTGGTCTCTGAAATACAGGGAACTTTGTTACCAAATTTCCATTGGCTTTTTAAAAAAATACTAATTTATGGACTATTTCCTAATGATTTCCAGGCAGCATTGGAGTATGGTATGTGGAGTATTTGTAAGCTTAAGACAGCCATAAATATTTGGTCAAAAATTCATTAAAAAATGTTTTTGTGACATGCTTTGCCACTGTTGGCTAACACTGAATAGTGTATTTGTTTTGATTTTAAAAAATGTATCTTGCAGCTTTTAACAACTGGATATTTACATTATTGCTCAAGACCAAGAAAACAAAATTCATAAGTCTGATTTTGTTGTCCAGCTTAAATGAAGTGCAATACAGGAAGTGACAATGTTGCTGAAAAACAGAACAGAATCTTTCAGATCTTTTTTGGTTGCAGTGACTAAGAGCAAGGCAGATAAAAACTTAAGGGTTGGAAGGAGTTTCCTCCACTGCTCTGCTTCAGCTTTTGAGGAGCTGAAGAAACTCTGCTTGAGTGCTGCTGAGAACTGACTTCTAAAAAAACTTTCCTTTTATAATCTCTGAGTTCTTGCACCTGTTCGTAGGAATTTTAAATAGTGAGACTGAGTAAAGTTCCTGTGGATTGTAGGATTCAGGCACTTTGGACATCCGGGGGATGAGCCAGGTTCTGCCCACACACCTCATGGAGGAGAGGTTGATACGACAGCAGCAGGAGATGGAGGAAGATCAGCGCTGGCTCGAAAAAGAAGAACGATTCCTGGTAATTCTTTGTTTCACAGAGCTTCTTAATTCCTCCTGATTCTTAGTTTTTGTATTGCAGCTGGTTAAAACTGGTCACTTCTGTGAAATGAGAAAATTTACAGGATACAGGACCCCAAAATGTGGGTTTGGAAACAGGTTTTAAAATAAGTGTTTGGCTAGTGAGAACTGTATTTCACATCTCTTGAACAGCTGTGGCTTTTGGTGAATCTCATTTTATCCAGTTGATTGTTTGTGTGGGGGAAGTTGTGGGTATAATTCTGTGCCCATCTGCAGGTTGCCTGTTTGTTCTTACACAGAACTCTACCCCTAAAGAAGATGTAACCATCAGCCATCTAAGGGTTGTGGCTGTGCTAAGAGTTGTACCCAACCTGTCCTAGAGGAATAAGGGCACATATTAGTGGGAAGAAATAAGAGAGAGCTCTGTGAGAAGGGGCAAAGCTCTGAACCTCACCACAAGCAGGAAGAAGAAATCATTGGTAATGGGATGTTCTGATGCTGTTTCTCTGCAATTCCACAGTTCTTTGTTGTCAGTGCCACTGGTGTATGTTTTTCTGGTACAGCTCTGGCTTCCCACTTGTCTAAATTCAAGTTGAGTGTTAAATTTCTCCTGCTTGAGGCTGATGCTGCAGATGGAGTAGAAGGTGGGAGTAGAATGTCACCAGGAGCCTGTGGGTGCCTGAGGGTCACAGGACAGGGACAATGGACAGTGCTGTGTGTGGGTTGTGACAGACAGCAGCCCTGTGCTTGGCCTTAGGCACATTTCAAGGAATGTGTCAGTTTGGAAATCTCCTGTGTTGGAGCTGCTGGTAGATGCCTCCATGTCCAGGACATTTTCTAGCTGAGATCCACATTGTGCCTGAGCTAAGTAGTGACTTTTGATTAATGGGTGTTGAAACTGGTTTCCTTCTAAGTCCCCTTGGGAATTTGCAGTTTCCCATTGGGATGATAGCAAACAAGCCACTGTGCCCCGATTGCTTGGTCTGAAGAAAGGGAGGGAAAAGGAAAATTTCTTCTCTAATTTAGGCATTAACTTTTCCAGTCTTGTGTGGCACCAGTTGCTTGTGACCTACACAACCCAGGAGGTCAGACTCATCCCACTGACAGATAAAACTTTAAAGATAGTAAAGAACTTTTTGTGGAATCAGCTTTCTGGGAATGAGGCATTGACATTGCAGGTGGTGGCAGTAGGTTGTATGGGAACTTTCTGCAGAAAACTTTCTGATTTTTTGTGTAGAATAAATGATGATTATTTGTAGTGTTTGTTGATGCAGTCTCTGGACCATTAGGGTGTTTATCATCCCCCAGATTGACATTGAGAAGGAACTTGCTGATTTTTCTTTTATCTGTAATACACTCACAGCATCTGTTTGGGAGAGATTTGCTGTGTTTCCATTTTGTGATAGTTTTGTTGTCAGAAGACACCATCTCTCTTGCATCTCTTCTGTTGAGGAATTAGAATCCATAAGAGACTTCAATTCTTTTTCTTTCCACATTAATATTTTGACTGTACAGACTTTGAGGTTCACCCTTGGATGCCTATTACGAATTTATACTCCATTTTAGGAGCTAAATGAGCTGCTGGTAGCCACAGGGTGCCTTTGAGCCCATAGCAGGATGTGTGTCAGGAGAATATTCGGTTTATAGATAGGTGTTTCTTGGAAAAGGAATGTGGGTGAGATTCTAGGTTTAGCCCTGAGGAAGTGAAGATGTGGAAAAGTCATTGTGGGGAGTCACTCTTGGAAGCCTTACAGGTCTCCTGAAGGATATCTATCAGACATGAGAGTCCAGACGTGTGAAAATGAGTAATTTATTGAGGCATTAAGGCCATATAATGGTGTCCAGCATAGGAATAAGCCAGGTATTACACACACATGCTCCTTGGCCAGTGTTCTCTAGTGAGTGAGAATTGACATTTGTGCCCTGGGAAGAAGGGCCTCTCCTATATTCATTCCAGGTGATTTAGGGAGAAGAAATCTGGCCCTTCCTTGCCTGCTTTAGACAGGTTTCAAATAATATTTGTCCTTTTCAGCACAGAGAACAACAGAGTAGAGTCAGATTTTAATATTTAACTTACTTAACTATAATATTTAACTTTTGTAACCATTTATAGCGTTCTCAGTGTAAACTGTCTACTTCCAAAAACAGCTCTATTTACTCAATCCTCAGGCTCTACAGCACATCCCACTTGTACTACTGAGAGCTGGACTCACAGGGGGGCAACTGCAAATGATTTATTGTAAGACACTGCAACAAGATGAAAAATCCTCTGTGGGTTTCTGTTAGTACAATTTTTGTTTCCCCAGAGTAACACCAACTTGCTCATGACTTGAAATTTATTGCTGCTTCTGCAGGGAGAAAATACAACTCACAGCACATTGGTCCAGGGATAAACAGCACTGATGCTGCTGGAGGGGACTCCCCAGATGGGGAATTCAGTGCAGTGGCATTGAAATGGAAATGTGCTGGTCTTTGGGGATGTTGTTATCAGTGTAAGCAGTTTGCCTGAAACTGGTCCTTGGAGAACACGGGACTAGTTAGTACTTGAAAGCATAAAAATGTTGTTTCCAAGCTGCAGCCTTAATGTAATCCAAAATTCTGGAAATTCTGCTGTAAAAAGAGAAAACAAACAGGTCTCTCCTGGTGGGAAGCTCACAAACGAAAATAAATCCATTGTGTAAAAACTGAAGAGTAAAGAGGTGTTTGATTTTAAATTGTACCAAATACATTCATTGGAGAGTGAGGAGAGAATTGGTGAAGGGGTTGATTTTGGGGGGTCCAGGACTGACACTCCTGCCCAGCCCCTGACAGGGAGGGGAGGCAGCACTCCAGGTCTGCCAGCTTTAATGGACACTGATTAAAACTTGATTACATTTTCATGCTCTGTTGATAAATGTGCTGTGGAGATGAGCATCTCCAGGAAGGACAGAAATAGGTGAATTATTTTTGAGAAAGCTGAAATGGAGACACAAAACATAACTGCACCTAAAGATTGATGCAGATCACTGCAGGACACAATCTCTGTCCAGGGCACATTCAGGTAGAAGATGAAATGGCTGCACTACAAACAATCTAAAACAATCAAAAATTATCTCTGACCATTTTATACATCTCTTCTTTTAGGCCTATTTAATTGCCTGCTCCTTCCTTTATTTGGAGTTTCCACTTTGAACCTTTCTTTCTGGCTGTGCTGATGTTATGTACATTATTTTTAATCAGATAAATAAAGATATATATGTGCATGCCTGTTAGTAACTCCTCAGCAGACAGAAAGTTTTGTACTAAGAAATTTATAGACCCTTCTGGGATAGCTTAAGAAGAAATAACTCACATATTTTCCTTATCATGCTTGGGTTTGTTGTTTTCTTTTTCTGAAATTCCCACATAGCTGTGGTTTTTGTCCTATTTTGACACTGAGAACTGCAATTCAAGTCTAATTGATGTGAACTGTTGCTAAAATAAGATTCTAATTTTAAGCCTGAGAAAATCCCACCAAGACATTACAATTCAGCATGTCCTGAGAACTCCAAGGCTTACATATTCTTTTATTAGCAAGTAACCAGAAATACTGGAAATAAAGTGGATTATGTCCCACTTTGTCAACATACACATCCTGTCTGAAAATTCCTCTTGACATTTCCAAAGATTTCAGATAGTAGGCTTATTTATTTAAAAAAAAATCCATTTACTTTTGAAGGACTTCATTTTCTGCAAGATTTTAACAACATACAGTTCTTTCTGTGGTTTTTGGAAGTCCAGAGCCATGGCAGGGGCTGGGAAGATGGGAGGGTGTTCTCTGGGGCTGTGAAATGGAGTGTGAAGTACAGAACGGGTTTGGTGTTTGTTGACCTAGAGAATGTTGAATTAAACATATGAAGGATCTCAGAATTAAAAATTCGGCAATGCATTGCTGTCATTGCAGCACAAGGGGCTCAAAGCTCTTGCAACTGCAGAAGTGGAAGAATTGCTGCTGAATAATATTTTAAAATACAATGGGAGTTTGATCGTCAAAATCACCTTTACTGTACAATAATTTGCCTTCTGACATTTCCACGTCTACTCAGAAGAATAAATCAGAAAATCATTTAGTCAAATGGCAGTTGTTAGAATTTATTAGAATGTTAAAGTCAGTAAATATATAATTGGGACTTAACTCAGTCATGGGACATAAAAGTTGAACGTTTCTCTTTTGTTCCATGTGTTCCTGACTACCCAGGTTTTGATGGAGCTTTTGATGGAGAATGCTTGTGGAAGTTGAAAGAAGTTTCTGTCCTGCTAAATGATTTTTTCCTTATTTCTGAGGTGTAGCTGTGCAGGTCACAGGGGTGCAGCTGCTCAGGGTCCCTCACCTTTGCCATCACCCCCTGGCACTTGGGATCTGCAGTTTAGGATCATGTTCTTGGAGATGCCAGGGCAGCACCACAGCCGTGTTTGTGTGGAGGCCAAGTTAATAATCACCATTTTTGTGATACTTGATGAGCATTTGCAGCTTTTCTGTGCAGCAATTCCTGGGCTGTGGGTTGTGTGCTGTCCAAGTTGGGCTATCCTGGAGAGAACTCAACGTGCTGCAGGTTGGCTGCTGGTGGAGACTTGGGGAATGGAATTGTTGCTGTGACTTGGAGGCTTTGGATGCTGGAAGGAGGGACCTTCTTAGCAAGACAAAGAGAGGAGATGGGTTTTGTGTCTGCTAATTTAAGTTTTTGCTTATATCACTACGAAAAAAAGTCCTGTTACTTGGACTAGTGTGCATTTTTGTGCTTCTGACTCTTTTAAAATGCTCAATATTTCATTGTCTCTGGAGTCTGGTTTGAGGAACGTGTTCTAGATGGTCCAAGGGAAGGTGTTGGAATGAGATGATCGTTAACGTTCTTTCCAGTCCAAACCATTCTATGGTTTAAGGTGCATTTTTTGAGTAATAAATTGCTATAAGTGCAAAGAACATTAAAATATAAAATAAATTATAGTAATAAATATATTCTATAATGATAGAATATATAGTCTTTGGTTATTTCCAAAGAGTTTGGGCACTTTCCTGACTAGAAATGAACGTGAAACAATGGCAAATTGTGAGCATCAGTGTAGTAGAAATGTAGTTTGTCATATGCTTTATATGGATATTTAACAAGAATAGCTGTTTGATTTAGCTGAAGAATACAATGAGAATCATGACCTTACCTGTCGAGTGAAGTTTCAGACGTACTCAGATCAAATGAGACTTTAATCAGAAAAAATTCCTTTATCATAATAAGGAAATAAACTGGAGATGAGTCAGTGATAGGTTTCTTCTTGAAATTTGTCACAAATTCCTGGAAAAACATGAGGAGACCACTTGTGTCTCTTTCAGTTCTTCACGTTTAAGAGGGGGTTAAATATTTCCCTGTCTGATATGATTTTCTATTTTTAATCTACACATTCTTTCAGGCAGTGACTGTCTCTGGCTGTGCCTCACTCAGTCTGCAGAAGACTGAATGAAAATCCCAAATGTTGGCCCTTCTGACTGACTGGCAGCACAACTGGACTGTTTTTGATGACAGAAGATCAATATTAGTGTGTTTTTGCAGGTTCTTTCTGCCCTGCTGGTTTTTAGGGTCATTTAGTGGCATTTCTGAGTTGGAATTATTCTTACAGGAGGAAGGAATCTCAAATAGCTTTAAAACAAGAAAAAGATGTGTTTGTCCCCCTAAATTAAGTCTGAAAGAACATGTGGTCAGTTTAGTGACACTGTGTTTAGCTGCACCTACATTTCTCTAAATAAAAAATGTTATTTTTGTGTTGTGTGTGACCATTTTATCCCTTGAGCTATCAGTGACTCTTCATCCAGTCTCATAAGAGAGAGTCAGATAAATCTTGTTTTTAAGTGCCAGAATTGGTGCACAAGAAGCACACTGTAATTTTGCTGAACTTGTGTCTTCAGATCAGTATTAACTTCGGCTTCACATCCACTATTCCTTTGTCTTTCCATGTCATCAACATTGTCCTTGAAGAATAAATAAAACATACCTGGATTTGCTGGGGAGATAAGTGGGGTTTTCCTGTGCAGGGCCAGAAGTTGACTTAGTGGTTTTTGT
Organism: Pyrgilauda ruficollis; assembly: GCF_017590135.1. Classification (NCBI taxonomy): domain Eukaryota; kingdom Metazoa; phylum Chordata; class Aves; order Passeriformes; family Passeridae; genus Pyrgilauda; species Pyrgilauda ruficollis. Next base: position 8,637,432 of record NW_024526377.1, on the reverse strand, counting down.
GAGTCCCTTCCAACTTAGGATACTCTGTGAGAAAATGTTTATGTGTGAAAAAAAAACCCAATCAAAATCGGTGTGGTTTTATTTTTGCTTTTAGAAACAACCAAGCCCCAGGTTCCTGTATTGTGCTGAAAAGACATGAAATATAAATTTGTTTGCTGCTTGTATGGGAAGCAAAGGGCATCTGGATGGCTTTGCTGGCTGGCTGTATCCACATGGAGTGTTTAGAGAGCTCCAGTAATTGGCCCCATTTGCTTGGAGAGGGAGCCAAGTACATTTAAGCCATCCTGGGGCAGGAAGTGGGAATTAATGTGCAGCATTTCTCATCCTGTGGTTGGAATTTTGCTGTTGGGAAGCAAGCTTTTTTTTTCTTTTTCTTTTTTTTTTTTTTTCAGAAAAAAACCCCAAGTTTTGCTGCCTTTGAGAAAACTAAAATGCAGATTTTCCAGTGTTGTGTCAGGACAGTGGTACTTTGGATGTTTATTAGAGCATTTCATTCCTGTGCTGGGGGCGGGTGCTGGAGGAGCAGCCGAGGCTCCGGTGGCGGCAGCGGGGGCGCAGGGGCTGGAGTGAAATGACATCTGGATTTGTCAGTGTGCATTTTTAACAGGATTTTCCTGTCTTTCCACTGCCTCTAAGCCAAGGGCACATCACTGGGTAAGCAGAGCACAGAGTGAATCGTTGGATTTTTGTTTCAGAAACCCGACATGAGGCACTCCAGAGGCAGCATTGACCGGGAGGACGGAGGTCTCCAGGGCCCTGTAAGTGTGGGGGATCTTTTCCTCTCTACCAGCTCTTCCTCCAGTTTATGGTGGAACATGCTGTACACTGTCTTGGGGGTGGGAGATGATTTAAAGGTTTTGCTAAACGTTTCCACTATTACTACATGGTGGTAGAGCTTTCCAGGAGGCTCAGCTTCTGTGGGAACTGCAGCCACAGCAAAGCGGTTCCTGCGGCACTTTGGGAGATTTGGCATTTATTGGTTGTTTTTGTTTTTTTCGCCTTGAAGCTGTTCTTGAAACAAATATTAAAATGTTTCCACAAATATGTTACAACAATTTCCAAGTGCTCATGTACTGTAGAATTGGGCCTTTTATTTAAAAATGGGGATTGTTTTCTGCAAGTTCTGTCAACAGGAAGCACGATTAAAGTAACTTTTGCAGTTGTTTAAATATCTGAAGGGTTTTCTCACAAGGAATGTAAATGTTGCTGTTGTATTACCCAGAAATCTGTTTGGGGTAAATGATCCCCTATGAAACAATTGGAATAAACCCCAGAGCCATTCCTTTATTCCCAGACAGCAGCTGCAGCTCGGGTGTTCTTTCTTAGTGGCTTAACTCCTGTCTGTTTAACTAAAACCATCTCTTCAATTGTTGAATTGCCATTGGAATCTCTCGATCATCCTGTTGGAAAAGGGGGATTAGGCTAGGCACTGTCAATGGCACAAACTTGGTGCTTCATCCACTGTTTCTCTCCAGGAAAGTAGTGGACATTTTAAATTCATCCTCCTGTTTCATTTGGGATGCAGTTGTAAACTCCTGCTTTGGCTTCAGCATTTCTTCACTTTTTAAGAATTCAGGAATTCTTCCTGCATTTGCAGCCAAGACAGTCATGAATTAGTGTATCAGTGACACACTGCAGCACGGTCTCTGGAGACATTCATGTCTGGAAGCTCTTAAGATTTTTTCCATGAATTTGGAGAAGATTCTAGTTACTGTTAGGCCTTGGCTGTTGTTGCATCTTTATGTAAGCTCAAGAAATGTGTTGCTGCATTTTGTGCTGCTCGTGAAGATGCTTTGAGATGCCCAGGAGATTTTCAGGTCATGTCACAGGTTACAGATTCCAAACTGTTTCAAGTCCTGTCTGTCCACATGAGGTGGTCCAATATCACACCCCATTTGAAAGAGTGTGAAGAAAACACTTCATGGTCATTGAAAAAATGGGTTTTAAAGGAGACTCTAATTCATGGTAACTACATTTCTAGTCACAGAATTCAATCTTGTAGTTCTCAGTAGAGTCAGAACATAACTCTGACTTAATTTGCAGTGGGAAATGCTTAATGCTGCTGTGAGTCAATTTGAGTTTCTGACTGAGAGGATGAGAAACTGGGCAGTGATACAAATGAGAAGTTACCACCCACATTTTGGCAGTTCCTGTCTGATCACATTCTTTTGACCTGTACTTTCAATACACAATTTTGTGGAAGCAAAAATGCAAGAATTGTTTTTGTGGGATACCATTCTTCTGCCTCTCTCTTGCTCTCTTTCTTTTCCCTTGGGGTTATCAGATTTGAAACATTTAGGTTAACAGCACAAATCAAAGGTAACGACATGATTCAATGCCTCTGCTTCATGTCCCTGTTTGTGAGGTGACCAACCTCACAGAGCAACAGACCAGTGTCATTTCTGGTTCTCCTGTTGTTGACATTTTTAAAAAGCCTTTCTTGTGGTGCTGTCCAGCTGAACTGCAGTCAAGCTTTGTCAGCACCAATTCTCTCCCTGCAGCTGCAAACAGCATCTCTGTAGAGATGCCACCTGTCCCTGTTTCCAAAGTCTGTACACTTCCATTGTCCACCTAAGTTCTAGAAGATCCCTGCTCTGCCAGGCCCTTTTCTGCCCTGCTTGCTTGATTTCCAGCACTCTGGAATTGTGCTCTTTAAAGATTGCTCTTAAAAATCAGCTGACATCCATGGACTCCAGTTCTTTCAAAAGCAGATTCCCAGGGGACCTCGCTATTTCCTGGAAAGCACCCAAAGTCCACTCTCTCCATAGCCAAGGTTTTGCTGGAATTTTTTCTCCTACCTCCAACAATTTGAAGTTCAGGTCCTTTGTGGATGCCATGACCGAGGCAGCCACTGCTCAGCACTGGCCCATGAGTCCCTCTCTGTTTATAAACAACAATTCCAGGAATCACCTTTCCCAGTCAGCTTCCTTACTACCTGAAGCACCAAGAAGTTACTTTCACAGGAATTTCCTGGACCTCTTTGTGTCCACTGCATGATATTTCCAGTTGAATTTTGGGAAGTTAAAATTACCCCTGAGGGCCAGGGCAGTTGACACAGAGATACTCCTTAAATACTTTATAAGAAATTCTTCCAAGTGGATGAGCAAATGGGCCTTGACTAAGAGCTTTTCAACAAAACCAAAAAGCAACCAGCTTTGAAGTGTGTTCCCATTACAGAACCGTTCAGCAGGAAGTTCTGGAGTCTCTTTGTTGTGTTGTCATTTCTCCTTCACCACCATGACCTCTACAGTTGGATCTGTGGACCCAGACTGAAAATGCCTGTGACTGTCTCACCACCTTTGAGTAATGAAGGATGAACTTCCTTACTTGAGTAAGGAAGGATGAACTGCAATGTGGAGGCCAGGGCTATTGTGAGCAGTACAAAATACATGCAAATTCTTTTATTGCTCTGTAAGTAATAGACCTGTAGTGAGGGACTGATGATGGTGAATTGGGATGTATTTTCAGCTGGTGGGAAATGTGCTGAGAGCTGGCTGCTCTTGGTGTTTGAGATTAAGATAGTGCTGATGAAAGATTTTGCAAGATATTGCAAGCACTGCAATAACTACTTTATATGTTTATTTTATTTTATTTTATAGGCTGGTAACCAGCACATATATCAGCCTGTGGGAAAACCAGGTAAGCAGTAAATGCAGATACTGACATTTTGAGTACTTGATTACAAGTCTTGTAGCAGCAGTAGTCAACAAAAGTTCATGGCAGTATTTCCATACAGAGTGGATTCAGTTCCAGGTACTACACATTGATGTTTGTGTCCTGTGTGTTCAGGGTCCTCATGCAGGCCCCAGACATGCAGTCAGCAAAGCCAAGGAAGTGTTTAGATCAACAAGCAGGAAATGTCTAGAGGAAGCTGAGTCAGAGTGGGAATTCACCCAGGGTGGAGTTCAGACATGTAAAACAGCAGTAGACACCTAAAATTGGGTTTCTCAGTCTCAAAAGTGAATCACACCATTTGCTGCTGGGAAGAAATGCAGTTTCCCAGATACACACAGCATGTTGGCATTCAGCTGTGGTACCAGGGATGACACCATCTCAGGGCTGAGGTAGCTGTGGTCAGAGCAGTAGCAGTTACCCCACAAAAGGAGTTTCAAATATTTAACTGAAACAATCCTGCTCTCATAAAGTGCAGCTCCCACAAACAGTGCATTTACTGCAGGACACCTAAAGATGTCCCATCTCTGGCAGAGAAGAGCACATACAGAAGGGTGCCAGGTGCATCTGACGCGTTGCTGCTCTAAAAACACAATTTTTTTGTCGAGCAGATCACGCAGCTCCGCCAAAGAAGCCTCCGCGCCCCGGAGCCCCCGGGCACCTGGGCAGCCTCGCCAGCCTCAACAGCCCCGTGGACAGCTACAACGAGGGAGTGAAGGTAGGGAAACACCCCCCAGGAAATGGAACATTACCAGGGCCACGTGAAATAGCCCCAGCCAGACAAACATGACAGCTCTGAGGTAGTTGGGTGTTCCTGAAGTAGAGACTGTGGAAAGCAAACGGGACCAAAGTTCATGAGTAAATAGTGTCATGGGGCAAACACGCTCTGGCAGCTCTCCAGGGGAGTGGGGAGGGAACTCAGGTTCTCCCTGGCTGTAATTTATTGTGCTCCTCACCTAGAACCTGCCCAGGTGAGCTTATTTCTAGTTTGAAATGATGAGGTGCCAAATGGACCCAGCTCCCTGTTGAGCAGGATGGAGCATGGCCAGGGATCCCAGTTACTCAGATGGTACCAAAGTCTCCTGTCCTTGGTCCCAGGAGGTGAGACCTCTCCTGCAGTGCTCAAAAAGCTCTTGCTGCAGCACCAGGGCTCCTCAAACCCTACCAGCTCTGGGGAGCAAGGGAAGAGGGGAAATGGGCTGTCTGATCTGGGAGTGAGATACTTCCTGATGTGTTATTTCATTTCTCATAAATAGCAATAAAGCCAAAACTGAAACTTGACAGTCTTGGCAGAGGTGCTCTTGCAGGGTGCAGTGTCCTGCCCCTGCTGCAATTGGTGTCCACAGAACTGCTCCTAAGGATGTCAGGCACTCCAAAATTATCCCTTTGTGTGCTGTTTCCTGCCTGTGGGACTCTGCCACCTTTCTAATCTCCAGGAAACAGCCCTGCCAGGCCTGTAGTAAAGAACAGGAATCCATGGTGTGGTGGCCACAGCAGTTGGGATGAGTGACCCTTATTTTAGGTGATTTAAGGGAAAACAGAAAAAGCCCAGTTCATCTGAACATGAAATTCAGAACCTGCCAGCAAGAGCAGTGTGTTCAGCACAACTTGATCCCAGCCGCTGCCAGCCTGTCTCACTCCTGCTCGTGTTCTGGGATTATTGGAATGTTTAAGAATCAGTGTAAATAGCTAGCAGTGGTGAATTTGAGCAGGATTATTTATTATAAACTGATGCCAGTGCTTTATGAGCTGCCAAGCCTCAGAAAACATAAAAAAGCAGTAACAGATGTGTTACTAAACTCGGCTTCTCTAAAATTTCCTTTCTAAATGCTGATGGTGGAACATGAAAAAATGTTTTTGAAATACAGATTTCTGACAACAAACAAACCTGAGCAGTCAGAGACATCAGTAGTGACAAGTGAACAGGATTTGTGTACTAAATAGCTCTTTGAGTAGGAAAGAAGGGCTGATTTTTTCTTCTGTCAAAATTTTCTTGGAATTGGATTGTTTTATACCCCTTGAAGAAAAATAGCCCATTACTTTTTGGCATAGCTTTGTTAATGGTTGCAGTCCTAAACTGAAGATGCTTCTAGGGTTCATTTCAGACTCCTTTTTCTGTACACCCAGTTCAGAGTCCCTTTTCAGGGAGAGCTCAGATGAAGAGGATTGGAATTTGCTGCCCTTGGGAGCCTTCAGGGCAGTCTCCAGAGAGCTCCTGGGTGAGGCAGAGTCAGCCAGTTCCACAAAGAAACTCAAAATTCTGCAGAATAGTGGTGTTGATATTGGGGTTAAATAAAGAGAAACCAAGGACTAAGAAATACGATGTCCATGGTCTTAAAAGGTTTGGGTCTGGAGTTCTAAGGGTTGGGAATCATCTGGAATGGGTTCTTGGTAGTTCCTGGCCATGGGATGAGTTCTTGTGAACAAGTCCTGCACAGTTAAATGGCCATGTGTTTCCCATCATGACTTACCTAAACAAAAAGTGTCAGAAAGATGAATACAAAATTTTCTTAAACGCATCAAGTCCTGGACTGTTTGTGCAGAGGGACCAGCAGCTCTGCTCTGTCCCTGTTTGTCCAGCGTTCCCAGGACAGGTTTCCCAGGCCCTTGCTCCACTCACCACTCTGCTGCTCGCCAGACTGGCTTGCTCCTGTCCAGCTTTGCATGATCTCCTGCCCGTGTTTGAGTCAGGAGGAAGCATGGGGTGCATGGCAAAGCCTTCCACTGCCCACAGGGGTGCACAGCAGCTGTTCTGTCACACAGGGCCCAGAGCTAACACGAGTGGCTGCCGGTTCTGGTGAGGATGTGTTTTCTTTGCAGGCTTTTTAACTGGTCTCTGATTGCTACACATGTTTTGGGTTTGTTTGGTTTTTTTCTGTTTTGGTTTTTTGGTTTTTTTTCCTGCTGAGTTTTATTAATATTGTTTTTCTTTTTTTCCCTTCTTTTGGTAAATTTCTTTAACCTCCCCCCACATTCTGCTCAACCATAGCCATGGAGGGTAAGCAGTGCGTGAGCGTGTGTGTACGTGCCCTATTCCAAAATGTCTTTGCATGTGACTTTGCCAAAAGACTATTTTAACTTCTTGATTGCTGAAACTGATTCGAATCACAGCCTTTCCCTGCTGATTGAGGCAATTACAGTGTTCTTTTTCCTAAGGTATTTTCTGATCAATGCACTAGATTGAATCTCTAATAGCTGTTGGTGTCCACTTAATGAAATGCTACAAAATGGAATCACCGTGTACTGAATCCTGCACTCCTTCCTTAGAGAAAGTCTCATCAAAGCATTCCATAGTTTCCTCAGGGCAGTGGTTCAGGGGCTTGCAGTGAAAAATTTCTGGAGCTGGGAGCAGGCCTGAGAGCCAGCAGTAACCCAGTGTAGGGAGCTGAAGCACCATGAACCATCTCAGATCCAGGAGGAAATCAGGAATTTTTAAACTTTCTGTTCACATTGAGTTGTTGCTTGGGCATCCCGTTGTAGGGAATAGCTGCAGGAAGCTGGGATGCTTGGTAGTTTTGCAGTTCTGAGATAATGAGGACCTTACAAAGTATGTTGGCAAAGTTTCTTTCATTTCAGACCTGGGATTAATTCAGTCTGTCTTGGATTGAACTCCAGACATATCTGACTTGTTGGAAGTTTTACTTGAGTAAAGACCACATGAGTTACAAGTTTTTTTGTGATCTCTTGGAAATCAACTGTCTAAAAGCATTCCATGTTTCCCTGGTGACACCATTTTTGTTAACCTGCTGTTAGATTTTCGCTAACAAAAGAATGATGTCATAGAATCATGGAATAGTTTGGCTTGGAAGGATGATCTCATTCCAGTTCTCTCTTTAACATATCAGTATGTTACTGTGTGCTCTGACATTATTTTGGAGCACAAAAAGCCCTTCTGGAACAGGGACCTGTTGCCCTCACAGTGGAACTTGAACCACTGAGACATGTTAAGTACTCAGTACTCTCATGCCTCAAATTATTTCCTTCTCTGTTGACTGTTACACTGGAATTTCTTCAGGGAAACCCTGGTAAAAGTTGCCCAGTGTCATTTCAGAGATCAGGTTCAGTCAGAAGAACTAAAAGAAACTTCCTTCAGTCCCAGCGTGCTCGGCCAGCTCAGGGCAGCAGCGGGGCCGGGCGGGGCTGTGGGAACTCGGGGAGCCGGAGCCCTTCCCGGCTGGGAAGCGGCCGAGCCCCATCTGCTGGGGACGGCAGGTCCAGCAGCCCCTCTCTGCTTGCAGATTCAGCCGCAGGAGATCAGCCCTCCTCCCACGGCCAACCTGGACCGCTCCAATGACAAAGTCTACGAGAACGTCACGGGGCTGGTGAAGGCGGTGATAGAAATGTCCAGTAAAATCCAGCCGGCCCCGCCCGAGGAGTACGTGCCCATGGTGAAGGTACGGGGGCAATGCCTAAAGTCAGGGTGCATTTCTACCCTGAATGAGGTCTTCAAGTGATGTAGGAGAAATTTTCTGGAAAGCTGGAAGTAGAAAAGCTGTTTGTGTTCATGGGGTGGGTGACTTGTGGTCAGATGTTGGAACTTTGGATTCCATGCCCAGTATTGTGGACAGCACTGCTTCATGCCCAGCTTGCCTGTGCTTGTCCAGGGTCCTGAGTAGTGTGCTGTCTTCTCCACATTTTCACTTTTTATGAGAAAAACTTGTTCTTAAGCCTTTGGCATGTTGTTTTGATGGTGATAGACATGACTGCAGGTGGGATTTTGAAGTGCCTTAGGCACGTTCCAACTCTCTCCTTATCCAGATGAGCAATTAAATGTATCCACTGCCTCTTGCACTCCTAAAATTCTCTCACTCATTTCTTCCAGGTCTTTGAAGTTTATTTCTTTAATCTTTTTTTCTTAGGAGGTTGGTTTGGCATTAAGAACTTTACTGGCAACAGTAGATGAGACCCTCCCAGTGCTCCCTGCAAGCACCCACAGAGAGGTAAGTGGAGCTCTGCTTACCTGGTGCTCAGCCACTGCCTTCCCAGTCAGCCTCAGCCCATTGGGACAGGTTTTGGTGCTCCCTTCTTGGCACAGGCACACCTTCTGGTTCCCTGAGCAGCCTGAACTCCTGGGTTATAATTCTGCATTAAATGAATTTCATTACAATTGCTGCATGAACTTAGGCTTGGTATTAGTGAGGATTCTTAAACTGGATATAGGTGTCACCCATAGGAAGGTGACATAAACCCCAGTATTCCACAGTAGGGAATCAGTTGAGGGTTAATTCTTAGTGCAGATGTCACCTGTCATTTGCTTGCACACCAGGTCATTGAAGAGGTAATTGAGCAGAGCTTGGTACACCTGGAAGGTTGTCTGTAGTTCTGGATGAGGAGTGACTGAGAGCTTTCAACGAAGTTCATAATTAAAACAGTTTTCCTCCAAAACCTTGAATGAGTGTGGTACAATGGTTCTGTAAGTGCCATCTCAGAGGTTCATGCTGACTTAGCCGTGTGCTTAAGTAACCTCTATCTGCCTTCTTGTTTCATTTTTTAGAACTGCTTCTATGCTTTGGAGCTGCTTCAGTAATAAAAAGAGTAAAGCTAACAAGAACCTGAAAACCCATTACAGGCTGTTCATGCCAAGTTGTGGTTTAAAATCCACTACTTGGGTCTTGGTGCTGTTTAACAGTGGGTGGCTCAGCAGGTGCCAAATTCCATCTGCTGCTCCCTGGGGTGCCCTCAGAAACAGCCCAGCTCAGGCAGGGGCTGTGGCTCTGGGGTATTGCTGTGAGTGCAGTGTTTCAAACCCCCAGGGCTGACGGGGTTGTCTCGTTGCAGATTGAGATGGCACAGAAGCTGCTGAACTCGGACCTGGCCGAGCTCATCAACAAGATGAAGCTGGCCCAGCAGTACGTCATGACCAGCCTGCAGCAGGAGTACAAGAAGCAAATGCTGACGGCTGCTCACGCCTTGGCTGTGGATGCCAAAAACCTGCTGGATGTCATCGATCAAGCCAGACTGAAAATCAGCCAGTCCAGACCGCACTAAGCACTGAGGGAGGAGCATCATCAGCCTCGGAGTTCTGCTTGCGACAGGATGTTCCTTCACCTTCCACCAGCAGTGAGGATTAACCCAGTGCAGTCCTGGCCTTCCAGCGCCTCTGGCTTCAGCAGACCTGACCGAGCCCTCGGGTTCTCTCATTGCAACAGTTTAACCAAGTCCCTCTGGTAGAGCCGAGCTGGGATTCAGGCAGGGCATTATCAGCAGATGAGGTTTGTACAGGAGCCCTCGGGCGCTCAGCTGGGGCACGGGGCAGGTCACTCCATCGCATGGGACACGCTTCGCACTGAGCTGCCACCATTGAGCTGCCACCGGGGCACGGTCTCGGAGCCAAAACTGTTGGAGCAGCAGATGGGAGAAAGATATTGTGAAGTGAAGAATTCGGGGAAACCTCAGGGCTGAGAATTCTTGCCCACAGTATATGAACTATCCAGACTGGAATTTTTTTTATTAGAACACTTACGTCGCAATATGCTAATCACGATTTACAGAGAAAGAATAAAAAGCTATATTTTCAAGACTTCAGTCATTTCAAGACAAACTAAAGCCCTCTTCATCTTCCTGCCTTTTACTTTTACGTGACTGTGTGAAGCATTTGTTTGGAAATAGCTGTAGGACACAACTGAACACTCGTCTTTTTCACCAGGATAACGTGCCAGTTCTTTTGTAGCAATGTTGTTTTCCTTGGAAGTGAAAATGCTGCTTTGTACCAGAGCAATTCAGAGCTGCATTTAGAGAAGATCTGTAACCATTCATGTCCCCCATTTTTATATAATTTATAAAGACAGATTAAAGCCATGATGACTATTTTAAACCCACTGTAGTTAACTAACCCATCCTTTTGTCTATCTTGCCTGGGAGGAGTTACAGTAGAGAATGTAATTAGATTTTCCTTGGTTTTCCAGTTATGCCATCTGTTCTGTTAAAATAAAAACCACACTCCCTTTTTGCTGTTGAGGGATATAAATTATTCTCAGGAAGAATATAATGAACTGTACAGTTACTTTGACCTATTAAAAAGGTGTTACCAGTGAAACTCTGACTCTTTATTTCATGTGTGTGCACTGCAAAAGAATTCTTCCCTGGGTACCTGTGTCTTCTTAAATAGAAATGAGTTGATAATACAAATACCTATCATCCTATCATAAAGTTGTTATATAACTGTAAAAGGTGGGACAGTGCAGAGTCCATCAGTGTTTTTGGAACAATCCCACTCCACATCTTTGGGATACCCTCTTCTACACCTGGAATTCTTTAATGCCTCAAATGTTTTGGAATACCCACTTGGAACACAGCCCTTACCTTGTTCAGCTGCTCTGGAAAAGTCCTGTTCACAAGTTATTTATGAAATTCATTTCTTTTAAGGAGCTCTTTTCCAGTGCAGTGTTACATCACCCCCACATCAGTTTTCTGGCCAGGTAAATACATGCTGTACCTTACACAACCTCAGCCCTCCACCTGAGAACTGCAGCCTTTCCCCCCTGTGAAAAACCTCTGGTGTTGCTGTGCCAGCTGCCCCTGCACAGGTGCCATGGGAGCTGCACTGCTGCTGTCACCAGAGGTGCCACAGCACCAGAGGCTGCAGCAGCAGCCCAGCCTCAGCCCTTCTGAACAGGACCCAATCCTGCAGCTCCAGGCTGTCACCACACCCCCTGCTCACTGGGATTTCATTCCTTCCTCTGTCCAGAGGCTCTGGGTGCCTTTTAGAGCTTTAACTGTTCTTGTGAAACACCCAAAAACTGACAGGGGAAGTCGTAAAGCCCCAGCTGAGCACTCATGACAGCAGTTTCAGGAGCTGCAGATAACTTGGTCATCCTCCACCCTCCACAAACATCCACCTGAGAGACACAAGTACAAGCACATGTTCTTTATTACAGGCTGGTACAAAACTAATTAGTCAAAAAGACCAAAGCCCATATCATCATCAGATTCCTCTGATTCTTCCTTCTTTTCCTCTTCTTTCTTCTCTTCAGCTGGAAAAGAAATGACACAGGATCTATCAATTTATCAGCTCATAGAAGTCAAGTTGTCACAAAAGGTGTCACATGCAATGACTAACATCAAGCATGAGTCCCTGAGCAGTCCTAACAACCTAAGCCAGCAGCCCAAGAATAGTGTTTGTACTGTTAGCAAAGTGGTTTTGTGACTTCAGAATACGTTTGTATCAAACCCGAGAAACTTCAGGAGGAAATGCTGATGCCCTGTATAATCCTGATGACACACAGGAAAAGCAGTTTTACTTCTGAGGGAACACTGCTCCTGCACACTGACTTAATGTGCAACGCCGCCTTTCTCAAGGGGAGGGCGTGCTTTGCTCAGGAACACTCACACACACCGCACGGCAGCAACCACATGCAAACAGCTCCTGAAACCTGGGCTTGCAAAGCTGCGGCTGCCCCATCCCTGGAAGTGCTGGATGGGGCTCTGAACAGCCCAGTCTGGAGCACGGTGTCCCTGCCCACGGCAGGAGATTGGAAAGAGAAGGCTTTAAAACCCTCCCGACTCAAGTCATTCCACGGATCCACGTTCCCGCGCCTCGCTCGGACACGGCCGCCACTTACCGGGGGCGGCTCCGCCGGCGGGCGCGGCGCCACCCGCGGGAGCGGCGGCAGCCGGAGCCCCTCCACCGCCCGCTCCCACGTTACAGATCAGGCTCCCGATGTCAATGTTCGCCAGCGCCTGCGGAGAACGACAAGCGGCCGCGAAGCCTCGTTAACACGGGCGGAGGTGCGCTGGGGAGCCCCACACGCCGCGCCTGCCCGGCCCGCGGCCCCTCTCGCGCACCTTGGCGAAAAGCCCCGGCCAGAAAGGCTCCACGTTCACTCCGGCTGCCTTGATGAGCGCGTTGATCTTGTCCTCCTGCAAAGAAACAGCGGCGCTCAGAGCCCGCCCGGCGCGGCCCCTCAGGCGGCCATGCCGCGCGGCCGCCGCCATCTTGTGCGGCCGCACTCACCGTCACGGTGACCTCGTCGTCGTGCAGGATGAGGGCGGAATAGATGCAGGCGAGCTCGGAGACGGAGGCCATGGCGGGGCGCGGTGCTGGTCGCCGGGTGGTTCGGCCTTAGCTTCGTACGAAGGACTCAGCACCTTGGGCCGCCGCGGAGCGAAAGGGGCCGGGCGCCGTGGCGCGGATTTATAAGGCGGTGCGCGTCACGTCATCAGTGACGTCACCCCGTGACCCGCCGCGCATGGCAGGTGCCCGCGCGCGCTCCCTCCCTGTTCCCTCCGCCGTCCCTCACGGCCCTCACGGGGAATAATTCACCCCCAAAACCGAGAGCATTGCTGAGCGCCGGGTCCGGCCCTCCCCCAGCACTGCCAGCCCCAGCCGTGCCCCCGAGTGCCACATCCCCACGGCTTTTGTATCCCTGCAGGGATGCGGACTCCACCACTGCCCTGGGTGAGGCCGTTTTTCCAGGATCCGACCGAAACCTCCCTGGCGCACTGTGAGGGACTCAAGCCCTCCTCCCCCACAACCACTTCAGATATCACTGCCTCGCTAAAACATTCCATTTTCTGTATGTAAAAAAACAGAAAAAGTGCAGAATAAGCCCTTGGTACGAATTGTGTATTGTGATTTTTTCCACCCAAACATGAGTAAGAAGTTCTTTGCTATGCAGTGACCAAGCGCTGAACAGATTGGCCAGGGAGGGTGTGGAGTGCCCCTCTGAAATACCAAGCTGTGTTTCGTGTCAGGTACATGCAGGCCATGTGTGTATTTGTGTCTGTAGTATGTGTGGAAACCGACCATGGGACAGTTATAAATAGGAATTCTAATAACCCTGGAGATATTCCAGCACTGTCTGCACACAGTCCTGTGCCTGTGCTCTGGGATAGCCCTGCTGGAGCAGGGAGGTGGCAGCAGGTGACCCCGCTGTGGTCCCTTCCAACCTCACCTGTTCTGTGGTTCTGGGATTCTGATGAGCCTGAGCAAATTCCAGAGTTTTGCTCCAAAGCATCATCGGATGAAAAAATAATGTTCTCTGGGTTTTTGTCTTCTTGACAGATATGTATCTGATGAGCCTCACCTCGGTGGCTGGGCAGAGCATGGAAGGGATTTCCTAGAAGCTGTGCTGGGGCACTCCTGGAGGACAGGGAGGTGATTTGGGACAGCCACAGCTCCATCAAGCTCAAGTCCTGCTTAATCTATGGATGTCACCTGTCTGGGCTTCTATAAAGCCTTCAACACAGTCCCACACAACATCCTTCTGTCTAATTGGAGAGAGATGGATTTTATGGATGGGCAGTTTGGTGGATAAGGAATTGGATGGATGGTCACATCCACAGTGCAGTGATTGACTCAGTGTCCAGGTGGAGATCAGTGATGTGTCCCTCAGGTCTGTTTGGCACCATTGTGATTTAAAGTCTTCATCAAAGACATGAACAGGGGGATCAGGTGCACCCTCAGCAGATTTGCAGGTTAATCCAAGCTGGGTGCTGTGGCTGACATGTCTGAGGGATGGGATTCCATCCAGGCTCTGAACAACCTGATCCAGGTGAAGATATTCCTGTGCACTGCAGTGGGGCTGGGCTATCTCACCTTCAAAGGTCCCTTCCAACCCAAACCAAATAAGTTAAACTAATTAAGCTTGAACAAAATTATTCAAAAAATTGCAAAAAGCTTGAAATTTTAGAATCCTCAAATGACAGCTTTGTATTACCAGCAAAGTGTATCCAACAGCTTGCTTTTGTAGTGCTCCTTTATAGAAATCTCAGGATTTATTAGACCATTACAAGTGAAAACTGAGATAGGCAAGAGGGACTTTACCTCTTGCATCCATCCCTTCCTAAGGATCAGAAGCAACTGAAAATTTCACTAAACAAAGATCTAACACTACTCACTGCTGGAGATAATAAATGCACAGTGATACAGTGCATAATTAGTGGGTGTTTATCCCTGTTAGTGGGGTCAACAGCTCTGAATTTAAGCATTTACTTAAACTTCCTATTCAAGGCACAGGACAATTGTCTACATTTTTATACCTAACTCAAAGCAGCAAATAAATGCACCTTTCCAGTGGGATTGAACATCCAGGAACCTCTGCCATTGCTGGGTGCTTGAGGATGGGATTTCACAGGGACTTGTGTGAGCCTGCCTTTTCTGTCCCTCACTCCAGGGCTGCCAAGGTCTCCTGTGCAAAAGCCCTCAGAGCTCTCCCAGTGGTCCATGAGATGATGATCTGACTGAAAAGTAGCAGCAGAGAAATAAGATTCCTTTTCAATCAAATAAACTTGCAAAAGTTGCTGGCCTGGGAGATGAGCACTGGAAGTGTGCAGGCAGTCAACAAAATTATATGTTTAATAAGACATGGTTTTGTAACAGTTCTGATATAACAGTCCTTAAGCTAAAAGTTATTAGAAATGCTGATGGGTTGTTAAAAAATAAAATATGAAGACCTAAAATTTAAATGTGACATTCACATAAGCTTAGGCTTTGGTTGGCAAAGATGTTAATTAAATGAGATTTGCCTGCATCCTTGCTTCATGGCTGTCTTGCTGCATCTATTGAGTGACACTGATAAAGCTGCTCTCTGGGAGCCCAGAAAAAAGTTCTGATGAAAACAAAACACTGTGTAAAAGAAAGCAAAAAACCAAAAGAAACCCCAGTTTTGCTGCTTCCTAAAGCTTTTGGAAGCCTAGGTATGTGATCAGGATTGATGGTTAATAAAGCTTAATAAAGCTGGTAAATAAAGCAGGCCAAGAAAGAATCCAGAAATTTGCAGTGGAAATTTTTCACCTCTGATCCTGTAAGTGTCTGTACTTTTACTGTCTGACACATCACCATCCTTTTGGAGCAGAAGTCTGTTCTGGATGAATTTACAGCAAATAGATGGAGGCTTAAAAAAACCCAACAAACCCCCTTATATTCTTTTGTGTATTCTGCTATTCCAGGGTTGTGAGTTATTCCCAGGCTGGTGAGGTTTAGGATGATGATACAGCTGTGTGCTAGCAAGCTGTTGCACACAGGGCTGTCTTCATGATAAACAAAACAAGTAACACGGCTGTGAAACTTCCCTGCGGTGGATATTTGACACTTGGAGGACGGATGGTGAAGAGCAGTGGCAGAGCTCTGGCTGGATGTGCCTGTGCATTGCCAAGGAAGATGAAAACATCAGCAAGATCTGTCATTATCATACACTAAGCACTTAGCACCTCACCCTGAGTTAGCTGTGTGAACACTACAGAGCTGGTGCTGAGAGTTAGAACATGACCAAGGCCACTGGTGGTCATCAAAGTGGTCAGACTCAAGAGAACTTTACCAAGGAGATTTGAAGCTGATAGTTCCTTTCTCCTTCCTTGTCCTTGCTTTACTATTTTGTTGCTGCTTTTAACCTTCCTTGGGTGATTCTTCTCTCCTTAAGCCACCTCTCTCCAGCTCTCAAGGCTGCAGTTTCTCAGTGACCAAAGGCAAAGTGTGGCCAGCAGGACCAGGGCAGTGATTGTCCCCTGTGCTCAGCACTGGTGAGGCCACACTCGGGTCCTGTGTTCAGATTTGGGTTCTTTACTGCAAGAAGGACATTGGGGCCTGAGTGAAGAAAAGGAACAAAGCTGGGGAGGGAAGGAGCTGCCTGAGAGGAGACTGAAGCCAGGTGGGGGTTGGTCTCTTCTTCCAGGTAATAATGGTAGGATAAGAGGAAATGACCTCAAGTTCTGCTCAGGGAAGTTTAGATTCACTATTAAGAAAAATTTCTGCATGGAAAGGATGGTCAAGCATTGGAACAGGCTGCCCAGGGAAGGGATTGAGCCAACAGCCTTGGAGGTATTTAAAAGACATCTAGATGTGGCACTTAGGGACATGCTTTTCTCTTGATGAACAGTCTCAGGTACAGTATTTACTTCTTTTATCTTCTTTTTGGAAAGTCCTTTTGTTCCTAGGTTGTTTTTTTGGGTTTTTTTTTTTTTTTTTTTGTGGTTGGGTTTTTTTTTTTTTGTTTTTTTTTTTTTTTTCGTTTGTTGGTTTTTTTTGTTTGTTTGTTTTGGTTTGGTTTGGTTTTTTTTGTGGTGTGTGGTTTTTTGTTTTTTGCTCTTTTTTTTCTTTTGTTTGTGTTTTTTTTGTTTTTTTTTGGTGTTGGGTTTTGTTTTGTGGTTTTTTTTTTTGTTTGTTTTGTTTTGTTGGGGTTTTTTTTGTTGGTTTTTTTTTTTTTTTGTTGTTTTTTTTGG